>NC_137710.1:12159256-12759256 GCF_964034855.1 Anser brachyrhynchus | reverse complement strand
CTTGGAAGTGTAGTTCTGCTCTGAGAGTAGAAAGGGACTTCTGAGTTAACAATTTCTTTGTTGCTTTCTCACTTTCTGGCCCAAACGCACAGATACACATGCATGTACAAACATACACATGCTCTCTGTCACACACACGTATATGCCTACACAGTTTGTCCTCTGCTTTGTATTAGGGGATGTTGGAATGCCGTGGCTGGCAGGAGCTGCTAACCGGATTAGCTGGTAGATCAATCTGGAGCTCCCAGTGGGAGGGATGGACAGGTTCAAGATGAATAACAGCTTGTCTGAAGCAGTAAAATGGATTATTTTATCAAAAAGGAGGGAAAATATCCTTTTTCTCCTTCTGGACTTATGCCTGAAAAGAGGGAAGTGGTTTCAAGAAGGTAAGGAAAGATGTTTTTGAAGAGGCAGTGATTCTTACCGTGGTGCTAATTGTGCTTGTCCGTTCTTTTTCAGTGTATTTAAGTGCATCTTGTCTTCCTATTAAATTGTTCCTTTATTTCCCAAATCTTTGTAATGAATCTGGGAGTGTAAGGGGTGAGGCAGCTCCAAATCAGGGTTCTCAGTGGCATGGTGAGATTTTCCTCCTTCCATTTGTCCTCCTTTTGTTGTGCAAGATGTAAACTGCTTCCAGAAACACGCCTCTGTCCTGATCCTCAGGACTTGGCCAGTGAGTCGGGGCTGAAGCCACAGGGTTTCGCAGTGTGCTTGTCTCTGTCTGAGATTTGACATTGACTGATGGACTGAAAACAGTCACTTGTTTAATCAGAGCTGTGCTGAGATCAAATGGCTTCATCAGGGATTCAGCAGCAACTGTACTTCAGATTCACCTGTGCAAACTAAGCAAACCAGCAGAAAGAAATGCTGGTGAGAAGGAGGAGCCTCTTTATGGCTATCGATAGACCTGGGCCAAGTTGCATTTGCTGATGTATTTCTTAGCTAAGTGGCTGAGGAAATAAAAATAGCTTTTCTTCCCCCTCCCTCCTCCTAGTGCATTTTTCCTACACAAACCCAAGCAAACTGGAATGGGAAGGGAAGAACTGCTACTTTTTTCTGGTAGCCTTGTCTGTCGGCAGCATTGCCAGGTTTGTTTTCTTTCTGCAAGCTTGCAAACTATGAAGCGTGCAAGTGTGTGCTCTGGTGTGAAGTGCCAGCTTCTGGAATCACAACGTTATGTGAGAGCCTCAGAGCCTCCATTTATTTTCTGGAGGTTTTGGTTGTGTTTTTTGTTGTTGTTTTTTGTTTTTTAACTAAACATTTTAGAAGTAAGCTCACGTTTCAAGAGTATTTTCCCTGTAAACAGTGAGCAAAGAGCATCTTCAAGATTTCTTAGTATAGTTCAGATACAATGATATTTTGAAGGTAAGCTTAAGACTTCAACAAGTCTGCCTTGGGATTAGTACTATCAGGATGTGCACACATAGCATCGGGGTTGAAGCATCAGGGTTCTGCCTCAGATTTCTGTAATCTTGGACAAAGGACTTAGTTGGCCATGTACCTCATTTCTTCCATCTTTTAAATGCAGAAAATAGTATCTAATTCACGAAACATGCTTAAAAATAACGCACGGGTCAACTGAATCTTCAGTGAGATAACATGAGCTGCTCTATCAGTTTATCTTTCTTTACTGTGAGCTTTTTGTCTGACTCTGCTGTTACCTCTTCCAGAGGATTCCCTCCTGCCATCTTTGCTTGTCCGGGGCCTATCTAAGTTGCTAGTTAATTCCCAGCAGGGGAAAAAAAAAGTGGGGCAAAAAAAAACAGTATGTTTTTGGAAAATACTGAGGAATGGTTTCATTAACCAGAGTTAGGTACTAAGGATCCCAGCTGATGGTGTTAGAATGGGATGGAAAGAAAGGACCTGGCTCTAAAAAGGGGGCAAAGACAAAGGCTTTGTTTGTTGCTATTGTTCTCCCTTCGGTGCAAGTGCTAGTAGCTTTTCACTGCTAAAATGTGAGACTGCGTCTAGTCCCGAGGGATCCCATCAGTCCCTTTGCTCTTTCCAGCCTTCCCCAGGCACTGCTGGAGCCTGGGCAGTAGCAGGACCCTTTCTTCTGACCGACTGCACCGCTCTTAATGCCTAATGCTTGCAGCTCCACTGGATTGGGACTGTGCTGGGATTCCCCAGTTCAGCCTGTCCCCTGTATTAAAAGCATGCAAGTAGTATGGGAAAAAGGCAATGGCCTTTATATTTTTTTATGTGTAGGCTGTGAGTTTTGAGGCTGCATTAAGAGAAATCCTGTGTGATAAGGGGTTTCTTGCCAGTCTGGAGAATATGACTGGATTATCAGATTAATGAGTCTCCGGCATCATTCAAAACCCACTGTATTACGCACTCTTCTCCTATCTCATTCTATGACCATGTCCTACCTTCACACCCTGTCTTAGGATGCATGGGGAGCACAGCACAGCCTCCCATGCCATCATCTGCTACGTGTCACCCCTAGACCTCAAGGCAGGAGCTGGTTTTTGCTCTCATTGTGCTGGTGATGCAGTCTGGTGCCCAGAAGGAAGCTGTCTTTGAAAGAAAGTAGGGCAGTGTCCAGCAGCTGGGGCAAGACTCTTCCAGTGACAGCAGCCTGGTAAGGAGGGGGGCAGGTCTGGGGGCACCCCTGCTTCCTTTGATGCTGGGCTGACATACATTGTGCTCTGCCCAGAGCCCAGAGAGAGCTCTGCGGAGGAGACCTCTGGCCAGCAGCATGCATGCTCACCTGCAGTATCTAGCACAAACGGGTCTGTGTTCTTTACGGATTCTTAGGACCAAGGGTAAAAGCTATAATTAATAATAACAATAGCAAAAGCAGCAGTAATAACAACTCTGGTGCTGTTAAACCATGACCTGAAAAAACAGAACAACAAAAGAGAAGATGTGGGTCTGATCTCTCCCCCTCCTCCTCCTCATCCACCCACGTCTCCATGCTTATTTCTTTCTTTCTTAGTTTTCTTTCTATTTTTTTTTTCTGCTCTGGACATATCCTTGAATCCTGGCCATTCCCCCAGCTTATGGGATTCCCATTATACATGCTTGATATTTAACAGCTTTGGCGTCTTCCATAGCTGGGAGTGAAAAGAGAAAAAACAGCTCAGAAATGTAATGGAGCAAAATCTGCATACTGAGCCCTGGTTCCATGTCCCTTTACACTGTTTACTTAGACCTTAAAAGCTACGAGCTGTGGCATCTACTCAGACTTCATCAGCCCATCCTGCCCTGATGCTGGCCTTGGAGACACTGCCAGCTCCAAGTTCCTTCTGCAGCCACCTCATTAGTCCAGGAGGATTTTGTGTGTCTTGCGGCCGCCTGATGCTTTTTTAAGTCTCCTTTCTTGCAGCTGGCTTTGCTGCAAACTGCTCGCTTCTGCTGTGCGGGAGGGGGCTGAGGGGACTGCTCGGGTATTTGGGGGGGCAGAATACATGCTTTTTTTCTTTAATAAGAAATTCCTGATTATTGCCAACAGCTAAATCTACCCCTACGTGAATGTTTACTTTATTTGCTCGGTAAGCTATGATGCATCTTTGTCACACGGCGAGATGTTGGTGTGCTCTGTGCTGTGCTAAAGGAGTAAGAAGTCTTCTCTCAGGTGATCCTAACCCCTCTGTGTATAACTGTACATACACGGATGTTTTAAAATTGTCATGATTATCTTCATGTAAAAGAGAATATTGTGCCATTATTGATTGGAATAATTTAGAATGAAGTAAGCCCTTCAGAAGACCGGGTAAAACGTCTTACCTGAAACCCAGCCTCCCTCCATGCTAGCCTCGTTCTGCTGCCTGAAGGAGTCCCTAGAAATCCCCACACTTCTGAGCTCTCTTTGGCTGAAAAAGAGTTGTGGTCAGGTGGACCGCATGAGCAAAGCAGTAGCCATCCCCAGCCTTCTTTCCCACTGATTTTCTGAACCTTTTTATTTTATTTTGGTTTGTTTTTTTAAATATTTGTTTTTCTTCTTTTGACCAGCGTATGTGAGCTTTCTGGCATCAAGGGGTGACGCACAGTATTCACGGAGGCCTGCCTGTTGTGATAGAACTGGAAATGTGTCTTATGAGAATTTAAACAGTTCATTTGTGTCACCTTCCTTTAAGTGTCTAAAATTTGGAAGAAAGCATTGTAGTGTCACTTGATGTGAGTCAGTGGTGACAATCAGACACTTCCAGAGGGCACTTCATATGACTGGTCTAAGATGCCTGTTTTATAATGAGGCAAACATCATATCCCTTTTACCAAGGCTATAAATAAAATACAGGAGAATTAGCTCTTAATTAGACACCTCAGTTTTAGACATCTTAGTTAGATCTGATTCATCCTATGCTTTAATTTCCAGTTTCCTTAGTAGCTCTGAAAGTCTTATCAGAAACTTCTTATGAAGGTGCTTCATCTGCCTTTCAGCTTCTTTCCTTCCCTGTTTCCAGTGTGTACACCTGAGATAAATAAGGCATTTCTTTTTCAGTGCAAGAGCCAAAAGACTTTCATTAAAGCTAAGTGACACATTTAAAGCTCATGAAAATAGATACAATTATGACCCAATGCTTTGTTACTGAATGGGAACCTTTGCTACAAGTTTTAAGTGAGACCTCAAATTTTATATACATTGTGACAGCATCCACAGTTATATGAAACATTAATATGGCATAAGCAGCAAGATGTGAGACAGCTGTTAACTGATGGGTGTTAATAAAATTCCTTTAGAATCATCCATGACCGAGCATAGACAGGTGCTCTTGCTTCTATACAAATAGCCTCTGTGGTCCTTGCTCTACATCTTCCTGTTGGGTTGGTTTTTTTCAGCATCTGTGACCCAGCAAGGCAGGAAGAAATTATCCTCTCTGATAACATTTTCTCATCTGACAGGCTCCATAGAAATGTCTCAAAGGTGAAAATTTTGCTCTGTGTTACCCAGAAGATCTTTTTCCATTGCAGTAAGGGAGAAGCTCTGGCCAAAGCCCTGTTCACCCACAAAGAAACTTCTTTGGAGGGCTGAGCTTTCAGGTTTTGTTTCATGTCCTGCCTCAGAGTTGCAGCCCCAATAAAGGCTCGCTTCTCTCATTTTGGGATTCATCTATATGAAAATCCATTGCAGATCATTAGCTGTCGAGGCTGGAAGACCAGAATCTCTGAAGTTAACTCTTTCCTCTCACAGGAGGGCTCAGGGTGTCAGCCCATTAAATAACTGAGGGCAGCTTCCTGCACTCTAGTAATTGAGTCTCCTGTTTAATGACACCATGCAAAAGCAGCAGCAAATAAATACTTCAGTCCTTTCACACAAGCTGCTGCTAGACACTGTTCTCCACTGGGACAGGAGAACCCCTTTGTACTCAAATGCAATTACTGCTTTCCTTGCTGGAAGTCGGATGAGAATTGGGCTCCCTGAGTTAACCCCCTTGCCTTTGTTGCACCTTTCAGGTTGGTAGATGGTCACGTATTTATAACTCCATGTAGAAGCAGGTCAGCATATTCTTCAAGGGCCATTATCCTGCAGCTCCCTTCAGTGCTAGGTACACAGCAGGGAGTTGCATCAAGGAAATGCATTAAGACGAATCAGCAAGAGAGAAGGGTACCTCTGGGCCAACTCCCTGCTTCTCAATTATTTATACTTCATAATTTCCAGCAAGTCACTGGCTGTTTATTGGTGCTCATCTATAATTGAAGAGTTTCCTAGATCACTGGCCAGCTTTGCTTAAGATGTAGCTGGCCGTGCTTTTGAAAGCTGTTACGAAAAGCCCACAGGGAAAGGCAGGGTCTCAGGAGTGGCTGGTCATCCATTGAGGATACACCCTTTTAATTTTTGGCTTTTGTGGGCACCTGGGACTGGTAGGTTTCCAACATGTGGTTTACCATCTGCGTTTGACCACACCACATCAGGTAGGGACTGTGTGCTACAGTACCAAGATGACCCTGACCAGGAGGTGTTTCAAGGATTCTGCCTTCCCAAGCCCATGCTCATACAGTGCTCTGCTTGTTCTGCCAAAGAAGCAAGAGGAGGGTTTTGATGTTCTTAAAATTCTCGAAGAGGCCATGAAAAGGAACTACTGTTCTGAACTGAGATGAAAAGCCAAAGGCTTGACAACATCTAAGAACTTAAAATCTAAAGGGAAAAAAATCAAGTACGTACTTACGCAGAGGACGTATTTGGCTTTGCATGCTTTGGATGGCTCCTTCATCAGGCTTGTCTGGTCTTTCTCAAATAACATTTTGTTTCTGTTTTGACTTAATTTTTCTCTCTTAATTTCAAAACAAAATTATTTTGGCTGAAACAGCAGAACTTTTTTGTTTAGAAACACTAGAATTGGCTATTTTGGTTTTTTTTTTCCAAGTTTTGTTTTCAAATAAAAAATTGGCTGGAACCAACCATTTCAGTGTGAACAACTTCACATTTGAGCAACTAGGAAATTCTAATGAAAAAATGTTTTGTTGAAATGTTCCCAACCAGCTCTATCCATCACTTCCTTTCACTACTACCCAATAAAAATAGCTCCCACATACCGCTGCAGTCAGGAGTGCCATGTTACAGAAGAAGAAATAACTAAGCCAACAAAATGACTCACATTCCAAAGATAATATATAAGGTAGGGCCTGGCCAACTGGTTAGATTCAAATTAGAACCAGCCTCAGCCTTCCTGCCTGAAACAAAATGATCACAAAATATGATCTGTTGTTATTTTTTGATGTTTGTGCATTTTATTTTCACACACTTCTATTCATGATCCCACTTCTGACGTAGTGAAAGTGGACGTGCTTTTAGTGCCATGGAGACTGCTATTTCTCCTCGTTTTTATCCTAACTAAAAGCAGGAAACACTAGGATTGTGCAAGGGCATTTGTTCTTGTAGAGATTTGTAGGTCTGTTTCGCCAACTCAGAGTTTGCACAGCCTGGTAAACCATGTGTGAAGATGTAGACCCCTGCCCAACTGAATGTTTATGCTGATGGCTGGGTTTGTCTCTTGAAGGGGTGTGTTTCGAAGTAGCCACAATTGTGGACCTGGCAGCAAGCAGCTGATGTAACTCAGTGAGAAGTGTTAGGCGTTAAGTATAAAGAAGTGGACCACTGTGGTCCTGTACGTCCCTAGGGCCTAAAAAGTCCTTTTTAGTATAAACATATAATTCAAAGACATAAAACTTTTAATGTTATTGTTTTTATGAGGTACTGAACTAATACTCTAAAGTTTAGCTTGTTAATTCTGTTGATCTTCACTAAAGCACTCACTCCAGCAGAAGGAATCCTTCAGGTATCTACAGCTTTTCAGCCAGGTAGGTAGTGCTTTTAGGAGCAGCTCATGGTTTAGGGTGAATGCATTTTAAAGCAATCTATAAATCTTTATGGTCTTTGTTTTTCTTTCTCTTGCGTGCATACTTAGCAAGGATTTTCAGTTTGCATCACTGAGAATTTGGTTCACCTAAGTACAATGGGTGAGATTTGTCCACATCTGAAAAGCCAACATCAACCCCTTTGCACCTTTTAAATCTTCAAAACAGGACTGAAGCGGGACTTCATGGTTTGCCTAACTCCCGCACTGCCTTCCCCTGGGCCAGGCAGATGAAGGGGGAGATGGTGGAGAATGAATTACTGCGACCTTGCAATGTGCTGTGGAAGAGAAAGGTAATTTAGGGGCTGCAGTACTGATTTTTTGCTTTATTTTCTCCATGGCCTTGGTGCTTTTGGTGGCTAGTCGGACTGTTAAGTTCAGGTTTTGCCAACTTCTTATCAAAATTTGGAAGCTTAAAATGAAGTAAATTAATATTAAAGGTCTCCAGAGACCAACTTAATGGGGAAAGGTTCTCAGTTCATCAGATTTAGTTTATACGAACGATGTGCAGCATGGTAGAGTAAGAGGCCAGCGTTTGATGGGCACACACAAAGTACACAGAAGAATGATGAAGCGGGAGCCAAAAGAATAGCTGGGACCAGTGACTAGAAGTGCAAAGGGGAGTTTTTTGGGGATGTGGATTTGTCTGCTAGAGGAGTCAGCAGAATAGGTGGGATTTTTCAAGGGAAGATTGAACAAAATCCTGGGCGGTGTGGTGGGCACGGCAGCAAGGTCGCACTAAATGGGAGGAATACATAGTCTTTGTCTGTGGCTTAGTTTGTGAAATCTCCTAAGAATATAAAGCATTGGGGTAACTGAAGCTTCAGGTGTTTGGTTAGGATCTAAACTGTATCATAGTGACAGGCAGTGTGTGGGCTGAGCAAATGCCTTCTCCTGTCCACAGCTGGCTCCCGGCCTGCAGCCACTGCCCCAACCACGTCCCCGTCACGCGATGGGGGGCCCTTGTCCTGCGTGTGCATGGGCCCAAAGCCCGGGCTGCTGCCACTGCCTGCGTGTGGGAAGGAGCAGGAAAGAGGACAGCCCCATAAACGCTCAAGGGCAGTCGTGAGTGTGAGGCCGGAGCGGTTTGAGGTGGCCGGAGTCCTGAGGTAACGTGGTGTCTGAGGGACGGAGAGGTGCCCAGAGCTGGGACTGCACCCTCTGCTTAAAGCCTTTGGTCTGCCTATATGAATCCAGGTGGGGTGAGGGCATGGGGCATATCACAGGAGAGGGAAACAAGAAATCCTCCTTCATCTGAAGTCATCAAAAAGGCTTTTGTGCTGTATACCTTTGACTCGTCTGGCTTTGAATCTAGCCTGGAACTGCCAGTGTTTACAACTGAGCGTGAGGGGGGCTTGGTGGTGTTTAATGCTTGCCCGTTATTAAAGCTCATTGCTACATGTGAACTTAGTGGCTCCAGGGGATGCTCAGGGAAGTTGAGGTGAGCAAGCCAGAAGCTGGACGTTAACGTGGATGCAGCCAGTGCTGCCAAGTGGCCTTGCCTTGTTATTGTTGAGGCCCTCATCCGAGCCCTGTGGTGACCTGGTGGTGACTGTCTGAGGCCTGCGAAGGCACTGCAAGGAGCAGGGTGCTTCTGAGGCACTGCCTAACCCCGAGGTATCCCAGATTATTTCCCTTTGGCCAGGTTCAGGGGGGCTTTTTAACACTGTTGTCAAATGTCACTGGCAAATGTAAGCTCCCTGATTATTGAAATGATCTGCACAAGGAAATAAATAAATAAAAGACATAAGAACAGAAAGTGCACCCTCCCAAGATAGCTTTTATGTAGCTAGAAAAGTGAGGTGGTTTCCTGTTCTAAATATTTAACATGATGTTTATGATATGTCCTCTGGGGGAAGAGATGCTTGAAAGCTAATGTTTATGAAGTAAGTCTGGAGGGATGGAAAGGGGAGGGAGGGCACACTAACTAGAAGAAAAAAAAAAGGAAAACAAAAGAAAGAACCTCAGGAGATGTCCTGATTTATGGCTTTACTTGCTGGAGAAAATTCCCTGTTTTGTTAAAAAGGTTGCAACTGATGGAAACCGACTTCAGCTCAGCGCTTTTTGAAACCAGAAACCTGTTCCCTGAGTCCAGACAGGATCTGAGTCTGGGCCAGCAGGAACCTTTTACTAGCTGCTGCCTTCATGCTTCTGAGCCCCACAGAAGGTGGCGTATGTGTCTCTGCATCACGTGAGGGTTGGAGTGATGGTCTGATGTTTAAGAAGCTGAGCTACGTTTCAGAAAGGAGGGGTGAGTTCGGTTTCCTACTCTGCCAAAGGCTTCTAGTGTGATATTTGGGTGTTTAATCTATCTTTGCCTCTGTTCTCTGTCTGGGAATAGAAACAATTTCCTGATTCACTGGGAGATTGAAAATAAATCACTTTCTTGTTATGTACTTAAATAAAGGCCTGGGTTCCCATTATTTCAGGAAGGATGACTGAACTTCTTGTGAAGCACACTCTGAATGGATGATATTTTTCAACTTGATTTATTAAAAGTAAGCACATTGCTTTGTTTTACCTTAGTAATTCTGTATGCAAACTGCAGCAGTTCAGGACCAGCTTCGTGTATGGCTTTGTCGTTCCTGCCCCAGAGCGTAAATCCTTTGGGGGAAAGCTGTAGGTCAGAGATATGGAAACACCAAGTGTTTCTGCTACTCCAATTTTCAGTAGTGCAAGTTAGTGCAATTTTATATACCAGCTATGCCTCGTACAGAGGGCGTGTAACAACAGAGGCTGCTGCATTAGAAGGTTAGTGCAACTCCTGCATATTTTGCTGTGTTGTCTCCTGGGTCCTCAGCAGAACTCCTGGCAGTTCTTCTGGCACATGCTAAGGGTCTTAGATCTTGGGACTGAAGGGGCCTGAAAGGTAAACCTAAAAAATTTCAAACATAATGTTGTCTAAGATGAAACTCCACACATGGCTTTAGCGTTGGAGGTTGAAGTTTTCAAAGACGTCAGAGGCCAGGTACAAAAATCCCATGTCTTAATCAATACCTTAGGTTTCTTCAGTACACTGTGCTCAGCCTGGCTGGAAGTCAGGCCATTTGTTTCAATTATTAAATGTGGATTTATGGCCCCTGTTTTTTCTTGGAAATAGAACCACGCTTGGGACCAGTTTTCTCCTTGCAAATAACTGTGTTTGCCTGTAGTCAGTCCATGCAGTTAGAAACGTGTCAGTCACACTTATAAACATCCACTTTCCTGCTCCATTTTCTCGCTATCCTTATGATTCTGACCTTTCTCATCAAAGTGTAACAGTTGTGTATCCTTTTTTTTTTTTTTTTCCTGGGATCATGGTGTTTTGCACAGAACTCCTCTACATTTGATGGCTTTTCTTTGACACGCTATCAGCAAGCTCTTAAATAATTTTCCTGCAGAGAAAATCACTGTGCTGTGACAGTGCACCACTGGGTAATCCTATTTTGATGATAGGCAGGTCTGATTGGTCCAGCATGGGAAGATGTCAGCTGGTGTTGATAATCTTAGTGCACCTTCTCACTCTATTAGCTGGTCAGCTATAATAGCTGTATTCCTCCAGTAACAAGTACAGATATCTTATTTAGATTTTTCTGAATGACTGATGTTGAATAAAAGCATTTGGATAACAGTTAAAACAGTGATGGTTGAAAAGGGATTTGAACTTTGGTAGACTTCAGGTGCTTTGGGTAAAATTTATCGAACGTTGAAAGCTGATAATGTGTAGTGCCTGTGCGTTGTGTTTAACTCTGGTGGTTCATTCACATTAAAAAACAGGGTAGGAGGCAATAATCTGCTACTTCTTCAAACTAATCAATGGGGCTGATTATTCAGAAGGTGTGAAGAACGTCCCTTCTTTAAACCTTGATTGTGCAGGGAAAAGGCTGTTGTACATATGTGGCATTTAATTTTTTTAATGCTCCCCTTTGCCCTAAAGTTGTGAATCTCTTAAATTCCAACATGAGAAATTGCCAAACATAAGAAAAACAGCCAATCTTTCCCCTCCCCACAATCCTACCGTACACAAACCTCCAAAACTTCACATATTACCTGAGCATCTGGAGCACTGGGCTGAGGGAAACATGGTTTTAAACAAAAAATCCCTAACTCTAATCTACAGCCCGCTTCAGACCTGCCTCTAGGGAGAAACCTACCAATTACTATTTACTTTACCAACCTAGAGTGATTTGTGGATGTATGTAAGAATTATTTACGGTTTCATGCAGGAAAAACTTTCAGCTCCCTATTTGCCCTTGTAAGTAATGAGTTGCCTCAGGGGATCAAAGGTCAGATTTTGGTTTTAATGCCCACCTCCTTTTAAAAAATAAATAAAGCAATCTATGTGAAAAGAAGAAGAAAAAAAAATAACAGTCTGAAAAGGCTCTGACTCCTGCTCTGCTTTGATGTTTTAGGTCTGGAAGGGATCATAAATTTGCTGGTGTGAGATAGAGTGATAATAAATGTAGCTTTTAACTGCTGGGTTTTTAGCTCACACAGCATCCATTATCACTGGCAACTGCAAAGGGAATGTACTTTTTTTCCTGGTTGCTCTTTAGAAAGATAAATATTCACCCCACTATCTGGTGATGTCCCAGAAGCTTAGATGTAGCCTCTCCTTGTGAGCGTTCCCCAACAACTTTCATTCTTGGGCAGAATGATTCAGTGGTGTTGATAAGAGTCTGGAGGGGTTAGCTTCCTGCTTCGTTCAGCGTTCATTGCTTGGATATTTTTCAGTGGTTTCAGGTGTGGTGAGCTTGGATTAGCCAAGGAACTACTTGGAACAGAAAATATGTTTGGGGTTCAAAGCTTGAGAGCTCTTGAGGTTCCCTAAAGAGTTTCAAGCAGAACGACCACTTGGTTTTAGGAGGACTTTTGTTATCCATCTCGTCTGGCTTTCCGTGACACTTGTGCCCTAGAGCACTTCCTTCTTGTTTCTTAAGGATGAATAGGCCAAAGAGAAGGCCCTGGCCCAGCGATGGCTGCGTGCCGCGTCAGCACGCTTTCATGCCACCCCTAGGACTGTATTAAGCTCAGATGAGATGCGCTATTGCAAATGACTTTAAAAGTCTGACGGATACTTTGTGCCTGTATGGAGCAGGGCTTCCAATACAACCAGCTTAGTCATGTCATAATATTTTAAAACTACGTTGTTAATAAATGATCTTAACCACTTAGATGTCTATTAATGTCTTTTTGCCGAATGCCAGCAACCTCATATTCCAACAATTTCCACAAGGACTTATTGACCATCTATAGATTTGGAATGAATTTTGCCAAATCAGTTTATCATCCCCATATATCTCTATCTGCTTTGCCTTGTGGAGCAAAACACTTTAGCTATGGTTTTTCTTTTCCTTAGATCAGCAATTAAGTCATCTTTACTCAACTTGCATCCATTATGGATCACTCCTGTTAGTAATATCATTATTTTATTTTATGTTTTAAGTTCAACCATAGATATGTTTCTTTAGGCTGCTGCAAAACTTAAAGATTTTCCACGTATTCTTTCAAGCCACCAGTCTAAATGAGAACATCATCTAGTCTAAATTCATCACTTTGAGAGCTTTTAGAAACTGTTAGAGAACCTTGGGAGTAGAATGAATACTAGAGAGCACTTATATAAATAACGTTCAAAGGGTGACATTGACTTGGTCTTTACTTGCAACTTGTATGCAGTTAAGATTGTGAATATTTTTATTTATGATAGTTCTTGTTTGTATTTCTTTTAAGTGTAATATCGAATTTTCATTTTATGCCTTTTCTTAAATTTTGTTTGTCAGAAGATGTGTTTACGTGCTTGGCTTTTTTATTCCAATCATGAGAATAAGCCTCTTTTCATAAATTGATAGCATTAAAGGTCAAAGCTATGTATTATCCAGTCTGAATTGTTCTGCAAAGCAAGCGAGTGTGTTGGAATGCATTTAGTTACAAGTGGCAGATACGTCTTCCAGAAAAGCTTCCAAACGTTCAGAAGTAGGCAATGTCCAACATATCCTAGCAGTCTGTTGCAACAGTTAATTACCATGACTAAGTATTTAGCTGCTAATTTGAATATGTCTGGCTGTAGCTTCTGGTCAGCGTAATCCACCCGTTGTTTTACTTTAAGCTACAGCAATCTTCCTTTTCATGACATCGGCTTTACTTCCGAGTTTATCTTTGGGGCCTTTGAAGTTGTTATTGAGTACGCAGTTTTGTTCTTTTGCTGAGCCTCTATCTTTGAAGACATCTGAGAATTATTTTTAAATGCTGTCTGTATTCATCACGTGGACCTCGGCCACGTGTTTTGACCATACTTTTTGCTTCTTCCTGGGTCCATAGAGATAGCTCAGAGATGGTGTCTAGTGCATCCTGTTTAGAAGGTGAGCCATTTTGTCCCCCAAAAGGTATCTAGAATGGATGGGTTGTGTTACTTCCTGGGGATTCCTGTGCCATTGGTTCAGCAGTAAGGCTAGGTGACTGCCTTGGCTAGATCTCCCTTCCCAACTGCTAAAATTAGCTGACATGAATCCAGCTCAGTTGCACACCATTGCTTAATTTTTTATAACCCCAAAATTATTTTTATGGAGAATAAAAATAGCCATCCTGTTTTACTGGAAGGATGTTACTGCTTCAAATTGCCCATTTTTATCGGTTCATTCTCAGTTCTCTTTTTGATAACCTGTTCCCTCAGACTAGCCCAAGTGTCGGAGGTACCACGTAAAACAGTAGGTAGGAGTGTCAAACGAGAGAAAATGGATCACTTGTTGTGTGGGTAATCTCACTGTTAAAGGAGACCACTGCAAATGATTCAAGTGACCACCTGGAAATCGAGTCTGGGAAAATATCTTAGCATAATATAAACTTGAGCTGGACTCCAATGGCCACGAAGGCTGGACTCTAGATAAGGTTCGTTGTGTGATTTAAAACATCTGCTTTGCTGGACTGGATCTTATACTCCATACTCCTTGGAAAAGGACAGCTACTCGTGTGGAAATGTCATCCAGGTTCTGGATGCAGCTCTTGTAAAATCTCTCGGGGAGCTCCTGCTGTTCTTCCTCTGCATGTGCTGGAGCTGAAATGCCTTGGGAAGGCCATATACCAATCTTTACAACTGCTGTTTCAAATTCATGACGACTGTTGAAATGAAATTGGATAATTGGGATTAGGCAGTAAAATACAAAGAAGAAGAGGAACTGGAAATGGGTATCGCAGCTAACCTGCAGATGCCTGTTGAAAGGCAGGTGTGTATGTGTTTGTATGTTCAGGCTGGCAGCCGGAGAATAGAGTCTGCTCAATAGAAAACCATATGTGTAAATGCAAGTCATCTTCTCTACTGTAGGGTCTAAAATTTGAAAGAGGAAAGTTTTATGGGAAGAAGATTTTTTCCCCTTTTATTAAATCAAATGAAATATTTAAGAGAGCAGTTAAACTTCTGGGTACATGTGTCTAGTCATTTTCTTTTTAGGACAGGCTAGCCAAAACTGGATACCTGAATGTATACGTATACTGGCTAAAGAGGGTTTTACCCTGGAAAAGAATTCCAAGAGTAAAAACTAAAGAATTGCTGGTTAACTTTAAGAATGAATGTCATATTAACATGCTGTTTCCTTTTTGTTATCAGTAGCTAATACCTATTCCCTCCGTGAACAAAATAATCAGTGTGGTATGTTGGATTGTTTTAAACTGGGGAAAGGGGATAAGAAAATCTCAGCATCAAAGCAGTCATGAATGAGGGCTTATCTGTGGAGCAAAGGTGGAATGAGCATACACCAGTGCATTTTAGAGAGTTAACCTCGAGGTCTGATAGTCTGCATCATGCTAAAATGCTGTCAGATTTCAGCAGTCAAATAGAGGCAGATAGAAAAAAAAAACTTAAACATTTAGCTAATCAGGATTACACCCAGCTAATGGAGAGCAGTTGTTTTTCCCCCCTTCCCTATCATCCCGGTCGATTCAAATTGATCCTAGTTCTGCTGAGCGAGAGCAGTCCTTCAAAGTTTATTCTGGTGTCAATTTTTATAGTTTCCCCCACTGATCAATAGAATGCATAATCATTAAGGCAAAGTTTGTGAAAGCTAATCCTTCAATACGAGTTTTATGAATGGCTCAGAGTCATGGCTCTAACCATTTGGATGTAAGTGGAACCTTTAATCAGGTGAGTGACAGGAGACAGTCAATAGGATTTGCTGAGACTGGATTCTGATTTTCTATACAGCTATGCAGAGTGAGCAGGGGAAGGGGGAATGAGGATGGCCAGAAGAACAGACATAGGCTAAAATGGAAGTTTCTCCTCTTTTATTATTTATAAAATGTATTTCCAGTATTTTTAAAAAACACTTTGCACTTGCGTATCATTTTTCACCTAGAGAGCTCTATTGTCTTTGGGGACGTTTGCTGATGAAACACTACGTCATCTTTTTGTGAAGGTGAATAACAATTAGTGCTGCTTTACACTGCTGAGAGCTTACTGTACTGAATTTTCCAAGTGCCGCAAATTTGTAGCTTGTCAGAAAGGGGAAAGAAAGCAGGGACTGATGAAGTGACTTGCTTTGGATGTCACGGAGTAGGTCAGTGGCAGAGGAATAAGAAGTTGCTTTAGTTTAGTTTAGTTGGAGTTGCTTTAGTTTTGCCCATTAGACATGGGTGGTGGTGTAGCTTTCTCTTCTTCTTCTTCTTCTTCTTCTTCTTCTTCTTTTTTTTTTTACACATCCTTATCTCCTGAATTTACAAGGGAGAGATCATTGGAACTGTATAGACTGAGAAGAAGAGTAAGGAGTTACGTAAAGTAGGGAACTGGAAAATCAGAGGGTGAGAGGGAAGATGAGCTGTTATATGGAACTCATCACTGCTGTAGCTGACCAATATTCACTTGGTGGTAGCGTTAATATCTTTTTTTCTCTCCTTTTCTGCCATTTCAAACAAAATGAGAAAAGCAAACGTGCTAGCAAGGCTCTTTCCCTAGCAGCTAGAAGGATCTTTGCTCGGGCAAATAACTTCTTGCTGAAGGATCTGCCATAGAGTGCCAGGATGAGAAGAAAGCAGCCAAAATTGTGTTTCCATTCAGTATGTTGAGAAGTAAAGGGCAAGGTTTTAAGTTTAAGATTTTAGTACAAAGACTTCCATGGCAATGAGGTGTTCTGAGCGTTCAACCCCAAAGCTTAGCTGTCAGACTGGACTATTCGAAGGCTGAAAAAAACCTACAAAACTGCTGAGAAGCAAAGCTGGTATTTTCATTTGCACTTTCCAAGAAGAACGGAATAACAAAGGTGAATAATGTAAATAGTGATCAGTAATTTTCTTTGCAGCTGGCAGGTTGGGAGTTTGCTAAGAATTTCTAATGGTAAGTTTAAATTTTCAGTGAGTTGCCTGCTACAGCCTAATACAGCCCCATTGGCTTCTTGCTTTTTGTTAGCTGGGATTGTCCTAGTGCTCATCATCTGGCTGTTCCATTTATGATTTCACAAATGTTTTTGAAGCAGCTTCTTGTTTGGATGATTCAACAGATTTGTCCTGATCTTCTCCAGATGAGGAGCTGGCACTGTTATCTACAAGTAATGCAGTAGATTTGGGAGGGGTTACGTCACTGCACTCTGTACATTAAGCTCGGTGCGTGTTGTGCTCCTGATCTTCTGACATTGCTGCATTGGGAAGTTGGTAGAAATAGGATTTATTTTTTTTAGCTGAATTTATTCTCTTTATTGTTACTTCATAGTCTCCAGAGCATTTTGACATCATGGATGAATAGCAGGCTGAGTAGATGGATGACAAGAGGTAGAGAAACTCTGCTTATGCAGGCGTCTTCAAAAAATCAGAAAAGACAGAGCGATGCGGGAAATACACCACCACTTACTGAGAGATGATCTCAGAATAGATCATGCCACGATAAATCCAAGGAATGTGGCGATATTGGCTCAATGGGCTGGCACTGACCTGGAAATGAGTACCCAAACGCTGCCAGATTTGCAGGTGCAGTCCCATGCAGACAGGTTCTCAGGGCGGTGAATGGGGCAGCACCTCCACTTCCCCGTGATAAGGTCCTGAGGGGATGTGTGCTGGGCGAAAGCCCCCTTGTCCAGCTGTCCCTTGCCCCTTAGAAAAAATTCTACCGAGTGACCATTAGCTGTTTCACACCTAGATCTAGATCTGACCCCATTGCTAAAAGATGGCTTTTCATCATTCTCTGTGAAATGCTCACAAGCCTCTAGCCCTGAAATCTCTTCTGAGTGACAAAGACAAAGATATGGGGTCAGCTCTGAACTTGGAAATGATTAGTTGCTGAGATGTATATCAAAGCTTTTGGTCTGACAAGAGCTAACCTTTGATCTGGTAAATGGGAACTTTACCCTGCAGAGGCAAGGGAAGGGGAGGAGAGGAGTGGATTGATGAATAGGATGGCTTGGGAAAGAGCAGGGGAAGCTGGGAGCTGGATTTCTTGGTTCGGGTTCAGGTGGAAGGAGGGACTGGGATAAAGGGTAGTAAGTCTGCAGGTCTCAGGAAAATAGAAGCAAGTGAGCTTGTAGGCTGTGAGAGTGCTCCAACCTCCGTTCTCCATTCCCTTCTCCACCTTCTCCTGTCCGCTTTGCAAGGGCAATTGGTTTGTGGATGCTGGCACTTGGGAATTAGGTAGTGGGCAGTGTTGTCCCACTCAGTGGCTTCCCTCTGGTGCCCTGAGCATCAGACTGTGAAGAGGCGCAGCACAAACATCTCTCTTGCGGGAAGCTGGCTCTGGAGAGGTTTCTTCAGAGCGGATGGTGGTTGTGGTTCGGTGTTTGGGCAGCTCGCTGGCCCTTGGTTCCACGTTAACCTCAAACATAGCCTTGCAGTCATGGAGTTCATGGGGCATGCTTGCATGAAGGGGTGAAACCTCCTGGAGTTCAGACTGGTCCTGGCAGCACACCCAGGGATATTTCTCCAGGATTCCTAAGATGATGTCTCATTGTGAATCTTAGCTCACCCCAAAGCTGGAAGGCTGTGTTTACGACACATCCCTTTTTCCTTCTTTTTTTTGTCACTGCTTTCCTTCTTCGCGCACCTTAATGCTGACCCAGTAGTTTTCCTCTTGCACCGAACGCTTCATTTCCTGATGGGCCCTTCCACGGGCTGACGGTGCTGTTTACAAGTGCTGCTGGATGCCTCGCTGTGAGTGATGAGCCTGTTCCCGGTCCTACACCGTGCTCCCTCCCCCTGCTTTCACTATGGTAAATATTTTAGTACTCGTTGAAATCAATTGAGCCTCATCAATTGGAAATAGAGTGTAAATCACTGGGACTTTTGCATTCACCCCAGAAATCAATTTTCACACATTAGGGCTATTAGCTTATTGAGAACTGTGTGATAAATGGCTGTGGGCCATCATGGAGCCACACCTGCCAGCTGTACATTTTGCATCTCAAACAGGCTCAGAAGCAGGGGGACGCCAAGGGAAGGAAGATCTCAGGTTGGCGGAGTGGTGCAGGGTAGGAGACACGAGGAGCATGCAGCCAGACAATCCGTGCCTGGAGATCGATAACACCTCCAGAGCACTAACTCATCCTCGCAGCGACTGGAGACAGAAGGCGGCTCTGAGCCAAGTTGTGGTTAGGCATCGATGTTTTTTTCCTCTCTCAAAGATGAGCATAATTTGGGGAGGAAAGGTGAAATGTAGATTATGAACAGTTAATAAAACTAATGCAGTAGTTTAAAAAAGAAGCTTTTCCACAAGTAAATACCTTTCTTTCAAACAGCAGCTGGAGCTGGGGTGTAGAAATGCCACCTCTTCCTGCCATCCCAGTGTTCCGGATGAAGTGGACATACGGTTTCTCACCAGCTGGGATGCAGAGATGGCTGGAGTTTCACTCTGTAATTCCTTCCTATTTTTGTGAACTCTAATAGCGGCAGCTAATAAGATTTTTGTTGAACGGGTCCTGCAATTTAAGTTTCTCTATGGTTTTGTTTAACGAGGTGAGGGATCCGATGGCCTAGCTGGATGAAGCATACAGTGCCCAGCAAGTTCTTCTGTGGCTGTCTGGAAGACCTTGGTCTCCGTTTCCAAGACAGAAAATAATCCGTTCTTCTCGGTTACTAGTGCCGATCACAAATGCGGGTGACTCCAGGGACTTGGAGGCTCTGCATGGTGCAGTCCGTGTTTATTTGCATTGTAGTTTGGCTTTTTACACATGGAAGCCACCTCTGGACCAGAGGAAGTCACGCGTAGGTAGGGCAATCTCTTTGGCTAGAGGTCTTTTCTCATCCCTGTACTTCTCCATAACAGTTTGTGTCAAGCGTGTATTTCCCAATATTGGATATTTCTCTTTACAGTAGGAGAAAAAAAAAAAAGGAGTGGGGGGGACCTGGAACACTAGATCACCAGATAGATTGTGCAATGTAAGTAACAGTGAATTTTCTTGCTGTGAGGCGAACAGCATGCACATATACCGCTGTCGTTTGAGGAACGAAAACCAGAGTTACTTCAATAGACAGAGAAGATCTGTGTCATCAAAGTTTCTTTCTCAAGAAAAGTGATGTGGGCTTAGAGAGGCAAAGCTCCTTCCTGTGGGGAGCTGGAAGAGAGTGACTCAGCTGCTTCTTGCTCATACGTTTTGGCAAGGAAGCCGAGGACTGCTGTAAGAGGAGAAATTTCCATGCTCCGGCACTACGGAGACTTGCCCTGGCACAGCTGCTGTAGGTGGCAGTGCTGTTGATTTGGACGGCATCAAGAGAGCATCCTGAGAGCAACAGGCAGCCAGGAGTGCTGGCACGGCAATAAAGAAGTCCAGCGTGAAGGAGCTTGGCTGCCACTTGTGGGTAGCTGTGACCTGCTCCCTGGGATCCACTGTTCTCTTGATGCTTTGTCACCCCGTGTGCCTGTCTTCTTCTTGCTGTGAAAGACCAAGCTGAGGGACGGAGAGCTCTGACTCGCTTCCAGATAATCTTTGCAGGCCAGCTGGAAGCAGGAAGCAGTGGCCTGCTCCCTGAAGAGTGCCAGCGTGGTTTGGCAGCCCTCACAGCAGCAGACAGCTGGCTTTAAAATGTTCGCACCTAAAAGCTCCTGTGCTTCATCCGGCCGCACTCCTGGAACATTTTCCAGTCGCTCCATCCAAAATGTTGCCTTTCCTCTTCCTTACAAGTCTCATATCTAGCAACACACCCTGTGCTGCTCAGACCTGTTGGTTACCTTATTCCCAGGATCTGGAGTTTCAGTCTGGTCAGCTGCGATCAAGACTCCGGGCAGGGGCTGCATTACTTCTCTGACAGTCCTGGGCTCTCACCCTTAGCTAATTACTTTGATCCTTTACACTTTGTAAAAATTCTTACAACGCAAACTAAGTCCCCCCTGGCTTTAACCTTGCGACCTAACTGGCCCTTGTAAAAGGGAGGGAGAAAACACACAGTCATGCACGCACAAGCACACACACGCACACACACTCACGAATATGCCTATATACACATCCCCACAAACTGCCTAAAGCCTGTTCCTTTAATAGTTTCCTCCCAGGACTCCCACAAAAAGGCAAATAAAACTCCTTTTACAAGATAGCAGGGCAGCATGAAGGATCAACTTCACCAACAACAACTTCTTTCTTCAGTTCATTTGTTTTTAACATACTTTTCCTCCAGATTTTGATCCTCTAAGTGCCTCTCCCTCCTCTTTCTTTCCCTTTTGAGGCTTCCATCGTTGTTCCCTTTGCCTGCCCTGCTGCCAGCAACTTAATGGCTAAAACAAGCAGTGTATTTTTTCAGGATCTGCTTGTTCACAGGGAATAGCATGTGTATGAACACACACTTTTAAATTCTCCTTCCGTGACTAAGGAATGTTTCTTTTTTTCTTCATAGGAGCCAGCTAACAAAAGAAATCCTGAGGAGAGGGAAAAGCATTGTAGCTATGAAGAGCAATTAAACAGACCAGGGATCTTCAGCCTGCGAGGTAGCTGAGGAGAGATCCAGTAGAGGTGTATAAAATTATGAGTGGCCTGGAAAAATGAATTGATTGCTACTCTTTTACTTCAGTTACCAGAAAAAGCAGATTCAGAAGAAACCAAAGGTAACAGTTCTTCATACAGTGTGCATGTCCCTTTCCCCTATACCAGAGCTGGGAGAACCATTTTAGAGAACGTTAACTTGGTGAACAGCATAAAGAAATTTAAGTTTCTATATGGTTTAGATTAAGCATGGGAAAACAAATTTGTTTCTTGCTCCTTTACTGGCTGACCAGCATTTATGAAACTTACACACACTTAATAATCTTGAGACTTCTTTCTCTCTGACATACTTGGTTAAGAATGCTCAATATTGTCTAAAGTTACTGTAAACCAAAAAGTAGTGACAGATGCCTACACATCATGATTCACAAGCCTTGTTTCTTTAGGGAAACACAGAAAAAATAAAAACCTTCATTTGCCAATAAAACCCACATTTGGATCCCTTTACCATTTCCTCAGTTAAGCCAAAACCAAATTGTTTGAAAGCTTTTAGGCTTTCATTTATTTCTCCCTTCTTTCTAGTATTTTCTGTTTCCCATGCCTGAACTAGAACTGGTAAAGAAAGGAAGGAGTTTGGAAAGAAAATCCTGTACAGTCTGTTGTTCTTAGTAGATCACTTGGATGTGATAATCAAAGAAATCTCTAGACTTAGATGATGCCAAGGATGTCATCTGATGTTTTTCAGGAGCCATGAGATGGATTCTGAAGATTTTGTCTCGAGGGGAAAAGTGCCCTACCCTTTCGCTGAAAGGTCTGCATTAGGTTGTGCTGTTTGATTTTACTTTACATTAAGATCTTGGATCTGAGGCTTAAGCCAGTGAGAAAGAAGCTTCCACAGCATTGCTGCAAGATGACTGTGCCTATACAATAACTGCACATAAAGGTGCTCTATTTGTACTTTTATGAGAAAAATCCCAAATAGGCAAATCCATTTGACAGTTCCATTCCTGAGAAAAAAAATGCCTCTTCCAGAGCAGCTTGGGGTTGCCATGTAGTATGTCCTTCTAACGCACGGGACCTGCAGGATGCTATAGCAGAGAACAGACTTCTGCCAATTTGCTGTAGAAATCAGTCAAATTTTCTATTCTTAAATCTAAGCCAGAAATCTGACGTATTATTTAAAGTAGAATCATCTGTTCTACAGGTTAAGGTATTAGGAGAACAGAGAAGATCAGATTATATTAAGAAAGTCCTGCAGTGTGGAAGGATTTTGGAGATCAAATGTAGACATTTCTTGAGAGGTTTGTCTTTAGAAGACCTAGACTAAGTCCATCCTCTACAATCATGTAGGGCAGGGATTCAAAACTATGTCTCCTGGTGCGATTTAGTGCCCTACAGTTCAACTCTGGAGTGAATTATTTCTTTTTCTTTTTTCACATGGGATAAGGATGGAACATGGATAGGATAAATCCTAGCTTGTTCTGCCCACTGATTGTCCCTAAGATGCACCGCACAGGACAGTCACAGTGTCTAGTTAAGACCTGTGAAAGTCAGTTTAGCAGATAGTGACAGAATTAGGAAATGTGTGTGTTTGAAGCACAAGTGGATTCTGCCAGTTGCTTGGGCATCAAGGCTTTAGGATCAACACTGTGACCAAGAGACAGCCTACCGACTATGAAGAATAAAGGGGAAATCTTGCTAGGATTTTCATACACGCCTCTCTTTACCTTTGAAGATGATAGTTGTTGAGACAGGGAGCTCTTTGGCCCAGGTTCTCAATTTTTTTGACCTTGTTTATGTAGCACCTAGCACAAGAGTGCCCTTACTACTTGCTTAGGATTCTTTGGGATTCTTGTATTATACTTTGGAAACACTCTGAGAAAGAGCTATTCATGTAATAGAAATACCAAAAGGAACCTTCCCAGCACCCCTTCCCCTGTGAGAGATCCTTTGTGGTTTCTCTCATACCCTCAAGGCTTGTGAGCGTGATTTTATCCCATGCCAAGTGACACTTGAATTTCCCAGTGCTGAGGTTTTTCTCCATTTTTGTCTAGGTCAACTTCCCACATGTGTGAGTCTGAGTGGAGCCATTTCAAGGCTCAGTCTCCATAGGGTGCTAACCATGCCAAAGCTCTGACCACATCCAAATTCTAGTAGAGGGCTTGGAGATGGCCTCTCTTTCCCCCAAGTTGCCTGCTTGTACTAAATACTGGGGCAGCTCTCTAAAATACTGAAGGAACAAAGCATGCAAGGCAGTAAAATGAGGCAATTAAACCTATAAAACCAGGGTTTACAAGGAAATTTATAGTGTCAGAGGCTTTTTATAGCTTTTTTAGATTAGTTTAAATAAAAAAGGGGGAGAGAGAAAAAGACAGAGAGAGAGAGAGAGGACCTGAAACTTGAGGAGACTTGAAAGTTCAGAGAAAGGCTTTTAGGAAACACAGAGGGGTAATAATTAGAGGCACATTTTCCATTTCACTGTCTTTGCAAATTGAAATTAAAGAAGGAGAAAAAAAAGCATGCACAAAATAACTGGCAGTTTACATTGCTCCCACTTCCTGCTATTCCCATTTGATTTTTCTGTTGCTGTTCTTTTGTTTTCTGGTCAGGTGAAAAGATCTTTTCACCTGGGCAAAGGAACTAAAGTGAAAGTGATCTCAGGTAAAGCAAAATGGTATTTGGCTGTTTTTTCCCCTTTTCTGCTAGGCCTATAGTTGCTTGGTTTTATAGTGCACTGTGTGCCTTGCAGCTCTAGGAGCTTGTATTCAAGAGCTAAAATGGAGCCAGCACCTGATTAAGGCAGATTTGGTCAGGTAAGACAATAGGCCCTGTGTTTTAAAGAGTATGCCACATTTCACAGCTTCTCCTGCTTCCTTTTCCACTGCAGTGCACAATGTGTGTGTGAGTACAAACACACATACATCAGCTTGTGCCCAGTTAGACCCATTCTTGGCTTTAGTCTGCTTCTACCTGGAATGAATGAAAGGTGATCAAGATCTTTCAAATCCCACGTCCTTCTCTATCTTCCAAGTAGATTCGTAAAAAGGCCAAAGTCTGCTGCTCTGCTAATTGTCTTGCTGTTGTAGTGTTGTTTTGTAATTTTGGTCTTTTTAGAAATGTCCCCAAAGTCTGTGCTCTGTGATGGTATGGACAACAGTCTCACCTTAAACACATGGGTACCTCATTCTAGTGTGAAGGGGAAATGTCCACTGGCAACATCTTTGTCATCATTATGCTATCTGCGTTTATGCCATCCGTAAAATTACTTTCTGGGGTGTTTCCGAGATACTGCCTGCTGCAGCTCTGTTAGAGAGCTGAGTGCTGTCTTCATGAAACACATTGCTTCATACCCTCTCTTTACCTCATTTTCTTTCCCAGATAGAGTATGCTGTGATTAGTGTAGTAGAGTATAAATTCTGTTTGGTTGCTAACTGTGCAATCAGTAAATTACTAATTAACCATAGCAATTCATCATCCTTCTGCTGTGTAGATTTGTAGAGAAACCTACCATTTCTCTAAGGCAATAAAAATAAACTTACAGAAAGATAGAAAACAGCAACCTGCACTTCAGGTCAGTTTAAACTGCTTATGTGGGAACATTTGGCTAATGGGGATGGTGCCACAGGAGACGTGTTCTGCCACAGGAGAAGCATTTCACCACCCTTGAGTTCTTCAGAGGAAAGGAAGGTTGTTCTTTATAATCTTTGGCTAATTGAAGTTGATGCATTCATTGTAACAGAATCATTGATAATTGGAATATCTATGGAACACAGTGATTGGTTACTAGCTGAGTAACACAAGTGTTTTCAAGCGAAGTCATTTTTTTCAGGTGTTACCTTTTGGTGTTCACAGTTCCTGTTGTGGTATCATGATACTATTTTGGTTTCTTTGCCCACCTGTCTTAAGCAGTCTAAGCAGCAGAGGGAAAGTTGCTATTCCGTTCAGGTTTTGGGGGCATTTGTGTTAAAACTGGTGAAATATGTGGCATTTCATTAACATCTTTACACACTGCAAAACAGGTACTATTTGGGGGGATGCAGGGTGAAGTGCTCTGGTTTTTTGTTGGTGGTGGTTTTTGTAGGAGTTGTTTTTTTACCACCCACCCTTTTGTTTTCTGCAACAACAGCCACAGAAACTGGAGTTTAAAAAAAAAAACAGATCAGGATATCAACATGCTAAAAAAGCCCCTGTTGTAATTTGCCAATGTCTAAGAAATACCAAGAAAAAATAAGCTGCAGTGTTGGAAACAGGTGGGGTCCCTTGTAGAGAAGAGAGGGTATAGGCAATTGCAGCTCCAAGGAGTCATTCCAGCCAACTTGCAAAAGGTCTGGGCACTTCTGAACTGTATCTGCACACAACTTCCCATCCTAAAGAAGGTGAAAAGAGGAACACAGTGAGACAAAATTACCTGTTTCTGATCACATTTACGGTGGGCTAATTATTTTTGTCAGAGACGTTGTCATTTTACAGTGAGATTAGGATCAAGCCCAATATATTGAAGCTTAGCTTTAGTTTTTAAAGTCTGCAACTGTATGCTATTGCAGGCACATGATAAATAGTTCTGAAATCAATATGGAAAGCTATTAAAAATGTGGTTTTGTCTCCATGTCTAGTATGGTACATTAAGATGCATGTATCATTCTACATTCTTCCCTTCTCTCTATATATATGTGTGTGTATGGGTGGAAATTTTGAAAGTACTCAACATTGGTCAAGCTGTCCCCAATGGAAAATATAACATTGACCTCAAATAGCATCACATTTTAGGTCAATGATGAGTGATTTTTAAAATACTACCCTTAAGTATATATTTAAAGAGGAATTGCTAGAGTGAGACTAAGTTCCCTGATCCTAAAGTTCTGTCTGAGAAATGGTGATGAGAGGGAGAAAAAGGTAGATAGAGCCCCCTGTTTCATTCGTCCCAGATCGGTACTGCTTTGGCATTTCTATTGTGATTTCCCACCAGGGACTTTTTGTAATCTGAAGACCTGTTCAAGCAGGAAAATGAGCTGGCAATGACTATTTTACGTCTTTCATGTTACTGAATGCATCAAGAAACGAGTAGCTGGCTGCACCAAGCTCTCAAAATAACAGGGAAAAAAATCTTCACATTGGCTAGCTGCTAAAGACAACTTTTGGTAAGCACTGAAATCAAACAAACAACTTTTATGAGTGAGCAGATCCATCTGCTATCACTAATCTTATAGATTGTTCTGTTCTCTGATACTTCAGTATTTTAAATAACATCTAATGGGCCAGAACGTACGAAGCAATCAATGTTTTTCAACCTCCACAGTCGTCAGCTGCAGGTATATGCTATCCTAGCACAGTAGGCTTGGAGCCAGAGCCTTGGCTCATTTAAATCAATGTCAGGAGTTTACAATAGGCTCAGAACGTGGCCCCATACCCTCCTAAGAGAAAAGAAAATTCTTGGCCAGCAAATAGTCTTGGCCTGTTCTAAAAAAGGTGCTTCATTGATACCACCGGGAGGCAGAGCCACAAGACAAACATCGTTATGCTACTTCAACGGTTAGATGTGAGATTGCTCTGACTCCTTAAAACCTGAGCCCACTCACTCTGGAGTTCATCAGACCTTAGGAGAAAGGTGACTCCGCTCCGTTTAACAGAACAAAAAGGAACTAGCAAAGAAAATGAAGCCTATACTTCATCCGTGCTCATTCTTCTCTTTATACTCAGTAGCATCCAGATTGGGACCGATGGGCTGCAGGGTTCAGAGCCCCGTGTGCTGAGCCATGCGGTCCCACAGGCAGCATCGATCTCGAGTAGCTCTGCCAACCCGCGGCCGCGTACCTGGCTGTGCCGAGTGCCTGGCAGTCTGTCGCTCCCGGCCGCGGTGGCAGCTGCAGCTGTTACCAATCTTGGCTTCAGACTCGTGGTGGCCAGGAGAGTACGTGGTTGGCCTGAGAGGCTGACGGTCTGTCTCTGCCTCTCTCTCTTTCATTTTGTTGGCTCCATATATTATATCAAATATCTTTAAAAAGCACAATTTGAATGATGGAGCTTATAATTCCATCTCGGGAGTTCTGATGACTCGAGCTTGGTTCTTGTGGTTTATGATGTCACCGGGACCCATCGATGGAGTCGTAGCCCCATAATTCACCATTGCCCTGTTATTTATTCTGTGCAATAAATGGCTGCAGTTTAATCACCAGAGTAAATTGCTGAAGCATCTTTGTGGAAACTATAATGTTACTGTAGCAGTATCTATGGCAACAGGGATTCAGTAGTGGTGGCTAATGCAGACAGACCAGGAGCGCTGTTAGCCCCGTGCACGCAGCAAGCAAGGCGTGTGTACCGGCCTCAGGGGGATGAGAACCTGAGGGCCAGATCTGGATGTACCGTAAGAGGAGAAAAATCCATTAACTGCTGGACAGGTACACGACTGGATATTGTGTGGAGTCTGTGAAATTAGGATGTGGATCTAGACTTCACCCACTTTTACAGAAATGTGGCTGTGATTTATGCAAAAAGATTTTCTGGAAAAACCCGTGACTTCTTTGTAGAGATGTTAAGCAAAAATGTCTTCTGCATTTATTTATTGTTTCCTTTTCCAGTTCAGGTAGGAAAAAACACACCTGTGGATACTTGAAACAAATGACTCTGAACTTCCTACACCTAAGGTTTGAATTTAGTTGTACGATGGGCAGGAGAAGCAGATGTCTTATTTTAGCTGAACTGTCTCAACTCTTCTTGCCTCTTGCCTCCTTGAAAGGCCTCATAGGAGCTAGAGTTTTAGTCTTGCTGGGGCATAATGTTCCTTAAGCTGAAAACAAGACACATCTTTCTTTTTGGCAAAATACGTTTTGCCAAACTATTTAAAGTCATCCAAAAATGTTTAGTGGCTGTGGATATGCAGTTGGCATTTTAATTAGTGTATGTCTGTGATGCAGTTGTCATAATAGAACATTATATTATTTTTATTATTTGTTGTTTCTTACTGAAGTCATATTTATGACTTCAAAGATTTTACTTCCCAAATCTTAAGTTTCTATTCAAGCCCCAGATTTTCTGGGTTTTCTTCTTTTTTTCTTTTTTTTTTTTCAAAAAAAAAAAAATAGTCATGTAAGCTATAGACTTTTCATCTCTCTTTCCATCTCCCCCTGCTCTTTTACTCCTCCACACTTTCCCAATTTCTATTTTCATTATTTTTCTCTTTGGGAAAGAAACGAGGAGGAAAAGCATTCTCTGTTCATCCTCTTTCAATACCCAGTGAATGCTTGCAATGCTCAGCTCTTCTTTTCTCATTTCCCTCCCTGAGCAGCCCTAAAGAAGTATTGCGGCGTGTGGTGTCAGTGCCCTGAGTCTGCTGCTTATGGTCAATGTCATTTTACAATGTAACTTTTTTTTTTAACTAGGGGTTTATTATTTTCTACAAGGATCCATTGTTTTAAGCCACGCAATCAACATGTGTTTCTTGAGATATCACTTACCTTTCAAACAAGTAGCAGTTGAGTTTCGGTCGTCAGACTTGGCTGTCTCTGGATTCATACAGTTATTCTGTTCTGGTAACCTGATCCAGCACAACAGGGTAAGAACAGAAAGAAAAGCCTTAATTTATGGAGGGTCTCAGTTCTAACCATGTAGTTGCTTAGACTTTGTCTTTATCATGAATCATTTTTAATGACAGTTTAAGAGAAAAGAGTTGAAAAGCAAATCTTACCTTTTTCATCACTGACAGCTTTTCATAACTTTAATCAGAACTTTTTCTGGCAGAGCTTTGTACGATGGGTATTATGCAAATAAATGGCTAAACTGAAGGGCTGTCCAGCAGCAGAGCAAAGAGCCTCTTCTTTCCTAGCACAGGATATACATCTTTACAGCAGGGATTTCAGAGCTATCTTTAAGCAGTTTTTCTATTTGTGGATTCCTAAAAGTTGTCCAAGGAGCCCCTCACAGGACACTTGCATTTCTTGGTCACCTTTTGCAGGGGTCATAGAAGTTCTCCAGGAGCCTCCCTTGTCTGTGTGGACCAAAGGGTGAGGAACATAAAGGTTGCTGGCCAAAGCCCTCATGGACTTTAATGCAGGCAGAGCATTGCTCCTTCCTCCGGTGTGCCGGTATCTGGAGAGTCGGTGGGTTTGTGGGTCTCAGGTTGGTCTTTTTCTTCTTTTGTGTTCGTGGCCTGTCAGATCTTTGAGTTGCCATATTCTCAGTGTTTGTACTTGCTGTGGGAAGACCCTTTGTCAGGCTGAATATTTTCAGTGCTGCTGTGAAACCAAAAAAATACATTTCTTGAACCCTAAGGGAGCAGCGAGAGGCCCTACAAAGCGTGCTTCCCATGTCACCGTGGACTTCACTTGGCCTCAGTTTTTCTTGTGTTTCCTTCGTGACCTCCAACTTTTTCTGGTTTGGAGACAAGTTTCCATCTAGGTTGACTACATACCATGTTCTTTCTGACAGATGTTGACAAATTCAGTTTGATTTTACCCCGCAGCTCTTTCTAGACTTAATTTTGTCATTGTGGAAGGTCGTCAAAAGGGTAGTGCTATTTAAAGGCCGAACTGTGTCACATTTACTCATGGGGCCAGTACTCGCCTCCTTGAAGACGTCCATTCATCTACATGGAATTACACATGGAGTAAATGGCATCTGTTGTAAGCAAAGGCTCAGGAGCCTGCCGTACTCATCTCAGGGGGACTACTTGGGGAGTAGAAGTCAAGTCCTTGTCCACGCCATTGATTTTACAGCCCCTCTTGTTACAAGGTGGCTTTCTGGCCCCCTCTAGTGACTGACCACATAGAGGTTTATGAGTGAGACACCACCTTTCAGTGAACGAAGCAGCCATTTTCACTCCAGCAACATATGGCTTAAAATTTAGAAGTGCTATTTAAAATCCTGACCTACTGAGTTTGTTCCCATTGCTCGCAACCTGCTCAGGAGCACCATGTAACTGACTTGCTGGGACTTCCTACAGTCAGAAACTGTTCACAGTGATTGAGGGTGGAACAGTCCATACTGATCTTAATGTGGTGGCATGGCCCCAGTTATGCTCCCATAAGCCCAGAGGTTCATGTCCTTTAAGGGAAGCTTGGTGGTTTTGGTGTTACAGCTGTATTACCCAAAGAAACAGCCATGAATTGAAGGGGGTATCAAGAAGGACCATCTGCTGCTGAGTTACAATGAAACGTGGAGTGAGAGTGAGTTGATTTTGAAAAGGCATTTTCAGAAGCTTTTTTCTTCTTCTTGTACTACTGGAGCTGCAAAACGGGATCTTATTTTAAATATGAGTCTGAAATTTTATCCTACTTTATCGGCTGTGGGTACTTAAGAGGCAGATATTTATCACATGCCTATTTCCTTGGGAGAGTGTGCAAGCAATTTTTGTAACAGGTTTTCTACTACTTGGCTAATGGGGAACAGTTCAAATTATTTATTCCAAGAAGCTGGAGCAAGGTTGACAGCCTGAGGGTACACCTAAAAGCACCATAGCGCTTTTGGCTTTAGATGTTCTGAGCCCCTTTAGAAACAACTGCCTTGATCTTTTAGTGCCCTGGTAAATCATTTATTCTGGTCACCTACTTACGAGTCTCCCCTCACACGTCCTATCAGATGAAATGAGCTCGATAGACAGCTCCCTGGCTTGTGTACATAGCTTGCTGCTCATAACCCAGTGGATGAACTGCAACAACCCAGAAGTTCAGAAGAGCTCCCGGGGCTGCCTGGTAACCTTCCTCGGTCAGGGGCCGCCTTAGTCAAATCAGAGCTGAAATTCAAATTCCTCTGACAAACGGGGTGGCTGGAGCTGAAGGTTTTGGAAGGGGTTTTTCCCTCTCACATTACCGTGTGTCGCAGGCTGCGGCAGGATGTGTGCTGTTGAACGCGCTGTGATCCCCTGTGCTTCTCCCTCCTCCCGCAGTGTGCCTTTCTGCTCCTCGGCAGTCTGTTTCAATTCTCCTTCACCTCAGCCTGACCAGGGTCCCCCAGGTTACCCAGTGATTCATCTCTCTGGAATTTGGGAGTGCTGCTTCTCTGCTCCTACCCAGGCTGGCAAGAGGGTTATTAAAGCATTAGAGATTAACCAGCACCTCCTTTGGTGAATGTTTAGGCTGAGAGCACTTGATGCCACACATCATTTTACACATGTATTCTGACACCACGCTTTAATACCACACCTCACGTTTCTCTTTAAGCATGGTTTTTAACAACTTTTCCAACTGCGATCGTACTAGAGCATCCCTGACACTGGTAACATGCATGAGGTTTGATTTCAAGTGGATGCGTGTTTGGATTGTCCTGTTTCTATTTCTGAACTCCTCCCAAGGAAGCTCGCTTGCTCTTCTCACCCCATCGCCTCCGATGGGACCGAGTCATTGCATTCAGAGTGCACACAGTGACACCTCCGAGAGACTTGGGCTGTTCTCTTGTCTCACTTCTGCTCTCTCCCAGGCTGGATGCACGCCCTGGAGGTATGTGGTTTGTCTCAAGATATAAAACTTCCCTCCTCAGAAACTACATTACTTCAACAAGCCACAACGGTCTGGCAAGAGGGAGAAGGATGCTCTGTTAGTGCAGCTTTCCACAGAGATCTTTTCTGTAAACTCCGTGCAGCCAGAAACATGCTCTCACTCTCCTGAGTTCACGTGCGTGCACATACACACATTCCCTCATGCAGCAATTTCAGTGATGTTAAAGTACACAGACACACTTGCTTACACATGCACAAATACTTTGTTGTATTCGTGCATAAATACAGGCAGAAATTCTCTTATCTGTGCACACAATCACACTCATGGAAACCCCAACCACCAGCATGTGCTGCTGTGCACGTTAATGCCACCAGTACACACGCTCCCCCTCTCTCGCAATCATGCGTGCGAGGATGCAAGCACATTTATGCGCCTTGCAAAGAAGCTGCAGAATTTGGAGGGAGGGATGAATAAATCAGGTCTGAAGGGACCTCTTAAGATTTAGTCCAACCTCCTCATCCAAACAGGCTCAGAGCTTTGTCAGATGTTTAAAAAACCTCCTGGGTTAGAGTTTTGATAATGCGATTTTCTGTCCTTATATCCAGGTAAAACCTTCACTTCTTCAATTTATGACTTTCATTATGATATTAATTTATGTCTTTTGCTTCCCTGCCACACACACAAGCAAAGAGCCTGCATCTGTCTTCTCAATAACATCGTAGGTATCAGAAGACTCTTATTAGGAGTCCCCTAAGTCTTCTGCAGCTTGGACAAACTCACTCCCCTCAACTTCTCTTTACAGAGCCGATGCTCCAGCCCCCTCACCATCTTGGTGGCTGTCTGCTCATCAGCATCTTCCTTCTGTTTGTGGACCCACAGCTGGATACAGAGATATTTACAGAGGAATAGTCATTTCCCTTGACCTACTGGCTGTGCTCCTGTTACAGTACAAGATGCTGTTAGCTTTCGTTGCTGCCAGGTGCCTGTCAGCTGAGTATCCATGTGCTCTTGGCTGGAATTGGACTGATAACAAAATAGTAAATATGAAAGCCAAACAGTGTGCTTAGCTTCTTAGCAGTCTGTGCTAAAATCTAATGGATCTGAGACCTCAAAGAGTTCCATGACCCTCTTCAGGAGATCACAGTTCTTGATCTAGCTAGGGGAGAAGAGGGTGGATAAGATGACCTACAAGATCTATTCCATAACGGCACGATCATGACCTTCCATGCTCTTCTTTCTGGCCTTGATGATCCACTAAACATTTTACCTTCCTCTTGTTTGGAGGGAATCAGCCATTTGAAATCTCCTCTTCCAGTCCTGTCCTTGTGGTGGCCGGTATCTGCACTGGCCACAAGGCCCCGTCCAAGTCCCATTTTTCAGAAGGAATATGGGAGGGACATCCATGATCACTGGCTCTGCTGAACAGCACTAGGACAACCGATGGGCTCGCAGTGTTCTTACAGTACCAGTGTTTCTGCACTGACACAGCCTCCAGTGCAGGAAATAGCTGTGCACCGAGAGGTGGCTCAGTTTGATTCATCCACATCACCTACAAATCACAGGTTTAAAACCTTGCAGTACTTAATGCAGGGAAGAACTTCAGACTCTGCAGAGACTCCTACCTATCTATTATCCTGTAAGGCATCCACTGAAGGGAAAGGGGTATTTTTTTAGCTTCTTTTCAGACCCCAGTTAGGAGAATCCCTGTTGACATTTTTCAGCTTCATGCAGAGAGGAATGCTGAACAGAAGCACTCAGGTGAGTGGGAAGATGAAATAAACAACTGCAAAATTTCATTTTAACAAAAAAATCCAAGGAAACTGACTTTTTTAAAGCTTTTTCACATTTTTGCAGTCAGAGGTCGAATTCTGCAAATGCTGGGTGTTTACCCCAATCTGGATAATACAAAGCTGTGGTGGCTAACTTGTTAGGCTAAAAATTCACCGAACATCATGTTCTGTTCTGTTTCTGATGATGATTTCATGCAGCACTAACTGGTAAACTGAGAGCACCTGCAAGGTGGACATTAGTGATGTGCCTTTGTGACTGTCACATTCAGTTTGGCTTCAAGCTGGGAGGAAGTCTGGAGCAGGGGGTAGGTTTTGGTGTTTCTGAGGGGGATTCTTTCTCATTTTTCAGATGGGGATCAGGATAGTGGCTGGAGACAAGGCCACTCCTCTTAGCCAGCTATTCCTGATTCTTTTTCTTTGGCCATGAGTCAGCCTGCTTGGGCGATGAGCTTCCCCTGGGACTCTTCAGTGCTGCTGAAGAAGCTCAAGGTTTAAGGCTTTCGTCTGCACCACAAGCATGTAAAGCACAGGAATGCTGTCGCCACGTATAAGGTGCGCACAGCAGGCTGAAGTGGCTTTGAAGTGGCCACCAGTGTGTAAGAGTACATGGAATATTGGTGGTTAACCAGGGGTTCAGGGAACAGTGACCTCTGAAAGCTTTCAGACATGAATGTGTGTGGATGTGTATTTATATACAGCTTTTTTTTTTAGCTACCTGTGGCGCAGCGTAAGGGAGGCTCAGCTCTGGTTCCAGTGATTTGCTCGAGTGCCGCATTCATTGGAATGGTATAAGATTGATAACATCTTAACTACAAATAGTGGTTGACCTCTTTTAAGTGTTTCCCCATACGTTTGCTTTTAAGACCTTAGTAATGATAATGTGTGGGGATTCTTCAAATATACAAGAATGGGAACGTGTATCTGTATGTTCATGTGTGCACACGTCTGAGAACGTCCATATGCATTTCAAGATGGGTTTCTTATTTGGTGTGTGCATCCTTCCACTCAGCCAGTTCTGCGTGGATGTTCAGGGTGTGTGTTGCAGGCTGTGGTTATGCATGTCTGGATGTGCTTTTATTATCGCCCAGCAGCTGCAGGTTTGTCCAGACTTTGTGCATGCACGTTTTAGGACAGAGTGAGCATTGGTTGGTTCAGGAAGGGACGCGTGCTTTACACCCAGGGGCCAAATCCTGACTTTGCAGGTGAAGCTTAAAGTGTCAGCAGCGCAGTTCCTAGTTAGCATATTGCCTCTGACTGACAGCTGGGATGTTGGGGGATGACTTTGGTTGGCCTAGCTCTCATTTGCTCTGAAAAAGAGCAGCTGATGCCCTTGACTAGCAAGTGACGCCTAGCGCAGCCTGACTGATCGTGGCCACAGGCCTGGTCACTCATCTCAGCCAACCCTCCTGATTTTGTTCCTGGCCATTATCAATCAGACTGCTCGAGAGATGAGCCCCTTCATGAAATTTGTATTGCTGCTCTGTAGAGACCTGAAGGTTTAAGTCTGCCATCTGTCTCGGATAAAGCGTGGAGCGCAGCGTGCGCTGTAATCCGGAGGACGTCTGCAGGTTCACGTGGCGCCGCGTTTGTGTATGTGCATCCGAGTGTACACTGAGGGTGGTTTTATGCTTATCCTGTGTGTTGGGGTGGGTGTGCAGCTAGGAGGGCTGAGGCTGCGAGCGTGTTTGTGGCGGTGCCTCTGTGGATGCACGAGTGTTAGTTCGGAGCTGGCTGGGGAGGAGGCAGCGTGCACGCAGTGCCGCGGAGGTGGGTGTTATTCTCACATCCTTGCTAGCAGCAAACAATGTCACGTCTCTACCTGGCCTGCAACATGACACACGCTGTAAAAGCAGCAGCACCAACAAGCTCCAGAGCCACAGGAGAAGGCAGAGCTGCTCTTTTTGATCATCAGTTAGGAAATCCTGCCAACCCCAGCAAAGCACGCCGGGATCAAAACCGGCTTTTGGATTGGGACTCAGAGAGTGAAAGAGAAGCAGTAATTTGTTTGCCATTGCCCTCAAGCCAGGAAATCCAAACCCTAAGCATTTACCAGGCCACAGCACATTCGAGTTGAAAGAGAGTGTCAGCGGAGTGCTCACACGTCCAGGCAGCAGCGCACACCCGCGCGCACAGGCACGCACGCGTGCACACGCGCAGGGAGAACATCAGGGGCAGAGAATTGTTCCAGCACCACTGCGGTTAAGATGCAGAGACAATCTCGAGTTTTCAGGCCATAGCTGTCAGGATGCTTTGGTATATTCATCACCCCCCACTCCGTGGTGATAAAAATTTACACAGCCAACGAAACGAAGATTAATTTCATGTGAAAAGCTGACAGAATGGCCCATGTCATTGCTTTATTTGTGCCAGCACTCAGTAACTCGGTGCAAGTTCCACTGAGGTGGCAGACACCCCGTCCCCTTGAGCCATCTCTTCTCCTCCCTAATGATGCCACCGTTTTGACAAAACCAAGCAACACAGCCGGTATGTGCGAATTTGGAATTAATTTTCTTCCAAAAGGTCAAGTATGTTAATGAGCTTTTGGCTGCCTGTGTTTTCTTTCTTGTGTTTTTCCCCTCTTAATGGGGAAGAGGGAAAAAATGGAAGGGGGAGAAATAATTGCAGAAATAAAAATGAAGAAAGGAGGAAAAGAAGGAAGCTGTGAACTTTGGACAAGGCAGGATTCAGTGCAGATTTTCATGGGTTCTCCTCTTCCGGGGCTGAGGCAGACTAATTGTATCAGTGCAAGTCTGTGCAGTTTGCTTGGAGCTGTTGAGCGAGGCCAGGGATGTCACGGATAGCAGAGTTGGTGTAACCTGGCACAGAGGAGGTGAATTGCACCTCCTTTGCACTCAGGAATTGACGGCAGCCCTGCGTGTTGGCAGCTGCCTTCGTTTTCCATCACAGAAAGGCTGAGCCGTGCTCAGCGCGGGTCTGAGTGTGTGCTGGGGGTGCAGAGAGCAAAGGAAGGTGGAGGAGAGAAAGGGTTCAGGGGCTCAAGCTCTTGTGCCCATTAGTGAGAGGAAGCTGGGAAGAAAGCTCCAGTGCCCTGGGAGAATTGCCAGGGCCCGATAATTCATCTAGCTTAGAAATATGTCAAGTAGGCAGTTTAAAGAGAAATTGTCCCCAGCTCATGCAATTGGTATGAGCTGTTTGAAATAACCAACTACCTCTCACCCCCGTGTTCCCAAAATTCCTGCCTTTATTCCTGCAAGTCAGACTTTGCCGCTTACCCAGTCATCCCGGTGTCAGGAGCTGGTTTGATTTCTCGAGGCGCTGGGTGATGATCACCATCAGTAAAGGTGGCAGAAAGAGGAGACGGTGTGTCAGGGCATGAGGAAATGAAGCTGCCCTCCTGCATTCTCTTCCTGGCTGTGTCACTCTCACCTGGATAGGACATGTAGGGTAGGATTCATCTCACCTGATTTCAGTATTAAAGTATTCAGACTGAACTAATTTTCTGTTTCCTTTCTTTTTAACAGAGAAAGGTGGGAAGGAACATGTATCCAATTCAAGATGAGAGAAATTCTATTCTGGCAATGAGTTTCTTTCTCCGTTAAATATAAAGTGAACTTAAACAATTAGCTTGGACTGAATCCCTACCTTTTCGAGGCTTAAAATTATGGGGTGTGACTTCCCCCTCGTTCTCTTGTCCCTGCTCCCATGCTGGCTCTCATTTCCATATACAGCCTAATTCTACAGGCAGGAGAAATTCAGCACTGCTCACAGAATTTGTATTGGTGGCATAGAATCGACGCCTTTCACTCCAGCTTGCCCAGCCTGGCTCCATGCTTATCCAGAGTTGTGGCAATACAGCTTTTGGCTGTGAGCTGGCCATTTCTGCCTAGCCTTGCTGGAGTAAGCCCAACATATGGGTTCTTGGGCATTGTCCAAACTGCCTGTGTTGACTTTGAAGAGTGCATGTTTTGCCATCCTGGCTACAGTGCAAGGAAAATTGATGTGCAGTGTAGCAGTGCCAGTGTCAGCTGTGACATATTTAAGGGTGACCTTAATTAGAATTTTTTTGTTGTTTTACACCCTACACAGCTGCTTCTGTTGTGTGGGTCCTTCTGCATGTATGATGCTTGCATGCTCACCGCATGAGTCACCCTGCAGCAGGGCTGCCTCAGACTCATGTCTGGGGCATGGATTTCAAAAGCACTCAAGTGACCAAACTTAATGATTTTCAGCTGACTTCTAGTATTGTCCTAAACATGGAATTCTTACCCATAAACCACAGTGCTGCCCACGCTCTCCCCCCTCTTTCCCAGGCTCCGTCGTGTGCATGGCGGCACGTTCTTCTCTGCTGACCCTGCTGCAAGGTAGAGTGCTCTGGCAGGCAGGTAGGGTGGGGAGCTGTGGGCAGGAGGATTCACCAGAGGAGTTTGGGGGCTCTCTTGCACGTGCTTGCACACATTGTCTCAAAACATACGTGGGCATTTGCACCTGTATGTATTCTTCCACTGTAGAAGCTGTTGTGTCGTTAAGCAGATATTCCTCCTTAGAGGTGGCTTCGTTTCTGTGATGGAAGGAAATGATTTGCTAAGCTCTGTTAAACTCCTTCATTACACCAGACAAAGTGGGAGAAAAAAGGTATTTAAAATATTTTGGTGACAAATTATATTTTGAGTGCTCAATTCCAGCAACGGAAAAATATGTGAAATGTAACCAAAGAGATTGCCTCATTCGTGGACTTGGTAAAGTAGGACACCCCTGTTCCCTCTGTCCTATTGTTGCCTGTGATGTCAGAAGAAGACAAGATTTATAAGAACTTGAGTTCTTAGGGGAACTTCTCACCCAGTAGCTCCCTGGGGCTTTAGCTAAACTGTGGGATATTCGGCGTTTCCCAACTCTTGCGTTGAAGACTGTCTCCTCTCTTCCCAGCTGCGAGATGTGGCTGCGCACCATTTCTGTTTGCTCCCCTCCCACGCTCTGGTTTCCGTAGGAAGGAATCCTGGGCATGTGAGTCAGGGAGCTGTAGCGTGCTCTGGTCGTGTCACCAGTCTGAATGATTCAGGGCTGAGACCGCACGACACACCTACCCCGTGATTTGCATATAGCCCTTGGGACGCTCAAAGCCACATTTTCCCAACACGCCAAGTTCTTGAGAAAATGCAACCACTTGTTTTGGTGCATGAATATAAACTTAACCCTTAAGAGCAGAAATCACATCTATGACCAGGTGCACCAGGGAAGGGGATCTGCTGCCCCCCTCCCCCCCCCCAGCAATTCCCATACGTGCAGATATCATCTGGGGAGCGTGGCGTCCCTTCTGGCTGTGTGCTGTGCTGTTTGCACCACGTTCTCTCAGCTTCTGTTTCTCTCTCTCCTCCTGCTTTTTCCCCCTGTGTGAGAGCACTGGCGCCTACGATGGAAGGTCGTCAGTGAGGTTACTCAACTGGCTCCAAGTATTAAGACTTCCTGCTCTGCTATGACGAGCTGCCAAGCCCCCGCTCCCCGCTGCTCACCACAGACCCGGTGTCTGCCTGTCTCCCTCCCTACCCTTCTCATCCGCCTCCCTACCAATTCAGAAAGCCAGGTGCCCATACAGTACACAGAGCGGGAGGGGAGGCACCCAAGCTACTTTCAGATGCATTTGTGTGAGTGCTGAAAGCAGTTTGGCCCCTGGGTGATGTTGTCGATGTTGCTTATCGATGTGCATGTCCGTGGGGCCAGCTGAGCCATCTCAGGGTGCGCAGGCGATGCCCCTCCGGAGTCTGCAGCAGGTTCCTGGGGGGTCTGGCCCAGCAGTGAGGCTTTTATTCCCATTGGGATAAGTCATCAGGTTTTTCAACATGATCCTGGCCTGGATAATGGGGAAGGGGTTTGTAAAAAGTAGCTAAGGAGAGCGTGGTTTCTGTCCGTAGGTGCGAATTGGCTGCACAAGGACCTGTGACTTCCTTACAAAATGCTGGGAGGGTACAGATTGAGAAGAGTTAAAACCCTCTACCCTAGCCGTGAACCTGGGGAAAGACAAGAACCCTCCTGTTGCAAATGAAGTGAAACGTCCCCAAAGGATGATGCAGCGATGGGTGAGCAGCTGTGGAGCAAGGGGAGAGAAGCAGCACCCTGGGGATTGCCTTTAAGTGTGGGGCTGCACCCAAAGGTACAGGAGATGGGGAGAACTTTATTTACAGGAATGGAGCATGCACCAGAAGAGAAGGAACAGAATCCTGGGAGAAGAGGAAGAGAGAAATATGGTGGGAAGGGGGGAAATGGGATGATTGATAGCTATTTTTGTAAAATCCACGGGTGGGGGGGATACTGCTCCAAAAAGCACTATAGAAAACAACCATGTCCGAGTGAAAATATAATTTTCTTTAGGAATAATAGACAAGCCCTACCTACTAATCGTTCAACAGGATGAGGAAAAACTGCTTGCTCCACCCTCGTAGGAGCCGAGGTGAGGTTAAAGCCACAGCTCCTTGGGAGAAGGCTCCAGCACTGCACACCCAGCTCTGGGCTCCAGTAGCGTAGTGGCACCCAGCCGTCTGCCTCCTGGCTCCCCTTCTGAGCAGCACGGGGGGCTCAGGTTTGCGAGGATCCTGCTCTCAAACCAGGGCAGAAGCAGCTGCTTTAGAGGAACTGATTTTAGTTCTGCAGCCGTGGCAGCATCCCTTTAACTCCGTCTCTGCTCACAACTCCCTTTCTTAAAGATCATGTCGGAGACTTCCTACTCCTGTGCCAGGCTGCTGGGAGCACCAGCCAGAAGCTCTTTGTCTTCTTCTGGGACCTCTAAGGCCGCAGTAAACACACCTTGAGTTCTTCGTGAACACCCCATCCGGGTTTGGCCCACTCTCTGCTAGGTTATGCTAAACTGAGACCACAGAGACCTCATTTCATTACTTCATTTGTGTAGGTGTAAAGTTATTTGAGTTCTCTGCAAACATGGGTATTCATTCATTTAGATTTGTTAATTTTCTGTAAGATGAGAGAGCCAGGGAGAAAGCCAAAGCCTCACTATTAAACATCCAAGTGTGCTTAAAAACAATAATTAAAAAACATAAATCTTAAATTAACTGATTTGTAATTATGGTTTGGGTGTTCATCTTTCAGGGTGCTGCCACCAGCACGTTAGCAGATTTTTGTTCTGGGGACTCGTAGCCAGACATCAACAATGAAAAGATGAGAAAAGCACTGAGGTAGGAGAGGGGTGCCAACAGTAAGCTCTGTTGTGTCACAGGAACTGGGGGTAGCTATTGCCTTATTTCACTGCACCATAACTTAGCTGCTCCTTTAGTTGTTAGGGCTGTCACTTTGTAGGGATGCATTGCTCTGGGTAAGGGGTAAAGTGAGGCAAATGGGATGGGAGAAGGTTATAGATGTGAACTACAGGGATGTCCTCACTTTTTCAGGGGGTAGAAAATCAGATGGAGTGTATTTGCTCTTGCGCTGTGGCCATGAGCAACAAAGGAAAAGAGCAGGGGATTTATCTAGCTACAGTCTAATATTCTTTTGGCTGCAGCAAAGGCTGCAGCACTTCCCGACTATCGGCTGGCGCTTTCACTCACACACATCTGTGATTGATGGGCAGAGAGTATAAACACCTCATTAGTGCTATAATTCACTGGTTAGGGCTCAGACTGTGCTGTGGGAGGGAGGAAAAAAGAGTTGAGAAAGTTTAATAAAGAAAAAAAAAATGGAAGAAGGAAAAGAACGGATGTAAAGGCCACACAAATCATTCCAGGGAGTTATCTGACCTGCTTTGAAAACTTTAATTGCTGATAATGGACAACCTGTTGGGTGGTATTTTATTAACACTAATAGATTTTTACGGGATATTTCTCACATTGCTCTCCCAGAGCCTGAGGAATACATTAAATATTAAAAGTTAATGCTCTTGGTTGCTGTTTCAAGGATGCCCTGCTGATAACGAGCTTTCCCGCAAGTTAGAAACCAGGAGAAAACATGAGCTGCTTTTGCCATTTACGGCCTCTGCAATAATAATGAGGAAAATACTTGAATCTTGTGTGCACCTTGCAGCTGAGGTTCTCAAAAGTCCATCCTAAATGCTATGTAATGAAAGTGCTCAGCCCAGAGATAGTGGGTGTACCTAATCTTCAGTCATGGCTGTGCAAGAGCTGAGTTCCCGAGTCCCACGCTGAAATCAAATGCTTCTAAACCCCCGTGTGCTCCTTTACATTTCAGTTATTCAAAGCAGAGGCCTGAACCAACAACTCATACCTGTTTCTCAAGAGAGCTTGTCTGAAATGGATGTGCTATCATATTTTTCTTTAATATGCCTAATGGTTTTATAAAAGTGTTGCTTTCAGGCTGTTTTTTTGAAACAGAAATGACCCAGCTACCTGGAACAGAAACCTCAGAGTCTCAGGAAGCAGCTGCAGAAGCCTCTGAGAATGTGGGCAGCAAGGGGTTTTCTGGAAGGTACTCTCAGCATCCCCAAGTCCTACGCACAGCAGAGAACCCTCCAAGTATGGAGAAAAAGGCCAGTTCTGTACTGTAAAGACATGGATTCGAGCAGCCAAAGAAGGAGAAGAAACGAATGCCAACATACTTTCCCTCCAGCAAACTGAAGGGAAAGTAAATTTGAAGCTGAGTGTGAACAGTAACCAGCTCATGTGGTGAGTCAGAGTGAGGTCTTGCATTAGAACTGAAAAGTCGTCATACAGATTTCTGCTCGTGGGTGAAACCTGGCCTTCGTCTTTAGTGACTTCTTAGGACATACCAGCCCTGTCAGCAGTTATGGCCTGGACCTAGAAAGCAAACTTGTACTTGTTATGCCCTGCCTCAGTTAGTTGCCTGTGGTGGCCTGTCTCTTTTGTGTCGTGCCATCTTCACTTGTGGGAGCAATGGTCTTGTCTTTGGACCTCATTCTGACCACTGTTTGTGCAGCCACCTTCTTGTGCCAAACCAAGCTGGACTGCATGGCCACATCCATGCTCTCTGGAACAGCACGGGTACAGTCTTGGTGAGTAACTCTGCTTTCCAAGCTAGTTTGGCTGGAGAGCAGCTTCCCAGGCTTTTTTTGTGCAGGCAGCCAGCTAAGATCTTACCAAGAGCCTGCTGAACGATTCCAGCTACCAGGTCTAACCATAGACAGTCTGCAAGAAGATGAATTTCTATACTTACTTTATCTGTTTGTAGTCACCCCGTTAATACTTTGGGCTGGATTGGCATTGCGTTTCAACTCTTCTCGCCATTTTGCATTTCTGTCCAAATAGTAAAAGCTATTGAAACTACCTACTCAACCTTGGCAGCCTTTCCCACCCTCTGTGCTCCAACGGGGCACTTTTCCTTCTGTACCCCATGCCTGATTCCTGTTGATGTTTGTCAGGTTAAACAAATGGTTGTGTTGCTTTGGAGTGGTGCAGACACGAACAGGGACTCCAGTTCAGTCTCCTCAGTGTGGCTTTAATGATCCAGATCTCATCTTGGCAACTTGAGCATGCACTGCTAGTGGTACAGTTTTCTAAGGAAGTGAGGACTGACCACAAAGACCAGTTTTCTTCTCATATATAAGCCTGGCTTGGGTCAGTAATGTGCATTGCAGGTTTCAGACTTGGCCAGGGAACACTTAACTAAGCCTGTCTTCACCAGAGAGCGTTCTCCTTCAAGGAGTGGACATAAACTAGTCTGTGTCAGTTCGTCTAGATGCCATGATTTTTTCCCCAGAACAGTCCACAAGGAATTTCGCAGCTTAAGTATGAATATGTAGGTTGTTACTAAGCAGAAGCATTTTGTCTTACAATAAATGACATCACCGTGGCTGCAAGGTAGGTGTGAGTAAAACTTGGAACTTCAGTGTCTGGGAGGCCTTACCTTTCAAGTTGGACAGGCTGCTGAATCTGTGATGCAGGAGATGGGCAGGGCCTGCATCATGCTTTTCTCATGCACAGGGACCTTAAATTGCTTGAAGTGAGCTCTGTCCAGGTGCTTTAGTAGTTATCTGAATTGTGTGTCTTCCCTCTCTGTGTCTGGGAAGAAGCTGCTTAGAGGGTAACAGGGAAGAAGGGACAGGAGACTTGGTAGAGTATTTCTTTCCAAGGGAGTGGATCCTTTGGCTCAGATGCTCCAGGATGCGCTTTGTTGCTAGACTGCTATTTAGCAATAAAACAGCCTTGGTTACTTAACGGGAATTGACTGCTTGGTCACTTCTCCCCCTGCCAGCCCATCCGTTCTCCCCGGCTTCCCTCCCATGCAATAATGACAGCTTTTCCTGATTGACCCCACAGGCTTACGAAAAACCTTTTTACTTAAACGTATATTGACCTCAGTCTTGCTGCCCAGTGAATTATGTCACAGCTGGCAATCTGAAAATCATAAATTAGACCTCAGACCTGTGGAGCTGTCTCCTAATGATACGGATCTGAGCCTTTATCGATGAAGGTTGTACCAGGTGCCTTCAAGTCTCTGACAGCTGGCAGGGGGAATACCCTTTTTATGTTTTGTTTTGTTTTGTTTTCTAAATTCATCCCATAGGCCCTGTGATTTCTTTTCTTTTCTTTCCTTTTTTTTTTGTTTCCCTTCCCTGTCTTTCTTTGTGGTGTGTATAAAATTTTGTTACTTGCCTTAACCTGCCGTTAAAAGGGGAAGAAAAGGATGATGTCAAAATCTGAGGTGCTCTTAATTTTGGAGCGGTGTAAATTTTATCAGTCTTTCCTCCCTTCCTATTGATTGTGTGTTGATTTTTTTATTTTTTCCCCAATGTTATGTTCTAGACAAATGAGAAATTTAATGATATTGGAAGCATTTCTCCCTTACTCTGTAATGCAGCATAACTCCAATAGATTCCCTTTACATTCATCATCTTTTCCCCCATGACTTGGCATGTACTTGCTTGTCACTTTTTGGAGGAGGGATGGGGAATACTCCATGACATGTGGAGCATCACCATAAAACAGATCAAGACTTCTGTCTCTGTACAAGTATTGACCCAGCAGGAAGGAGGGAGCTAACTCCATGGCATTGTTTGTAAAAAGATCTGTGTTGTGCTTGACTTAAACAGTAAAAAAGCCACAAGTTGTCATGATTCACGGTTCTTTTGGGGAGGAAGAGAGGCAGAGCTTGATCTTCCTCTTCAAGCAGACAGGAATAAGAATTAACTGTTCACACATCTTGCGTGGGTGGCAGATCCAGAAAAGGAAGGATATTTGCTTGCTTTCCCACATCTCAAAATAGGGCTACATAAATAGTTTGTCTTTATCTATGCTGAAATACGCTGATAACAAAGCTGGAAAGAAGCTTGTTTTTCAGTTCTTCTAGCAGCAGTGGAAATGTTACCTTGGTGCTAGACCCATTTCGTGTTTGAGATCTTAGAGGCCGCATTTTATATCTGTGGCACATTCCTTCAGTGCGCCATGTGAATCCTTGAGCTCAGGAGTGTCCTGAGCTCAGGATATGTTACCACTTTCTCTAACCCAGCCAAGCTCCATGTCCTGACTTTGGAAAATGCAGAAGGGTATGTTTGGTGATAGCTATGGGCAGTATTCATGACGCTGTGGCCAGACCAGGCAAGGCTGACATCAATTCAGGGTTGATGCTCTTGGCTCTGAATGTAATGAGTGAAGTTGTGAGGGCCCTCTGCACCTCTGGGGTGTTCAGTGCTAGGGATGGAGATCAGGCCCTAAGATAACAAGGTGATGAAAAGCACTTTCAGAAATACTGACACATAGACAGATGGATAAAAGAAGATGTTGTAAGAGAGTGTAGAAATAAATCCCTTTCATTCTGCTTTTGATCTTCTGAGTTTTTTAAATATACGTCATCAATGAGCTTATATCCTGCAATTTTAACAGCCTTACAAAGTGTTTCTAAAAGAAATGGATTTGTGCATGTATTTTAAAGACACCAGGTTGGCATTGTCTTTATTAAGATTAAAATACTCCCCTGCAATATTCGCAATGTGACGTCTGTAGAACTGGCATGTGCAACACTGCCCAGAGAACAAAACTGGCTGGAAATTTCCTCATCTGCTTTTGTTACTGGTGAGGACGTAAATGCAAATGACTTAAAGGTTGGACTGATGGAAGAAAAATGAGTAGATTATGTATTTTATTCCCCTTTTACTAATGTAAAATGCAGGCACTGGTACAGACATTTGTGATTTTAATACAAGATTTTCAAGTAGATTGTGTCCCTTCAAAGAAAATATGAGCTCATAAATACTGCGAGATTAGAGGTACTGAGGCCTGGATGTGGCAACAGCTCAGAGTTTATGGCATTCCTCAAGGCATACGGTATAAGATGTTCTGTGACCTGGCTTTTATGAAGATCAAAAGGCTTAAAACCGTTGAGAATAAGATTTTCAAATTATCCAGGGGAGACACCAACTTGTCAAATGGGAGGAGGCCCTTTGAAGTGTGGAGATAAGGACCTTTCTAGCCTTCAGTCATATCTGAAAGCCATTTCCAGCCAGCAGAGGAACGTATCATTCAGCTGGATTGGGTTTGCCCACGTTGTACAGAGGAATGGACGTGCGGAGTTGGTGCAGGTAAACAGCAGACAGTATCTCTCAGCCAAGTTATAAACAGAACCTAAACAGAATGTTTGAAGAGGCTTGAAAGGGCATGGAAAATATAAAAACGTGTTGGAGGAGGTGGGAATTGCACATTTTTATGTTAATATTTCCCTGTACTCTGGGACCACCATCCTGAGTCAAGCAGAGTATTTATCCTGGGGAGCTAGAACAGCAAGTATGTCGCTACATATATTATCTCAACCTTGTATTTGAGCATGGAGGAGCAGGTGGGAATGCTCAAAAAGAGCTTCTGGGTGGGAAAAGGGTGAAGAGAGACAGAGGATGGCCTCATGCCTCTGCTTTCTGGCCAAGAAGCTGAGCCAGTGTGGGGCCAGGAGGGAGGAAGCAATTCACTGCTCTTGTAGGCCAGGAATAACTTGCCACTGGTAGGAAATAGCTGTGGAAGAAGTATTTTGTGGAGAAGCTCCTGCTAAGGCAGGGCAGCTGCACAGCTCTGCTTTTCAGGCTGTCCCAGAGCTCGCCATCATGTACAAATGCTTACATATTTGTTCATTCCCTTCTCAGATTCCCCTGTCTGGTTGGCATCGGCAGCTGGATTATCAAGATGTCTTGACAAAGTACCTCTTCACAGTATTTTTCATGTAATCAAAAGCTGTTAGCACTGAAATATCTTCCCCAGAAAGGATTCTCCTGAGCTGGTAAGAATAATTTCTGGTCACATTTATAGAAGTTTAATTGGCATCTAGACAAGATAACCATCCGTTATGTTTTGTGTTCTTTGTGCTGATGAACTAAGGATACACAGTGTTTTCAGTCCATAAAGAGTGACCATTTACTTTCAGTCTAATACTTTTTAAGAGAAAACAGCTAAACAAGACAGACAGAATAAAGTTTGCATGGCAGACGCTATTTGATATGTTTCCTCTGTAATAAGCTACATCTCTTGGCTGACAGTAAGTTGTCCAGAAATTGTCCAAAGCTCAAGGTAAAAACAATGGTAGGAATGGCCTTATATTCCATGTGCAAGCATTGAATTTCCTCACGGCAATGTAATTTTTTGAAAATCTTGTCCTAATTATCACAGCTCACATAGATGCTCTCTAGGAACTATTTTACATAGAATTGGTCAGAAACATTTCGACAGTGTGGTTTTCCATTGGAAAATGACATTCTGGCAAAAATTAAATGGTTGAAGAAATCATATTGATTTGACTTTTTTTTTTTTCTTCAGGGCAACATTATTGTTGCTCAGAGATGAGCCTGAATGGGTTGAAGCCATTGTTTTTATTTAGTTGTTCTTTTCTTTCCAAGTGGTGTTTTGTTTTTTGCTTCTTTTTCTAGTAGTTTGTAGTAGAGCATAAAACATTTGCAACATATTTCAGTGGGCTCAAAATAAAGTTGTGGAGGAAATACTGAGCTTTTGGGTTTTTTTCCAAAGCAAAACATAAGTAAGTAATGAAAATACAAAATTCTTTATCAAATGGAAATTTATTCTTTTGCTCCCCACAGGCTGAACCATGCATGCTGTACAGATATCCTGGAAGTACTGCAGGAGGAGCTCACTGTTCTTCTCAGCAAAGCTTTCTTTTTTGTCACTTCTGACTGTTCCAGTTTCCTTTGTCATCCTTCTTAAAGCACCAATTTCCCAAATACTAGGACAGAGAGAACTATGTTGTCAGCTTTCCACTTACCAGTGTAATGAGTAGGATCCTGCGTTAACGGGCCCACAGGTCTGATTCATGGAGGAAATTACTGTGTCCCTGTATCCTTTTAATTGTAGGTTTTAAAACCAAAGCATGGAGATGCACATAAATTATTACATTGTCGTTTAAACTGGAGTCAGTCCAGTGTGAACCCTGAACGCCTGGAGCTGCTCCAGCAGAGTGGCAGGAACAAGGCTGAGAGTCCTAGTAAACACCACATGATTTTCTGGTATTTGCAGGGCATCTGTTTTCCCTGCCCTTGCAGTACCTTTGTCTGGTCTGGAGAAGATCCTGGGTGACTGGTGATTTTATTATGGCCTGGCACATTTGAGGGTAAGCCATTCGGCCTGTCAGCGTGCTCCCAGAAGAAAAGCTTCAGTGAAAAAACCTTGCTCTGGGCTTTGAAATCTGAACTGCAGCCAATTCCAGCTGAGGGATGTGACGATTGCCTTTTGCTGTGAAGTTGCCATCTGAACAATGACACTGTTGTGTGGTTTGAAAAGACAAGGAGCAATGAAAAGGATAAGTGTGTGTCATATGTGGGACTGGGTAGGTACCAGATAGAAAGCAGCCCAGGCCCTCATCATTTCCTTACATGGTGTGCCTCAAAATCCACATTTAGATCTGTTTCAAGGGGACACGTGCATCCCAAGTTTTCTACTCATGGAGAATTTGTTTTTTACAAGCTGTATTTCGCTAGACCATCTGGTCATGCTGCTGCTCCTTTGAAAGCTATGCCTTATTAAATAGTCCTGGGAACTCAAGAAGGAAAGTCGCAGGAGGGAAGAAGGGAGGAAGATTTCCAAGAGATGTGCTTTTCCTTAATAAAATAATAGTCTTAAGGAGATCACAGCTTGTAACAACCAGTGAGATTCTGCTGCTAATATTCTCTGCAAAACTTCTCAGGGCTCTGCTTCGCAAAGCAGAATCCAGCTGCATCATGCATATGCTGTACAGCTCTCCTGAAATCAAATCGGCCATGGCACAGAAGTGAGTGTTATTCTGTATTTGTCCAAATTACAGTATCTCATCTTTTGTTCTCAATTTACTGGGACAAGAAGCTCCTCTCTTAGAATTTGTTATTTGCCACTCCCGTAAGACCCAGCTGAAGTCATTGCACTAGGCCTCGCCATTTCTTGTGAAATGCTCGGACAAGACTGCGAATGGTGAGGAGGAGACCAAGAGAGATGTGTGGCTGTCGCGTCCCTTTTGCAGACGCAGAACTGAGGCCTGGGTTTTGAAAAATTTGCCTTGATTCTAAAAAAGAGGTGGGAGCAGAATCAGTACAGCAACTCAGCTCTTCTGAGAAACACCCTTTTAGGCTGTTATTTTCTATGACGGGTGAAACACCTAGCCTGAATTTTAAAGATTATTGTTATTTATGAAAGGAGACCTGCCAGCCTTGCTTTTGTACCTGCATGGTCTATATTGTGTGGTGAGGACTTATATTTTCCTACCCAGGAACTTCGGTGCACCTCAGATTAATATTTGAGAGTTGTTTGCCTGCACTTCTCATAAGGGTCCAACCACAGATACAGCTCCAACAAACTGGAATCCCAGGAGAGTGTCTGAAGTGGTGAAACCCGACAAAGACAAAACTGGGGTCTGGGTAAAGAGCACTTATCCAGGGATGTATGGTAGCCTGGGGTAGAGCTCATTGCTAGAGGAGAGAGAGCTCCAACAGGGTAAGACAGTTATCCAAGCGTTCAGTTACAGATTTAGGATAACCCTGGTTTTTGGGCATTCCCCCAAGGCCTCAAAGGTCTGATATTCAGGATTTCCATAGGAACAGGGCATCTAGAACTTTTATTTTATTTTATTTGGGTGTTTTAAAACTGGTGGTGTTACAGTGAACCTTGTATTGCCATCTTGTCCTGTGAAAAGCAAGCTGACTTACAGGCTTTAGGAATTTACCGTGTGCTTTGTTCTAGCCTAAAATATTATTAAACTATTAGGTTCTAGCCTAAACATTATCATATTTAATATTAAAACATGGATATAAAGCTCAGTGTTTCAAAACAGTTTTATATACTCCCATGAATTTACCTAAGTATCAGGCTTTACATGGACAGTTAGAAAAGCCACAGTTACATTTACATTCTAATTAGGAACAGAAATCCTATAAAGGGGACAAGGAAGAATAATTAGTGTTAAGAGCTGCATTTCTTCAGAGCCAGGTTAACTCAAAACTACCAGCAAGGGGTAACTTATGTTCTGCTGTGGAAGCAGATTTTGGATGATATGAACCAGCACCTTGATGAGGGTGACAGCTTGGTGTTAGCCCACTGGTGACCAGAAGGTAGAAATAGAATCATAGAATCATTATAGAGCAAAAAAAAAAGTTCATGTTTTCCCAAAAGATTAAAAACATTTGGATAAACAATGTTTTAAACAATGTAACCCCAGCTACCAGCTTATTTTCTTCACCCTACTGTCCATTTATTGTGTGGATGTGGAAAGCCCCTTTAGTAATCCTGTCTGTTACGGGCTACAGATATCTTCATCTGTCCAGCAGTGCAGTGTTGTAAGAAGCAATACAAATGCTATTTGCTATTTACTACTAAAAAGCACAGTGAAAAAGCTAGTGTTGCAAGATGAAGCATCCCTGTCAAGGTTACACCTCGTTCCAAGAGGCTGTCCATACCCATTTCCCATGGGTTAGGAGTATGCTATTGCAATTCTTCATGAGATCTTTCTTACACAAGCTACAGACCTTGTAACATCTTTCATTCCCTTTGTCCAGACTAAGAGCAGATGTTGGGAGAGGATCCAGACCTGTGTATTACACTTAGAAGAGGCCACATGTATACATCCCCTTTCTTTCTACAGCTGTGATATACAGTGTATGCACCTTATTATCAGAGAGAGATCCAGAGTACAGGGCAAAGTATAGGGTAACCAGCATAACGCAGGGTCTTGGGAGATTTCTCCCTGTTTAGAAATGCTGGAAGAATTGTATGTGGAAAGCCAAACTTGGGAGGAAAAGGACAGGGGTGAGGAAGGAGGAACCACTTTAAATATAAAAATGTCTGATGGGAATAGGGAAGTGAGAGATTTCAAGGCTATATGAGCTAGTGTCATGTGCAAGGATAAGAGAGCCTTGATTTAGGCTAGAGACGAGCCAGCAAGCAAGGAATTTGCTCCAGACAGAGAGTCCTTCATAGATTCAGCATGCTACTATAGCTAACAATCATGTCAATAGGGTTTAAAAGGTGCTTCAGAGGAATTGGGAAGGAAAGACAAATAAGGTGGGTGGCTGAGGGAGGAATGGAAAGTCCAGTGGTTACTGAGTGAGGCTTGAGTGTGATGAAAATCCTGGCTGCGCTCCAGTACAAGATTTCCTATCACATTAATTATATTGCAACAGGCTCCAGGGCTTTCTGTGATACAGACTTTGTATATCACAAAAGTTACACAGATATCGATATCGTGTGTGTGTGTTTGTAATAAGATAAGCTCATTGTGTCATCTCCAAGCCTTCCACTAGGATGCCTTCAAAGACGGAGCCTGAGACTCCTTGGTGCTGTTCCCTTTGTGCATATGGGCAGAAAGCAAATATTTTATGGGGAAGGAGGAATAATCAGGTCTTGGAAATGTCATGTTTATCTCAAACTGTAATTCAGTCCACTCTTTTTGTTAAAATACATGTGCTCTTGGATGGCATTTTTGTGGTACTGAAAGGTCTTATTTCAAAAGTGTTTCTTCCTTTGAAAATATGGTTACATACTTTGTTGTCTGGCAAAGGGACTGAAGTGAAGATTCTCTCTTTCTTCCCCTTTGCAAAACAAGGCCTAAGAACTTAATGGCTACAGGAACAGCATAGTCTATTCACCCCCTTGGCAGGTGAAGAGAAGTGTCTTCAAATAAAGGCCATGTAACCTTGCTGGTTTTATGTAATGGGGGAAGATATGACTGTAACACTCACCTTGAAAGGCCGTAACACAATGTATGTAAGGCTGCCTTAGGCCTGGGATGTGAAGACTCTAAGGTCTGCTTCTTACTAAGACAATTGGAGTAGGAATGAGGTTGGGTTTAAGCCTCCTTTATCATGGAGGTGTGGAGGTGTTGAAGAGGACAGAAAACCACTGGAGCCCAGTTCATTGCCACCACATCACTATCCATCTCCTTTGTGCTACAGGCTAAGCCCACAGCTTCTGGTTTGTCAAGGAAGACCACAAAGCAGGAAATAATTCTCAGAGGCTGATTCCAGCTCCTTCTTTCAATCCAGAAGTGAATAAAGAGCAAAGAATCAGGCCTATTCTGGAGCATCCCACCTGCCCCTCCCAGCCTAGAGGCACGCTGGCTGTTAGGATATGGAGCATCCTCTGCTTCTGCCTCCTCTGGTGTGGCCAAAGCAGAGTTAAGCCTCCTCCTCTATTTCTTCCTCCCTAAAAGTGCATTATGGGATTCTCTTTTCTGCTTCTCCCTCCTCTCTCCAGAGCTGTGTGTTTGAAATGATATCTATTTCTCTTTGTGACAGCACACCGTGACTGCTGCCTTGACATTCTCCCGAGCTGACATCCCGACCGGTATGACACTGATGCCTTTGGGCAGAAATCAGAGCCGGTTTGCTCCATGCCTCTGCGTAGCCACGATGCCTGTAGCGCCTCTGAGAGCCCCCAGTGCCCTGGTGGGGAAATGGAGCGAGTACGTGGGCCCCAGATGAACTCCAGGAAGAGAGCAGGCATTATCCACAGCGATCCTGCTACCCATTTCCAGTTTAAAGTGTTCGTGTTGATGTCGGTTTTTTCCCGTTTTTTTTTTCTTCTTTCTTTTCTTGCCCTTCTTCACCTGCCTGTGAGAGGGTTGGTTTCCTGTTTCTCCCCCGGTGGCAGAGTCCTTGGGGAGCTGGGCTTTTGTGAGCTGGAAAAAGAGTGCACAAGCATCTGATCAGCCCTTATTAGTGTTGAGAAGGATCTAATAGTTCCTGGCTTCTGGGACCATTACCTGTCATTTAGTTTTATTAAGTCAGTGATGAGAAAGTTTAAAATTAAAGGCTTTGTAAATTGGATTCCAGTTTGAAAGGGAGGCACCTACCAGGAAGTTAGCACTGAAGCTTGCAGATGGGCCACTGGGAACAACACCAGGCTCGAGCATTTATCTTTAGCTGCTTGGACAAAGATCCTGTGCCAAGGCAGGGAGGGGGGGTGGTTTGTGGCAAAGCCTCAGGGTATCCAGAAATCTTCAGCTCTGTGAACAATATATTCCCTCCTTTGGCAGGCTATTCGCATTCAGACCTCCAGCGACTGTTGAAGAGGAAGGGTGGGCTTCTGGCTGAGTCATTACCCAGAGCTGTGAGACCTGATTCAGCTGAAATGAGAGCAGGCAAGTCATTTCATCTCCTTGTGGTTCTTCTCCTGATTTGTAAAGAGGAGGAACTAGTATTAGTGTTGATTTTTTTTTTCTTACCTATTACCTGTTTTAAATAGCTCTTTGGGACAGGTATTGTCCCCGACTCTTTCACTTACAATAAAAGCTCCAGCTGATTTGAGTCTACAGAGCAAAAATAAAGACCATAAGTCCATAACAGAAAGTAGGCAGAATGGATGAGCCACCTATTTAAGAGAAACATCTCATTTGTAGGGCTTGTAACATTGTATTATTCTCTGCTTTTGAGACTGATATTTGAATTAGCCATCCAAATGCACTTGCAAATGAAATACCCCAATTGCAATAAAGCAATCCAGCTAACTAATTATGGTGTGACAAGGGAAGCTTAGAGGCCAATCACAACAAAGAGCTGCTGTCACTTCTGTTTTCTCAGATGAATAAAAGTCTTATGGTGACATTGCTCTGATGAGAAGCAGCATGAACTAGTGGTAGTGAGTACAGTCTGGAAATCAGCATTCTTGGTTATTATGCCTTAATTTATCTTTGACTTTCTGACATCAGAGAAGTCACCTGAGGTCAGAATTTAAAGGTGACTCCTGCCCATCCTTCCATTGTTAACTGTACAGATTGTGCTTACGTGGCTTTACTTGAAGATTGAAGGTTCACACTTTGTCTCTGAAAGGCAGAGGATAGTACCCACCAAAGCACAGGCTTATCCTGTAAATAATAGATTGCGAAAGTGTTTTTTCTCCTGAAGGCAGAATGCACAAGGATGAAACAGAGATTCCCTTTAGAGTAATCGTTTATTGGAAAAGTTTACTTCAGGTTCTTCCATGGCATTTTTCATCTCCCTGTTTTCTCTGCCATTTTTGTCCAGGTTTAACAGTCTGGAAGAGATGCCCTCTGACCATCTGCTCTGGTGGATCATCTGTCCACCCATACATCCAAGCTTCAGATGTCAGTCCCCACCTTTAAGGTAGGTTCAACCTTGTTTTAAGAACCTGGATTGAGAGCAAAGTCTCAGACTGTACAAACTCACAGTGAAAGGTGTGTTTTGCATGTTCTTTCCCCAGAGAGCTTCCAGACCACACTGACAGGAGGTGGGACAATGTACCCCCAGGAAACTGGGACACAGAGGTATAGATAAGGCTGGACTGCACTAGTGCAGAGAGTAGGCACTGCAAACAACCTTGGACCCAATATTCCTGCAAAGTGAGACTAAACGTGTAACTCCAGGCCATTCTTCCTGTCTCTACATAGACATAGCAGTTCCTTGACTTCAGCTAATTACCATGCTCCCTTGAAGGAGATGTGATGCCTCTCCCAAGCTTCTGTGCTAGCATCATGAGAGAACTGATCTATGGGCTATTCAGTGGTTACTTACATCATTCTTGTGTTTCCAGCCATGTGACTTGACCGCAGGCTTTCAGAAGGTAATCTGGGGAGATTTTATCAAATGTAAAATGTTCCTAGACGTTACTGGAGCCATGATGTAATGAACCAAGGTTTTGTTCTTTAAATTCCTATTTGCTGAAAACCACAGGCCCCAAAAAACTGTTCCAGAGAAGCTGCAGAGTTGTAAGAAGGAGACTGAGATCTTGCGCTGGGGCAAGCCATTGTCTGCTGCAGTGCTGGGGAGAAAGGGTTTCCAGCTGAGTCCTGTGTTACTGGCTTGGTGAGGTCTGGGTTGAACCTCTGATTTGGACAACAGCCTCTTCACAAGAGCCACTCTGTTGTTTCTGCTGCTGGGCTGGGAGGTGTTCCAGAGGAAAAGGGAGTGTGACCAGGCCTGCAGTGAACCTGGCTGCTCCTAATTTGTTGCTTGTTTGGAGCTTTGGAATTTGCTGTAACTGTGGCTGTTTCCTTTCCTGTGAAGACAGTCCCAGTCCACAGTGTTGCCTCAAAATACCAAAAGGGTGACCCCCTCGTGTAACACCCCTCAGTAGTATCATCTGTGCTGGAGCTGAGAACCTAGTTTGCACTATCTCATAGCTCTGAAACACCTTTAAACCCCTTTTTCGAAGGACAATGATTCCTGTGTCACACATCTGTGAAAGTCTTCCTGGCATATTTTTATCTACCCAAGCTGGGTTGAGACAATGCTGAATTGATGCTTTAGATTTCAGTACCTATTGAAATCCCCTGAACAAATGATGCTATTAATTATGGGGTATGGCTTTGATGAACGATGCATAAGGGACAACATTTCATTTTGTCTAAGGGGAGGTAAGTGGGATGGGGAGCTTCTGAGTGTTCAGTGATGCAGGAGAGGTCCTGGGTGTTGCCTGATCAAGGGGAAGTTGCTTCCTCTCTGTAGAGTGCTGTAAACCCAGTGTCAAGTCAGTGTGGCATCTGGGTTATGTCACCTTCTGGTGGGGCAACCTCTTCATACATCAGATTTTCACAGACAGAAACCAATTCAGCACTTTACCTAAAAAGCTTGGAGAATTACTCTAAGAATTATAATTTAGTCTTAAATGGCTTCAGATCTGCCTGCCTGACGGACTGCCCCATCCCCAGGCCATATTAACACTGGAGTAATGAGTTAGGGATTCAGGTTCTTATTCAGATACATGAGATGGGGTAAGGTCATGGGACATTCTCAAGGAGCACATCGGGATCTTGGCACTGTGTCTTTCCCCACATCCTTTGGAACTGCCCCAAATTGGTGAACAGGAGTCTAATGAAAGCCATTTATATGACAAGGTTGTAAGAGAGGCTTGTTCCTTGCGTGATGTAAAAGGCTCTTTCACAGCTTTGATTTAGTAGCTAGCCAAGTTAATTTCTGTGTATGTGTCATTGTGTTTTGGTGCTGGGAGGTCATGATTATGCTAAAAAGTTGAATGAATTTTTGGGACACCTGAAGCTTTTGTTCTGTACAGCCAACCCTACTTGTCATTTAAACCTAGTTCATCAGAGCTATCTGAGAACATCCATAGCTGGCTTTCACAAAGGTTCTTCTGGACAGGGTAATGCAGCGTTAGAAAACTATTTTGGGGGGGACAAGAGGATTACTCTCAGTAGTGGGACTGCTGGGTAGTAAGTTTGTGAGATAAGTAAGTTTGTGAGCCACACCAGCTGGTGTGACTGGTGGAAAACAAGACCACTGAAAAGAGACAGAAGAAGGAAAATCAGGAGAAGAAAGTGGCATTGAAAGTAAGGATATTGTGAGGAGAGTATTCACTCCTGTTAAAGCACCCAAATGACAAGAAACTAATCAGAGTGCATGACACTAAGCTGTAATCAAGAGGAGTCTTAGCAAAGACAGAAGGTGGGATTTCTTTTAACTGAGTTTAGGTGTTTACATTGCAGTTGCTTACATGATTTAGTCATCCATATTCCTGTTTAATGGTTCACTTCAGGATAATGTGAATCATGCCTTGGAAATCTCTATTTCTTATTATTAACTCTAAAGGTTTCCTACTGATACTGGCTCACGTGGAGAAATCTATACTGCGTTCATCTTCCTTTGTCAGAAATGCACCCAGTGTGTCAGGGAAAGAAAACAGGTGTCAGGATTAGAGGGAGGGAGACTTCACTGCAGTAACAGGGCAGAAGCTCTCATAAGGAGGCTTTGGAGTCACAAGGACCAGAAGAACCCTTTAGGTAGTAAGTTTAAAACAAATACAAGGAAATAATTTGTGACATCAGTGGCTACATAAATTGCGGAAGTCATTGGCAAGTTACACGATGGCCAAAGGCACAAATACGTCCAGAGCACATTCAGATGTGTAAATGGAGGGTGGCTCCATTGATGGTTGCACTAGCCACCTGTTGTAGGCTGCCTTTAAGCATTATTAAAACAATGCCCAGGTAAAACAGGGAAAGGTCAGTCCTGTGAGGACCTGTTTTGTTTGTGTTTTTGTTTGTTTGTTTGTTTGTTTTTCTCTCTTTAAGTGTCTGTTCCTGCCTACTTGTATATATCAGGTACCGAGCTAGGTTGATTTTTGGTCTGACCCTGTATAGCGTTTCTTATTCTTGTTCCAAGTGCTTCTTGCATCCTCCTGCCCTTATGACTCCACTGGAAGGTTTCACTGTTTTTTGTCAGTCTAGTGTGTATTCCTGCTTTTGTGTCCAGCCTGTCGACATGCATTGACACGTAGGACATGACTGCAATGGGACCAGGTGTGAGTGGTCAGACACCATTTCTACATACCAGTAAGATTAAGGGGATGTTGTCCTTGTACCTTGTTTTTTGCAGGACATGAAATGTCTCTAGCCAGCCAGTCTTGCTTCTTTTAGGGCTCCCCAGACTCAAGGGGTGTTATCCTTCCAAAAATAAGGCATACAAATCCAGAAACGTGATTTCCAAATAGCCTGCGAAGGTGAGAATTAAAGACAAGCGTGAGGCCTCTTTCAGCTCAGACTGTCATGTGGGCATGCTCATGCTGTGTGGCAGGACAAACTGTTGAGACATCTGGATGGGTTCATGTGAGTCCGGGGGTTTTGAATCATTTTGCTTGGGAAATCCCACAGTACTCCACTCATTTCACTGACAGGCAGCTCATGCCTCCGCATGACAAAACAGAGACAGACCCTTTGCAAAGCATAACAGAGGAGGATGTTCTGTTTGCAGTCCAAAATTGTTCTCACAGTAACATCATCCGACTAGTTTAGCCCTCCAGATGGAGCAGGGTATGTATCTAGCAGAGATGTGATGTAGAAACATCCAGAAGGCTTTTTTTTTTTTTTTTTTTTGATAGTTCTGGACAAAACCTGTTCCCATCCTCCTTGGTTTTACATGTCTAATTCCAGCGATCCAGTTTCCATGTGGTGTTTAACATCACCACTCATGAGTCTTCCCAGATGAGGATCTATTTGATACCCTTCAACTGAAAGACTCCTGACGTGCATCGACACACACCTGTAATATCGGACTGAGCAGAGCATTTAAATGTATTCTTGGCTCAAACTAGGCCTGAGAGTGGGTGAAACTTGGCGCTGAGGGGGGAACATGAAGTGAATGCCCCATGAAAAACATTTAAAATGTAGGCAGGGTATGAACTTGGAGCCAATGTTTACTGCATTTTAATGCAGTTATAGGGCAGTCGTCTGACCTCCTCACCTAATTTGCAAATAATCTTGTCAGAACAAATTAGCCCATGCTGAGCCTGTGCTGTTGAGACTAGATGGTTATCAGGACCTGTGCTAGCTAATTTTAAGGTAGCTCTGATGTCTCTACAGGACAGTGCAGTGACAGTGGCAGTGACTGCAGTGCAGGGGTGTGCTTTTGTATTAAACACAGCGTATGCACAAAAACACTTGTCTACAGAAACCTGGAATTAATGGTCTTCCTGTCTGGTTTCTTTCAGGCCATTTCTGTTTCAGGGCTGAGTGTTGAAAATAGAGATTTGAAGTACATTGAAACTGCAGCTCTGAACTCTGTGAAGTGCTTAATTCATCTTAATAGAGGTGTTCACTCTAAACCCAAAAAGCTCTTAGTTGAGATTTAGCCTGTGGTTTGATATTACAAATTGTTTGGTGGTAACATTGGTTTAAGATGTTGTCTCCCGGCCTCTTGTTCGTACTGCTATGCTGGCAAAACTACTCATGTGGTTGCGAACCAGATGGGAGGAGCAAGCCAACCTCACAAAAAATAAAATAAAATGAAATGAAATAAAATAAGTTTGTTGTGTTTGTTTGTTTGTTTAAAACAGGAAAATTTCCTCAGTCTGGTTCAGAGCCTGGTCACACAGTTTTGCTGGCAGAAGTGAGTGGAAAGAGCACTTTGGCATGGAGGGGAAATGAGCAACAGAGGGTGAAAGGTGAGCAGCAATTACAGATTCTGGTAATGCGACTGTGTACTTTATAATATCAGATCATGATCTGGAAGTGATCTCAGCATGTAAAAAATGCTCAAATACAAAATTGTTGGTCTTAATCTTCACTTTTAGGTGTCTTGGCAGACACTTCCAATATGTGTCCTTATCTCACAGTTTCCAGCCATCTTCAAAGACTTTTCCAGCTTCTCGTGTTTTGCAAGTTCAAAATCCTGCACCATCCTGGTACTGAAAATGTGGGAATGAACAAAATAATTTGAGCTGAATGACAGTGTAAGTATCAGCTGTCACTTGAAGGAATGTATCTTTCATTTCCGTAATGAGTTTGTTGAGAAAGATCCCATTTTAATATAAATGAAAGCAGAATTTCATGGTGACTTTGTCAAATCTAGAAGATCTTGTCATTTAAATCCAGTTTGCCACAGAACATAAAGATCATTTGCTCTATACCACATCAAACCATCTAAATACAAAGGTACGCTGAAGAATATGGTGAGGTACCTGGAAAAAAAAAATCTATGAAAAGAACAAACTTTCAAGGCACTAGAAAGTGGAAAACTAATCTCATTGAAAGTTTGCTGACACATTCCCAGGAATGGAGTTGTCTGATAAATAAATCAAACAAAAAAAAATCCAGAACACAGTGGAATGCCCAAATGATTTGGTTAAAGAAACCTTTGCTTTGTTTAATAAATCCTGATGGCTTTGATGAAATTTCCGTTTGCAAATCTGAGTTTTATTTGACAGGAGAAAATTTGTATCTCCAGTCTGTGAAAAAATGTCTTGTCTGCCTTCTTCCATCCGTCTGTCTCTGCATCAACAGAACAAAATTCAAATAGTTTCCAAAGAGCATCTGGCATATATGCTGAAAACAAAACTTCAACATCTCTTCAGCTATATACAGATGCATATCCTAATATAATGCTCTAAACAGCTCAAAATCTCAAATATCTCCACTGATTCATGTACCTGATTAATGAAACTGCTTGGTCCTGAAGTGTGGAGTTTGCCCCTCAGTTAACCAGGAAGTTCGTTACGTTTCCGACCAGGCCCGTGCCCTTGCCTACAGCCTTGTGTGACGAGCTGGGAACCCCTTCTCCCTCTCCATCACTTCCCTACATCACCCTACACAGCGAAAGAGAGGGAGAGAGGAATTTCCGCTTTGATTTCTTTGCAGAGCCGTGCAGACAGAAGCAGCTCAAGGGAATCCTGCACAGCAGAGGTTAATGTGACCCACATATAATTGTGTGAAAAGATGCCACTCTGCGCCTTTGTCAAAGAGGCTTCTTGTTACAGCCCAAGCTATCTAGTCCCTAGCCCCTTCAGCAAAGCGCAGTTTTCTTGCATTAAATCACCACTGCCCTCTTGCCAGCTGCTTAGAGTTTGCACATTATACAGAGGAGATGTATAATATATATTTATATATTTTTAAAATGTGACAGATTGTCTTGGAACATATGTGGTATTGCCTTGAAATGAACTACGTGCATGTGATGGCCAAGCCAGCAGACCTAGTGTATGTGTGTGTGCGCGTGCCTGTGTGCGTGTGGTTTGTATTTTTTTCCTTCTGTTGGAAATCTGAGAGGCTGGGACACTTGAGCTTTTCATGTTGCTTCTCTCTGAAATATTCATGATGAGTTGACGACCTTGATTCTTTGATACCTGCCATTTATTTATGTGCCACTGACGATAACTGCTGCTAAGTACATATGTCAGTGACATGGTTGAGTGAGTTGGATGATAAGGAGAAGGAGGGCATCCGAGGGATGTGTGTGCTGGAATAAGATTACTTTATAAGCTCTCAGGGCATTTTAGGAGGCTGCCATGCCATCTTATTCACCCCCTTTTGTTTTTCTGACTAAAAACCCATTTTCTTTGCTTCTTCTCCAGCTTTTTCCTCTAACTAGGAAGACTGCTAGCTCATCGCTGCTTTTCTTATAGATGATCACTGGCTCAGTAATCAAGTGAACTGCTAATGAATTAGTCAATTACTCTTACATTTTAAAAAGAGAGAGAGAGAGATACAAGTCTGGGGAGACCCAAGGAATTCTTCTCAAGTGAGAAAAAGATTGAAATGGAGTCCAGGGAGCTGGTTAGCTGGTCACAAGCATTTTGGTAGTTTGTAAAGGCAAGGAAGGATGAGGGAAGAGCAAAGGAAGGTAAAAAGAAGCAGGTGAGCAGATAAGCACCAGTATCCCACAGATACTGATACAGATGTGAAATGTAAGCAGACAAATGTCATTGCTTTTGAGTCATTTCCATTTGGAAGGATTGTAACCTGAAGAGCATTAGGCATAAGGTTTTGGGGGTGGAGGGAAATATATTAACAAAAAGGGTTATGGAAGTGATGAAATAACGAAGAATATGGGGAAAAAGTTCCTGAGTGAAAATCAAATGCAGTCCAACATGAACCAGTCATCACTGTGGTTGGCAAAGCCTAGTTCAAGCCAGGCCTTGACTGGGAAGTGGACAGGTGATGGACACAGCTGGTCCCCTGCTTCTGGATGCTGAAGAAGGTACTCTGATAGCTAGATATATATTGACAAGAGTTTTCTTCCACCCAAGCCATGAAGTGAGGGAAGCCAGGGCAAGGGAGACGATGCAACAGAACCTCTCCTGCAGGGTCTCTTCTCACTGTATTTTGTATAAAAAAACTCCAGCTCAGTCTCTTTTTTGGGCTTTCGTTTTTTTCCCTTTCAGAAGTAAAAATAAGCACACACTTATATTGCAGTTTACATTCTCCTGAACATAATTTTCTTCTCTGTAAGAAAAAATGGGGAAAGGAAAGAAGACACTAGGGTAGAATTGAAATGCAAAAAGCACAAAAGGCTTCTGTGTATGCATCTTAAATCTGCAGCCATTCTAGAGAGGCAGGAGATAAGGTGGCTTAGGGAATGCAGCTGAGTCCGGAGAGGCATTTATTTAAGATTGATATCGAACCTTGGAATTGTGAGTGGGAGGGTTTTTTTTTAGGAAGGAACAGGATGTTGCCAGGAGGGAGGGAGGCTGGCTAGGATGATTTATTATAAGAGGTCAGTAGCAGGAAGTCACTGGAGATACGCGATGGTCTAAAACGCAGGCCAAGGAACCCGGGTGAGGACACTGCTTTCTGCTCTGAGATCCTGGCTCCTCAAAATAGAGCCAACAAAGTGACTGGGTGGTCTAATTTAGGGTCATCTTTGGTGGTCCCGCATACTACATGTGTTTTGGTCAGCTCCCTTGTCTGCCTGTCTCCGTGCACAATGACCCATCCTGCTCTTGGGTCTGTTGCACAGGCTTGTACCGTTAAAAAACAAAACAAAACAGAAACTGCATTTGTAAGAGAGATTTCAGGCCCGTCTTAGGGCAAGAAGTCATTTGGTGCTTATACAGATAATTGTGCACATGGCAGCTACTGAGAGCATGAAGTAGTCATATTTATCATGGGGCTCCCTCCCCCGCGATAGGAAAATTCCCTGTGAAACAGAAATGGAAAGACTGGTGAGAGAAGAGGAGTCACGGCCGGGAGTGACCTTCCAGGCCATAAACAGAATTTGGAAGTTGAGCTGGATGTAAAGCTTTAACTAGTTGTCAGTCTGAAATCTGCAACTCCACGTCAATGTAATGGCCCGCTGAGCTCAAGCAGAACCACTGCAGAAGTCTGTGCTTTTTGATACTCACGACACTAAATAAATTACTGAATATTAGGCACATTGTCTGTCTAACATACCTCTGAGTGTCACTTATGTGTCTTTTGCTGTCCTCTCATCTGACCCAGTCAAACCTGGAGTCCTCTTGTGCTGGGAGCAGTTGTCCTTCCTGGGAAGAGAGACAATGTCCCAGAGAAACCTCAATTCAAATGGGCAGGAGTGTAGGGGAAAGGATTTTCCCTCCCCTGGGAATTGAAGCATGGCTTGGAAAGCAGCTGGTGAGCAGTGCTTTGGAGCGAATGGAAGGATGCCCTTTGAATTCAGAGGTCCTTAAATGACTTGCCAAAGGTCATACAGCGAAGTTGGTACAGGGCTAAGTTCACGTCCTCTTTATAGGGGTGAATATCAACCCAATTCTACAACATTCATGTTCAACTTCCAATTATTGCAAACCCAGCTGTGTTGTGGGTTTTTTAGTGCATTCAAAGCGTGCTGCTGTGCTTTTTCTTTCTACAGCTATTCTGGTTGTCCCTGCTGATAATAGCAGAGATTGGATCTACCCAAGGGGTAACATCTGAGCATTTAATGCTGTCCTTTTATCTAATGTCCTCTAGCCTGTGGTCCTGTTGTCCCCGCGCAGCTTGGTATGTGGTGATGTTCACTCTCCTGCTTACACTCAGTGAATGATTTATCATGTGTTATCAGTAGGACTCTGTACAGTGTCCAGGGACAATGTTTTCTTCCATCTGGTTCCAAGCTGGTGGAACACCCTTCCATATGGTTTTCACATGTGGTTCTCCTAGTACCTCCCTTCTATTTTTTCCCTGTGGATTCATCACTGCGCAGTTTGTATAACAACTACACTTTGTTTCACTTTATAAATTAATCACATACATGAATTAAAACTTCATCAACTGTGGATATTTTTTAAATGACAGAGGAAACCCTCCAGCTGGGTGAATCTATCTTCTAGAAGAAATATCCTGTCCCACATCATACTGGAAATGAACTGCTGCAGTGTTTCACAGCACTCTTCAGTCAGATGTTAGGCTACGGCTTGCTCTGGAGCAATCGTATCTAATAATATGTGTGAAAGTCTTTTATTTCAGCTCTGCTATTATGAAGGTGCTATTTGCAGGTTCATAGCATGAGCAGGACAGAGACCAAAAAAGATTTTTTTATGTAAATTGTCACAAGACACAGTGATTTACAAAGACCTGATACTGGGCACTCCAACAGACAAAGAGCTTTGTAACCCCAGCCTTTGAGTGATCCAACCTGTAAAGGGGCTCCTCTGTTAGAATCAGTTGCTGCTGGGTTTACTGGGCTTTGCAGATAACTTTTCTCTGTGGTCTTTGTTGATTTTATGTTAGACCTGGTAACACGCTTTTATCTTATCTGGCTTTTTCTCTTCTTTGCTCTCTGCGTTGTTTGCTATTCCAGAATAAATATGCAGACAGCCTGCCCCTGGAGGCCAGTGCACTGTGTTCCTCCCAGAGAGCATGCAAATATTTGCACCACACCAGGCTCTGAGCCACGAGACGTGAGCAGCCACACAAGTAGGTGCAGCAGAGGGCAGGGGTGGGAAGCCAGAGGGTGTGAAACCAGCAAACGGCAGCTGGGGCAGTTGGCGTGGAGCACTTAGCAAGGGACTGCCTGGTCTTCAGAGCAAAGATGGGGCACCAGGGAAAAGAGGATGTGTCTTTGGGGGTGTATGCGTAAATGTGCATGCCTGTGTGAGTTTGTGGTAAGGCCTCTGCATGTGCTGTGGTGGGTGTCATCTGGTGAATGTACGTGGGCAGCAGGTTCCCGTGAACAGCAGCAGGGATGGTACTCCAAGCCAAGTGCTGTTTTCTGGCGTTATCCATCCTGCTTCCAGACTCCTGTTTTTCAAAATAGCACATGGCATGTGTGTATGCTTCTGTGTTTCTGTGGGTTTGAAATGGGCATGGTGGTGTACGGGGGTGTGTGTACTACCCATGTGATACGTATTGAGCTGAGGCACTTTGTCTTGAGCTTTCTGCCCTTACAGACACACCTTGGATCTGTTGAGGGTTCAGACCTTATCCCTTCACAGAAGGCCAAGCTGTGATGGAGCCAGAAAAAAGCTCAAAAAGTCTTTAGGCCTTTCTGTGCCGTTTAGTTTCTCATTGGAAAGAACAAGTCTTTCCTCAGGTTTGCAAGAGGGAATCCCTTTCCCCAGTGCCCATGGTGTGGTCATGGCACCTGAAAATCCTACTTCTGGAATGACTGGCATCTTAGAGATGCTTCTCCTTGCAAAGTTATTTGGAATATCACCCCTATTTTACATCCCATCCCTAAGCAGAAGATCTTAAGTAGATTGCAGTGATGATGACTGTCCAGAGAGAAATAAGCCACCACTGCAGCTAGTGCAGCCATCACACCCAGGGAGTTAAGCAGCAATATCCTAAACTCCTGCTTTCTCGTCTCTTCCTAGCACAGGCATTCTTACAGCTCCCTGGTGGTCCCCAAAAAATCTCCAGAAGGAGTTACAGTTGGCTTTCCCTTAGATTTATTCCTTGATTCGCTTCACTGGGGAATGAGGGAGGACGAGGAAGGGGTGAAGGCATTTTTGTGCAATTGTGGCACTCATTTGTGGCAGTGTCACCCTTTCCCACCTGTGGGGACAGGCCAGAGGAGAAGCATGAGGGTGCGAGGCATTCGCCGAGACGTGCACTATTTCGCCTTTGAAGGTCACCTCACCGCTGCCTCCCTTGTCGCCTCCCTGCACGTCCTCCCACCCCTCTCACCTCACTGAGCTTCTTTGATTTGGAACCACCGCTGGCTTGGCTGAGAGGGCTTCTTTTTTTTTTGTTGGTTTTGGGGGTTTTATTGTTTGCTCACTGTTGCCTTTTTCCAGTCTGAAGTTTGCCGCCTCCTGGCCTCCAGGCTGGTGACCCTGGTGCGAGCTGTCGGGCCTTGCGCTGCACACCGCCTTATCAGCGGGGAGGCTCTTTCGTTTCCAGCTGGGACTTTTGGTCTGGATTGGATCCATCATGCCACCAGGTCTGATTGATGGCCTTATTGACAATCTGGTTGACCCTTGTTCGGCAGGCTGACATGCTCTGTATTTCACGGGCCAGCATTTGATGCGTATCAAAGAGGTGGTCAGGTCACCAGAACAGCCAATTAAAACGATAAAGAGGGAGGAGTGGAAGATGAGGTTTTAACTCTTTCCAGCCCATCGTAAACATCTTTACAAAGTGCAGGTATTGTCTTCTGTCAAAAAGGAGGGCTGGGAGGGAGGCAAAAGCAAAGGTCCACTTATGTAACAATTATCTATGGGAACTCTTTAAAAATTGAATAAGCAGGGGTCAGGAAACAATTAGCTGTCTATGTAGTTGTCAGTTATTTAGAGTCTGGAATGAGACTGGATCAATTTGCTAGCTGTCCTTTCTTTCTTCCTTTTTTTTTTTTTTCTGAAAGCATATTATAATAAGAGACCATGAAGTTCAGCATAGGTTTGTGAGTATATAATAATCCATGTTAAATTCAAACACTGCTTAGAAGACAAGGATTTTGTACCATTGCTGTTGTTACCTGGAGAGGAGAAAGGGACTCCCACTACGATGCTGGTAGCTGACAGCCAGCAGAAGGTAATAAATTCAGGAGCTATTTAGCAACAGCTTCTGAATAATGGTATCAGAAGAACATGCTCTTCACACGAGGAGCCTAATGAGGGAGAAGTGCTAGAGCCAGGGATTAAGGGTACCATTGGGATCACAGGTAATAAAAGCTCTATAATCTGTCAGTGGCTGATGTTTGTATCAGTGCAGGGTCAGTCACAGTTGCTTCAGTGTTAGTTCGGGGCTGTCTTTTAAGATAATTCATTCTTTCCTAAGATGCTAGCAAAAATGCACTAGATCCTGGACTTTTTTGCCTCCTGAGCTTTAATCCATACTTACACTCAAGTTTCTAGGTACCAGTTTTAATGGAAATGCTAGCAAAACAAAGCTTGAATCAGTTTTAAGTGTAGAAAGGTTACTGTGTGGAACAGTTCAACACATCCAGATTCAGTTCCTGGTTTAGACGCAGAATTTCAGGATGGCATCATCAGTGCTGTAGTTGAGTTTCCAGTTTAGAAAAGGAGGAACAACTTTCTCGTTTTCCCAAGAAAGGTGAAATTTATGAAATGTGATAATGCTAAGAACTTAGCTGATATCTGAACACGGAAAGAAAAAATTGCCCTCCTATCCCCTGGAAAAAAAAAAAAAAAAAAGCATGCCATACCTGTAGTGCTGCATGCACTCCTCAGAGGTCTTCCTTCACCTGCTTGTACTTGTTCAGTTTGTGCTTTAATATCATAATCTAACTAATGCGAAGGCATTGAATCCATTTTCTGACTGTTGGGTAAATGATGGTTAAGTGTCAGGAGATTTATTTAATTGTCTTGCTATTAAAAAAAAGGTAGGTCTGCTGAGTGAAAGCTTTTATGCTTTTAAATGAGGTATTGTTGTGATTGGAGTTTAAACAGCAATGATTTCCTCAAAAATGCATTGGCAATAATCACTGGCTTGTTTGATTGTCCACATAACTGTACCACCCTCACTGCCAAGAAACTCATCTGAACCACCAATGATAATAATAGCTATTTTTTTCCATTAAGTGTGCAGCAGATATAATATTCAGGGACAGGAACATCTTCATTAGGCAGTACGGAAAGTGAACACATTGTTCACAAATCAGCCTCAGGAATAATGGACTAGAGAGACTTCAGAGGTGAGGGATGGAGGCTGTGGGGGCGGGAAAGGGTCTCAGAGCTTCATGAACCACATACAGAGAGGATTTTAGTGGGATACGGGCAATTGATTCCCTTAAGTGTCTTTGAAGAGGCCGGTCTAGAGGTAGAGAAACTCCAGATGACTTTTAGTATCTCACAGTCTGGCCACAGTGTCTCAATCATCATTTTACTCTTTTATATTTCTTTAATTAAAAAAAAAAAAAAAAGCCATGAATACAGAGCTAATTCACCTGGCTTAATCAGAAACAAGGCGATGATGACAGCTTTCTGAGGTGAGCGGGTGACCCGGAGGTGAGAAACCTGTTGCTTGTACCTGGGTGTCTCAGATACTGCTGAACATCCTAGACGTCTGTGAAATGCAAACAAGGCAAATTAATTCTTTCTGAAATTTTCCATGGGAAATCCGTTTCCCAACTGAGTGTCGTTTCCCTGCTAGCTCCTGTCCCTGAAATCCGTCCTGTGTCCGGAGCACAGCTCGGGGCTGGGCTTTGCCGGAGTATTTGCTGCATGGGGGGCAGAGGGCTTGGCCTCTGCTAAGCACGTGGACACAGGTGTTGTCTGTCTGTCCTGCTTCATGTCCTTCCTCTCTTAATTTCACATTAGCTAATGCATTTTGGCACCAAGAGCTACAGGTGTCATCCCCGTGTAGGATTAAGGCTGACACTTGCCCTGAGACTCAAGCAGGAATATCAGTTTCCCCTTTCTCTTTGCCACCTCCTGCCTGGGAAACCGCAGGCAGGGCCAGCAAGGAGATCCAGTTTGTCTCTCTGTCAACACACCACACCAGCAAGAGAGAGGCTGTGTGTATCGCCCTGATGTTCCTTTTTTCCTCTTCTTTGCCCTCATCAGCCCTGAGTGCCATTTAGCAGCGTTAGCTGGCTACTCCTCTCAGTTGGACACCGATTACTCCCTGTTGGAGAGCTGTCAGTGAGGGGAAAGCCATACATCGCAGCGGGAAGTGATCTCACCCGGCAGGGGGGCACCTCTTCCCAGCCAAAACAGCGTGGCTTTGACAGGCTTGATGTATTTATTATCTTCTTGGTGCAGAAATGCTGCCACAGCAGGCAGCGGCGTTGGGGGGAGCATGCTACTGGTGACTTAGAAGGGAAAGCGAGGAGAACAAAGTGCCAAGGAGCTGTCTGGAGCTGATGGCAGGGTGCAGGAAGGGGTAAGAAGAGCATGAAGGAAAGGAAAAGACTATTGAAAAACAAAGGAAAGAATTCCTTGTACTCGTGCTTAACTCATCTCCTTAACTCCAGGGAGTCGAGAGGGCAGAGGAGAAGCAAAAACGAACAGCAAGTGAAAGAAGAGCGAGGTTGCAGCCCAGCTGAGTATGATATCCCAGCCAGGTGGAGCCGGCTGAGTGAAGCTTCAGAAAACTGCCACCTTGGTGAGGAACCTGTGTGCTCCTCTTGTGCCCCTCGTCCTCCTGGACTTGGCTCCCTTTAGGTTTTGTGCCACGGTCTGGGAGGGTTTCACACAAGGGCCTTCTGTCAGGCTGTTTTGCCAGCCCCTGTCTGGGTCCCCTTCACCTTGCAGAGTTGAGGCCAAAAGTCCAAAGGACACTTTGACTGGAAGGAAAAGCAGTCAGGATCTTTCAGGGACAGAGGTGTGTTATGTTCCCAGCAGCTGTGCTGGTTCATAGGCTTCATCACATTCAAAACCAGCCTGGTTAGCTGGTTTGAATTCCTGGTAGCAGCGAGGCTTGATCACAGCCCCGTATTTCTGAGAGACACCTAAGCTGGGTTTGAAGTTTTAAGTGAAAGAAATTCACTTGTTTCACTCTGGCTTTCCAAGAGGGCCATTCCCTTAGAGAAGTCCAGAAACTTCTCTAGGTAGAAGTTGCAAGGACATGTCCAACTGTCTTCTATGGGCAGCAATTAAGTAAAAATTACCGGGGTACTGAGTGCTCCAGTGAAGCCTTAATGCCCTGATGAGCCTCACCTGGGCTGCCTCCCTACCTCTCTGCTCCATTTCAGCTCAGTTCCTCACCCTCTTTTGTTCTTTGAGCCTGGGGCTACCTGTGGGCCTTTCCTTTGTGCCTCACCTGAAGGATTCAAGTTCAGTAGTCATGTGCTGGGACTCAAATCCTATCATTCTGTACATGAGGTGTTACCTGGTGTCTGTGCTGTTTTGAGAAGAGGAGAAAAGGCAACCTGAGTTGATTTGTAATAAGTAAACTCCCTTTTGTTCTCAGTTCCCATGTAATATTGCAAATGTGGAGTTTGCAAGTGACTGCAGGCCCTCCTCAAAGGATGAGAAAAGTATTTCTTGTGCCATGAGGAAAACTCGCTGTGGGGCGAAGTTGCTTTTACTGAAGTCTACTGATTGACTGGCTAAAATAAACTGCAGGCTTCAAAGTCAGCCGTGCTGCAAAGGACCCCGAGGAAAGAGGACCAACTAGAAGAGACTGAAGGAAAGCAGCCATCTACTCCTGACTGTGAGTAAGCAAACTTTATGTATGGCTGGAAATACGGTATGCATAACAAGAAATGTATGTGGTGGATAGGACGACTGCGGAGCGGTGCCTCATCAGAGAGGTGTTCAAGTTCCCCAGGAGGATGGAGCACTGGGTGTGTTAAGAGTTAGTTGGCTGTTTTGAGGTACTGTTCTTTTCTGGGGAAAAAAAAAAGGTTGGAATTTAGTAATGAGTTTGTAAACGTTGAGAGACGTATACCTAATCCTGGTTGGAGCATACCTGAAGAGGGAACGTGCAAGGAGCCATTTTGTTTTTGCTGAGCTTGTTTTGTCTTGTTTTGAAGTTGCCTGATCGTGTGTTTTTCTGGACAAATGTAGCGTGTGGCTTGAGTGTTTTCCTGGTTGGAGAAATGCCGTATGTGACAATGTCCATCTGTTAGACTTGTGTTCTCAAAAGTTGCTTTTATGTGATGGGATTCCTTTGATAGTGCACCAAATCATGCTCAGATGGAGAGCTGACTAAAACCTTGCTCAGATTAGAGACCGTGGGCAAACAGTGAGCAAAAAATCCAAGTCTGTCTGTTTTTTCCTCTTCCCTTCTCCTTAACTAAGCATATCAGTTTTAACGCTGGGATCTCTATGAGAATAAAAATATTACAGTTGCATTCAAAAGCTTTTGATACAGGTTGATTAATGAATGTTATCACTATTCTGTGGTAATTCTGTATTGTGTGGCATGAACACGTGGATGGCTATAATGCTGCTGAGTGTCCTTGGTGTAGTTGAAGCTTGATTTGGAAGAGCAGGCTGTATCTGTGGTACTAAGGGCCTTCTGGATGCTTTGCAGCAGTTGGTTTACAGTATATCACGAGTATTGACCACCTGCATAGCACAAGACTTCATGTGGATGTTTAAGACTCTCTCCCTGTACACACTTTCATGTAGGTTTGACTTCTGCCACACAGGGTGCATTAATAAGACCTTGTCTGGTCTCTCCCTTCTGTATGACCCCTGCTTGAGCCCTAAGGGGCTTCCCCGGTTACTGTTTATTCCAGTTGTGGTGTGCATTGGGCGTCTAAAGCCTACTGCACAGTGTCAGATGTGTTTGCAGCACCAACTCTGGAACCCGCTGCAAAGTGTCTCCCCCTCTCCTCTGTTTCCAAACATCCAGGGGAAGCGCTGAGCTCTGCTGTCTGTCTTAGGGCTTTATAGCATCTGCAGGAGGGTACTGTCTGGCAACAGGATTGACTTCCTTCGGGGATTTATTTAACTATTCAACCCTTCTATTTAAGAGACTGAAAGCTGCAGTAAGTGTAAAGTGTGGTTTTTTTTTTTTGTTCGTTTTGCGTGTAAAAAATACTTTTTTATTTTAGTTGATTGTGAATATCCTGAAAGGAGGCTCAAAATGCAGGCCTTCAGGTGAAAGAGGGTATCTGAATGAACTTCTTGCTCATAATAGATTTTATGAGGGGAAAAAAAGACTTGTGCCCTTTGGGCTTGCTGATTTTCTGGAGAAACAGCTATGTGAGCAGAGCTCCTGCTGAGGGAAACAAGACCACACCTGCCCAGTGAAGTCTGGTCCATTCACCAGTTCACATCACCTACAACTTGGATATAACAGAGAGGTGCAAGTTCAGGTTGGAAACCTGTGGTGTTTTGTAGCTGTAACGTGTGAATTAAGGGTTTTTTTCCCTCCTTCAGCCCTTCCAAGCTGTCAGCCGGTACCTGCATAAGCCCTGAAGTCAGAAACGTAACGAGTGACTCCTGGCTAGCACTGGCTTTCTTGTGCAAGCCCAGCCTCAACTCAGGTGTTGGCTCTGTCCTCCTCTGATCCTTCTGTGGTTTGATCGAGTGCACTTGTGCCCTTCTGTACGTGCCTCTGGGCTCGAGGCAGCTGTGCTGTGTGCTCTCTTTAATAGCTTGTCCAGCCCTGCGGCTCATGTGAGTGCGTGGAGTGCAGCAGGTCCATGCTGTTGGCTTCCTGTCGTATTTCATGGCTCCTGATGGCAGCTCAGCTGAGGAGTTATGAAATTCATATCCTCTTGGCCTAGGAGAATATGGCAAGTGGAAGATTTAATGTCCCAGAGGGTTTGTGTAGGAAGCTGTACCAGAGGGAAGAAGGGGGTGGTTAGTGCTTCAGGTCCTTCACAAATCTGTTCAAGTCAAGGCTTCCAAAGGCTGGAAAGCTGTGAATTAAACCAGCTGAGTTGCATGTGTGGCACTGTGTAATAGCATTTTTACTGAATTCCCTCCCTCACCAGCACTTCTAGGATTTACTTTTGGACAACATGGCCCATTTCAGTTAGTGGTGGATTCCACTGACTTAATGGCACAGAACACTTGGTGATCCCATACTTAAACATGCACTTATTCCCCTACCATGCCCTGGGATCCCCCATTAGATCAGATGTTTGTGTGACCAACAAACATTGTTTGTTGGGATCTCAAGGGGGAGACGGATTTGCCACTTCTGTACCATGTGCTGTGTACAAATGCTTCGTGTGATGGACTGGGGGCATGTGGAGAGCTCCAGTTCCTTCAAACCTGAATGCTGTGCTCAAGCCACTGCTTGCAGTGGAAGGGTCTAAGGGTGTAGATGAAGGTTTGATGTGGTCTTGTAGCTAGTCCATGCTCAAAAGGGAGCAAATACAGCAACAAGCCACACATATGGTGTTAGTACCAGCAGTGTAGTACAGTCTCAGGACTGTGTAGGCATCCTGGCTTTGCTGGCATCCCCACACAAATCACCACTTTGCCCTTAAGGGATGAGACAGGAGGAAATATAGAGCCTAAGGTGTCCAAGAAAGTCTTAAATCATTTTGAGTCTGGAGCAAGGCAGTAAGTAATCTTGAAGAGTGCTGGCAGGAGGCCCCTCAAGTCAGGCGATGCCGTAGGGATGCTTGGTGATCGTGCTGCCGCGGGAGGCAGGAGCCCTGAGCTGCCAGAGCTCGAGGACCATGCAAGGTCACTGCAGCACGGCTCCCACCCAGGGATGCTCACTTACCACGTGTGGAGGTGAGTGGTGTGTATCAGCAGCATGTTGTGGACTCTGGACAGTAGCTGTCTGAGCTCTGTTTCTTCTCTAGAGGCAGTCCTCCAAAGAGCTGAAGGCTGGTTTGCTGTTGGTGTTGGGTTTTGGGGGGAGGTGGGGGCATGGGGTGGTTCTTCCCCCCAATTGTACTGTCCTTCTAAAAATATAACTTTACCTTTCCTGGGGTCTAAACCCCAGTCCTGTGGTCTGGCTTTGTATGGCCGCAGCTGTAGTGAAGGCAAATGTCAAGGATCAGCAAAGAGCAGCTTTTATTTGGTCACATTTTACTGATAGTTTTCCTTCTAAAAAAAAAAAAAAAAAAAATTTTGCTCACTTGTATAATGAGCAGCAATGAAACTGGAGCTTAAAGATGTATATTTTTTCCTTCCAAAATTAAAAGCATTATCTCTATTTGCAGTTCACCCAAAATATTTCAGCACCAAATTACTTTGAAATCCACAAAAATGGAAAAAGAGTTTAGAAGAGATGGAAAAAAAACAACTGAAACACTGAGTGGATGGAAGGTTTCAAGCAGTGAATGAGGGCAATTTAGTGGAAGTCAACAAAAACTCCAAAACTGAAATAAAAAGTGCTGATGTTCAGACAGCACATATTTTTGGACAAACAGACAAATTTCAGTCCTAAAAGGATAACAGTTGCTGTCTGGCTCATGGGAACCTTGTGGATGTCTGATACGGAGCTGTCTGGTTGCCAGTTACCAGACTCCTCCGTGAAGCTGTTTCTGCCATGCAGCCCTTTCTCATCTGCCCCTTCTGACATGAGACATCAGAAGCAGGAGCAGAAGCTATTCAATCATAGTGACAGAGCCCTTTTTTTGGATGGTGAAATGTTCCGTTGGTTTCGTATATCTAATCTCATGTTTGTCTCTCTGCTTGCATTCAGCAGATTTGATGAAATAGAGCATGAAGGGTTGTTCTGTGAGATTCCTGCCCCGTTCTGCAGGGCTTAAAGGATCCAAAACCTCAAGTGCTTATTCTGGCTGGTGAGCAAGGAAAGAATATGGAGCTTGTTGGAAGTCACTAGGTGTTGTCTTAAGTTCTGGTCTGTTATCACTGGGAAAGCTGCACAAGCCACCTGAAATTCTGGTAATCTCAGGTAGATGATTGAGGAATCTGACTGTTGATCTCTACAAGTGGGTTTTCTTGCCCCTCTGCCGTGTATATCTTCCCAGCGCCATCGTGAGTGTTCTGGATGTGGTGTGGCCCTGGGTGGTGGCTTAGAGGACCCAGGACTTACTTCTGTGGGCACTGTTCCTGGAGGCACGGGCCTGCAAAATGGCCAGAGCCAAGTCACTTCACTGCTTTGTGCTTCGTTCCCCTGGCTGCAAAATGGGGCTGATAACCAGCTCGGCCGATGACAAGTGTGAAAGGAGAAATAAGTGTTCTCATCTGACATTTGTCAGGATGCAGGATGCTGACCTAGATCTGCGCAATCACACTGCATATAAGCTACATACTGTAGTTGTGTAGGACAGCATCTATGATGATTAAGGCTGGCTGGCAATTCACTGCCATCCACAAAGGCTGCGAGCGTTAGAAGGCAAATGCCATCTGATACTCCCTGTTTGAAAGGGAAGATGCGTGACTTTTTTCAGGCAGCAAATTCCCTGGAGGAGTAGAAGGAAACTCATAAGGCCCAAATCTGTTGGTGGTGTATGGGGCTTCATTTACACTTGTCGAGGTGATGTAATGGGTTGGTTTCTTGATTTGATGCCATTTAAATGTCTTGCCTTATGTTGGTTAAGGATCGTGGCAGTAGAGATGAAATACTGATATGGATGTAGAGTCCAATGCACTTTTATGTCCCATCTCCCTCAAATCCTCTAAAATCCAGTGGTCCCGTGCAGCAGCTCAATTCGTGCCCTGGTTCAGCTCAGAGCACAGTGTTTGTGTCTGGTGTGGGGGATTGCAGAATTTTGACTTCCTTGGCTTCATCCCTGGGCCTTTCCTATCCCCCTTTCTTCATGAGGGAGGAGGCAGCGCTCCTCCCTGTCCCCTGCACAGGGACAGGGGATCTTAGAGGTGTCTTATATGGACCCCTCCACTCCAAGGGCATTGGCGGCGCTGCCGCTGTGTCTGTGTCATGCAGGCCAGCCCTCCCACTGCTGACAGCCAACTTCTCCAAGAGGGGGACGAAATCCAAGTGGCAGGGCAGGCACCTCTGAGGAGATATCTCCTAACTGTTCCCACAGAGCTTGAAGAAAAAGATTTGACGGATTTACAGAGGAAAATGGCTGAGAAGGGATTGATAAACACACAGAGAGATCTAACTAGTGTGTCCCATCACTCCGAATAGCTGATCATAGCGAAAGTGCTTCAGGGCAGTGTCGGGAAGAATTTGTTGATGTGAACTCGTGTCTCCCTGAGAGAATCATGCTGTTTCAGGGAAGGGACGGTCCAGAGAAGGTTGTCGTGAAGAAGAATGCAACAGTAGCGGGGTGGGCATCTGTCAGGAGGAGCTGGCGAGATGATCACCAGTGCTTTCTGAAGGCAGAGCTGTGAGGATGCCAGCCAGGACATGATAGTTTTGCTTCCTTGCAGCCACGATGTCAATGTGAACTTCGCTCCCCTCGATGCGTTTGCAACAATAAACTCTTGATGCCAGCTTGGATCCCGGGCATGAGAAATTCCCCACCACAGCTGGGAATCTCCTTCATCTCCCATGCTTAGGGCTACACAAGCATGACCGTCCACGTGACAGTCAGCAGTGTGAACAGGTTCAACTGATGATATCTGAACTCTTGTGAATTACCTGGTGTAGTCCCTTCAGTGCCACTAATAGCTCAAGAGAGGAGAGTGGGCATGGCTTCTTCAGTAACCTTTTAAAGGTCTGTCTGCTGTTGTCATGAATAGTCAGCATGGCTTGGGCCACTCTTGCTCCAAGACCAAATGGCAATATCCATTACTATTAATAATTCAAGAAGAAATGGGTATCACAACATTGTATGATGTTTGAAAACTTGATGGGCTATGTCAGGGAGTCAGTCTGAAGTCAGAGTATTGGAATGGGAGGCGTATTGGGCATACCCTGCTGATGTGAATGAGCATGCAGAACTGCATTAGATGTTCCCTTAAAATGCTGCTTTGGCTTGCTGCAGGTCACGTAAAGCGTTGTATGCATCACTGGGGAAGCTTTTTGTTAGAGCTGATTCAGGAGAACTTCAGCCAAAACGGCTGTGCATACCACTGTCAAGTTTTCCTTTACATGGAAAATGCCAGTGTTGAGGGAGCCTTATCATTTTTTTAATGTTTAGTTCAGTTTTGCCTTGATGTTTTCTGTGCATGTAAGGAAAATGTATTGCATGAAAATGTACATGTTGAAAACATGTTGCGTTGGTGTTCTGTTGTTGTGAAGTTATGTTTCCAAGTAGGGCACAAAGCTTAGAGGAATGCTTCAAACAAGTTTTATTAATAGGTATCTTGTACCTTCTGATTTTCTGATATTGTAGCTTTGCATTGAACTATTCCGCATGGGGTAATGATCGGATTTAATATTTTCTGGTTGTCAGTAGGAAAAAGATCTAAAGCTGCAATGCATCCAGACAAATGTTTGTATTGTGATTTGAAGCTCAAAACCAGAAAATGATACCTAAATGAGAGAGAAAATAAGGTTATACTTAAGACTTTGCCTTCTGAAACTTTGAGATGTGACTGTGGTTTACGTTCTGTTTTGGAGAGAGGTGTCTATCTCTTTGGAAACTTTTATGTAAAATGCAGCTGAATTGATCAGAACAGAGGAGTGGCAGTGATACTTGAGTGCACTGAAGAAATTCTCAAGTTGTTTAGCAGTTGCCCCAGATAAGACAGCAGGTAATGTAGTCAGTGCATCCCTGAGCTTGGTAAGGCTTCCGCCTTCACTGGAACAATGTTTTCAAAAGCTTTTGTAAACAAGATGTTTGTGTATGTCTCTTGCGCTTTAAGTAAGGCTAACAAATTGAGATGAGCTGCAGCAGCTCTGTGAAGGCTGGGCACGCATACACAAGGGCCTGAGTTGATTTATCTTGATGTTTGGTTGAATTCTTTGCATTTTGGGTTCCTTCTGTAACCTTTTCACCTCGTTCTTTTTTAAGGTGGCTGCCTGGCTGTTACAATTTATCATGAACGCATCTCACTTCACTTTTGGCTTCTCTGACGGAAGGAACAGCCGGTCTCTGGGAGGTCAAAGACATTATTTTCCCTTCGTCTTTCTCAGTTTCCAGCACATATTTGTCACTTTGAAAAAGCATGAATTCTGGATTTGATGCACTTTAATTGATTTCACCCTCAACAAGTCCAACTGTCCATCACCCTTCCCTTTTTCTTCCCTTCCCTCCCCTCCTCCCTTTTTCGTTTCTTTCTTCTGTCCCTTTACTTTGTGAGTGATGTTTTCACCCGCCTGCACACCGAAGCTGTTGCGAAGCCCGTGACCCCACCAAGGCTTACTGTCACTAGCTGTTTCTCTCGTTTTCCTCATCCTCCAAGCTGAACTCTGGATGCTGAATGAGAATGAAGCCTCCATATAGGAACGCTGATCTTGTAGTGTCTTAGTGATGTGCTCTTTGTTGAAGTAAAAGTGGCTGCTGGCAGCTAGTTAAACTTGGCTGATAGGCTGCTTATGTTTAGTCTGCTGTGTGGATTTGGGAATGAGGGAACTAATAATTAGGTCGTGATAAATGGGCATTGGTATTTAACATCACTCGCACTAGTGCTATGGCAGAGATGAATGTGCCGTTTATTTTTTCCTTATGGAAGGATTTATACACCTGGTGTTGCACAACTGTAAACTCAGCTGTGTAAAATGGTTGATAAACAAATGAGATGCTATCATGCTCTCTGCTTGTTGGGCGAATTCATATGGAGTATGTGGGGGTGTAACAACTTGGCCTTTACAAAGAAGTTTTTTTTTTGATGTGTCTTGGAAGCTGGGGCCAAGTAACAGTGGGAGCTGAGGAGAAGCTAATAGGTGTTCCTCTAAATGCTGTCATTGCATCCTACTTACCAGGCTGCGGGCTGGGAACAGCTCCTGTTTACAATGGAGCAGAGAAATTTTAAGTTCTCTGCAAAGTTCTGGCTGAGGCGATCCCCAGAGACAATGGCATTCCTTGGACTAATGCATGCTTGCTGGAGAACTGCAGTACCTCGGGATGAGCAGAACGGGTTCAAGATACTTTATTCAAGTGATCTCGTCTTCTAGTCCAGGTTAACTAAGAAACCAAGCCTCTCTCTGAAATCTGTTATCTCACAGCAGGTTCTGTGAGGCTGCTGAAGCGTGGAAGGTGGACAACCAGCGTGTGGCACGTCTTGCATGGGACTGCTGTCCATGGTCCTGTGTGGCTGTTCCTGGAGATTGGGATTTTGCAAAGCAGGTGGTTCAAGCCTGGGGAAACGTGCAACTTCCTCCCTCTCTTACATGGGTAAAACGATGTGAGTCACTGCTGCAAATCACGTACTGTGTTTGCCAGCACAGGTGGCAACAGCAAGGAGGGTTCTGTAAGGAGCTGCACAGGGTCTTCACTAGTACTAGGGGGCCTCATCCCCTTTTGTTCTGTGACTTGCTGCCTAGAGGGCTGTTGGTATTGGCTTTGTGAAGACTTGTCCAGTGAAACCAGACTGTTATATATTGGATCATCTGAATGTTATCTGAATCTTTGGGGGAGAAAGCCCTGGACCTGCTTACCAGTGACAGACAGGATTCCTCCCTGGGAAACCTGCAGCCTAGTTCTGAGCTCAGTTAGTTCTAGTACAGGAATTCTTGCTCAAAAGGTTAGTGAGGCAAAGCTTGCTCTTTTTCAGTCTATTGATTTCTTTGATCCCTGTATTAGCTGAAATTCTTTCTATCTCATGGTGGTGGTGACTTTTTTCACTGGATTTCTCAGAAAACAACAGGAATTGTGTGGTGTCCAGAGCTATGATGTGAGAGGAGCTAAACAATGTTCTGTGCTAGTATGAATTGCTACTAGGAGCTCCTTGTGATGTTGGGGGATCCAGGACTCAGAATAAAAGATGTTAATATGACATCAGAATGTTTCGAAGGATATGCAGGGATTTAGTACCCACTTGCAAGAAGATATTATCTTTTCCCCTTAAATGCAGTGCTGTGCTTGGGGGAAGAATGCTTTGAGAACTTAGTTTTAATGGATTATTTTCACAGTTCAGCTGTTCAGCTCCTTTAGGCACCATACTGAACAGGAAGAACAGATTACAGAGAGCTTGAGGACTTGTCTGGCGGTCTCTGTTTAGAAAACAAAACCAAACTTGCTTTACATCTTTGCAGGACCTCCTCCAGAAGCTGTCCTGATGAAGAAGAAATTGCAGACCCTTCTCACCAATAAAACCATTTTTATTGTGACTAGAAAAGTTATAGGGGGGAATTAAGATCTTTTTCAAGTATTGTACTGCAACATTTTCTCTAGAAGAACTGGGAAGGAGGTCTGGTGATCCTGTTGCGGGGTAAGGTTGGAAATACACAAAGAGAGATGTAGGTCTAATCACATTCCTCTTTTATGGAGCTATAGGCAGCCAGGTAGTGGTATGTGAAGCTTATTAGATCAGTGAAACCCTGTGTCTGTGCACAGTGCAAGAACTAATGAAAATTTCATGCCCAAGTCAGATCCATCACACGTAGGTGCACATGATATTGGCTGTCTGCAGAGCTGGGCTCAGAAGATAGGGAGAGCTGACAGCATGGCAGGTTTTTCACACTTCGCTTGTAGCAACATCAAAAAGATTTTAACAGGTTTTTTTTGTGCGCACGCCAGGCTAAAGGTAAGTTCTCTTGTTTGGGTGGAAGAGGTATTGTTTACTGGTAATAAGAATTTACTTCTGAGGTGTCACAATAGTGACCAAGACTTTTGCTTGGTTTTTATCTTCTAATACTGGTGTGCAGCTTAACCAAGTTATCCAGTATCTTGCCTTCAGTTTCATTTAGCAGACCGTGTATTGGGTCTTTTAGTGTCTTGAGTAAAGCATGGTGTATTCACAAGCTCATAGAACTGATTGTCTTCCTTTCGATGTGCTTTATATGTTACCTGCATTACCATTTTAAAGATAGGCACTCAGTGTTTGGTTCAAAACCATCTTGCGGGACAGTAGCACATTAAAGACAGGAAATCCTGTCTCAAATACCCTAACACCTACTTTATATACCGGCTTAGGCATTGTGGCACGTGAAATAGATGCTTGCCTAAAGACAGTGGCATGCGGCTGTCCAGGCTCTTTGTGGAGTTAACAGAGCTGGAAGCATCCAAGAACTTCATGGTGTGGGTTGTGGCAGAATAAGGGGTGTAGCTTCTCTACCTAGAGGAGCTTCTGCACAGGTGCAGGGGGGGATATTGCCGTCTGAAGTAGGTGTTGATGAGATTTGTGCCCCTTCTGGACTGGGCAACATTTGAGAGAAGATGTTCTAGGTGCTTCAACAGTCATGGTTTAGGTACCTGATCGGGTGATTCGAACCCGGCTGCAAGTTTCCCAGGCCAATGCTTTTTCCAGGAGACTAGCCTGCCCAGAAGTCGGTTTTACTTTACAGCCAGCAAGTTGGGCAATGATCTGATACGAAGCCAAAAAACTGCACAACCTGCATCTTTTCAGAGGATTAAGTCATTGAACAGAGCCCTGCTAAACTAGTTGGAAACTTTCCAAACCCTGCACAGTCACCAACTTGTCTATCCTATCAGGAGGAGTACGAGCTGGGGAAACTATAGTGCTGAGTTTGGGTTACTCAGCATGACAGTACTGGAGCTGGGAATGCCATAAACACAAGCTTTCCAGTCTCTGGGTGTACATAAGGAAAGTTGCAAATGATAGCACTTCATCGTGGTTATTTACAGGAACTTTTGAACAATCTCAGAGGAGTGAGGATGTTCAGCTAGCACTAGACTTGTTTCAAGATGCAGGCTCAGGTTTGCTCAGATCAGGATTTAAACTAAGATTTGATCACCTTTAAAACTCAGTCCAGTTCAAGTCTAATGTTCAGAGCATCCTGAATCTTTAAGAATCCCTTTACATGCTGGGAGTCTTGGAGTTTTTAACTGGTTTCTGTGAGTTGCCATCCATTGTGTAAGGCAGGCATGAAGTAGCACTTGTTGCTGGCCAGCTCTTGACTCTTGAAGAGAATCACCTTCCTTTCCCCAGGGCAAATACAGAAGACAAAAATGGGATGTGCGTTTACCCAATTGACTTCAGGAGAGGCTACACAAGATGTGGTTTGGTAAAGATGTGGAAGCATTCATGCTGCCTATTTTAAGAGTCAAATGGAGAAAAAGAGGCCTTGAAAAGGAGAAGCAGAACAATTGCATTAGGCACTTGATGATAATTTCAGTCTGAAGAGCTCTGAATTCCCCTCTGAAATCTTATTCTCTTGGGAGTCTTAGCTCTTAAGTTAAATGACTAATTAGAGTGTGTTCACACCACAAATCAGCCTGGTTAGGCAGAGTCAGAAGAGCTAATGCTGCTTGCTTGCTCCCGATGGAAGCTGAGGATCTCAGGATCTTGGGGAGGCATTTGACACACACCAGGAAATCTGGGAATTAGGGAGCTGTTAGTAGGACACTGGAGAATTTACGGGGAGCTGGGGGAGCAACACAGAAAAATCCTTCACTAATCAGGGCTTGTGTCAGTGTCTTTTCTTTGCCTTGTTCTTTCTCTGTCCCAACTAAAGCCTTGCTGGGGAGGAGGAATTTTGAAACAAAGTGCCCCAAGCTGAGAGGAGATGTACAGCACCCAGCGGGACCCTGACCTGCCTTGTAGGTGACAAATTGGATGGCATGCAGGCTGAAAGTGCCACATGGGGAGGGAAGGAGGGGGGTGGCCTGAAGGGGGCTGGCGTTACAAAACCAACATCTGTTCCTGAGGACAGTGGCTGCAGCGCTTTGCCATTCCCAGCAAGTAGGGCTTGGGTCATCAGAGGATGTTTTTGAGGGGCTGGCTGTATGAACAGCTGTAAATACGTGTGCTGGATCTTTTGGTGATGGCAGAGGAATATATGGTGGAAAATGAGTCTTACAGATGAATGAAACCTTCATCTGTTGGGGTTGTTTTGAGTTTTGTTTTCTTGTCTCATGGCCCCCACGGGATTTAGTTGCCTCTGAGTAATGGAAGGAAATCCCTCCTCTGATTTCCAGTGTCCCAAACTTTAGTCTTCACTGCTATTCAGCATTGTGAGCCCCACCACAAACCATTAGGACTGTCAGTCTCCAGTCCTAGGGAGAGGTGTCACTGGGCCCCAGCTTTCAATGAGGAGCCAGAAAGTCTGGGCCATGGCATCTCTTCTGAATTCAGGTGTGAGACTTTGCCCCCAGATGCCTTCTGTTGTCTCAGCAGACACCAACCTTTTTGTTTTAATTGATTCTATCTGGCTTTAATTTGATGTGGGAATAGACCTACTGTGAGCTCTCGGGAGTATTTTGTGCAAGGGGACTTGCAGGCTGGGTGCAGCTGTCATCAGGGGCAGAATTATTTTATTGTGACAGGGAGATGACATTTGGTGGGAGGACCACTGAATTCTGTAAATCCATTATCAATTGAAACGAGGCTTTTCGCTTCCACAGTGGATTGTGGGAAGTGCTTGTACAACAACTTGAAAGCAAATAACTAAAATAATTTATCATTATAGCCATGCCTTAGTGTTCCCTGAAGAAGTCCAGAGTCCTGTGTGTTGGCTCCAAGCGAACAGTGGGAAATGATCCAGGGGAACTGGTCATCTGAAGGGACAAGGAGGGGATCTGGAGGCAAGGAGAAGGGAATAGATTTGGTGCGGTCGCCAAACTGCGTGATGGCAGGGATGTGTGAATAAATAGGGGAAATTGGAAAAGAAACTTCTATTGTGAGTCTGGTCAGCTGAAGTCTAAACAGCTGTTGAGTTTGTTCTATCAAATCAAAATATTTTGGTTCAGTGGTGTGTTGACTGGAGTCAGTGTTTGTCTAGGCTGCCACAGTGTTGTAGAAACATCCAGGTTGGAGGGTGCTGTATCCCTGCCACTGGAGGCGTCGGGATCTCTGCTGTCTCTCCTAAGGCCTGGGACGGGGGCACGTAGCATATTGTGGCAAGGAGGGGCTGGATGAGAGCAATCCTATTGCCTATGGCTTGGTTTCAGATTCTTCAGATACTTAAAAGCATCTTCGGAGCTGCTTTGTGGCCCCGTTCAGTGTGATTAAGTGTGTTGCTGCCTGGACCGCAAATGAGGGTTTTAAGTCAAATGAGAAGATTTTTGAGGGAAAACAGATGAAAAAGCATTTAGAAATAATTATCTGTGAATTCTTGAAATGGTTTGAGTAATAAAAAATAAAGTAGATATGCACGCACTTATTCATCTCATGCTATTAGTGTTCTGTGCTTCTGTGTCAGGCAATAGTGGGCTGTGAAAGGTTGCAGTGCATCGGAGATCCTCCCAAATACAAAATCACTGCCTGCAGAGAGCCTAACATCACTAAAGGCCCTGCTCTTTGAAGATGTGACCTGGTCGAGGTGGTCTTCCAAAATTATCTTGCACAAAGACATTAAAGGTATGGTGATGTGCTAAGGACAAAACAAGAGAAGAAGTTCAGGTTAGGTTACAATGGGACCTGTATAGCTCCCAACATCACCCACAGTTCTCCTAGACGTGATTCCTTGTGGTAGCTGAGACCTTATGGTTCTTTTGTGCAAAGATTTGTCCCCATCTGGTAGTTTTGTTTATCACTTGGTACAAATGGTATACAAGAATACCATGTAGTTGCTTTCACTTGAAATATTTCCTTCTTTATTTTCTTTCCTGTGTCACATATCTTCTATTTTTTAACTTTAGCCATTCCACCTGATCACTCAATATTTCCATGTTTCAAGGAGATTTATCTGAATGGCATGTTTCCATGGCTGATATGCAGCAATAATGCAGGGTTAATACCTAATTAGTTCCCAGGGACATTGAGCTTTTCATGGATATTCAGTAACAAAAGCAACAACAAACAAGCTGAATTCCTAGGTCTTAATTCATTGGGGAGGAGGAAATAGGAACCTAAAAATGCACGAATTATTCAGGGCGGTATGAAAGCTTAGTTCGTTCTCTCATGGAGCTCAGAGGATGCTATAGCAGCTGACAGGGAAAATATAACCTCCCTCCCTTCGGGGACTGTGCATGTGTTTGTGTTTGCAGCCCTGATGTCTCCAAACAGGACCGTTCCCAGTGCTGCAACACGCTTTAAATAGCTCCTTGCCCATTCTGCTGCCTGCCACAGCCCCCAGCCAACCCACTCCTGTTTTTTGACGTGCAGCCATACCTGATCAATTGTATCCTGAGCAGCTGGAGATGATCAGAGCTGGCCTTCCACCTCGCAGGATGGCGAGCATATGGGCCCACGGGCTCCAGCCATTACGTTCCTGAGCACTGAGCTTGTCTGCCTGTGGCTACAGAGGGTTTTTTCTCCTCTCAAGCAATCGCAAATAAACCTTTCTGATAAGTAACAGGAAAGCAAACAGGCCCTTTGGCTCTGTAGGCAGTGAGAAGGAGTGGGGAAAAAAAAGCCAATAACAATCTTTTTGCTGTGTTTAGGCAGCGCACAGAGCCTCACAGTGCCTTTGGGAAGGAGGAACTGTGTTTGCCCTCAGCCAGAGATGGGGCTTTTCTCAGAGCAGAAAGGGCATGTTTTGCAAGGGTTAGCCCTTGGTGCTGTACTGCCAGGCCCTGGTGTGGGAGCTGCAGGTGGTGGAGAAGGTTTGTCTTGAAGCAGGTCCCGGACATCATCTAGACCAACAAAATGGAGGCTTTGGGCTGACCAATTCAGCTACTCTGGTATTAGCCTTGAGACTGTAGGGGTTTAAAGGCTGAAGATAGCCCTCAGACACTGGCAGCAAGGGAAGAGCAGGGCAGGATGGTGTAGAGCAAGGCAAATGCAGGGCAGCTGAGGCAGGGGACTGGAGAAGCCCAAATAAGCTTCTTGTGGCCTTTGTCATTTCCAAAAAGGGTCTTTCCTTCTAGAAGGGTCTCTGGCTTGTCGTATGTGAAGGAAGCCAAGTAGAGTATAACAGGGCAAAGCCAAATCCTGTTTCTTGCAGTTTGCTCCAGAGCTTGGAGAACTGGGGAGAGATCCCCAAGGCACTTGGTGTGGCCTGAGGCCTGTCGCCATGGAAGGCTTGGGGCTACCAGAAAGACTTTTGGGAAGAATGTTGCAGAAATGGTAGGTCTTACCTGCCTTGTGTCTTCCTTTCCTGTGTGCCAAAGAACTAAGGCTTTGGGCTTCCAGAGGTACATGGCTCAGCCCACGGCAGTTAGAGGTGCACACCACTGCATTCAGTTGATACCTGACTCTGTCTTAGAAAGATGATTTTAATTAAAGACTGGAAAAAAAAAAAAAACTCCTGCCCTCTGAACCCCATCAGTATGACATCTGGCGAGCCCTGTCCCATGTGGGTATGCGATATGTGAATGCACTAAGGCCACAAGAAACCTTTAGACATGCAGTCTTGGGGGGAAATGCTTGCTCTGTGAAGTTGCCCAAGAACTGTAGGGTGAAAGCTGCTGTGTTTTGCTGCCACTGTAGGCTGGAGGCCATCTGCCAACACCGCAGGGGCCTGCCGCCATGCCAAGTGGACTGAAAAGCTGCCTGCTAATGCAACACCTCTTAGGACAAGAGTCTGCATTCTGGGTAGATTTACAGTTTCTCAGGGTTATTCATCTCAAGTGCACTCCCAGCTGGTAATGAAGCTCTTTCCCTAAGTCAATAAATGATGGGCTTTTTCAACTTGGAAGTCAGGCCCGTGAGGAGCCTTTGAAACCTTTGCCTCAGCAGATATGGCCAAGGTTATCATCTTGGCACGTCTACAGTGAACTCAGACGCTATCTTGAAATGCTGCCAGAGTCCACAACGCGCTCGTGCTGAAATGCTGAAACCACATGAAGGGCCCCATGGCCCTGTCACCTCACCCTCCTCCTGACTGACAGGAGCCAGAGCACTAACGTCACCGCAAAGTTACAACAGATGGTACCAGGTACAAGCTGTATTGCTGCCAAGGCATCTTCTCTGAGGTCTTCAGTGGGAATCGCTCCTATGGTGATGTAGTTCTGTGGTCCTAAACCTTTGAACTGTGGAGATGAATAGGAAATCCATGTGGGAAATTCAGAGAGGGAAAATGAGAGCATAAGCCGTGGGATCAGCACCCACTGGGCCAAACGCTGCTGTCAGTTGCTTCCCAAGGAACTCCATTGAAGCAAGTAGTATCAGTTGCCGATTTATGCCGATATTTCCGAGAGTCGCTCTTGGGACAGAGCCAGTTCTGGTAGAGGCTTAATCTTGCTGGAAAACTCCCTCTTGTCCATTGCTCAGTCTCTGACACTCGCACATGCAGACAAACAAATGTCGGTGACCCTCCAACAACCCAGTTAGCTAGGAGGGAATTAAAGGACGTGAAACCCTAGCTTCCCCTTCAGCGCGGCCCTGCATCTGCCACAGCCGGTTCGGGAGGCAGAACTAGCCACCTGCTAGTTGCTTCTCTCAGAGAAAATGTCTATTGGACACATAGGAAACAACTAATCCAGTCCCACGGGAGGGACTAGCTATTTGTCATTCCCACTGTCTCAGCACAGGTACTCAGCACCTTCCAGGACTGGGGCTTTTTTTTCTGGTTGTTTTTCCACCTGGCAGCAGTTCTGTATTGTGCTTTTACTAATATAGCATTTCTCAGCTATTGACATCTGACCATCCACTTCTGGACAATGAAGAATGTTGTACCCCGTTCCCACACAGGCACTCCATTTAGCTTAAAAACAAATTAATAGAATAAAATGTGTATTGTGCAAGTTGGAAGGTATGGTGGTCTCTACTTGTGCACATGCGCTTTCTGACAGTATGTTCATACGTTTTCAGGCCTTTAACAACATGGATCTTCTCTAGTTACTGCTTCTGTACTTGAGGACTGATCAGTGGCATCCCCTCAGCACTACTTCCATGGTGTCATTGTGCTCAGCGTGCCACTGCAGTGTGACTTGACCCAAATTTGCCAGAGCACTTGGGGTACAACAGATGCTTCCCCATTGGGAATCGGTCTCAATAGCAGAAGGGGACGGTTTAATGATCTCAAGCAGCAGGCCAGGAATGCCTTCGTTCCTCAGGAATAGCAGGCTCAGCTCCGCAGCCTGCTCAGCCTTTCCCCCTTCTGAGGGCAATAAATTGAATAAAATGCGGTTTACTGCCTGCCCGCAAGTTTCAAGCGAGAGAGGCAAGGGGGGGAACCCAAGGCCAGCACCAGTGGGTGCAAATCAGTATGCCTTTGCTGGCTTACACCAGCTGTAGGGCTGGCCCCAAGGTTTTTCTGTTCACATTATCCTGGGGCTCATATTGCAGGAATGCAGGGCTGGCCAGATGTGCTAGCAGCAGTATTCCCTCCCCTCGGCGACTGACGGGGTACCAGCTGCCACTCCCTGCCCTCGTAGCAGCCAGGTTGGTGCAGTCTGTGCAGTCTGGAAGTTGCTTTGGGATCCTTGGGAATGGCTACAGCACAAAAATGCTGTCCCTGTTTCAGGACGCACCAGCAATAGGCTATGAGCAGCGGAGGAAGTTTTCCCCCTTGGAAGTGGTGTTCATCTCCTCCCCCAACCCAGCATATGGAATTCTGGATCACATTTCTTTCTCTTGCCAATAAATATTGCAGATTTATTGCTCTATACCTGGTGGGTAGTAAATTGCATTCCACCTCCGTTATAAGGCTCTTTGCTATGACACAGCCTTGCAGCTCCATTAAACCTTAATTACAGCAACACTTCATTGGGTTGCTGCGATGGTCTGAGTGCCATTGCAGTAGGGAGGATGTATGGCCAAAACAGGCTGATGCAGAGAGGCTTTGTTTTGCTTTGTTTCCTCCCTTTTTAAGGATTATGGAGAGTTGAGCTCAGCAAGGGGAATAGATGGAGGCTGAGCCTCTCGCGCTCTGCTCATTTTCCACAACAGCTGGCTTCACCTGCCGCAGCCCAGCAGCTCTTCAGCTCCCTGACCAAGTGCTCAGCAGTGTTCAAAGATGCCTCCTTCACATGGCTTATTCCCATTTGTGCTTCTGATCTGCATCCTAGATTGAGCGTTATCTGTGTTTGATAGCGTGAGGAGCGCGGGGTTTAGTCAAACAGCCTGCAGGGAGCAAAACAGGGCTTGGATTTCTACAGGGCGCAGCAAGACATTTTAGGAGCAATGTCACTGGTATACAGTGACTCTGAGCTCGCTTTTTAGTAGGCAGGTCTCTTCCTCAGCCAGAGGCATTATTCCTAGTGCCGTCCCTGCCCTCCTGCCAATATCCATCCCTGCAGCCCGTGACTTCAGCTTCGGAGATCACACCTGGTGTAGATGAGCCCCCAGCCCCTCATGCAGACTTGCATTCGGTGCTAGCACGCATTACCCAGACGTCCCCCCCTTAGATTGACATTCACGTCCTCCTGCGCTGTGATGAGCTAACCAGAAAGCACTAATGGCTACAGCAGCCACTTGGATCCCTGGCGCCATCCCCCAGGTGAGCGCTGTGTCATCAGAGCTGTCCGAGAGAGAGCAACTGTTGGGTTCCCAGCTTGGGAATTATTTGCTGCCTCAGTCATAGCGGTAGGTTGTCAAGTGTTGCAGATGGTGTAGATATGACTGTAACTAAAACTGCTGTAGGTTATCCTCAGGATTATCTTCTGTTTGCATAATGCCCACACTCCGGTAATGATTTTGACTGTTGTGGTCACTTTAACGCTCATCAGCCTTGCAAGTCCACTCATATGAGGGAGGATGTTTCTATTGCTGTGTTTTACCACATCTATGACTTTATCTACCCAAGCATCCGTATGCCGTGCATATTCAGGTGCCCACAGGTATTTGTAGGTAGGCAGCACAGAAATCTTCTACCCAACAGCTATTGCAAGGAGCAGCTACTGGAAAGCAACTAAAATCTTCCTACAAATTCAGTTGCTACACTCTTTAAAGAATAACTAACACATGGGGAATACTTTTCTTTGGAGAGCCTGTTACAGAGCCTTGTTTGTCCTTATTCTCCCCTCCTGCAGCAACCTTGAGATGTCAGACGTAGGAAATGTGGCCACAGCTGTTTATGCACTTAGGAGTTTTTTTCCAAGGCCACATCCTTCTATTCTCCTGTAGATTACTTGAAAAGATGCTGCAGGGACTCCAGAAAGCCAAGGTCTATGTGCCATGTGCAGGTGTTGCCAGGAGATTGACGTTTTGAACATTTGAAAACTATCAGAGAACTAATTTGGTGGTAGATTTTTTTTTTCCTCTCCTCCCTCCTTCCCCCTTAAACTGCATTAGAAGACTTCTGTTGTAGATTGAGTAAAGTGGATCTGTTAGGAATATCAAGGAATAGTCAAACATGATAGCTCATAGTAGGAAGAATTTAGGAACCTTGTCACTTGCTGTTAGGAAAAGCAGCATTCAGTTTCTCTGGATCGTGGACTGGGATAAGCTGGCAGTCACCAAAGCCCTGTCCAGCCCTTGACTTATCCTTCTCTATAGGGTAATTAAGTCATGGCAATCATAAGTGATTTGGAAAATGCTAGTGTATCGGCTCCTTCTAGGAAAACGTCATCACCTTGGTTGAAAACTCATTATTTTTCTACGTGCAAATGGATATGTTTTCAGGACTTCTTGTTTTAAATAATGTAACGGGAAATAATGTCAGGGGTCTGACTTCAGTAGTTCCAAGCTAAGGGAGTTTGTTCTTTCTCCTTGTGGGGGGGAAAAAATAATTTTTAAAATGTAGTTTATATTTAGCCAAATTAAAGATCTGTAAAATTAACTGGGAATGTTTCTGAAAGGACTGAAAATACATATTTTGATTAACTCCAATTAATTTAAAAATAAATCATGGGGAAAATGAAATGTTGGTGGGGTTTTTTTCGGTCCTCATTTGAAATGAAAAATAATTTGCAATCTTGACACTTGTCGCGGCATGAAAAGTCCATTTGCTGATTAAGGCCCAGATTCATCCGGGCTAATTTCAGGCACTATTGAACTGCTCAGTGCTAAAGGGCACTTCGATCCACCTGAGACTTGAATTGCCCTCTGGAGGTACCTATTTCTTTCACTGATAAGGCGGGGGCAACGTGACTTCAAACGCGTGTCTGCGAAGTGCCTGAAGCTGGCGAGGTGCAGCAGGGTGCAGTGCTCTCCTGTTCCTCGTCGACCCTCTCTGCTCACCCCTCCTGTGTGCATGTGCCCTTTCCTCTCTCCTCCAAAAGTTGGGAGAATTCCCTTTTTTTGAAGGTTGGGAAATTTCCCCTAAAGCATAGGATTTTATCTATTTGTTCTGTTCATGGAAAGTATTCTGGTGGACTGACTGCTTCATCTGCTATTGGAAGCAAAGATGTGGAGTGATACCGAAGGTCTTCGGTCAGGTGGGTTGCAGTGTTAATCCCCATGTACCACGACTTCCAGCTCTCCCATCTGGTTGGCAGAAGGCAGGTCCTTCAGCAGCTCCTCTGCAATGTGCTGAACACTCAGCTCCATCTTCAGTGCTCCTCGACCCAGAACAAAAGTGAAAATATTTGGCATGCCAGAAAAGGTTAAAAAACAGCGATGTGCAGCTGCCTTCTCCCCATGGCATCAGTTCAGTGGGAGGAGAATAATCTTGTGTCCCACCTGGTGACAGCAAGGGGACGTGTCTGCCCCGAGTCACTTCACATCTGTCCATCCCACTGTCATGCCTGGATGGGTTTTCCATGCTCCTTCAGGGTGAGGAGGCAGTGTCCAGAGGTTGGACCTGGCCTGCTGTCACCTTGACATGCTCGTGAGTGCTTTGGTCGTCTGTCTGGTCAGCCAGAGGGCTTCGCTTTAGGTAGCTGGACATTTGGGAAGCGTTATTTCTTCTGAACACAAAGCTTGTACTGCTCTTATTTTGGGCTCATAAAACATAACGAGATATGGGTCAACATTTAAGTCCTGGGGAAAATTACATCCTGGAAGACTTAGTGGAGCCGAAGGCTTAGCTGGTATTAACTCTAATTATATTCCACGGAGCTGTGCAGCAGCACCCATGGCCTTTGACTAAGACCACGAATCTTATTCTCCTTCCTAGTGAGCTCCCCATTGCCCCTACAGCTGAGCAGTGGGATGCTCTTCACAGGCCCACGTACGAGCACCGTCCCTCCTTGGTGTTTTGGTGGGCACAGAGCATCTCAGCGCCTCGGGCTCCTTTCTCATCCACCACAGAGTATTTTATTTGCCTTTGAGGGTACCAGCAACTGTGCCAAACTCGCTGCAGCGGCTCCTCTGCGAAGCACAGAGGATGTGTCCGAATATCGCAGGCGAGTGCGTGCTTTTGGAGGCAAGCAGGCAGCACGGGAGGGTGGGGGAAGGAGATGAAAATACAGTTGTTGGCTGATAGGAAAAAAAAAATCTCAAACCACAAATTACAAAAAAAAAAAAGTCTTGTGAGAAAGAAAGAAAGTAACAAGTCTGTGGAGGATGGATGTTTGGAACTGCTCAGCCTAATGCATGCCAGATTCCTCCTCTCCCCTCTCCCCCCGCCCCCTCCCGCCTCTCGCTGCCTTCCCTTTACCAAATGCTGTCTGCTAAACTTCTGAAACACCCTTTGCCTTTTTGACCCTTCAACTCATCTTGAACTTAGGAAAAATTGGGGGGGCGGGAAGGGAATGGTTGGCTATGGAGTCCATGTGGCTGCGCAGGCAGCGGGGGGGGTGCGCTGGGGGTCTGTGATCAGGAGGGGGCTGACACGGGTTTGTGTGGTTGATGCTCCCCTGAAAACAATTTGTATCCTGTTAATAGAATTAGTAAATATTTGTAGCTCACTTTGAAGCCCGTGTCCCCAGGGGATGTATGGGGGGGGGGGGGGGTTGGGGGGGCAGAGAAATTAAAGAGACAAGTTACTGATTTAGTCATCCCGTCCCCTTCCCCCAGCCTCTTTCTTTCATTCTCTACCTCCTTTATGAAGACACTAAACAGACAAATTGGAGGGTTGAAGCTGGGCTTGTGCTGCTGCTTGCAGGAAGTGACAGGGGTGGTACATGGGGTGTCGGGGGGGCCGGGGGGGTGGAGGAACAGGCCTGATATCTGGTAATGCAAAAGCCATTCACAACTAATGAAACGGGTGGGGAGCCAAGTTCCTGCGCTGCGCGCGGGCCTGGCCAGGCACGGAGCCGGGGAGGTGGCTCCAGCCCTGGGCTCTGCTTTGTGTGGCGGCTTTCTGGGGTCTCTCAGCTCTGCAGAACACCATGAAGGAACATACGTGTGCATGTGTATGGCTCAATTTCTTCACAGCCCTGTCCTCTTCCCAATGGAGTCTTACAAAAGTGGTGGAGGAAGAAAGTGAGCTCAGATTGGAAAACTGAGTCACGTAGAACTGAGCCTTTCATTTCCCTGTCATTTCTGATTCACTGAGGTGCACAGGTGTGTGAACTGAGGTTAGATCACCTGCACGTTTTCAGGCTTTTGTTGTATTCTTAGTCTTTGCCTCCAGCAGCTGGCAGTTGAAATCCACAAGTGGCAAGGGCAGCCCGAAAGGAAGGTCAGGCCTGAGACAGGAAATTCAAAAATGACCTGTTAGCATCTCCAGGCATGGCATTATGACTTGGAAGTAATTTTGACAGGCACTGGGAGGAAGCTAGTAAGAGTTATGTCACTTTCAAGTGAGGAAGGAGTCTGTGTTGTGCCTGTTGATTTTAGAAATGTGCTTTCATTGACTTGCCAGGTCTGCTCGACTCCTTAGTAAATGTAAGGAGCTGATCTTTTTTGCAAAGCTCTTAGAAAAACAGCTGAGCTCTTTCAGGTGAAGTGGCTTCTAAAAATATACATCTGAGATGCGATTTTACCTTGTACATAAATACAGCAGATAGAGGGGAACTGGGGAGGAGGCAGCTCAATGTTTCCTACAAACCATTGGGGCTGGGATAGAGAAGCGAAGCTCCTGCACTAGGAGTTGTGCTTCAGATGTAGTACAGTCTGATAACCTGCATCATCTTGATGTGTTTCCAGATTGAACTGGTTGGACTTGAATGTTGTAGGTTTACTGCTGGTAATGTTAATGCTTTCCATGAAACGGCACTAACCCTGGCTGAGAAGCACAGCGTGGATCCCTGCTGCAGCCCTCTGAGTGTGAAGGCACCAGGAGAAGATGCAGCTCTGCTGATGTAGCAGGCAGCCCGTGCTGGAGAAGAGGGACAGAGAGGAGTAGATATGAGCTGGTTATTTTTAAAAATAATAGTAATAATAAAAATAACCAGCCATCATGCAGCTTCACTGCATATGCTGGAGACTCAATTTATTCCTTGGAAACAGAGCAACAAGCAATCCTCAATGGCAGGATGGCTGCCTGCTGGCTGGCTCTAGGCTGGGTGAGCCCAGTCCATGATGTCATCTCATGATGTGGCTGATAACATAGGGGAGATTAGGGAGTGACTCCCAAAGTCTGGGTTGTGAGGTTAGAAATTTGCCTTCTGATTGTTTGGGTATTGTGAAAAGCAATGAAGAAACCTCAGATGGCTAATTTCTGTCTTGAGGAAAGAAAGAACGAGGCAGGCTCTTTAATCATTGAATATTGGGTTGTCTGCGTGCCAGGAGCGTTTAATGGGATTGACAGGCTTGGCTTCTCTGGTAGTAGGCAGCTGTGTGTCACCCAGTCATGTCAGCTCCCACAGGTGCCCGTGGAGAGAAGCAGGTGGCTCGGAAGGGCGATTCCTCTGCGTGTCCTCAGGTGTCCCTTTCTCCCTGCCAACTGCCAAGCCAACCAAGGTCACTACCTCTAGTGCTTGGTCGAACTAAGGTAGGGTAGATGCATCCTTTTTTCAGCGTAGGGTTTGGTATCTTGGAAAATTTCAACCCAGATAAAGGAAATGGTGTCATTTGTTCATATTTGGTTGGACACTGGTATTAGAAGTTTGTTCACCTGAAGAATGAAAACCTTTAAAAGGCCCTGACCTTCGCTGGAAACAAAAGCTTGCGTAAGAAAGTAAACCGTGGATTGTTCTAAGTTTTTGAATTTTCTTTTCTTAAGAAAAGGTTTAGAAAGAAATCACTTTCAAAATTCTCTTAAGAATTGTTGGTGGCTTTGTTTGCGAAAAGGAAACATTCAAGAGCCTTTACAAAAGAAAACTTTAAGGAAAATAGTTGCAAAACACATGTGGTATGTTTCAAGCAGCTGGATTTTCTGGCAGCCCCAGTGAAATCTAAACAAGGAAAATGATTGTCCTTGTTTTGTTTTGCAATATTTTTTATCCATGCAGGACAGTACAAAGCACATCCTCTGTGGGAAGGTGTCGGGGACTGCAGATGAGATAAAGTTCCCTGTGATTATATGGAGTGTTTTTCAATTGAGAGTCAGCACATGTGGAGGTCCGATCCTTTTAACGCACACATACAGGGAAAAGAGAGGAAGTTGAGTCCATTAAGCAGAATAGTAAAACCAGGAGTCAAGCACTGAATGAGCGACTGATCCAGTAACGTCATGTGAGCACCTTTAACTCCCACTCATTGCAGGAGGTATTCGACAGTTTTGCAGGGCTGAGCCCCAGATCGTGTGAGCAAGGGCCTCCTTTGCAATTCTATATGTCTGCTCTACCTTTTCCAGACATGCATCTCTGGTTTTATTAAGCACACGGCTTGCCGTGGTCCTTAAGTTCCCAGCAGCTCTTTCCACCCCGGTTCCCACCCGGAGCTGAGAGACCTATTACCAGGTAATGATGTGTCAAGCAATAGGCAAGGTACAGGAAAATCACCTAAGGAAAACGCTGATGTAGCGTTAGAAGCACCTACATTTTTATTCTCCTTCATGACCTGGTTTCCTATACCCAAAGCCTTTAACTCGCTGATGTTTCTACTTAGATGAACGGGTGGATTTGGGGGGGCTGATGGAATTGCAGCAGGTCTAGGAAGCGTCAAAATGTTCCTTCTGTTGCCTTAACGTGAATTACGTTTTCAAATTCCCAGACTTGAAAAAGTTACTCGAAAGTGTTGAGTTTTAACCTTGCTTAGGTCTATATTGTGATAGGAACAGTTGAATTACCTGTAGTTTTATGTTTATCTTAAAACTGTGGTGAAAGCTCACTGTGGTTCTTAGGTCTTCGAGGTCTGCAAAAATGTCACTTGATTTCTTCCAAATTTGAGTCTACTTAAATTCAAAGCTCACCCTAACTTGTTTGAACTGACCTTGCCAGGGTCCAGGCCAGCAATGGATTACTTACCGAAATTTGCTCAGGGCCTGACAAACTGACCAGGGACTGGAAGCTTCCTAAGTATCTTAAACAGTGGTGGTGCAGAAAGCGCTGCAGAGCCAAGCCTGCAGGTAGGTGCTGTCCCTGGGGAGCCTGGATCACCCACGTGTGATCCACTGTGTGCTATAACAGTCCTGAGCTCAACCTGAACCAAGGGGAAAACTTGCACAGGTTCTTGCTTCATCGTGAAGCATTTTAATGGCTTCCCATATGTTAAATATTTTCTCAGTAAGTGGGAAATCCAGTGATTCTGGTGAACTTGATATATAATAAAGCCATTTTGAAATGATTTCTGGATAACAGAGTCTGCAAATGTTCAGAAAATACCTTTTTTCTTTACATCTAACGCTCAGTGCAGTATTATAACTTTTTTCTTTACATCTAATGCTCGGTGTTTTATTCTAAGATTCCCTGCGAAGACTCGAGCTCAGACTGTAGAATATACTTTGAAATTTAATTTCCATCTATTTCAATGTGGAAGAGATTAAAACGTGCAACTCCACAAGGAGAAAGCTCTTGATAGCAAAACAAGTTCCAGTTAGAGCTGGTGACAGATTTTATCAAAAATATTTTAAAAGCTGTCACTTCCGATTGTTTCTTTTTTACAAGGTTTGAAATGCTGTAAAAGCTAGATCCTTTCTTAAATTACTTTAGCAAACTAATTTTAGGAATCGGCTTCTGGATCTTTGACTATCGTGAACTTCATTTTATGAAAACATTGGCTAGGGTAAGGAGTTAAAAATACTCTTATTTTGCCAACAGTTTTGGTAAGTTCAATGAAGATATTGATTAATGATACCAAAAGAATCCAGCATACTTTGGAAAATGCCGACAGTAAAGAAAATTTTGGCCAAAAAGTTTGTTTTTGAAAACGAGAAAAGACTGGTTTCAACATAAAACACTTCCCATGCCAAGAATTTAAGCCAGCTGTCATTGTCTTTTGTATCCATAAACAAATGCTTTGGTCTCCCTAACAAATCTCAAATGAGTAAAATCAGAATGCAAAAAGTAAGGGCTGCTTGTCTGCAACGCATATGCCATCCAGCAGCCAGCAAGTCTGATGCAGATTTGGGGCTGTTTCTGTGAAATTCTTTGCACGTACTGAAAGCTGCCAAAGGCTTTCCATTCCTGCACCTCTGGCGAGAGTGCCTGGGAGACGAAGTCAGACCTCATGAATCAAATCCAGGGGGAGAGGAGATGCAGCTTTAGACCTGAAGAGCATGAGCCAGGCCAGCAGGTGTGTTACCATACCCAGGCACCGATTTACATTTCAGTGCCGGCGCTTATGGCACCAGCTGGGAAGGACACCGGGCCCTGCAACGTGTGAGCAGAGCTTTTGACGTCTTGTTGGAACTTCTCAACAGCTGGAAACCAGGAGAAGCTTGTTCCTCCAGCTCTTTCGTCTCAGTTTCATGTTTTGTCTGTGTATGTTTGGTTTTTTTTGTCCTCTCTGCTCTCAGTTCTGGAAGCCTACCCCAGCTGATGGTATCCCTGGGATGTGGGGGACTGTGACCTCCTCTTCCTCACAGTGCTGAGACCAAAGCCTGGGGACGTTAATGAGGATTTTACGTTGTGCTTACACAGCTTGCTTCCTCCTCTGGGCTGCCGTGCTCAGATACAAATGTCTCTGTCAGATTACTCTTTATTTTGTCTGATAAATAATTTATGGCTCTCCTACAAGCTAGTTGTCATTTGTGCAGTGTTTCACAGGTAGAAGAGCATTCTTTGTTTCTGTGATCGTAAATAGGGATTTAAGTTGAAGTCATTCAGCCTGTTTGCAGCTCTTGTGATGACTGAAGTTCTGCAGAAGGCAAGCTTCTGTGTGAGATTTCTCAGAAATTTTCCTTCCCCTTTCTGCTAGAATTTCAAAGGCAATAATCATCCTTGGAGTCATTTTGGTGGCTCTCATCTACGTTGTAGCCTAGACTTGCAGAGGAAGGGAGAGCTTTTGTAAAAGAAATTGTTGAACGAGCAAAGTAATGAAGCCTGAATTGCTGTGAATGTCTCCCTTGTAGGAATCTCTGGTGGCTGCTAAGGGTTTGGTTTTCCCTTCTTTTGAACCAATATGGGAGCTCTTTTCTGCCTGGCTTCCTATCTGCACAATGCTTATCAGAACTGCATAACTCTGAGTTCTCTGCCCTACTGAAAAATCAAGTATTCCAACTAAATAAAGATCTGTGGGCTCAGAGATGATGAGGTAACTGTGGGCGGACAGACTCTGATCGCACTGGTCTTGTCTCTATAGAATAAAAAAAAAAAAAGGCTTACATCATTTCTGAGCCTTGCCTCTGTTTAGCTTCAAGCTGTTGGTGAAGGTTAAGCAGAGATGTTCACCACATGGTCCATCTTCCCAAGTATCTCTCCGCTCATAAGGGTATTTGTTTCTTTTGCTCCCTCTTCCATGCTCAGCTGTGTAGCATTTAATCAACAGGAACTGTTTTCATTTTTTTCTTTTACTCTGAATTTATCCCTGCGGGTCCAGGGAATCACTGGACATATCTGCTGTAGTGACGTCTGACGTGTAGACAGAGTTCATCTCTGACTAGAGAGTCTGTCAGCTGTGTACAAATACATATGTTAAGCACTAATGTAAACATTATATTCTCCCCTTTCTTTGGAGCCGAACTCAAGGTCAGGAGAACATAAGGTGCTCAGCTGCACTTCGTTCCCGACACAACGGATCTGCAGGAGATGTCTCTGAGTGACTGAGGATACACTTGTTTGGGTAGGCTCCAGGATGGACGGGCTCTGCTGCTCGTCCTTCGGCACAGAAGCCCTGCGGACCTCTCCCCTGCCATGCCCGGGAGACGATAACACGTTTGCTTTTGTGCCGAGAAGAGGCTGCTAAAACACACAACAGTGTTGCTGAGTTAAAGATCGAAGCTGGGCAGAGTAAAAAACCTCCCAGTGTAATTAATCCAGTCATATTACTCCAGCTTTCGGCTTTGTTTTTTTCAAAAGCCAGCCTGGCCTGCAAAACCCAGGTCTCAATTAATACTATTATGCTGGGGATGACATTTCCTCAGTCTGTCGTCGGTTATTTTTTAATTCTCTAATTTGTTCTAATATGCGCATTGCCTGCACATCAAGTCAGCCATGAAGACGCTGCATTTCCAGGTTCCTTCCTCTCCATCCTCCCAAAGAAATTAAAGCAAGGAGGCTGCGGGACCACAAGTGCAGGAAATAGAATTAGGGAACATATTAATTGGGGCATCAAGTAGGATTTTGTTCCAGGCGGTTTCCTTCCGTGAGCCACTTTGATGCTTCCCCTTCGCAGCTCTGTTTCTCATTAAAAGTATCCCTTAATGGCAAATGTTGTTTATGCATGTTGCAATTATGTCATGCTGTAACCCCTGCGCTGGCAGTCTCGGCGGATTGGTGGTGAGGGCAGGAGGAGGAGGTCAGCGGTGGGGAAGGATTGGGAAGAAGGAAGGGGGGGGATATGGAGGTAAACAACAGACAAAATAGTTTCAGCTTCTCGGTTGAACACGATGGCTTGCTCTGAACCCCTCCGTGCACTCAGGCAGGCGGGGCGCCTGCTTGAGATCTGAGGCTTGTCACTCCTCTTTGCAGTCAGTTTTTGTTCTTTGTGCTATTTACTGGCTTTTGGGGTTTGCGGTGCTGCCAGAAAAACGGCCGGGTGATATTAAAGCTCTGCTTTTCCAAGTGAAACCTGGGTTCCCTTTGGCTGTTTTAGCTACTGTTTGATTTAAGAGAAGTGGGATTTGGAGTTGGTTTGTGGGTTTTGGGTGTTTTGCGGGGAGGGGGATGTGTGCGTGTGCCTTTTTCATCATCATGCTTTTCCATCTCCTTCACGGCTCTTGTGCAGCTCATCTTGTGCAAACCTTCAGCAGGGATCTTCTTTGAGGCCCCAAGATCTGCTCTGATCTCTTCAGATCCTTTGCCATCGCTGAAGCTGCTCCTAGGTGGCTTTTGCGAGGCTGTGAGAGTAGCTCGTTTGTGGGAGGAGATTTGTTTTTCCATCCAGGCAGCCAAAACCTCCAGCTTCCCCTCTCCCTTGTGTGCCGACGCGGAGTGCAGAGGGTTCATCCTGCCCTCGATCTCCAAGCCTGTGTGATCAGCTAAAGACAAACCTGGTGCGGAACTCAGCTTTTTTCCTCCTGGTTTTGATTGCTCCTACTATAAATGGATTTGTCCCATGTCTAGCTCTCAAAAGCAAACAATAAGAGCCATAATGAAAGAAAACAGCTCGTGCACGGGGAGAGCAAGCCAAGCAATGTCCATGCCCAAGCAAGTTCAGCAGCCAATACAAATACCGCCACTGTGTTTTGGAAACTCTGTTGGCCTCTCCGGATTTTGGGAGCCAACACAGTGACTGAAGCCGATGGTGAAAGCAGTGAGCAAAAACCTCAAAACTGTAAAAACCAGAATGTAAAACAAGTCTAACAGAAAGAAAAAAAAAAAAGCCCTCTTTCCTTCCCACTTAATATCCTATCTGAAGTGAGTGGAGCCTAAGCAGGCAAACAGGCCAGGGAAACCACAGGAGCTGGGGATGACAGGGATGGAGCTGGTGAATGAGGGGAAGCAGACAAGTGTAGGAGTCACCGAGGAGAAGTCACTCGGTGCCTAGAGCCAGAGCTGCTGTGAAATGACTCATTTTCACTTTGCATGTATGATATTTGCATGCAAAACACATTCTGCGAGCAGTCACATGGGTATTCTGCTCATGGGTTTTGATCCAGGATGAAATTTCACCCTTTCCTCCAGCAAAGTCGTTTATCTTTCTTTCAGGGAGGAGGGAGGAAGTGGGAGGGAACTGTGGGGAGAGGGAAAGGAATTGTCCTTCAGGCATAAAATTCAGGGATTTATCCTGCAAAAGGGTCACCCAGTTGTTTCCTAGCATGGGGTTCAATCCTGCTGTTGGCTTGGAGGCAGGAGGGGGAAATGCTCGGGAGAGGCAGGGGCTGGGCCTGGTCTTGGCCTCCACTAGACCAAGCCGGGGCAGGCCTGGGGAAGGGATTTGGAGCCTTTGTGCTGTTCTGAGCAAAAATCTCCTCTGCAATCAAGTAATAACTCCACAACCAGACCAACGGTATGTCTCTGGGAGCCTTCAGCATCCCAGGAGTGTCCCCCAGCCAGGACGGAAGACCTGTGTTGCTTTTCGTCTATCCTCTGAGAAAGGTTTGCAGTGTTTTGTCTGGTCCCTGTTGGGTGTTTCTGGTGGTGAGCGTTGCTCGTGAGAATGTCCCGTCAGGTAGCACGTTCCCAAGCCAACCTGCTTCTAGACACCTTCTAGCTCAGTCCCAAAAACTTGTCTGTGCTAACAAGTAGGCTGGGCCGTGCCGCGGGCACTGCTGGGCCTGTCCCAGCAAAACAAACCCAAGGCAGTCATGGGGGGACATTTTGTGTGTGTGTGTATGCATTTGTGCCTCTCCCATCTGTGCCCCATTGGCAGAAGGGAGGGAGGAAAGGGACTTAGACCCTCAGTTACAGGCAGATAATAGCGTAATGGTGCAGGCTTGTGGTGTGGGAGCTGAGTGCCAGCATGTGCATGGGGCTGGGCCTCTGCTGTCGTGGCAGGGCTGGGAGCTGCAGGGATCCCTGGGGCAGGAGCAGTGGCTGGAGAGGCTCAGAGATTGAGAAATCACTTTCTGCTCCCAACGATGCCTCGCAGAAGGTTATTAAACCTATTCTGCACTTGTCTTGGTGCTGTTCTTGGGCATTTCATTGCTTCAGAGCTCAGGCAGGCCTTGGTGGCCCTGCAGGACCAAGTCTGTGGTGGTCTCTATTAGCTCCCACTCCTTCCACGCTGAAGGGGCAGAGCTTCCCAAGAAAAGGGTGGTTGTGGTCTATCAGCCTTCACCTGATGCTTTTTCTCCATCATGGCTTGTTTCCAAAGCCTTGCAGGGCAATAAATGCCCTCGTGGGAAAGGCAAACCTTGGATGCGCTGGTGTCACATGCTAGCTAGCCAGGTTTGGGAGCTGCTTGCCCTTCCAGAGCTTCCTAAGCAAAAGGAGCAAGTCCAGAAGGCCGAGCCTGCCACTTGTCATGGCAGGAAGTGTGCTGCTTTCACCAGACCTCTCACTTGAGGGCCGGTAGCTATCGAACTGTATTTAGATCTTAAACATACAAAAGTTTCTTTGGTATAGCTCTGCTGTGGTCCCATGTGCTTCTGCAAGGGAGCCTGCTGGTTTTGGCATGGCAGGTGGAGAGGCACAGGGTGAGTGCAGGCAGCCTGATGCTGTGGGTTTGGGTTACTCCACCTGTGCTGTTGGGAGCATTTTCACTCCAGCAACGGCACTGGTTGCCCAGAGTTAAGAGCTGGGGCAGGAGGACTGTGTGTTACACCTTGCCAAGGGGATGCAGTTAGGTAAAGAGGTCCACGGCAGGGCAGATGATGGTACTAAAAGGTGATTTATTGGAGCTTGAAACCTTTTGGCCTTCAAGGTACTGCTTAGGAGTGATTCAAGTGGAAGGCCCACCTGAGCCTGATCCTGTGCATCAGGGGATGAGCATATAAAGAAACGGTGAGGGTGGGTCAGGATCTGCAGGTTTTGGTCATGTTCAGACCCTTTACTTGCACTAAATAATGTCCCTAGGAGTATACAATGGAGTTAAATCTGGCCGCTTTGAGGATGTATGTGATATTTATGTTGTATGCAGACCCAAACCTGTGCATGGACAGAGCTTGCTGTCTGTGGTCTGAGCAGAGCCAGCACTCCAAAGCAGGGGGTGCTGAGCTTTGGGGTGCTCCAGCCAAGGAGAAAACCTTGACACCAACCTTCCCCACGGCCTGAGCTCATCCTCCAGGGCAGCAAAACAGGCTATGTCCAGGCTGGGCGCCAGCAGGCAGTCTGTGTGCAGGCTGCTTTTCTACAGTAAGGTTGCTGGTAGTTTTTATGATACAAAGCAGCACAAGTATACTGGAGTACACCCAAGCACTTGAAAAAACCTGGCATCAAATCACCACAGTAGTCAAAAAGGCTTTGAAAGGACCTATTTTGGTGCCAAGGTAGGGGAAGGACATCCCTGAACAAGTGCATATCAAAGAGAGGTCGAACGACTGCCTCGGGCTCCTTTCTCTGAGCCTGTAATTTTCACAAGGACTCCTACCATTCCCCTGCTCTTAGTGGGTGTTGAATCCCGAGTTGCATGGTTGCACTAGTGAAGGAGGGAAGTTACAGTGCATCGGTGCTCTCTGCACTTCTGTTTAAATGCAGGTTTCTCAGAAGCCAATGCAAGGAAGGAGGGGCCGTCACCTGGAAAACAAGCTGAAATGAAGGCTATTTTGCTGGAAATGTTTATACATTCTTTTTGAAAAACACCGAGTATTGATAGTGCAGCACAGAGTTCAGCTTGTGCAATCAGGAGTGTGTCTCTAAGTGTCGGTTTGTGTGTGTTTGCAAGGTAATGTCTTTCCCTGAAAGTAAACTTTGGAAAACAGCTGCCAGCAGGTGAATTCGCCTGGTAGAATCTCCCCAAATATCCCGATCCATTGGCACTGAGTCACCGAGAGCAGCAGTGATGAGCCCCAGTGCCTGTAAATTTTTGCCTTGGTTTCCTGTTTATATAGGCAGATGCGTCAGTGTGTGTGTGTGTAATAAATCCAACTAAGACCCACTGGCTGCAGACACGGTCTGACAGCGTGGCGCGTGTGCTCTGGATCTGGCAGTCTGGCAAGTGCCAAAGAGTGGATCTGCTCAGTGGTCATTGTGGTGTTTCCAGATACCTCAGTGCTTTGTTAGAGCTGCTGCATAAACCAATGTCCTGATACCCCCTTTCTTTGCTGAGATTGATTTTTCTCTCTGGGAAAAAAAAAAAAAAAAAAAAAAAGGACATGTGCAAGGACATCTGTGGTGTGGTGGCCTTAATTAAACTCCCAATCCAGAGCTGGAGGAATATCAGAAAGAGGCCAGGGCAATGTCCAGCATTTGATAGTAGAATTTTAATCAGATGATCCCAGGAACCTGTGATGAGAGTCTTTGGCTTGTCTTTTTCATAGTACCATAACACCAGTGAGAAAAGCAAAATGTGCTGCTGGTAAATTATGTCCTGGTGAACATCTGCAGGATGCTCACAGAGAAGTAACACAGAGGCAGCACCACTCCTCTGCCTCTGTGCCAGTTCCGTGGTCTTTGATGCAAAATAAATGCAATTCAAGGAATCAGGAAAGTAAATTGGCCTGAAATTAACACGGTTGTGATCTCACTACTCCCAGCAAGTCATACAGTTTTTCTGCCCTGATCTTGCTGTATGTTGCTTTTCTATACTTTAGTCTCCACTGCCCCTTCTTAAATGTTGGGAATAACGCATTTCTTATTTTATATGCCCTCAAAATCATGTGTGCTCCCATGTTCTGCCAGTAAACAGCAAACTTCACTGTCCCTGCGGTCCTGGAAATCTCTTCAAATGAAAGATTTTCATATGAAAATTCCTCTGTAATTTACCGTGCTTATGAAAAAAATGGAAACGCCTAAAGTCAACAAAACAGCTAGCAACTTGGGTGGCCGGGGGTAGCAGGTGGGGGTGCCACGGTAAAACAAACCCCAGCTTAATTACAGAAGCCTCTGTCAAAAAGGTTTTCTTTCTTTCTCATGCACGTATGTACGTGCATGTACTTATCTCTGGCAAATAGACTTTTCTTAAGGAGCAGGGTGAGCTGCAGCACATGAGTTATTCCTGTTGCTCAAACTATTTTGCTGACTCAGTCCTAGGAATCCTTGCACGAGCGGTGCCGAACTGCACTCCATTGTTTTTGATTTGGTTGCTGCTTGGTACAAAAAAAAAATCTGTTCTGGTGCTTTCCCAGCAGAGAGCTGAGAAGCCGAGCCCCAGCTTGGTGGCCGCTGCTGTGTTTGCTTTATTTCGTGGTCAGTGCACCTGCTTGTACGGCAGGCACCTTGGGAAGTGCTCCCTGCGTGAGCCTCCTCTGATGAGCAGGAGTAATGCAACTGAGTCAACGGCATCATCCAAATTCCAAAGTGTGGGTGGAAGAAAAGAATCGCCCTTTGTTGCCGAACCGAAAATCCTGAAGCTTTCTTCGCTGTGTAATTCGTCGGTGTCAGCAGATTCTGGGTGTTTTACTGCCAGCAGTCAGCTGAACTTCCTTAAAGTTGCAACATCAGGAGGGTTAATTATGTACAAAGCGTTGGCCAGGGCTGAGGTCTGGCATGTGCGGACCCAGCTGTGCTGGAGAGATGATCCAGAGGTGATTGTCATGGCCAAGGCTTGCACGTTCCCGGGGACGCGGGGCCAGCTGCGATCCTAGCACCAGCTCGAGGAAGGCAGGGAGAGCAGGCAGGTTCTGGGAACAGCTTTCCTTCCTGCCAGAGGTCCTGCTTCAAAGGAACCCAGGTCGTGTGTAGGGGATTGCTGCTCCCAGGAACAGAGCTGGAACCCTTGGGGGTTTAATCTGGCTCCTTTTCAGCACTGTGCTAGGGTTGAAAATGCCATTTTCAGGTATAGAAATTTTCTTTAAAAAAAAAAAAAGTTGCAGGGAAAATAAAGTTCATAATTAGTTTGTGTATGAATGGGTGGTGCTTTACAACTGTAGGACTCCTGTAGTGGATAACAGATGGGTGATATTTCAGCCAGAGGAGGCAGAGATTTCTCTCTGAGGCATGGAGAGGGCTTGGTTTGGAGGCCAGCCTCCCTCAGGACTGCGGCACTTGGCTTGCCAGGTCCTCTCGAGGGACAGCAGTCTCTTGTGCTCCTTCCAAGCTACCTCCAGCTCTGCCTCCCCTTCCAGCAGCACTTAAAATACAGTTTGTGGATTTCCCAATATTTGTAACCTCGTCAGTCAGGGCTTATCTCCCGGATAAATAAAAGGACACAAAACACACACGTGCCTTATCTGAGAGCTAACAGAGCGCTCTCCTTGCCTCGCTGAAGGCGAAGACGTGGGAAGCGTTCTGTCAACAATGCAAACAATGCAATTAAAATACGTATCGATTCCCTTTTCACTTGCACTGGTTTCTTGTCGCCTTGCTACCAAACCCAGTTTTGACAGCCGGCTTAGCCAGGAGGAAGGAGTCGGGCCTGAAGGTGCTGATTTTCTCCCTTTACTTCCTTTGCCTGGCAGCTGGCAATACCAGAGGTACTGCCCCTTGCTGTCCTCCTAACAGATTTCAGTTTGAGTTCTTTTGCCTGAGCAGCAGAATATTGTTCTCCCTTGCCTAACGAAGGGCACTCCAGTGTCCCTACTTTTTTTTTAATCCAAATTTTATTTAATTATGACACAACTCACTAACAGCAGCAGCAGACCGAAGGATGCCTTAAATGCTTGGCTGTCCTTTTGCTGCCGCGGGTCAGGTATCAGCCAAGCGTCAATGTTGCCAAAGAGGGGAGGGGATGGGGCTTAAATACATGTTTAAAGCAACTTTTTTTCCCCCTTTTTTGGCAAAACGCCTATTTTCCTGTGTGCTACTTCACTGAGTCCTCTACCCACCATTTCCCCTGACGGAAACACCCAAGAAGGGTCTGTGCTGTACCAGGGGTGACTATGGCAGTAGTAGCTTGGTTCAGCTCCTGCCTTCGATACGTGCAGTGCGCCCGCCTTGTGTCCTCCCTGCTCTGAAGTAAATGGCTGGTTAATCTCCGTTCCATGGAAAGGGGAAAAAAAAAAAAAAAAAGAACATGCTTGTCCCCTGAGAAGGGCTTTTTAATTGCTCTAGCTTGACACTCCAACTTAGTGTCCTCATGGCCACTGATTGATTTCAATTAACATTCCCATGCTCCAGGCACTATAAATAACCCTTGTCTGGCCGGCTGCTTCTCCACTGCCAGCTCAACCTTTCTCCTTTAGCTGCTGCTGCTGCTCATCTTGCTTCTTGGCTTGGCCTCAGGCTCAGTCTATAATTCTTTCCAAACTTCCCTGTATAAAATAATCATGTACATGAAGTAAAACAGGAGTCTCATATACACACTTAATAACTCTTGTGTACTGTATGAGTGGGAATTCCACTTTATAACCCCCAGAGCTTTCAAATGGTTCTCATTTTCGGCAGCATTCCTCCTGTGAGATCTAAAACTTCCCATTTTATCCCAAGCCGTTTCTTTTCCCTTTCAACCTTTTATTTCGCCTCTAGATTTCGGGGGACAGACGGCTGCTTTCCTTTCGTCTGTGGTTTCAGCAGCGAGGCGTCGGGGAGCTGATAGCGCTGCCGGTCGGCTCTTCAGCCAAATGTCAGGGCTCTCCTCACAGTGCCACATTTTCTGAATTAAAGATTTCGCCTTGCCTGTGATTCAGAGCAAAAGGCTGTGAGTCAAGATTTAAATTAAGCTGATAAGATAAGCTTTACAGGACCTATAGCTAATGTTCTACATGTGTTGGTCTGTCTGCCTACCTGTTATCTCTTTCCCAGTGAAAAGGAGAAAGAAGAAAGAGAATATCGTATGTATTCAGACACATAGCGTATGTGACAGATAGATAACATCTGTATGTACCTGGATGCAGGAGCAAGACTGATAGGCAGATAAGTACGAGGTAGCAAGCCACAGATTTGTAAGGCCAGAAGGGACAGTTACATCAAAGGCGTGCAGGACTGGAGGGTTTGAATTGGAAGGTTTTTTTGTTATTTTGATGACGTTTGGAAAGCCGAGGGAAAATAGACACCTCTTTGATAAAATGCACGTGTACTTCTCTCCTTTGCTGCCAGCTGGGTTTTGATTGAAGTTTCACAATTTTAAATTTAAAAGAAAAGTTCGTGATTTGTCCCTCTTGTGTCTGGCTCTTCCCCCCCCACCCCAGCAACACATTGTCTGGTGGAAGATCTCAAAGACCCTGATCTGCTGGCATTTCAATGAGGAAGATTTGTATTGACTTGGGACTAGTCCACGAGTATGACAGAATTCAAAGGAATAATAAGCATTGCCTCCCCAGCAACCGAGAACCTCTCGCTCCCAAATTTCCCGATTTCTTGCAGAAAGGGGCGAGCAGGGAGGCTGCAGAGGAATCAAACCCGGGAGCTTTTCCCCGTTTCTCGCTGCAGCTGGCAGTCAGACGTGCAGCGACACATGCCTCGCCTCTCCCAGTGCGAGTAGGGAGCCCCAGGGGAGCAGCGGGGAAGCTCGTGTCCCCAAGGAGGTCGTGGTCCACGCTCTTTGCCACGCTGCTTGTCGACTTGACTCTCCCCTTGTGTGCCACGATCGCAGCTGCGTGCGGAGCCCATGTGCTCCGTGCATGTCACGCGGTTGCTGGTTACTGGTGCTAATTGAAACATCGTTTGCAATGGTACATTCTTTGTTTTTTTGGTGTGTTTTTTTTTTTTTGTCTCTTCTCCCCCCCCCATACACCCCCTGCTTTCCACATTTGGAGCCTGGCCTCCGTCCCTTTGCTGTGTCACTGCTTTTGCTTGCAGGGCTCTGTGCAAGCACGGCACTGCCACGCCGGTCCGAGAGGATGGTGAAATCGCTGGGACGTTGCGTGGCTGGGCCCCCTCCAGCTCCTCACTACCTGACCCAGAGCCTCTAGTCCAGATATGGGCCCCCCCAGTGCCAAGTAGAGGTGGATAATGATTTTCTTTGATCTACTGGCCATGCTTTTTTTTTTTGGATAAATGGTTTGCATCGGATGTGCTGAGAGCGTTGTGCTGGCTCGTGTTCAGCCCAGCGTCCCCTGCAACCCTCACCTCCCGCTCGGTGCGGCTGTGCTCGAGCTGATGTCTGCAGGCTGTTGGGCGGGTGCGTGGGGCTGTGCCAGGGTGTTGAGCTCTGCCTGCCACAGCTAAATACACTGATTTAGTGAACCAGGGCTCAATGCTACTGGCTAGGTTTTCCTGTTGCTCACAGCACTGTTTCGGTTCTGCTGGGACGTGGTGCTTGTAGCAATGCAGCTTATTTACAAAGGGTAGGAGATGGCGCTGTATTCTTCATTAGCTTCAGTTTTTCTGCCCATTTTAGACAAACTCAGAGTTCAGCACCAATGCGTTCAGCTTCTGTTTGTACGTAAATTAAAGCCCTCTACAAAGTGAGCAAGTTGATGATTAAAAAAAAAAAAAGAAAAGCGATCGAACACAGAATGAAAGCTTAAAAGGTCCAAAGAGGAGCAAATTTGCATTTGTCTGGTTCAGTGGCAATGGTATTAACATTGTAATGCTACTTAATGCTGTGAAAAGAAAAAATACGAAGCACTCTTTTCAAATTGAAATGATATTTCTGGGAGTGTTGAAACTTGTCAATTTGCTGGTTTGGGAGTTACCAGTAAATGAAAATAAAAATAAAAAACTAAGTCAGTAATATCAACAGGCATTTGTGATATATTGCAGTTCTGAAAGACTTCTTTTCCACAAAAACAGCGCGAAGAAATTCACACAGGTCTAATCACACAGTCTCCCAGAGCTATTAGTGGATATGCTTATAGATAAACAAGAAACAAAACATCCTGAGACCAGTGGGAGAAATAAATAGATTCTGGGGAAGGGAGAGCGAGTGTGAGAGCAAGGGGAGGAATGGGACAGATGTGTGCGAGTTTTAAAACTGTTTTTTGCATTACAGGATGTCATTTATTTAGTTTGAAAAACATGTTTTTATGGCATTCTGTACCTTTCAGAGTTCTCATGCACTGGAAGCCAGCTCTGACTTCTGTGTCAATAGGCACTTGGGGACTCCAGGCCCTGAGTTATTTGACTGTCAAATGCTGTTACTAAGTCATTGGAAATCACTTTTTTTCCTTACAAAATTAATTTGTTGTAGTCCAAGATGCCCAGAGCAATCATTTATATTGTGAAGTTGCAAGTGGCAGGAGGACAGCTAAAAATAGCACATTCCAAAAGTTCAGATAATGATGCTGGAAGAGATTTCTCCCTTGTTCTTATTCTGCATCATTGTTTAACCTGAAAAACCCCAATGAGATGAAGTAGGAAATAGGTTCTCCCCCAGGTAGGTGGTATACATCTGTGCTGCATGCCATAATCATGTTATTTGTGTCCAGCTTTAATCAACTGAAAATGTCCCTGGGCCAGATCTGTCTACGTCCCCGGGGGGATCCACTCTGGGCTCCCCTTAGGGGCTTGGGGAAACGGGGTCTGTTCAGAGTGCCGTGGGCTGTGGATGTGTAATACACGTCAAGTGGGCTGTTCTTGTCTGGCACCCCTTCCTCAAAGGGAAAAGCATCGCTCTGCATTGTTGGTGTCTCCCTGGGGGAGGAGCAGCCCACTGTGCTTGTCCACAGAGGGCCTCTGAGGGATTTGTTTCTGAGGGTTCATAATTCTGGCTTTTCTGATGGAATTTTGTGGTGGAACAACCAGGGATCTTAAACTGAACCTGGGTCCCAGACCTCTGGTTTTGCTCGTTTTGGTTCGCTGGGATCTCTTCCCAAGCTCTTGGGACACATGTCTCAACCAGGTTGGCAGGCCCTGGTTACGAAGAGGTGTAGAGGCATCTAAACCCGCCTGCTCCAGTTCCCCCCCTCGAATGGTTTACATTACAAAACTTACACAAATCTGGTTAACTAATTGAGCCTGTTACCACCTGGAAATCTCATTCAGAAGGAGCAACAATTTGACCTCTTATCTGTAGTTCTGGACTTCCAGCAGCCCATGTCCTTCTTGGACAAGCTGCATGGTGGCCACATAGAACAGCACGAGATGTGGCTCACTTCATGCCAAGCTGGGTTTATAAACCTGGATTAGGATTTTGTCTCGGGAGACTTGCAGCAAGTGCCCTGATCAATACGGTGAGCTGAAGACCTGGCTGCCAGGGCCAGGTTGTCACCCTGGGGTCAGTTTGTGAACAGTGCGGTGAACTTTGTGCAGTGCTCGGTATTTTAAAGAAATCCCCTTCTTGATGTCTCTGGATGCCAATGTGAGTTGTGTCGCTTCTTCCAGACGCGTAATCTGCAACAGGAGGAAGGAAAGAAGAAAACTTGGGAGTAGCTAGGAAATACAAGCAAGGAGAATACAGACGTGCAGTGTTGGAGGGGAACCAGGCAGCAGCGGCTGCCCTTTGTGAAGTGTTCACCCCCCGGCCCTAAGGAGAGGAGGAAATGGGGCAGTCAGACCTCGCTTTGCTGCCCAAGGTTAGCACAGGACAAGCCACTTGGTTGCTGATGTCAGGGATATTTCTTTGAACCCACTGGAGAAAGGTTTATACAGGACGCTGGGCCGTTTTCCCCTTTTGGTTGTTTGATCAAAGACCAGAGGAAAGACTTGGCATTTTATTTTGTGTAGGCTCAGAAATTGCCTGGCCATAGACATTTGTGGCTTTGATACAAACCAAAGCCCTGAAAAAAAATAAATTAATGCTAACCAGAGGGCCTCTCTGTGCCCAGTCATCCTTCCATGTAGCCGGAGGTGGTCCCCGTACTTATCTGATGGTTGTTTTTTTGCTTTCTTAGGGAGTTCCCCAGCTGACTGTGTTACCCAGCTCTCCTCAAAATTCAAAGCACGTAGGCTGAAAACAAGGAGCATTCCTCCGTTTACTGACTGATGTGTCCCTAATTTCCTCAGCTAGCCAGTGCCAATCATGGCCAAGGGCCCTGCTGAAATGCAAACAATTTCATCAAGTCCTTTGCTGTCATAGGCCATGTGTTTGTCCCCTTTTTATAGGGTAACGACATTAAACGTCTTAGAGTCCCACTTTAATTTTGTCGTAAGATTGGATGGTTTCTCAGCTGGTCGATTGAGATTGGTTATCAGGAGGGTTTTGTGCTGGATGTGCTGTGGATGTGGCTTTCTGTGGCTTGACGTGCTTGTAAGCGATGGAGCTGCTCGCAGGCTGTAGCCATCCTCTCTGCCTGTTGGGTTTGTTCTCGTGCTTGTCGAGTCTCCGGCTACTTGTTTGTTGTGGTCCTTGTGTTTTCATGTTCTGATTTCTTGGTTATCGTGTAACCGTGGAGACCACCGCTGTTCTTTGCTTCCCGTTGTTGTGGCTTCCTGTTAACCAGTGTTTGTTGTGGGAGATGATATGTGGTGGTGGTTTTCGGCTTGTTCCTTTGCTCTGGCTGCTGGATGTTTGTGTTGTAGCCATAGATTTCCGTGGTAAACCCTGTGAGCACAGAGCAAAAGAACAAGCAAGCTTTCCCTTTCTAGTCATTTGGGAAACTCAAACATGATCTTGTTCAGCACGACCACGAAAACTTGGAGATCAAACTAAGTAAATTGAAAGTGTCCCACAACACAGAAATCCACTTCTTCCGCCTTTTCGCTCTTGTCTTTCCACAACCAGACTCCTCCTGCCAACTACGAGCAGAAGGGAGATTTGCCTACCATGGAGAGAGCTGCTCGTGCTCCCCCCAAATGGGTGGGACAGTGATTATGGACCATCACCTGAGCAAAACTGTGTCTTCAGTAGGAGAAGGGTTTATCCTCTAAAATGCAAACTTGTGCTATTGTTGGCCATATGACTCCATAAATCCATGATTTTTATTGCAGAAGAATAATGCCTGTGTCAGGGAAATGGAGAGGAGGGGCTGAGGGGCAGAGGTTTGTGTTGATATCAAGTTTTTCCATGCAAAGAAAAATGTATTTCTTAAGTGGCTCTGTCTCAGTGATTTGCCTACAAGCTCTGTTCCTCTCCCCTTGCTTCCCCCACCGCTCTAGGTGCCGAATGTCTCCCTTTACCCATGAGATTAACACAGGGGTGTTCAGGGTTTTATGAACACAGCCTTTCTCCCTAAAGATAACCCTCCCTGGATAATCAGGGTGAGAAAAGGTAACTAAAAGGTATTTAAAAGGTGATGTTTGAAAGCCGCTTATGGAAACCACTCCCAAGTCTTTTCCCTTTACAATTTGAAAGCCTCTCTCTTCTGTTCTCCCTCCCGCCCCCCAATATGATCAACAACTCTGAAGCTCAGACAGTGGTAATCAGCTCTAATAGGAGCAGAAAAGCCAAGTGCCACGTGTTATTATGCCTCAGCCCCTGTAGTGCCGGTATCCGGAACCTCGCTTGTGCTGGGATAACAGTAAACAGATGTGAGGGCAGTAGTTGCAATACTGAGTTACCCTTTAAAAATCCAGCTTGCCCCATGGATTTTTACAATTCTTGTTAAGGCCCCTTCTTACTGGATGGGTTTTCTTTTTCTTTCTCGTTTTTTTTTTGCGAGGTTATTTTATTTTTTTGCAGGATCAGCTCCCTTGGCTGATTCACCCTGTGGCTCCGTAAACAGCTGGATTGGCATAATTGAGGGGTGACTGGGATTTGGGAGCGAGTGGCTGCCGATGGAGAAAGGAGGGGGAGCGCGATGGGATAAGCTGGCCTTACTGCTGAGCGAGATGTTTGCGGAGCCACGGCTTCTCCGCAAGGAGCCACACGTCTCTCAGAGAAGCAGAGAAATGCCACGAGCACTTGGAGGAGTGAAACTCCCCTCTCGGGGCCAGATGCTGATACTGCTGCTTTGTACTTGGCTTTGACCTCGGACGGACGTGCGTGCCCGGAGCTGAGCTGTTGAACGGGAGGAGACACGAGCCCCAGCTGTCGGACAACCCTTCTCTGAGCATCTCTGCTATCAAGACAGAAAACCCTCTTGGCTGCTTTGGTGCTGAGCCAGGTCTTAGAGGGCTCCATTAAATATCTAAAATGTTACAGAATTGGGACTTTACTCCAAAACCATTGATTTTAAAGAGCGCCATTCTTGGTGGTGATGGATCCATCCCTGGGTCCACGCGGACACTTGGCCTGTTGGGTGCTCATGCCAACAGAAGAAGGAAGGGGGGTGAGGAAGCAGCACTGACGGGAGGAACGGGGGGTAGAAGCCCAGATTTCAGACTGCTTTTGGCTGGTGGTGAGATGGCACCCCAAGGATTGGGTTTCGCACTGCATCCAATTTGGGGTGCCTGTGGGCAGCTGCCCTGCCCTTGCTTCCCCTGCCTCCCTCATTCTGTTCCTTGTGCCGCAGGGTGAGCTCAGCGAGCTTTCCCCAGAGGAGGGACAGGCCACAAGAGAGCTGTGAAGAAAAGGAGGCTGAATCTGGCCCTTCCTAATGACCGTGCCACCCATCGGCCTGCCAGCACCCTCAGCCTTGTCATCAGCTCTGCCCACATACATGCAGGCAACCCAGAATGCCGTAATTTGCAGGTGTGGTGTTGTTAGCCATGAAATCGGTGTCTCTGGACACACCACGACCAAAGACGAGCCTTGTGGAGGAAAAGCAAGCTCCCTTTTGGTTGGTGAGTGCTGTCGAGGGGGTCCCTCGGTAGAAAAGCCCCGCACGAGTGCTCAGCCGGCTGCGAGTCCGCAGGGAGAAGCTGGAGAGCTGGGACGTGGCTGTGGGCAGTGACACACCGCTGGGGCATGTGCAGAATTCCCCCGGATGACCACAACGCTTCGCTGAGCAACTGTCAGACGGCTTCTCACCCTTCCTCGAGGGAGGACGCTGTGCTTCCAAAAAAGACTCCCAGCGGATGCAGCGACACTCATCCGGTCCCGGTACAACTGCTGCTCTTCCTGTGGCTGTTTTGCTCTTCATTATCTCCCTGGGAAGAGGTTGTTCTCTTGAGCAACAATATCCCAGGCTAGCTTGGTTTCTGCGATGTCCGTATTTAGTGGGGCTGTTTCTGATTTAGAAGCAGCCTTTGCATGGGTGTGAAGATGCTCCGCGCCATGTGAGCAATGTAAATGGGCTTTGCCCCCTGGTCTGTAGCTGGAGAAAATGTGTGAGAGATTTCCCCGCTGCTAATAAGCATTGTGTTTGCCTTCCTCTTTGGGGGTGGGATAGATTTGGGGAACGGTTAAAAAAGGGCCTTCCAGTGGGACATGAATGTTTCTGCCGCTGTTCCCACATTGTTCCCAGCTTTTTTGCTGGGGTCCAGCTGTATGACACAGGCCTCCAAAATGTAAGCAAGATTCCCAAACACACGACGCACGCAGCTGTAGCCGGCAGCTTACGTGGCCGAGACGACAGCCACCGCGTGGGCATAGGGCTGGTAGGGAGGCAGCGGGGCTGGCCCCCGGGCTTCTGCGGGTCCTGGATCCAGACCCCTTGCATGTCTATAGGAAGACCTTAACTTCCTGACAGCCCTTTGAGGAGTGTTTGCTCCTCTATGGAAAGCTAATAGGGGTCACGCTGGGCACCCCGGTGCTCGAGGTTTCCCAAGAGGAGGCCAGGGGGAGCGCCAGGAGCCCCGGAGGTGGGCACGGAGGAGCAGCCTCCAGCAGCGGCACAGCCTCCGCTGCTAATGCTTGCAGGGAGGGAGCTCGAGGAAATGCTTGGATAGGAATAAGCAGAGCTGGCAACAAATGTGCACTTCATTTTATGAACATTTCATGGTGAAACTTAAAACTTCCACAAAATTTGGGGGACTGGATAACTCAGGGGATTAGTAATGGGATACAGAGCCTTTCATCTCACCAGTGCCTTTTCAACTGCAGCTCAAGTCGATACCAGCGACTGAAAGTTGTTACCATCTGATGGCTTATGTGTAATGAGTTGATGGTCTCACTCCATTTCCTGGTAGTCAGGTATCTGTGGCTGACGCACACAAACACACCAGAGAGCCTGGCCGCTTGCCAGCCTCGTTGGCAGCCCCTGCTGGTGGCTGGGCGAGTCCAGGAGGGTGTGAGAGCCGCCCTGCACCACCACGTCCATTTGGGGGCTCCGTCAGGTAGGATGCTGGCGTCTGCAGCGTGCGAGCAGCCTGCGAGGTGGGAGGGCGGTGGGCTGGTTGGCAGCGGTGGTTTTACGTAGGCATCCTCCCTCCATGCTGGGATGTGCGAGGAACCGTGCTTCGTGGCAAGGAGCCCCTCGCCTGAGGCTCAGCCGTCAGTGATCAGAGCTGCGACGTCAGACGTGCGTTTTGCAACCAGAGCGAAGACATTATGGCGTGGAACTCCATGTAAAATGAGGTCACTTATTTCCCCCAAGCGGTCTGAAGTACAATCTGGAAGGCATTTTGCAAGCGTTACTCTGCTAACACATCTGCAGCACGACTCTAGTGTAGGGCTGCGCCGTCGTCTCCGTTTCCAGCTGGGGAAACTGAGGAACGGAGAACAAACAACTGGAGTACATATTCCGAGATGAAAAATTCAGGAGTTTGTGGATCGTGGCCCGGAGCCAGGTCCAGTAATGGAGTTAGACCAGCGGTGCTCTCCGCTTCTTCTTCAGTCGGGACATCTGCCCTGCCTCCTTCCATCACAGATCTGAAGACAGCCAGATGGAGCCGTAGAAAAATGCTGTTGCTTACGGGATCTATTATTGCACCATTTTGAGCTCTGGAGACCTCGTAATTAGGTCAGTTTGGAACGAGGCAACTCCTAATGACGATGTCCAAGTGCGGCTTTTGCTGGTTCTGTTCAAAGCCGTGGTGGGTGGTGGCGGTGGGATGAAAACTGGATCCAGAGATGGATCCAGAGATGTCTGAGCAGCGGGACGGGCTGTGCTTCCCGGGCCAGGCTGAGCATCCCTCCGACCCTTCCCACCAGGGGGATTTCCAATCCTGTCCTCACGGGATGGGGGGATCAGGTTCAACCCAACATAAAGCATCCCCCTGTGAGGATCTGGGGACCAGCATGTGCTGCTGCCCCTCCTACAGCTACACAAAGCCACGCACAAGCAGGCCGTTAGCACACAAATGATGTCAGCTCCCACTGGCGTTATTTTTAAGTGCTTTGTATATAATACTTGTCCGTATGCATCTCTGGACTGCTCTTTCTCCCCCCTCCCACTGCTTCTCAATCACTCGCGGAATGTTTTGTTGGTTTTTTGTTGTTTTTTTTTTTTTCCCCTTTCGGTTAAAACCAACATCTGTAGATTTGTCCCTAACAAAAATAAAGCCATCCATCTCCCGTGGCCTGCCGTCGTGTCGTGTAAGCTCAGGAAAGCTGGCTCGGTCAAGGTTTACAGTAGCCGTCACAGCCCGCAGTGGGAAAGGCACTTATCTGTAGAGGACGGTTCGCAGTTCTCAAGAACGCATCCTTCCCTCGGACCGAGGGGGTGGCTTTGTTTATGCTTTGGCACACAATGAAATGATGGGAAAACATGCTTGGATGCACTGCTGTAGTAAGGTGGGGCAGAACAGCGGTTAAAAATGGAACGGAGCCTTTGATCCCGGGCCAGGGCAGATGACTCCCAGGGTTGGGGTTTTTTGGGTGGACGTCATGTTCTTGCTCTCCGTCTCGGGACGGAGCGAGGAGTTCCTCTCCTACCTAGTGAGCACAACAAAGCCTCCGGGGCCGGCCAGGGGGACGAGAGGGCCTGCAGGCAGGGTGGGGAGGAAGGGTGTGTTTGGGGGAGCCAGGGTTGTCCCTGGCATCTCAAAGCACCATGGCAAAGAGCGCGTTGCTGAGCCTCTGGGCTGGTGCTTTGCTGGGGGACACGGGGGCTGGCTTGGGGCAAGTGGTGAGTCATACGGCACCGGCTGAGATTTGCAACACCGTTTTTCCTCTTAATCTCCCCCAGAAAACACAATGGAAACTCCATAATCCGGGAGATAGCCCGGGGCATACCACAAACCCAGAGGGTACTCACGGGAGGCTCCAAGTCCTCCCCAGACTCGCCAGCAGCCAGACCAGGTAGTAAATAACCCCCCGAGTCCACGAGACCAAAGGGAAGCGATGGCAGCGTTACGTGCTCGCGCTTAGCCCTGCTTTGTCCCGGATCTGCAGTGGGACGCTCAAAGACTCTGGAGCGCTGACTCCTTGGAGCCAGAGTATATCATCTGTTAAGTCTCTGGCAAGACAGGCTCGCTTTGGAGCGAACAAATTAAAGGTCGTCTCTAAAAATCTGGTTAATGCCACATGCCAAAGCGGACAGAGGGAGAAACAGAGGGATGATAGATATCCAGATATATAGATCAACCCACGGCACAAGGCGTGTTTGTTTCTTTCTCGGTTTTGTTTCTGTAGCCTAGGTATATTGTTTTTATTATTTATAGTGTCAGGGGGAGTAGTCCTGTGCGTCTGAATTTATTTGCTGTGCTCTGTGGCTGATTTGGAACATGTCCTGGTGTGGTTTCTTAGCGGTTGTTTTTTTTTTTCTTCCTTTCTTTTGCTAAGGAGCCCAGCGATCGTTTAGTACTGAGCACAGAAAAAAAAAAGAAAAATAATCACGTTTTCATTTAACCATTTACCTTTTCAATATTTGGCTACCGCGCGCACACTGCAGATAGCCGCAAGACCCTGCGTGGCCTTGATTCAGCAGGTCTTTGGATGAATTTAAGTGCCTGCCCTAAGCTGAAAATGCATTCGAGCGCTCCAGCGAAGCATGGACACCATCAGGACGGCTTTGCCCGACGCGGCAGCGCTGCCCCGCAGATGGAGCGCGGCAGCTGCTCAGCAGCAGCCCGGGAGCGGCCGCCAGCGCTGCGCAGCGAGCCAGGAGGGAAAGGGGATCCATTACATTGCAAGTTAGCTTTAAACTCCGTTCAGCGTTTTAACATGAATGATTCATTCCATTTCTGAGATGACCGAGGAGTCTGGGGAAAAAGAAAAGAAAAAAAAAAGCGTTGCAGATGAACATCTGAAGGGGATGCGTGTAGCAGAACTTGGGAGCTAAGGGCTCCAGCAGCTTGTGGCATCCTTCAAGCGCTTAAGCAGGAGTTTGCTAGCAGAAGTACTCGGTGATCTGGACCCGTTTCCTCCTTGCATTACTGTGTCTTTGCATCTCTGTGGCTGGCAGAAGGGGCCTGCAATGATACCCTGGGGTTTTGCCTCTGACCTGAGCCACTGCTGCCCTGTGTGGAGCCAGGTCCGTGTCCCCAGCAGGTCCGTCTGGGAGAGGTGGCTGGTCAGGAGGAGGGAAGGCAGTGTGATTTTCCACCTACATGGGGTACCAGGAGCAGAGAGCTGCTTTGCAGCCCTCTGAGCAGGGATTAGGAAGGCCCAGTGCAGATGCTAACATGGTACTTGCTTGTCTGGTTGTAGAGCTGAACCTGAGTCAAGAGACTCCAGGGCACAGCGCGTGCAAGTGTACAACTGGGGCAGGAAACTTGTCTCTGCTAAAGGTTTTCCTAGAAATCAGGACTCTGGAGGCACCGAGCGTTGTGGTCTTGGACAGAGGACAGTGGTCGTCCTTAAGCCTTGGAGCTCCTCAGCAGCTCAGCTCTCCAGTGAGTTTCTGCTCGCCTGGTGCCGTGTCAGGGATTTCCCTGATCACTTCTCTCTGCAGCTTGAGCTCACAGCTCAGGCTGCTCAGCCAAAAGCTGAATTGGATGCATGTCCTCTGATGAGCACAGAAGATGGTTCTGGCCTGTTACATTTGCAAAAGTAGTTTAGCTGCAATATTAAGGCCAGGAAACCCAACCCACATAGTCTGGAAGCTTCACATTGCAAGTAGGCTGAGACATCGTTAATTCAGCTGCTTTGCTCACACGTGGTATCAGCTGCACTTGTTTTCCTTGTTACGTGTAAAACTCAAAGCTTTGCTATTTCTGACTTTTGATCTGTACCAAGCTGTCACCTTGCCTGCTCCAAAAACATATGGTCTGGCTGGGTGGATGGTTCGGCAGAAACTCGAGTTGGTGAGGTTGTCCACCTCGGCTGCTTTCTTACCCCTAACTTAGGCTGCAGGGGTTTGTTTCTCATTATTGTGCATTCAGGGAAGAAGTGTCGCTTGGGTCTCTGCTGCCCTGTCTCTTCTGCAGTCACCCCCGAGGTGTATCAGTGTTTGTATGGCAAAATTCAGCACAGCACGCAATAGCCTGGGTCTTGGTTGAACATGTTCCCAGTAAAACTGGTCCAACCTTCTCCCCCCCAGTCCTCAGTGTAAAAGGTTACACCAAAAAAAAAACAGAGTTTGGTAAAAATAAGTGTTTTCCAAGGTTGTACTGGCTTCAATGAAATTTTCAAGCAGGTGAAGTTGGCATGGCTTGTTTTGGCTTTCATGCTTTGTTTGGACAACATCAGTGGATGAAAATCTTGTAATTTCAGCACTATCCTTTCACTTCACTTCGAGTCCTTGGTTATAGTTAATAAACGTGTTGGTGTTACAATAAACAGAAGGGTTGCTGAACCTATACAAGGTGTAACAGGCCTTTACTTAATGGGAACGGGTGATGCCTGTGTGCCTCCCCCCTAAAGGGGACTGTAAAGCCAGAATCCAGGTGTCTGGAGGTAAGGCAGGACTTTCAGCCACGGTGACTGTAGGATGAAGGAGCAGCCAGTTGCTGTTCCAGCATCCAGGGTTCAGCAGCTGGGTTGTTGTCCGCCATCACAGGGTTTTGGCTTTTACCAGAACAAAAAAGATGTGGTTTCCCTCCCAGGAAAGCAGTCGTTGGTTTTCAGCCTAATGGAACGCTCTGGGGCTTTTTGCTTCATAGAAAACTTTTAAGATTTTGGCCGTTTCTCTCCAAATGGGAGTGTGAGTGAGTTTTGTCCTCCTAGAAGTCGAGGCGGCGAGGAAGCATTGCTTTGTGCCCTGCTGTGGCGCACAAGAACAGGCGGTGTTGAAAACTTGGAAATGTGCCTCAGGAAAGCTGCCTTTGACCACTGCCAATGGTGTTGGTTTGGTTTTTAATCCTCAGAGAAGTGTTTGAAAGAAAGATACTTCCAAGGCTTAGAGGAGCATGGCTCCGTCCCCACTTTCTGACGTTTTGGGACATTTCAGTGTCCCCCGGGTAATGCCAGTGCCCCCTTTTGTTGTCCTAATGCTGCACTTCAAGGGGTTTCTTTTCAATTATACTGGTTTTAATGCCTGAAGCTTCTATGGGAGGATAAAAAGTCCTTCCCCTGTGTCCTTGATGGGGGAAAAACATCAGACTGAACTGTGGAGAGGAGATGAAGAGTATACCGTGGTGGGATGAGTTGTCTTTGCTCGGTGTTCGGTTTTCAGCCCCATCGGTGCTTCCAGCCTCCAGCTCGGAGGATGGTTTTCCCATTTATGCCACTGAATTGCTTCTGTATGCTCCCGAATTCCCTACATTTGTTTGCTGCCAGGCTAACAATGGTTCTCAGCAGGTACCTCTAGTAAAACCACAGACCCTTGCAAGGACAGAGAGTACTTTGGAGACGCTTCATTTCCTCGCAGGTACTGGTGGGGACGGGAGGAGGGAGCTGTGCTGCTCGCTTTGCTGGCTGTGCTTGCAGTGCTTCTCACGGCTGGGGGCCAGTAAGCAGGCAAGCTGCCTTCCCTCGGCTCCTGTGCTACAGGGTTGGTTTTACTCAATCAGAAGATAAATGGTTGCGTTTTGAATGAAAACTACATCTGAAACCAGTTTTATCAGTTTCCTGGAAGATGACAGAGAGAAAAATATGTGAAAAATGTCTTTTTACCCCTGTTTTTTTTCCTCCTTGTCCTTTGTTGCCCATTGCATCAAGCTTCCCTTATCACTTGACCATGAGCAAATGTTTTCACCCAATAAAACAGACTCCAAACCCTCATGGGTTCACCTAGGGGTGGATGGGGTGACCCGATCGTGGGTGCGAGGAGAACATCGGCTCTGGGACCAGTGCATTAGGCCAGCACTGATTTACTTGCTTCTGATTTGGGGGACAGGGGAAGGGAAGCACATTTCTCCCGCTTCAACCAGCTCTGCTGGGGTGAGCTGCTTGCTGCGTGTGAGCTCTGCACATTTGTAAAGGAGAGGAGCAGCCAGGAGCTCCTCCGTGTCCCCACTTGGATGGGAAAGAACATCCCTCACCTCCCCGTGGGACTCCCTCTTCGGGCAGCCGTGCAAAGGAATACGAGGGGATTTAGGACAGCCCACAGCTATCTCACATAGAAACAAGGCAAGAAACATTCTCGCTTTCAGTGACTTCCCTGCTAGGTAATATATTTTCCCACTTCTCTCGGTGGAGGCAGTTTTCCTGTCCGTGTGACAACATGTTAGTTAGGTCACTTCGCAGCTATGAGGCTGTTGCGTGGATTCCCTCTCTTCTAGGAATTCTGATGAATCATTGACACTTAAGGCTGTAGTTTGATGTCTTTATTCACACTTAATGCTAGTACTTGGCTGCAAAAGTAATCCCGTGGAATCCAATGGGACTAGCTGTGGAGTTATATACTATTAAATCTTTGGCCTTTTAACAGGGTAATGGGTTACAGCAAGATTTGTGAACACAACTGAAATGCAGTCCTGGCTGTCAGAGGGGTCAGAAGTAGTACAGGGCAAAATTTTTCATGTTGAAACCTAGACCCATGTGAAAATTCCCTGCTAGCTGGCTTCGCTGTAAACCCTCGGACGTAATCCTCAGGGGGAGGCACTCGAGCCCACCTGGCCTCACTTCTCAGAGCAACTGGGTGAGTTCCGAGCAAATCGCATCCCAGGTTAGGGGGGTCACTGATTTGGTTTTGTTTGCTTGTTTCATTTGTTTGCTGTTGTGATAATTAGGATGTTTCAGAGCATAATAAGCAATTGTCTTTCCAGAGCAAGGACTTTTCTTGCTGGCCCATGGGATGCGTCGGGATGTGCTGCCTGGTGTTGGGCACCACGGGTTGCTGAAGGCACAGCCGTGGGAGATGTGATTCTGCTTTCCAGGAAGGGATTTGGGATCAAATGGTGCAGCTGTTGCTTGTGGGACAGCGTTGTTCAGGTCTGCAGTCAAATTCTGTATGGGTTTGCTGAAGCGCTGTGGAGGCTTTAGTACAGCTTCTTGGAGAGTGGTTGGGGGAGTAGCATTAACTTTGCCTTCCCTTCGGAGAAAAAAATGAAGAAAAATAGTTGCTCGAAAAAGTGCAATGTTATCATTGGTCTCAAAGGTATCTTGGTAATGTGGTGTTGGATGAACTTCAGGCAGTAACACTTAATTGAGGGTGGGGGGTGATGGACCTAGAGTTCTGGGGGGGAGGATCCCCAGCTTAGCAGCTGATGTGCTTATCTGCATGTCAGTGGGCTACACGTGCTTGCCATAGGAGGCAGCTGCAGAAGATAAGCCCACCTTTGGCTTGTTCTCTGCCATCTACAGCCCCGCTGTGTGCTGGGGAGCAGCAGTGCTCCCCGTTTCCTCCCATCAAAGCAAGGGAGGACAAACCAGTCCCTTTCTGCACAGATCAAGCTGTGAGCGGTGTTAAAATTGCAAAAAGAAAAAAAAACAGGGATGCAAACCTGGCGAATCCCAACATTCCTGTGCCTTTCCTGCTGTTATCTGAGGAAAACAGCAGTAACGAAAGATCAGAAGTCTTCATTCAGTGAAATCTTAGGAGCAGACCTCAGCTTCGTGACATGCCCGGGACGAGGAGCACCAGCGGGCTGCAGAGACACTCCAGTGCAGCTGCTTAAAATTACCCTGCAGGGGAGGAGGGTGGGGAAATGGAGAACAGCCTTACGTCCTCCCTCGGACTGGGCTTGCTTTACACCACTCCGTTGAGGGTTTGTTTTCTTTTATCCAAGGTTGGATGGCGTGCTGGGGCTGTATGTGGCAGAGCGCTGCAGCCCGTGCCGGGTGGCGATGCTCTGGGATGGGAGCAGCGAGCGCAGCGGGTCCGACCGAACCCGGGGGCTCAGTATGGAAAGCCTGGATGTCTTTTTCTCTCTTCTGCCTCTCCCTGCCCCCATTCCCTTCACAAGGTGCTTTTAATCCCTTCGGTTAATGTGAAATTAAGATAATGAGTCAAAGAGAAGAGAGGAACTGGGAAAGGGGCAGCAGGGGGAAAGGGGAAAGAAAGGAAAATAGAAAGAAGAGAGATTCCTCTGACAGATAATTAGGGAGATTGGTTTACCAGCCAGGGACTAATGCTAGCTTCCCAGCTCAAACAGTCCCTCGTGACTCATTTTGTGACTTTAATTTCTATGGGGTTCCTTAAGCAGGTGCCCTCTGACAGGTAGTCAATAGGGGACTTCTGGCCGAGCACCAGCGCCTCCGCGGGGAGGTCGCGTTTGGAGGTCAGGGAGCAGGGCCTGGGAGGCCGGGGGGTCAGCAGCCATCACGGTGACAGATGAACCTCACCGTGTTCCCCTCTCTGGAGCTGTCCCTCGCGCAGCGGCCGAGCCGGCGTCCCTTGGGACCGGCCCCCTTTCTGCTGAGAGCCGTCCCTGTTCGGCTCCCGCTCGGCACCTCTCAACTGCTCTTCATTAGCCGCAGGATCGTGCTCGTTCGCAGCCCCGGAGCCGATGCTGAGAGGGTGCTGTCTCCATACCTCTCAACTGGTCCTCATTAGGTAGAACAGGCCCCTTTTGTCCTGCATGAAGCCCCCTTTGTTTCTCAGCCGCAGCGGGGCTGCGAGAGCAGAACCTGATACAAAACAATGCAGCTTTATTTCGCCGGAGCCTCGAGTCAAGGAGAGAGCAGCGTTTCTCGAAGCTCACTGACTTAGCGTGTGCATGGCCGAACACCCGTGGGCTCTGTCTGTCTGTCTGTCTGTGCCCCCCATGCTGAACCCAGCTCCTTGTGCCCTGCTCCTAGCTGGAGCTCGCACTGCCTTCCACCAGCTGCTGATGCAGGCCCCCTTGGAGAAAGTATTTCTAAGGTGATGTAACTACAAGGAATCCTCTACTTTGATCTCTCCACTCAGGGAAGCAGCAATTATTCTGATTTTTCTGTGTTCTGGGGTGAAGTTCAGTGTTTCTCCCCTTTCCCCCAGCGGTTTGCGCCGAGTCCCTGCCCTGGTAACATCTCCCTGCTTGGCGGGGGGGGATCCGGGCCGCTTGGCTTTGCTTCCACCTGCTTTTCCCTGCCAGCCGCTGAGGTTGTGTTGGCTGGAGCCTGGTTAGTCATTCTGTCTGAGATTTCTTTCAGATTGAGGCTAATGATGGCAAAAAAGAAATTAATTTTCTTTCTAATTGGATTCCTGCTTTTCCCCAAAGACCTGATGTCTTTTTAAAAAGCAGTCTCTATCACCTCCGTGTCGGTGGCTGCCATGCAGCTGCAAAGTGGTATCACCACAGGAGTGTCTGGTAGGTTATAAATCGGGTGGCAGAATTAAATGCTTGCATGCCTGGCGTGCCAAGGTCGGTCCCTGATCCCATTAGCCACCTCTTATGCCTCCAAACAGCTGGAGCAGAGCTGAGCATCAGCTGCAAAATACTTAGTTCAAGTGGGAACTGCAAACTGAAAAGAAGCGAACGTGACTTTGGGGTCCCATCTGCTCCAACAGAGAGGGATGAAGGAAGAGGACTGGGATTGAACAGAATTTCAAATTCCCTGAGAAAGAAAACAAAGGCTGACTTATTTACTACTTCTTGGAACAACCAGGGAGCCAAAATGCTGCTTGCAGTGAATTGTTCTTGGTGTTTGCACAGTTAAGGTCTTATTTAAGTCTTTTGGGTAAATAGATCAAGCCACAGCCGAAATTCTCAGAAGCAGGAGTGAGGGCAAGGAGCCCGTTGTCCACATGCCAGTGATCCGGAGAGAAGAACTTCCCTGTCCTATGCAGGAAGGTAAAAGTCCTCGAAATCCAAATTGTTCCAGCTTTAGTGCAGTTACAGCTGTGAGGCAGGTGAGAAGAGCATCCGGAGGAATCCTGATCGGTGAGGTAATCGGAGCGGGGAAACCAGGACAGCAGGATGGAGAAATAGGGCTTTGTGGGTTTCCTGGTACACCTCTACCAAAAGGGATCCTGCTTCGGCTGGTTAATGTTTCTGTGGCCTGCAGGGCAAGCGTTTACACCAAGATCTGTGCCAAGACTGTTGCATCACATTGGTCAAGGTTTATTTTGATACAGCCGCGGGTGGCTTGACGGGTTGCACAACAGCAGAACCAAAACCTCCTCCACGCCAGGAAGCCCTTGCCTGCTGACCTCCAGCCCTGCCACTGAATCTGAAGGGCCCTGGCTGTGGTTCAGCATCCACAGGCTATTGGGTATTGGATGTTCCCACCCCATTGTACGCTTGAATTCTGTGCAACCCACGCAGAGAAACTGGTACGGGCCTCCCGTGTGACTCAGAAAGCTGGGACACGCGGGGTCGGACGTCTCTGGCAAGCAGATGTTTCGGCGGGCAGCGAAGAATTTTGTCGGAGGGTGGTTGGTGATTTTCCTGTAGAAACATCCAGAGCTGTTTGCAGAAGGGCTGGAAGCTGCCGAGTGGCTTGAGCAAGACTTATATCCAGCGCTTCATTCGCGGGCCGGTGCTTGGTATTTATGTAGCGCTCCCCCGTGCCACGCTGCTGATGGGTGCTGGTTTTTTCGGCCCCCTGAAGCAAGTTAAGTGTGTTTGTGTCTAATGCATGGGGCCCGCTGCACCTGCAGCAGGGCTCTGGGTCTCGGAGGGGTCTCAGGACATGGACGAGTCGATGTGACGAGCTGGAGCCGTCTGCCCCCGAAGGCTGGATCTGCTGTGCCGCCGAGTTGGGTGGCCGGCACAGCGCGGCGCTTCTGGCCCGCTCGCTGTGTATGGATGGGGCTCTTGCAGCATGCAAATGCCGCAGCAGGGTGGGACTTTGTCTTACGACCGAGGGGTTTTTGTTTGGTTTCGAACTGTAAATATAACACAATTGTGTTTATATAATGCAATTATGTGAGATGCTGTATATGGGTTTTAAATAGAATGAGGGCTTAATTTAGCCTCTTTTTTTTTTCTCCCATTGATTTTGCAGAGATAGTTTTGTTTGAAAGACTTCTCACCCTTGAGTTTACCGGATTCTGTGCTGCATGATCTCATTGCTGCTATCTCACTCTCTCTCCACCCTTCCCTCCCAATGTTTGCTATTGTAACTGAAGACGAGACATAAAAAGTTAAACAAACTTCTTAAAGACAGGGAACGCATCATCCTGTGTGTTTATGTAGTATTAAACACAACAAGATCCTTATCTGGAGATACTGGAGACTGGATGCTTATTGGATATAAATGAGCAAAGTTCCCATCAACTACATGATTTACACCAATGTAATGTTTGGCGCCAGGCAGTATAAAGATGCGCAAGAAAAAAAAGAAAACTGTGATTTTGCAGACATCCTTTAAAGCATGCAAGCTCTTCTTACAATCCTACACTTAGTAAGTAGAAGAAATGAATGGAAAAATAAAACACATAGGCTGACCATAATCACAAGAGCAAACTTTACAATTCTGACCGTGTTTTTATTTTTAAACCGAGTTCTTTTCCAATGAGCAGTAACGTGATGGGCCAAACCCTCAGGTCTGCATTTCCCAGTTCTTAGCTGGAATTTTCCTCCTAAAATGAGCTGCAGCAACGTTTAGGGTCCAGATCCAATAGCTGGTGATGCAGAGGGTTGTACAGGTTGCACTGCTGTTGACATGAGGAACTTTGGGAGAAGCTTTAGTCTCTGCCCAGGGTATTTTGAAGGTTCAGTTGTGATCGGTGGGTTCTAGGATCTCTGCAGTAAATGTCTGAAATTTTATGCTTGGAGGCAAATCCTTGGGCCAGCTAAACTAAAGCTACTATAACAGTGTTCCATGTTCTCAAGGCTTAGGTAGCAGCATCTCCTCAATATGATTTGATACGAAGTGGGTTTAGGTTTACAGGCAGGGTGTCTGACAAAGAAATTATTAATGGCAAAGCAATGCAGAAAGTCGGGGCACATTCTCAACTCTGGCCTGTTCCTGTCTGGCTCATTTCATGCTGCTCCTCTGCTCTTTCCATCAGATTTATGCTTCCAGTCGTCTTCTGGGATACCACATCCATGCTTGTAAGAAATTAACTTATTTTATAACATATATATATAAAAAAATCTTTCTTATTTAACAGGTGAGGAAACTGGGGCTCAGGGACAAGTTCAAACCAGAGCTGCTTTAGATGAGGAGCGATGGCACAACCTTGTACCTGTCCTTGTGTACATGACCCGGAGCACGTGTCAAGTGCATTGCTGATCAGGTTGTGCTAATGCGAAGGGAGGTGATAGGGCATCATGTCCCATCAGCCGCACCCGTGGTTTTGTGCCTGCAGGGTGATGGAATAACCTGGCTGTGGGGAGGCAGGGACTCTGCTCCTGCTGGGCTTTGCTAGCTCTTCCTTAGCGCTGTCCTGGGTGGGTTAAATGACAACTGCTTGGTGAAATGTTGAAAAAAATATATTTTTAAAGGGTTAAAAGCCTGGCCTCGTTTTTAAAATGTTAATTTCCTACTTCAAATAATATTTTTCTTTAATTTGCCGAATCTCATTTCCAACTGAAAATCGAGGCAATGCAAGTGTTTGTGGTGAGTTGATAGGTCTTGCTGCAAAAATAAAAAGCAAAATCATAATGATGTGTTTCATTCTCTCGGGAAGATTTTTTTATATATATCCAAAGGGGACACTCCTGGAAGAAAAATTAACCAATTTTGGGTTATAACTTATCCATAATTCCCTATAGCCTGCAAGGGTCTTCCAATTTATGTCAGTTGTCCTTCACTCATTTGTGAACTAGGTACAAGTATGAACACCAGCTAACTACAACAAAGATGGGAGGGATATATGTGGGGGACATCCCTTGATGATCCCTTGCCCAGCTGGCAACTGGCAGAAGCAGTTTTTCCTAACTTGGATCCCAGGCTTAAAATAACCTGTCCACCCTGAGGACCTGTCTGTTATCTCGCTGTTCCTTCAGGAGAGAATTGCCGTCGCTTCCTGGCAGCAGAGGTTTGATGCACAGAGGAAAGCTGAATAATTTCCCAGGTTGTGAGACATGGAGCAGTTCTCTTCCAGCCAGCCTAAGGTTTAAACTGGTGGATGGACTGGCACTCGCGTAGTCCTCCAGGCCTACTGGTAATGTGCCAAGTGTACGTGACATTTATTGATTTTAAGCATGGCCAATGCTGGTTTTGAAGCCCGGGTTTATTTTTGAAGATGGGGTGGTGCTGTGTTTGAATGGCACCTAAGTCATTGTCCATCTTTGCCATTTGTGCTGCTCCTGGTCCCTTCCGTTGCTCCCTTCCGCGACTCCATAACTCCATGCTAATTGGGTGCTGGCTCCAGGCTTTCTATTTTAATACTGTTTGATGATAATCATCACTCCTGCAGGATGAATGGTTGAGAACAAAGACAGGAAACGTCCCCCTGATTAGATAGAGGCAGGGGAGCCATTGGAGGAAAAAAACAAATGACAAAAATGACAAATGAGGGTCCTGTAACTTCTGCCATCCTCTTGGGGCATGTGGAAGGGCCTGGAAGGATACGTGAAAAAGACACAGTGATTTACTGGTTTGGCAAACCATATCTTGGAAGCCCTCAAGTATCATCTCCATCTGCAAGCAAAGGCCGGCAGGCGAGATAACGGCGGGCAGCTACCAGCTGGGCTGGTTTTGGCAGTTATGCGGAGCCTCCTTCATTCCAGTCATATTAAAACTGTGACCTTTCTTATTGCATTAATGCTCTTTGGGATCAGAGGGAAAGATGGAGAGCCCAGGTGTAGGTTCCAGAACAAGGTATGAGCTACATCTACAGCGTATAAAGTGCAGACCTGAGCCCTTGCTGGAGTCTGACCCTGTTTCCTCTTGACTTGTGGGGATGTAAGACCAGGCTAGGCTTGGCGTGCTCCTTGGGGAATGCCAGGGAAGAGAAATGGGCCATGCTGTTCCTTAATGCTGACCCAAATGCATACATTTCTACAGAGTAGATATTATGGATGTGGTTCATCTGGCTTCTCAGTTTCTGGGTAAATGTACCTTTACGGTATTACCATATATTTCCAAGGTCCTAAAAGGGCTCTCACGTCTCTTGCTGCACGGGCAGAAAGGTAGTGCAGGTAGCCTGCGTTGGGCTGGACCTTCAGTCCACCAGTAGGAACATGAGAGCATGGGGCTAGAGCAGGTGGTGTCAACCCCATGTCCTGCAGGTACCGGAGAAGCCGCTAGGATCAGGTTTGACTGGGGCCTTTTTCCTCCTCCAAATACAGAAGTGCTCTGTAAACCAGTCAAGAGCAATCTGGAATTTTGTGGGGGAACTAATCAACAAAAACAAACTCTTTGATTTTTGTCAAATTGTTGTCAGAACACTCTAGCTTCTTAAAAAGGGAAAGGTTTTCATTTTCAGTGGTTGAAAACTGAGTGGGAGCCGGAAGTGAAGGGGAGCTGGTTTTGATTAGCCCCAAGTCCCCACATGCTGTTGTACATTTAGATATATTTTTGTTTGTTAAGCTGTTTCAACTAATTCTATTCAGTGCTAGTGTTCAGAGCATTGCCTTGGTTTTGTTCGTGATCATTGTGTGCTGAGGGTACGACCGGAGTGTGGGCATCCATGTGAAGCCTCCAAAATGAGGGCCCTTGGGCTTGTGGGGACTCTGAGGTGCCCAAGGTGTTTCAATATTTCCATGGCTTGCTAATGCTCAAAAATATTTTCTGAAGCTGAGTGAAACACAAAGGCTTACCTCCTTTATCACAATTTTGACTGTAATAAGGATTTAAAAAAAAAATGACCTGAAGATTAGTACTTGGTGTTCCTGTTTCTGATATTTTTTGGCCTTGCTTCTTTCATGACACCTTACTCAAAGGATTATGGTGGTTCTCAGCGATGTCTAGGTCTGAAGCCAATAGAAACCTGCCGAAAGTAAATGGCAGTACTGGCTGACTCGAGTACCTTTAAGTTAAGCTCTAGGGTAAAGTACATTTTCTAACGCTGCAAGGTTTTTGTTGATGGCATTTTTAAGAGAGAACAACTTTTTAGGTGTGGTTTTATAAAAACAAGTCTTCCATCTGTGTTTAGTGGTAATTTATAACTGCTTTCTCAGACCTGTGCTGTGAAATAAATTAGGGACACGCTTGGAAAATACTGAGTTGACTTAAATGTGCTGCAGAGCCCTTTTAGTTTCTTTTATCCCACATTTTTAAATTAAAGAAATGTGATGATTTAAGGCGTTTGATCTTTGAATGTTGCAATTTTTATTAGCATTTGTTTCCAGTTGTGTGTTTTCCTGGTAATCGGTTTCTGGAACCTTTCACCTCTAGATCTCCACCTCCAGTGTCATGCGCGTTTCTTGTGCCCAGCCATCTGGCTCTTCTCTCCCACCACGGACCGAGTGGGGGGTCACTTCTGAAAAGTGAGAACAATTGTTTCTGCGACTTGGCGGCTCTGCTGGATGGCCTCAGTGGGGTCAAGGACTGAAAAAACTACAGGGCGATCTTCTTGTCCCTCTCTAGATGGGATATCTCAGCCTGGGGCTGAGAAGTACAGAGTTGTTGGAAGTTCTGCCAACCAAATCAACCTACTGCGAGATTCAAGTTCTGAACCAGATATTTTTCCTTTCCCCCATCCTTTGGAGAGTAGCAAACCACGATGTGGCTTCAAACCACACATTTCAAAATCAGACAGATCTGTCTTCCCCACCTTGAGAGCAGTTCAAGATCTCTTGGTCTTGAACCAGGCGTCCCTGGTGTTCACAGGCAGCAGCTGAAGAGGAACACGTTGTGAAGAGCCTGTCTGATATTAGGGGGAAGGCTTTAAAAAGGTCACCAATGTTTAAAATTCTGTAATAATTTATTCTTCTCCTTTATTTTCAGTAGAAACACTTCCAAAAATCATTCCTGTATCTCTCCCATTCCCCTGTATCTTCACATATGTAGCAGAATGACTCTTCCTGAGTTCTAGTAGACCAAGTAGACCACGCTACTTCAGTTGCTTCTGTGTGTGCCAGCTCTGCCTGTGAATAGTCCGTTCTTCCCAGAACGCTGTACTGCCAGCTCTTGTGCATCCCAGATGAGCTACCACTTAAGCGAAGTGCCATTCCCTTTGTAAAAAGGGAAAAGCTATAATTTGGTTTAAGCAGACACAGCTTTGGGGCTTGGATTGCTCTCCGAAGGCACGGTCTATAATTCTGACCTTAAATAGGCTCCGTAACATGTCGTTCCAGCCTCTGTGTGTGTGCGCACACGTTGTTAACTATTTCCATGTTTTTGACAGATGGCTTGGTGTACCTCGCAGCAAAGCCAACATCCTGTTGAACAAACAATGAGGAAAAAGGAGGGAGGAAGAATGGGGTGTGGGAGAGAACACAGGATGCCATTTATATTTTTATTTATGCAAGTGTTGGATTTTTTTTTAAATATTGTGTATGCATCAGACTGAGAATTGAGGGGAAAAAGGAACTTTGAGGCTTCATTTATGAGGAGTCTTCAAAGAGGAGACTTCTAAACCTCTCTCCAGAGACTTAGAGACTTGTCATTACTCTTATTCGTCCTGACATCACTGGGATTCATGCCGTTGACTGAATGGAGTTACTGGGTTATAAATCTTTTGTAAGGCACTCTGTCCGTCAGGCCCTGGCAGTGTTGTTTCTTTGGGAGAAGCTTTCAAGGTTCAGACTGCAGTGTTTTGCTTTCAAGGTTAAAGTGCACATCTGAAATGTCAGAAGCCCTCTTCAGGCTTCATCTTTCAGTGAGCTGCTTCAGTAAGTCACCCCTTTCTCCAAGGCCCCAGCCATCCATGCTCCAGCATGCACAGTTTAACAAGAGATCCTGACTCATCCCAAAGACAGAGGGGATGCTTCCTTTGGTCAGAGCACTGGATTTGCTCTTGCCACATGGGTCTGTGGGGTGAACTTGGGGAAACTGGGGTAGTCTTGTCATTTTGCAGTGGAGACAGGGATATTTGCCTGCTTTTGCAAAGTAGTTTGGAGATCTAGTGGTGAAGAATGCTGTAGTCTGGGAGACCAGACGGCTGATAGCTGTCTGCTGTTGTGGTGGCCAGCAAAAAGCTTTCCTGGTCCTACATTGGAGCATTGTGGCATTGGAGCCTGTTCTTGACAGAGACTGATCCTTGGTGAGATTGGTTTAGATGGGGACAGTTCAGCTGACCCCAGCTCAGCAGAGAAAATCCAACTTGGCACCTCATCTCCTTCATCTGTGCCTCTATGCGATGCACTGCTTTCTCTCTACCACGACCCAGCTCTTCTGTTTACCATTGGATCATTGTTTTCTTCCCTCTTGCATGAACTATGTGCAAACTTGTACTCTCTCCCCTCCTTTTATGCTGCTGCATCCCTCCCTCCCTTGGTCTTGCCCTAGTTTATTGTGGAGTTGTGGCTGGTCAGACCTCAGGCAGCGCGTGGCTGGTGGAAGCAGGTTACTACCACCTGGGCCTTCTCCTGGTCAGAACCAGATTTTTCTCCAGAGTCTGATGGTATAGGTCCCTGCTTGCAGCTCAGCACACCCTTTCAGGACACCCTGAAAGTGGAGCTGACAATTTGCATGGGAGCAGCCCATTTCACACCCTCTCTGCTTTTTAGTAACCCCAGTTAATTGTGCATGCACAATCCCTTTTGCGATGCAGCAAGGCCCAGCTGCACCAGGCCATTGAGCTATTTCCAACAACTTCCCACTGCTGGAATATCAAGCCACCCTTTCTAAACCCTTGAACACCTTATCCCGAGGAAGTACCCCTATCCCCAGAGCAGGCTATAGCAATACTTTTATCCTCCAGTTAAGCCTCCAGTTCTGCAGAGACGTCTGCACGGATCCCAGGCAGTTCCCCGTCCCTGAAATAGCGTGGCCCGTTAAACGCTACCAGCTGAAAATAACCCACGCGCCATGGCAGGCGGTTTGTGAGGCACCGCGATGCCAAATCCCCATTTGCAATACATCATCCCTCCTTCCATAAGCTTCCCAGGCAATGGGAAGATTTTTCCGTCCTTCCCTGCTAGTAATGAAGTAAAGTATAAAGCGAGTTATAAAGATGTTTAAAGGAGCTTTTGCCCTGGCCTGGCCTGGAAGATCTGAGGTCATTCACAGTGCATATTAGTAAATATGTGTAGGGCCTTTGGAGCTTTCTTCCAGAGAAACAGCTAATAAAGCTAGCTGCCTGTGTTTGTTGTTCATGCCAAGACACATTCCAGCATCTGATTATTTTATTTCATTGCTTTAATGTGGAAAGAAAGAGAGAAGCATTAATTTTTCCAGGTGGATTGGCCTGTTTTGGGGAGGTCATGACTTATGGTAGGTGAATTTGGATTAAAACTGACCCGAGCTATGATGTAAGTAATAAACTTGGTGCAAGTAAAATTTAAACAGTGTAGTAAGTAAAGGTAAAGAAGAAGAGCTTTTCAAGGAAGGGCATGAAAGCTGGATTGCTGACTTCCATTCTGTATGGAATTGAAAAAGAAAAGTAGAGGCAGTAGAATTGTAGTTGCTTAAATGGCCTGATCAGCAAAGGAAACCTTAGAAAATCATGTGAAAGACCTCCTTGTAACCATACATAGTACAGAAGATACCGGAGAGGAGTTTCTACTCCCTCAGATTCTGTAGTTTGGGAGGGAGGAAGGGATTGTTTCTAGTTGGAACGAAATGGTAAACTTACTGTGTCCTGCAGACCAATTTTAAAAATGGATTTAACGTTACCAGAACACTTTTTCTGTGGGATTAGTTGCTTGAACTTCTTTATTGTGGTATATAATACGGAAATGTAACAAACATTCTGACATTTTCATGAAAAAAAGTCATCAAAATCGATACTCCTCTTTAGATCTTTGCTCTGTAAAGATAATTACTGTTTCAACCGTTTTAAAGCAGCCGTGTTCCCTGTCTGAGGTCTTGGTCTGTAGATATGTGACCAGTCTTTACTCATGGGAATAGGGTTAATGAATTTTGTGAAACTGGATATGTGAGTATGGGCTGTCTAAATCAGAAAAAGTCATAGATTCATGTTCTGTAGGTCTGGTTTAATTTTTCAGTTTTGTGTCACTTCATAGGCATTTCTCTTAATTCTCCCCAACGTAGACAGAATTGGAAACAGGACATCTAAGGCTGGGAATTTGTGGCCAGCTTCTTATCTCTCGTTGGTTTTCCACTACTATAACTTCAATGACGGAGCATCTTTTTTTGTTTAAATATTCTGGTGTGAGAGAAATGAAGACCAAAGGACTTTGGATAGTTTATGATGGGTTACTGGATGTAAGTGGAAAATTAGAAGTGATCCATATCCGGTTTATTCTACTCTGTTCTCCATTTAATCATTGCAGTTCCAGGCACTGTAAATTTCTAAATTTTACTTGAAAATGAAGTGGCTCGTTATAACTGATGGTGCTAATCCTTCTGCTGGCAGTAGCTATGTTGCTGAAATGACATAATTTGTGACTTGCAGTGATCAGTGGTGTATGTGGGTTAAATCTAAAACCCCGTTTTGAATGGTTTTGCTCATATCTTACAACACAGTTGTTAACTACTACACGTGGCAGTTATGTTTGACATTAGATGGCCAAAAAGTGAAAATAAATATTTAAATCCCATGTATGTGTGGTCCTGCCAAACAGAATGAAGATAGCAGGCTGATGTCCAATACTCTTAACTGGAACTACACGGCTTTTGGTTCTCACTGAACTTGGAAATTCCTGGGTTCCACTGCGCACTGTGAAGGCTTGCCAACTTCTAAGAGGTGTTATAGAGAGCAGTCATTCATTTTCCAAGTCTGGCAATAGACAAGAACTAAAAGGCCTAATTTTCAAGGTATTAGGGAAAACTTTTATCTATAAGCACTGGAATGAGATTGGCTTCCCTGACAGTTCTCTAAGTCTGGTCTAAATTGTAATATACAGGATTCCTGTCCAGAAGCAATCTGTGAGTAAGCTTTAATCCAAAAATCTTTGAGATCCTAGCTTCATTGTTGACTGAATTTCTGCTACGCGTGCATTCCTTGCTGCACCATTTGAAGCTGTGAAGGTCATATGCAGTACCTGACGAGCTAAACTAGTAGATTAGTAAAATGGTTTCATGAGTAGGGAATATATTTATGCATATGAGATCATTTTCTAACTTTGTGTCTAAAATGCAGATTTATGTACTTGAAACATAAATTGGAATAGATTGAATTCAGCGTTTTGGTGGAATATGGCAGGGCCGAGCTCAAGGAGACACATACTTTGGATCCTGATCAAAACTTTAAAAGTGAAAAGATTAGATTTGTTCCAATCCAGCCGTAACTGGGTGTAGTATAGAACATGGAACATCATTCCTGATCTGTTGGTTGAGTTCAGTTCTTTGATTTCTCTGTGTTCGCACTTTTTTTTGAAAGTGGTGTTTAGTACAGCTCTCATCCCTCTAATCCACATTTTTTGTTCTGTTCTTCTGCATTTGTGAAAGTTTCTTATCAAAGGGAGGAATTTCAAGGACTGTGAGGGTTTGAAAAAGAAACTAAAAGCACTGGCAAGGCAAAAGATCTCTCAGTTCAGTTGCTCAGCTTTCTTAACAAATTGCTGAAGTTTAAACACGGCCTTGCTCCTTCAGCCCAGCTTCTCTTTCTTCCTGGCTTCAGTTGTGGAAAAAATAACAATAAAACTTCGCATTGTAATGCAGATTATAATGTTCACAACATCAAGATTGATTGCATTCACCCGTCACAAGAAAAACATGACCGTGGTCTACATCTTGGATAGGCACCAGGGCTTGGGATATCATCAAACCCTATGGGTCTGGAGGGGTTGTTTGTTGGTTGGTTGGTTTGTTTGATGTTTTTTTATTGTTGGTGGTAGTGGTATCTCACGCAAAGAACTCAAGTCTGCAGAAGGAAGCCTTCTCAGTGTCCCAATCTGCCTCCCACCCATCGTCCAGCTGTAAGCACTGTGATAAATGGGCAGAATGGACACAATAGTGCAAGACAGAACAGAAAACCACAAATGACCTGCAATAATTTCTCTGCTGGGCAGCAAAGCAGTTGATCAAGGCCCAGGGATACTCAGTATGTTACGCTGTGCCTCTTGGAACCCCTTCAAAACCTCCAGGGTTGGACACACCTCCAGATATTTGTGAAACTATCAGGAAGGGAGGGAGTGTGGAATTTGTATGTGCTGGAAGATGGAAGGCCTTCGGTTCCCCTCAGATCATTTCAGTGGTATTTTCTTGGTTTGTACTGAATATCTTGGGGATGAGTGGAAAAGAAGAAAATTTGCAAAATTTAACATTTCAAGAATATTTAACTTTTTGATGTTATATTGGTAGAAAATGAGAATATTCATAGAAAAGCAGCTCGTTCATTTTCCTACCCTTGAGCCATAGTAGTTACTTTCCCAACAGCAACAACAGATTCTTACACACTCCATGTTTTTCCCTGTAGCTCAGAGTAAAAGCTAACTTCTTTCTGAACGTGTTTGCATTTAGTGAGACATTGACCTCTGAAGAAGAGTAGAAATTTGACCTAAGTGGTTTCTATTTCCAAAACTTGGGAAGATCTCTGCTCTAACTGCGTGACCAGGGCAATGACAAAAATATTCTTTGAACCTCATTCTGAATAGCTGAAGTGGACAAAATAGCTTTTCTAGGAAAATCTTTTGCACCCTAGTTGGACACTAATAGATGGTATGTGCAAAGTGCAAATTCTGAACTCTGTGTAGCAGCTGCCAGGAAGTTTAGTGAGACAGCGGCCATGGTGCTGGGCAGTATTTACTCACCAGTGGAAAGGGCATGACAACATTATATCAAATATTTTACTTGAAATTTGGAATGATTACCAAACATCTGTATACACACAAACTGGATTCTTCCTTTTGATTTTTCTTTATTTATTTTTTGTTGTTGTTGCTGAAATAAAGTAATATTTTGAACTTCTTCAGATGCTCCCCACAATTGTATATATATATCCCCCAAAGTTGTCTTGAGTCCAGACAGTTCATTGTGGAAGAAACTGGGCCATTGCAGAGCTCTAGGAATTAATTTAAACTTCGAAGTTCTCTGCAACTACTGCTCTGGACTTACCTTGGGGACCCAGGATGCTCTGGTGGAAGAGCAATCTACCTTTCTTACAGCCATAAAGCCTGCTAGGATCTGGGAACCTAAAAACCAGACTTGTCCAGCAGTGGACAGCTGAGAAGCTGGAAGAATGAGCTGAGGGATAATGAGACAGATTTCTGTTGGAAACCCACATGATTTATGTCAGGATATTATTGAGACTAGCATGTCTCTAAGGACAATCTCTATATTTGACATGTTTGGGTTGTGCAGATTTCCGATGCAATTTCTGGACCAGTTTGTACCATGGTTACATGCCTTTGGTGAAGCTGTAGCATTGAGGGAGTCACGAAAAGAAAGGCTCTTCTGTCCGCTCAGATCTGCCGCACTAAAGTATGTCCAGATGGACAGATGACCTCCAGAGGTCCCTTCCAGCCTAAATTATTCAGAGACTCTGTGTTCTAGCATTCCAGAGGGAGTGTTAGGTGAAACTGGGACCATCCCATATGGGGAGGAAGACAGTTATAGCTGCAAGTCCTGTGTTTTGACCCTGTCCTCCGCCCTGGCCATCCATCACTGGGCACTGGTATTTTATTCTACCAGGGCGTCAATCACCATTTCAATTAGTGTGTGGGAGAAGAGTGTGTGGATGATAGTACCCGATCTTCCATTTGATTTAGGATGAATCACACTTAAGAGGGCATCTGAGGTTAAAGAACACAGGGATTCGGGACACAAGTATAAATCAACAGGCTTGAGGTTTTCATTATTCACCTTCTCGTGTATGGAGTGATATGACTCATTGGATCATAAAAGAGATCAAATAGCTTTGTTGCTAATAATTCTTTCCTTGACCCATTCCCTGGCACATTAGGTTTGTAAACAGAATTTTAATGGCATCCCTTGGAAGTAATAACATCACGCCTTTATAGTACCTTGGCTGACTGTATGCTCCCAGCTATAACTGTGCTTGGGTTTAATCCTTAGCCGTTTGTGGGAACTAATGCGCTTTCATATCTTCTTGAGCTTTCAGTTATTGCCTTTTCGAGATTGATCATCTCCAGTTACTCTGCCTCTCGCCCTCCTCATCCACGGATGACATTTGAACCCTCCCGGGAGCCCACGGCTCAGCTTTCCCCAAATGATAAGCGCTCCCTGTAATATTCTGGTGGAGATAACATGCTTGAACTTCAGAGTGTTGTTAATGTCTAATGAGCTCATGGCGCCATTTATTGTTTTATGGCTAAATCGTGATTGTTCATTAACAAAAGTAGCATTAGACCATGTGCTAACTTTTGACAGAGGAAAAGGTGCATGATGGAGGGTGGTACGTGTGGTGGCACAGGCAGCAAACGTCCCGCTGGCTCCTGCCCCAGTGCTCTGTAGCTGCAGCTGCCAGTCCTGGGGCAGAGCGAGAGCATCTCTGGTACGGGGCTCTGGCATCAGGCGCAATGAAGTGCCAGTGCTGCAGCATGCTGTGGCTCTAAAGAGGCACAGTATCGATCAAATTTGCAGTCGGTAGGCTCTGATATTGTAATGGCTTTTGCCCTGCTGCATATCACCTTTTGCAGTCCACTTTGTGTTGCTTCGTTTGCCAATGCGGCCGTCTTATCATTTGCTGCCCGCCGGAGTGGCCTCCCCTGCAGCCCAGCTGCAAGGACTCTGGCATATGGGGTCGGTGGTCCCAGGGTGGGAAATGCCACATTCATGGACTGGGGGTGGGAAGGAAGGTCCTGGTGTCCATCAGGAGGTGGAACTTGTTGGAATGGGTCCCAGACCTTCTTGTGAGATGGGAAAACATCTGGTGATGGAGAGCCCTGCCCCTTCTGGTCCTCTGTCCAGAAGAGGATGCTGTCATGGCGCTCACTGATACGATTCTTCTGGTGTTGCTGATGGGAAAGGTTTAGATGACATTTGCAGACTGCAACCCTCAGGACCTGGGTTTTGGTCCCAGATAGCTGTAGACTGAGAAAACACTTGGAGCAAGAGTGATAGACAAGGTCTCTTGATGCCTGGGAGGTGGTGCCTGCCCTCCCTGAGGCTGCTGCAAGTCTTTGGGTGCGTTTTCTGCCTGTTACTGGCTGGTGGGCTCATCTGTCCTCAGATGTGTCTAACAGGGATCTTGCTCCCCCAAAACACTGGAATATGGTCAGTTTGGCTTGTAGGGAGAACAGACTATAAGATTTTCTTTTTGCCTTTCCTGCCTTCCAGAGGTTTATTCAGGTACCAGAAAGAGGTAGGCAGTTGGGGGAAGAAAAAAAAAAGTATTTTCCGCCTGCCCATACATTTTGTTTCTATCTTATTCAAAGAAATAGAACTGTTTCATCTAGGGAGAGGAGAAAGGGGGAGGTGGGAAGGTAAAGGACGGGAAGGAAAGGAAAAGTCTGTGTTTCTTCGTCATTTAATCGGGTTAGTGCTGAGCCTACAACTGATAAATGAGCTTTGTAGAAATAAAAACTGAAACAAAGTCCCAGAGTAATTATTCAAGAATGCTTTTTATGGTAGCTAATTTATTCATGGGATGGCAGACACCCAAAGGCAGCACTGAACTCTGTAGCTGTGTGATGGTCACAAAAGAAGGCTGTAGCTGCACTGAAGCTGAAACTCTCTAATTATAGCCTGGAACCTTGACTATCGGAGATGTATGGACCAAAGAGCTTCAGAAGAGTGCTAGAGAAGGAAAATAGTGTGCAGGATGAGTGGTGGGTAGGTGTTTGGAAGAATTTGGGTTGTGTCACCTTGTTTGAAAGGCTCATTTTCTGTATCAGTTTCCATTTTGTTTCGGTCAGTCCTTGTAATTAATGAACAAGCTTTTGCATTAAAGGCAAATGTAAAAAAGTACTCACAACTTGCTTATAAATAGCTTTTGGACTGCCTTTTTAGTATATATATACACACATATATATGTACATTTATGTGTGTATATATAATATATATGTTAAAACAAACTTACATGAATAAACAATAGAAATATAATGACCTTTTTATAGATATTACTCTGTTATATGCAACAGAGCTGTCTGGTGTATTCCAGCTTGTAAACCATGCGTGTTTAGTACAGGATGTGTACTCTTCATCATTTATAGTTGTTTAAATGAAGGCTTTCGTGGTGGTGCTGTCGTGCAAAGCAGCACTGCGAGCCTGGGGCAAAAAGTATTAGGTGTCGGGGGGCTGGATATATTAAGCAGGAGATTTAATTAAAGGACCATCATGATCCCTTCCAGCTAAGGAATATATTCAGTTAAAAACTGATTAGAGCTGAATCACCATCTGAGATTCATGAAAAAAATATTGGTGGAGGTTAGGAGAGTTAAGATACCCAGTACCTATGGGATTTTTGTAGAATGGGGGCATTTAAATCTCATGAAAGCCTCTGGAGTGCTTAGTATCAATCTGAAGACTGAATTCATCCCTGATCTTGTAAAATCACTGCCCTTTGCCAGCAATAGACTTGGCTCAGGAGGGAAAACTGCTCTCTGATGAATGCTAGAAAACAGACACTGTATTTGGGATGCACAAGGAGCTCCTGCCAGCTCCGCTCTGGAGGAGTATGGCACAAAGCAGCAGTGAGCAAGACTAAGAGGTCTAAGGAGGGGGATTTTACCCCAAATCTTGTATAGCTCTAGCAAAGAGAGACTATATCCATCCTCTTCTGTCTGCCCTTCCCCTGGAGAACAGGTAGGAGTTGCAAGAACGTCTCTGGCATTTAGGACGACAGAAACCCTGTGTGTGAGGACAAATGATTAACTAGTTGATGCTGAGAGATGACCCCCATGGGCAGTTTGTTCCAGGACTGTACATTCACACAGAGACAGATCAGTAATTCCCAGCTTTTCTCAGCCACTGAACAGAAGTTCTTTCCAGAGCAATAATTGCCTCCCTCTTTCGCCATGAGGAAAAGCGATGTCGAGCACGGCAATTGGTTTGCCCAGGTATCTCCCAGGCCAGAAGTGAGCATAAGACTCCGGGAACCCATCTGGGTGTAGGGTTTTGGTGACATAGCTATACAGCAGCTGCTAGCTTGGATGAACCTCGGGTCTGTTCCAGTAAGGTCATCTCTGGACCTTTGACTTAGGGGATGACCCGGAGCTGCTTTTTGTTCAGCCGCCAGCACCTGGTTGCTTGGGTGATGCCTGCAGTGAACGTGCAGCCTGCATTTTCTCAACTTTTATCCCTCTCAGTGGTGTTCCTCCAACTATCCGCAGCCTGTGGCTTCCCTCCTCTCTGGCAACAGGGAAGGCTGACTCCACGGCGAGACCAGGAGCACCCATCGCAGCGTTATTAGACCCTTCTTGTGCATCCAGCTGAGGGAGAGCCACTGCGGAGCCCACTTCGCCTTCAAATGTTTAACAGATTGGCTTACGTCTAATTCCTGCCCCTGTGTTTACAGAAGGTGGAGGACGGAGGGAAAGGGGGGCTGCTGTGCAAGGGAGAAGGGCACGAAGAAAAAAGCAATGACTAACCCTCCATCAAAGAGCTGCTTTCCTACTTGTGGTTTCAAAATGCTTCCTCCTTCCCCAGCTATCCTGTAATCACTCTCCAACATTCACCAGAGCAGTGTTTACATCCAGCACTATTACCGGCAGGGGAGACAGGAGAAATTAAGGCCTCGCATGCCCCATTATCTCCCCCTCTTCTCCCCCTCCCACAGGCAGACACACTTCTCTCCCCTCGCCCCTTTTCATCAAACGCCTCCAATTCATGAAGGAGTAAAAGCCCTTTAATGGGATTCTGGAGATCTTAAAATCCAGGTGGTTTGTTTAAAAAAAAAAAAAAAAGAGAGAGAGGAGGGGGGAGGAAGAAAAAAAAAATCTTGGAGAAAAATACCAACAGCTCACTCTTTTTGGCTGCTTTGTTTCTTTTCCACGTTGTCTTGAACCTCTTTCTCTTCCCCAACTCCGCTTGGCAGCTGGGGTGAGCTGGAGTTTGACTTGGATGGCTAGTGAGACCACACAGAGCTCACCCTGGCTGGAATTAATTTCCTATGTACAGCTGAAGAATCCCATGCACACACACACAAGCGCAGCGAGCCCTCGCGTTTCCTTTTGATTTCCTTTTTGTGCTTCCTTCCCCAGATACAACTTTTTATCAGAAGCAGAGCGAGCTGCAATGCCACCGCGGCCGCTGTCAAGGCGCGAGGCTCTGCCCCAGCGTGGAGCAGAGCCGGGCGAGGCTCGGCTCTTAGATGTCAGGCAGGCGAGCAGACGTGTGAAAAATGGCCAATGTTGGACAACAATAAATGTGGATTATGACTTCTTTTTTATGAAGGGTAAAAAAAGGATAGTCATATGGTACTGGCACTTGACGGGGACTCGAGGTCTGATTCCAATTCCTTGTTTAACCGCAGATTTCCTCTAAATAATTCTTGTAATCTCTTGATTCCCCAGCTGAGGTCAGGGGCCCATTGTTCTACACCCTGTAACAACACAATGGGACACAGTTCCTGCCCCAAAGAGCTTACAGTGAAAACAATCAAAGAATAAAAAAGAAACTCAGGCTTGCCCAAAGTTACACCCTGGTGTTAAACTGAAGATTAGAACCAGACCTCCTGACTCTCTAGGTTTCGAGTCTTCTGCGATCTGAGGATCGTAACATTCTTCTGGCTCCTATCTTTAGATTCACACTGCAGTGTTAAAGACCATCCAAATAGGAAATATTGAATCTATTACCCCTCTGAGTACAGAGGAGCGGGAGCCGTATTTGTGATGGGCAGCTATGCCTGTAGAGGAAGGACAGCCTCTGTGCTGTGCTGGTTTTTTGCTAGTTCTTTGCGCTGATGGCAAACGGAGAGGGGCTGGGAAGTTTGGGAAGCTGGTTAAGGACCTGCAGGGTTACAGGACATCATAAGAACCAGAACAACGGACCGGTACTGGGCTCGGTGGCTGGTAGAAGCATTGTGACAGACTGCGCTGAAGCCTCTTTCTTCAGCGGGAAGGGAGATGGCATATGGGGACGTTTAAGCGGAGAATATTTACTCCCACATGTAGGAGCTGTTAGAATAGCGCTGTGCCCAGAACTTGCTCCTCTCCCAGGACACGGATGTACTGAATGAATGGGGTGGCACACGCATGTGAGTATGTCCCAAGTCTCCTTTGTGCTAGCACAACAGTCCTTGCACCACAGGAATATTCGTAGCTCAGTGGTCCTGGTGAAAGATGTCAAACTTGGATGAGGGTCTGGTTGTGCTAGCGTTGCGAAAAGCATCCAATGCTCCAAAGCATTGACGTGTCCTTTGTGACTCAAAGGCTAAAACTAAAGCAGGCTTGGCAAATCGTTCAGCAAAGAGAGGATCTCACAGTAACTGTGGCTGGTAGCCTTGCAGTGTTATCTCTTAGTTTAAAGGCTCAGCATTTAGAGTGATCTGATAATGCACAAAGTGGTAATTTGTGTATTACACCTCCAGAGTATTTTGGTGGCTCTGCTTGAGCTTTGCCTACTGAACGTTATTAGGGGGAGAATTGTGAACGTTCATATGCTATGTTTTCCTTTTCATACTTGTCTGTTTGTATGAAACTTGTAGTCACTTTGAGACCTTTAATTTCATCTACCTTAAGCTGCAGGATGGATACCAGTTTCCAGATTTAGCAGAGAGATGGGCATAAACATGTCTTAAGGGACTTGTAGGAGCCTTTCGCAGGATATAGGAAACCACCTAACTTTGGAGGTTTCCTCTCCATGTCCATAAGCACAGAGATTACACCTCCAAGGTGTTCTTCATCTTCTCAAAGATGTAGAAATATTTTAGCCCATCTTTCATGGTCAAGGAAACAGCCACTTTTAGGGCCTGATTCGCCTGCGTTATTTCAGGTAGCTTCACTGGGATGAGAAGAACAACTTCATAAGTGCATTGCCTGTTTCCTCTGACTGGAAATGGAGTTTAATTCCTGGTATAGAAGGTGATACATGCAATGTACTGTTGTCTCACCCCGTATTTCCATGAGTCATCAGAGCTGTTTGGTTCTTCTTGAGGGAAGGTGATTGTCCCATGCGGCCGCTGCCCCATTGGATTACCAGGACAGCATTATTAGGCGTGTAATTGCAACTGGAGGATTTTGTCTTCGGCTCTGAGCTCTTGGATAAGACCTTGAAATTGCTTCATCCTCCTGATGTTCTTATTTTTTTCTTATTGGTTCAGAAAAATTGTGGGGAAATGACTGGATTTCCTTTTGGAAAAAATACCTTTCAACGGGTACTGCACCTTAGACCTCAATTTCTGTAAAAGTACTGGAAAAAGGAAAGGGGAGGAGAATTAAAATGATCTAAAGGGTTGTATTAAGATTCAGTGTTCACTTCTACTAACATGAAATGCTCTAAAAACAGGAGATAGGCATCAAAAACTAATAAGATTTTGAAAGTTTGTTTATTTGGCTTCTGCGTTTGGGATGTGCATGGGTCATATGCTCAAGATTTTCCTTGCGACGGCAAAGAAACTTGCTTCTTTTTATTTATTTATTTATTTTAATGAGAGCTTAGACTCTCATGTAATTGCTTGTTTCCTGGAGTTGGGGCCTTTAAGTAAATATGAAGTATCCTGAGATTCGTGTTAAAGTCACGAGTTGGCAACTCTGTTTTATTTTACTTTAGAGAAGACTTTACTTGTGTACAAGACCTAGATGCCTTTGAAATTGCCACGCAAAGAGTATTATCATTGGTGTTTGTTAGTTCTGCTAACAGCTATTATAGCAGCACTTGGAAGCTTTTTTTCTGATAAAAAAAATTTACTGGAAAAAATTAGGAACATATCAGAATGTTTCTTTTTGGTGAAGTTGAAAAGCTTCCTCTTGACTTAATTCTGTCTTCCATTACACTGCACGTTATTTATAGTATAAAGGATGAAAGATCTGAACCCTGCTTGAAAAGCTGAAGTGGAAATTAGACAGTCAGTTCTTATTGAAAAGAATGATTTTGAAAAAAAAGAAATCACAACAAACTATTTTCATTAGTTTTCATCTCTCCCAGAGTCTGAGGGTTTGGGCTTTTCTTGCCAATTTGAAAACAAGCCAATTATTTGAAATGTAGAAATCTCGGATTTTTTGTTGCCATACAGATATTCAACTTTAGCCTAGCCCTGTCCATTATTTCATGTTAAAATGAAGACAGTACAGACCCAATGATCTGATTTATTTGGTAGTAAATGTATTTTATTTTCTTGTTCTCTGCCTTTCACTCTTATTCTTGACCTGTTTCAAAAACAATTGTTGCAGGCCAATGGAGAGCATACTTTGATGCAACATTAATAAGAACAAAGAGGCTTAAATTATAGAAATAGCCGTCTGTCACACATTAGTAGCTTTGCTCTCCATTTGGCAGATCTATGGCGGATAAAATTGTGTGTGAAAGGATGAAGGGGGAGAGAGTTGGATAAGAGTGGTAGTATCTGATCCAGGATAATGAAGAAGACAGATCCATGCAGAGATTTATTTTATTTGCTTTTGGCAATTAGCATCAGTAATATTGTATCTGGGAAGCTGGAACTGCCACAGATAATCATGTTATTGCTTTTGGGATGGTTTCTCCAGCTCTAATACCAAGGGCTTGAGTCAATAGGGGATGTGAGGACTCAGCACCTCTGAAGGTGCTTTCATAGGTGCTTCTAAACAAATAAGTTTTAGGCATCCAACATCAGGAGCCCAGGGCAAGAAAAGTCTGCTTTAATGCTGCAAGGTGAAAACAGACTTGCTCTGGATGTTTCATAGGTGCATTGCTCAAGATGTCTGTGCCTTGGTGGGACTGCTAGAGCAAATCACGGGGTGCTGGTGAGACATGAGCTTGTCTGTCATTGCCTCTCTCTTTTCCTTGTTATCTTCCTCTGTGAACCAGTAACTGGGATGGGGTCCTGTGGGCTAAATTGTCCAGGCGTTACTTGTGGATTCAAAACCCCTTAGTCCTTAAGAGAGCTGCCCATTCCCCGACCCCACACTCGCTTGGCTGCTTTGTTCAGGGTTGGCCGAAGGGACCCCCCCGCCTCTGTTGCTTCAAATCCCAGCTCAGGTGCAAAATTCAGGCTCTACCTGCCTACAGGACAGTTGCAGGTGGCTTTGCAGCCTGTTCTGCCAAGCACTCACAAGGGGGAAGAGGACTGCTGAGGACTACACTGTCTTAAGTCACAAAGCATCTTCTTGCAGGGACTTGAACGCAAACCCAGATGCTTATCTTGCATTTGTCCTAACTAGCCATCCCCGTAGGATAGCCTGTGTATTTGCGCCAGGGTTTGGTATATTTGCTAGCACGGGTCAGCTGGGACATGGTAGCTCTCACGCTCTGGGCTGTGCTGATCCCTCTTCTTTGCGGGACTTCATAATCCCCGCTGGTTAGTGCTTTGACTGGGGACTGAGAACTTGCTTCTCGTCTTGGAATTAACACAGCTCTGCTGTGATGTAAGTTCAGGGGCTGTCAGTGAGCTGCTCAGTTTTGAAATAGCACAAATGACATAAGAGACAGGTCTGAAAGGTAGAAATAGGGTAGTTTTTGTCCACTGTGGCTGCTGTGAGCTGGCTGGCCTCAGCACAGTGCTTTGCAGCTGTAGTAAAACCCCACCGATGTTGCTTTGCTTGAGTGGCACCTTTCATGCTTTTTGCAGTGCTTTGCCAGTTGTGATCAGTCCTGGTGACAGCTCTGCAGGGATAATAGCAAGGCTGGGATTTCTTTCTGCTTTCCAATGGAGTGACCAAGGGGATAGAGGTCAGCAGGGGCCAGAGCAGCAGGAGAGGTTAGGGGAGGAACCAAGAACAACGCAGGATTTCCCAGCTCCTTGGGCCTCAATTGCAGCTCCTAAACATGTCACCCTGACACCCTGCCAAGGCAGAGAAGAGCCAAGAGGTGCCTCCATCCCCTCAGCTAAAACACAAGCCCTCGGCTGGCGGCAGAGCAGTGAGCTCGGGATCAAGTCTGAGCTCACCCAGCAGTGGCATGCGTCGTGCCGCCGGGCAGCACCCCGGGGCCCCACTGACACACAGCACCCTGGGGACCCACTGACACCGAGCACCCCGGGCTGCTGCATCATCAAACGAGAGCCCTCTGCGGAGGCTGTGTCACCCATGCCCGGGAAGGTGGCCGCCTGGGAGTGTTGAGCAAGATCCTCCAGCCCAGAGGGTTGTAAAATCCTTTCCCTTCCTGTCTGCGCTCTATTTTTTTGAGTGTGGAAAGGAGGGACGAGCTCGCGCGCTCTCCACTTGTACCTCCTCAGGAAGGTTGGGGCAGCCGGGAGCCAGGGACTCACGCGCCCCATTCTGTCGCAACGTCCCAACATCAACACCCTCTGATCTATGGTATCTTGAGAGTTTGCAGCTCTCGTGTGGAGACGGAGTATGAATAAGGGCCCCCCAGTGTATTGGGAATCGGGCCTGTGGGTCTCCCGTGTCAAGTGAGTCATAATGTATTAGATCCGAGGACTTCCCCCACGGGTGTTTAGTCTCAACAAACCCAGCTAATTCAGATTTAACTTAGCTCTTAATATGCTACATTGCTGAGTCTTCTAATTAATGCCACATGTTGCAGTCAGCTGTCATACTGAATAAATGTTTACAAAGCTATTAATGTACTGTATTTGTAAACCAGACCAGCTCCTTTTTGGAAATCATGTGGTATGTGTTTTCCCCTCAAAGATGAAAAAAGTTTTTAGCAATAACGAATGCTTTATTTTTGCAGTAACAGCCACTTCCCCAGAACTCAGTGCTGACTTTCTTGGGCTGAGGCCATTATCCAGGGGAAGGGACGGGGGCAGAGCTGTCCCTGAAGCAGAAGGGTGTTCTCCTATAGCTGAGCTGCTCCCCCTTTTTGCCACTGTGGGCCAAGGGGCTGGGTATGGCCGGCGAGCCCCGTGCCTGCTGAAGAGTGCGTTGGTCTGGTGGCTTTCGTGTCCCCAGCTGCTGCCAAAATAACAGGAGATGCCAAAGTGGGAGGGAGGAGGGAGCAGGGCTGGGTTCTGCGTGCTGCCACGGACTCCCACGTCACTCTAGGCAGGACGCTTGGCCCAGGGATTTAGGCACATTGTCCCATTTGATGTCTCTGGAAAGTCAGTACCGAGCCCCGAACTGGAGCTCCTGGCTTAGCGGCGCTCTTTGCATCCCCGGTCTCTAGAGCAAGACGAGTGGCGGAGCGTCCATCGCAGGGGCCGTGAGGACAGCTGGGTCAGGATGGTGCTGGGGAGCAGGACAGCTGTGATAGGGGCAGTCAAGACATGGGGCCGTGCAGGGGGTGGCCGGGAGAGCAGCTGCCCCCAGCCCATGCTCTGACGTACGGGGCTGTTGTGGATGAGGGCTCTCCATCGGCTCCAGGCAGGAGCGTCTAAGGGGAGCTGGGATTTGGGATCTCCAAAAAGCTGAAATTCCTCTAAAGACTGAGGGAGGGGGAAAAGCTTTTCTCTTTCCTCTCTCTCTCTTTTTTTTCTTAGCCTGTACAACTAAAAAAATGAACAAAACCCAGATGGCTCTCTGCCCATCTTCCTTGCCTTCAGCAAATAAAATCCTTTAGTGTGAAACCAACAAGCGGGCAGGTAACTTATGCTCCCAGTGCCTTGAGAAGGAGGTGAACATCCCTCAGAGTATTGAGAGAGTTTTAATTCCAGCAGTAAATATATTATAAGTATAAATGGAATTTTCTCTGCTTTTAACCAGCTGTAGTATGGGCTGACACCCCTCATGGTTTGGAAGAATTAGTAGTGAAGCGTGTGCAGGTAAATTGCAGCCAAGCTGTTAAATGATTCTGCTAGCAGGGCTCATCCTTGCCTTCTTGCAAATACCAGCTTCAGGTGACTTCTCCAACAGGGGGATTATCTGCAGCCCCAGACATCTGAGTGGGGCAAATCCAACCTCGAGGTCACGGTGGTGGGTTAAAAAGCTTGCTGTGGTCACAGTGGGAGAATGAATCTAGAAAAGAGAAAAATATTCTTAGAGTAGGGTAAATTAAGTATCTGTCTCTCTGTATGCCTTGCCACCCCCTAATAGTACTTGGGCATGGATGGTGTTTTCCACCAAAAAGGGAGGGGGCACTTTCAGTTAGAAAAGGTTTGACAAGTGCTTCATTGGGGAGCGATGCTGCAAAAGCTCAGAGCTGCACCTCGCAGCCGTGCTGTTTGGCTTGGTGCCTGTTTGTAAGTGACTGCTGAAGCATGGCCGAGGCGGGGGGAGACCTTTGCTTTCCTGGTGCAGAAAATCATCAAGGACTGGGGGTAAATATACGTCGCCAAAAACTGCCTTCAAGGAAATGGCCACGTGCTGTGTGAGAGCCTGCATGCGTCTCGGTGGAGATGGCTTTCATCCTTCACATCCCCTTGGAGGGCATCATGCACTCAGTTTTTCTCCTTGCCTGCAGCTTGTTTCCCCCACCCAGTGTGGTTTCTTTTCCTTTCACCCCACAATATCTTGTGACTCCTGCCCTCAGCTGGAGTCCGTGGAGCATGTCCCCAGCCTGGCCATGCAGAGGGACCTGCTGGTTCCCTCCCTGCCTGCGTACATGGGTAGAAAAAAAAGTGTTTGGGGCCCAAGATGGAGCATTCTTGTGGCTGGGGCATGTAGTGAGGTTGTGGGTCAGTCCTGCCCTGTAGTGTGGTGGCCATTTATCCAGGCTCAGCTATGGTGTGCTCCGGCTTGTGCATAGTGAACCAAGAAGTGAAATATTGCTTGCTTCAGAGCAAAGCCCCTGCTAGTGGAGTTAGCGCCGCATGCCTCGGTGCGAGCTGCTTTAGTTCCCAGCTTGTTGTCTTGGCATAAATCCACCTGCATCCCAGCTTGTGCTGATGTGACAAAGTGAGCTGGGCGGTGACCCCCCGGAGAGGCAGCGCAGGGATGGTGGTGCCCCATTTGGCACAGCCACCTCGCACAGCCCCAGCCTTGTGGAGAAGCTGGCTTTTAATTTAGGACAGTAGCTTCAGCGCAGCTCCTGGATCCCCATGAGAGGTGTTTGGAACTGCTGCCCCAAGCTGCAAACATAACGTGTGTTGTTCCTCATTTCAGTTGTCACCGGAGCTAAGCACACACCTGCTCTTGCCATGGAGCCGTGTCTTCCATGCCTTTAATCACCTTTCCAGCCTGCCTCACCACTGGGAAGTGTGCTCATAACGTTAAACTTCCCTCATTAGGCAGAACATTCCTCTTTTTAACCTCTTTAACCTGCAGCATTCCCGTTGGGAGGACCCTGTCTCCATACTTCTCAACTGCTCCTAATTAGATTGGGCACTTCTTGCCTCCACTGTATATTTACAATTTAGGAACAGGAAAAAATACAGCCTGCACTTAAGGGCTTTCTTCCCTTCGTTTGCTTCCCGTGCTTGATATTTTGGACAGCGGGAGGTGGAAATTTGAATACCCAGAGGAACAAAACTTGTCGGGGAGGTGAATCTGAAGCCCTTTAGATCGTTCTTTAGGCAGGCCCGATTTCATATCTTGATGGATTTTTACATCAGCTCTCACTTTTTTATTTCCTTCCTCCTCGTCGTATGTGCGCATGTGTGCGCACACACACCCCATTGTCTGTCTTTTGCTCTTATTCTGCCATCAGCCTTTTAATAATATTATTGTTGATGTCTTTTCATTCCTGATGCCAAACCTGATTTGGAGATCACAGTACTGAGGGTTTCATTTCGAGCACTGTAGACAGAAAACTGAAGTCCTAAGTGACTGGAGCCCTCAGCCAATCTAATTGTTATTGACATTTGTGTCTGATTGTTCATCAAGAGGGATTTGACTTGCAGGCCAAATCATTCTATTACCGGGGTTCCTTTCAGCCTTTTCTCTAACAAAAAAAAACCCGACCCCGTCAGCAGCAGAAGGATCAATGGCAATATCTCTAGATGTCCATCTCGCCGCGCGTGAGCAGGGGGAGCAAAGGCGGAGGAGATCATGCGTGTCCCATTTGGGACGTGCGAGCAGAAGATTGGAGAAACCGCGGTATTGCGTTACAGGGGGAAAAAGGATCTCATTAAAAGACTACCGTTTTCATGGCAAGGTGAAGGAGGCAGAGGAAGGAGGGGCTGGCAGGGCTAATTATATTAAGGTCATTTCACCTGTCAAAACTTTCCCTTTAGTGGTGTCCCTGGTGCCCTGGGATAACATCCAGATTTGTCCTGAATGGCGTCTCTGTTCCTGCCTAGGAGCCTTGACTGGTGGGTCGGGCAGGGAGGTGCATGAAAGGCGCCCCGAAGGCACCCTTTTGCCTCCTTTTCACCTCCTGCTCTCCTTTGATTTTGCCCGTAGCCCTCTAGAGTTTCATGGTGGGTAATGATGAAGCCCTGTTGTGCTTCTCGCCAAGGGCCATGCTCTTCCCCAGGAACTGTAGGGCCGGCCAGCCTGCGCCGTACCCAAGCCCCCCTCAAGCTTGTGGCCCTTCAGCCGGCACTTCTCTCCAGCCAGGTTCTTGTCTCTGTGCATTTTAAACCCATTTCCACTCTGCTGCAGTGCCAATTTATCCCCCTTGGCACCTCTCCTCAGGAGCAGGGAAGGGACGGAGCAAGGCTGATTTCTGCTCGTTAGACTAATGGTTGAAACAAGGCCTCAGGACGGGTGCAAATGCGAGGATCAAAACAGAAATTAGGGAAATATTCCCTCTATTTGTTTGCGAGCATTAATTTGCAGCGGGAGGGGAGGCTGGCAAACCTGGGTGTCCTGGTGATGAACCCTAGAATTACCTGGTCTCCTTCAGGGGATTGCTCTGAGTCATTAAGTTACCTCATTTTCCAGGAGCGGAGGGGGAAGGTAGATTTCTACAGTTAATCTTCCTTTCAAGGTAGGTGAAAGCTGTGCAGATGGCCTCACTTTGCTAGCAGTAGCAGGTACGAGTAATTTGGGGAAGAAGGCGATGGGAGGAACACAATAGGCTTCATTCATGATCACCCGGGTTGTGCTCGTCGCCACGGGAACGGAGCAGAAATTTCAGAGATGAAAGGCCTCTCCACCAAAAGTTGCTACCTAAATGCTTTGGGCACAGTGCAGGAGCTTTGGACGAGCAGGAAGGGCACTGAATTTGCGTGGCCTTCAGCAACAAGCTCAGTCAGATTTACCCTGCTCAAGTAACACCACTGGAGCCAAGAGATGGATTTGGCCGAACGTAGCCGGCCTTTGATAGATGCTCAGGAGTATGAGTGAGTCACGGACAGTCGTGGCATCCAGGAGGATCTGAGGAGTTTCCCTTAAATTGGGATATATTTGGATCCTGGGATCAGCTTTTGAATAGGAAAATGAGCAAAACTACGTAGTTGCCTTTTTAATTAATTATTCCATTGGAGAGACAAGCAAGAGGCATTGACCTGTGGACGCAAAGTGGAACTGCTTTGCTGGTGGTTGCTATTGAGGCTGAACAGTTGGACATCTGTATTTGGTCCTGTCAAGTGTGTTAAATGGCCCTTAGTGTTAAAAAGGATGAAAAAAATGTGGAGTTCTGAGAAAGCCAGAGGGAATTGTTCAATCTGTGAGACGTGTAATTCTGTCAAACCAACCTCTGCCGTTCCGGGCTCTTCTCAGAGCTTCTAGCTTATGAGCAGTAACTGTGTTAGCAGCCTGTCTCCTATTTCTCTTTAACTGCCTGGTGGAACACTTTTCCTCTGTCCTCACACCCGCTGAGCCTATTTGTTTTTGACTTTCTAATAGCGGTGCATCTTTTTGTGAAGTCTTTTGGGAGGTAGCTCTCAAGACAGACAGCATTCTCCTTTGGAGAGGCAGGTAGCAGTGGAGAGGCACAAAATGAGGCTTTAACCCCCCAAAAAAGAGGGAGAATAGCCAAATGAGAAGTGCCGTGCATCTGTACTCTTGCTAAAATGCATCCTTGAAGCCATCCCAGGTTACAAGTACAAAAATACTGCAGGCTTTTGCCATCTGAGGTATCTTCCTTCTCTGTAGCATGTTTTGCAGCTTTGGTCCTGAGGAGGATGAGTGAGTGTTTATAAATGTTCTTTAAGAAAAGGGCCTGCCAGAGTTTTGATCATATCGGGAGCAACAGGAAGCAAAAACATGAGCTGGGGCTGGCACTTGAGTATCCAGCCCGGTTTCACTGTGGCCAGGTGTTCCTGCTGTCCCAGTGAATCAGTGAATCGGGGATGGAGAGGAGCCTCCCGAGGCAGAGACGTTTCCAGTGCAGTAACCCGAATCATTTTAAAGAGCAGAAATCAGAGACAAAGCACGCTATTGTAGGCAGCAAAGGTTGAATAAGAAGACCCTTGGGAGCCCCGCCACTTCTCCCTTTAATCTGATCAGCAAGCAGCATTCTTGTAATTCTCTGCAGGTCACTCTGAATTCCTGCAGTTTCTCAGCTAGGTTGAAGCCTTCCCTTTCGATATTAAATAATCTACAGGCTTAGAGAAGGCAGTGGAGCAGGAGCAGTGCACAAGCTAGCCTAGTTAATATCACAAACCACCAGGAAACTGCTGCATCCTTCTTCCAACATGCCTAAGGCTGAATTTTTTAGGAGTTGCATTTTGCTCTCTGCTTTTAAAATATTTCATAAGATCGTTCTGAGGAGATGTTCCTGTTGTTGTTTTTTTAAGATAGCCAACCTGAATGCAGCGCCCTTACAGTATATCTGTTAGCTTTAATTGCTCTTGTCTTAATTTCGATGAAGCAACAGTTGTAATTCAGAGACACAAGATGCTCACTCTTCCAAAGGGGTGGGAATTACACAGCCTGAGGCAGCTCAGAAAATCCTGATGACTCTATTTGGTCAAGAAGACAAGTCTGACATTGTGACTGCTAATGGCTAATCACAGCCTCCTCTCTGACTGCTGTAGTGGCCATTTAGATGGGGACAGTTGGTAAACGGACCCATAGAGAGAAAAAGGGCCCTTATTTATGCATGCATGTATGGCATCTAAACCTTTAGGGAATGCACCATGAAACTTTCTGTGTGGGAACTGGCAGCAGAGTCTAGGGATGTATTTTCTAAAAGATCTGAAGGCAAATCAATACCAGCTATGGATTAGATGGATCATAACTGCAGCAAAGACACAGTAGTACATGCTTCATCGTGACCTGTGGGCTTGTAGGGGTCCGGTCCCAGCCCAGTCCTGCACGACCCACAGTTTGCCTGTCCCCTCACAAGTCTGCCAAGACCCCTACTTGATCGAGCTACAAACCATGTTTAGTTTCTCAGGAAGCAGGCAAACCTTTTAATGGCTGCAAAGTCGGATGGCAGTGCACAGAAAGGGGACGGGAGACTCTTTTAACGCAAATGGAAGCAAGGTTGGCTTGATGTTCACATCTCGTCTCTGTCACATCTTCGGGGTACAGCAGAGCCCCTGGGAGCAGAATGAGATGGGAAGATGAATGAAGAGGATCGCAGTTATTTTTCCAGCCCTTGGTGGGAAATAAAGAAGAGGCGGTGTTGCAACAATTCCTAGTTCCAGCTGCCCCATGAAGGCGCTTCCATTGACTTTAGTGGTTGGAAACTCCAGCCTGATGAGAAACTCCACCTAATTTCACTGGAAATTTTAAATTACACTTGAAGAGATAAGAGTATTACGAGAAGAGAAGTGTTACTATTCTTCTGAGAACTTTATTTGGGAAAAAAAAGAACAATTTCACTCCCAAAACATGCAAAAGATCTTCTTACTGTGGAAATGCATCGCCTGAAAAGTCAAATGACATTAGGTCACTGGATTCCTTTCATCAGTAACTTTTAAGTCTTCTCCTAATTTTCTAATTTAGATTCTTGTGATAAGAAATTCTCTCATCACAAGGGCCCGGGCTAAAGCCAAGACCTTCTCCCTCTAATAGGCTGGGAACACAACCACCGATAGTGGGTCCTGTTTTGAAGACAGGCCGGGTCTTAAAAGCGGCCGTGTGGACTCTGCAGAGAGAAATTCTGAGGATTTGGACTGCTTGAAATTTCAGCTGGCTCTTGGAGCCAAGTGCACGAAGCCACATTTTGGTTTTGGTCACTGAAAGCATGGTGCTGTCATTCTGCTGCTGGGCTCTTGTCACACAAGCCTGGACATTTTGTTGTGGCTTGTGGAGCTCTCCCTATGCTTCTCCTCCTGGTGCAGTGCAGTCAACCACCAGTTTCCAGCTTGTGTGCTCACAAAAGCTTGCAGAAGTTTCAAATAAGGATGTGGAGAAGTGAACGAACAGCTTACAGTTTAACTTACTTCTGCACAGCTGCCCTTGTGGATGTGTCAGCCTTGGGCAGACCCCAACCTGTGTTGTGTCTGAGTGGGAACGACGTGAATATCCATAGCAGGGGATAGAAACCATATGCTGTGACTTCTACAAGGACCAGTGCCGTGGCCAGGAGGACAAGGACACAGGTGGGATAGGAGGGGACACCAGGAGGAGCCAGGCTCGGCGGGTGCTGCCGTGCACCTGAGCCAGCCATCCCCACTCTCATGTGCTGTGTGTGCAGAGCAGCAAGGCCTGAGCCCCGAAAGCTACATTTCATTTAGTAATTAATTAGTGATTCTTGACCCCAGGCAGCTTCAGCCTGCTGACAATAACAAGATTGCAGCCTTTGTATAAGCTAGACTCCGTGCCCTTACCGCTCTCATTACATTAGCTGAAATCCTTTGCAACAAAGACACAGACTGCCTGGCAGGGGAGGGATAAAACCTCTTTCTCTTCATGGTTTTGGGTCTGTTTCACCACAGACTTGCTGCAGGCACTCACCTCTGCGCGGCCACCTCCCCACAGAGAGCTCTCACCTGCCCGCACCGACTCCTCACCCGGGGGAATTGCCCCCGAAGGCTACGGCAGCGCCAAGGGAGCTCGCCCACGTTGTCCACCCAACCCAGCCGCCAGCCCAGACGCAAATAATTTGGGAATCCTCCACTGCCTTCCCACAATGCCCTCTGTAGGCTCCCAAGGAACAGAGCAGGAGGCTCCCGGTGTGAGGGGGAGCGGGGATGGGCCTGCAGCCACCTTGCCTGTGCCAGCGGCCCGGGGCAGCTCCGCAGTGCAGAGGTAAGCTCAGAGGTGCCGTCAGCGCGCTTTCTGCCTCAGACAGGGGTGCTTTCCCACTCAGAACATTTTTAATTGTTTGCTGGAAGATTTTGAGAGCTCCTAGGGTATAATGGAGAGGCCTCAGTCAGCGTTTCCTAGCTGAAGGTGTCTGTGTATGTGCGTTGCCTTGCCTTAGTCCTAGGTGAACCTTGCATCGAGAGCGGGGCTCGTGCCAAGTGCCTGGGTGGGTGCCTGGTGGCTCTGGTAGCGGTCGCGGTGGCTGGCAGCTCTGGGCGTGTTGGGGTTTGCACCAAGCGCTGTGGAATTTGCAGCGAAGTGGCTGCTTCTCCTAAATCAGTGCTTTTCATTTTGCCTTACAACAGCGTGGTGCGCTTCGCCTTGCAGGGAAGGTGTGAGGTCTCCGCTGTGGTGGCGGCAGCACGGCTCTGAAACGAGGGGCTTTGGCTTGCCAAGTGGAGCCGGTGACCACAGCCCTGTGCTGTGCTGTGCTGTTATTCCTGGTTGCGCAATGTAATCCCTGATGCTTGGGAGCTATTCAGTGTCAGTACTCATCCAGGGACTGAGTCTGCTGCTTCTCTTGCCTTGGAAGAAAATACCAGCGGTTGCCCCTGACAAACCCAACCGGTGCTTCCAACCAGGAAAAAATCAGAAGAAAGAGATTCACATCCCTACAAGAACTCGGACTTGGTCTCATTTGGGCAAACTGCATGAGAATGTAGTCCTGAATTAATTTTTTTTAATACTCCGAGAGCTCAGCTCACAGGAGTGTTGCGTGGTACACCGCAAAAGGCAAACACAATAGCAAAAGGCCAGATGTTGCCACATCAGTGGGGAAGCAGAGCAGCTGAGAGCCGTCCCCAGAGCAAACAAAGCGTTGACATCTCGGCCAGCCTGTCCCCTGCTCCCTGCAGCTGCCGTCCCGCTGTCAGCGCACCTTCAGCCCTCCCATGTCCTCTCCTGCCGCTTCCTCGCATCCTCTGCAAGAGGCTGGAAGGCACTAGTATTTCTCCAAATGTGGTGGCCTCTGCTGATCACTGCAGCAGGGCCATTTCCACTGCTCTTTGACATCCATGGATGTTAAATGGGGAAGAGGTGGAGAAGCTCTTGTAGGGTGGCTCATGTTGCACGTGGGCAGTGCTGATGGGCTCCACTTCTTTTTGCTTGCACCCACCCTGTAAACATACTGAGTGATTTCTTTTGTTTTAAGCTGTGTAATTGCTGGGAAAACATATCCTCTTCTAGTGGCTTTGCCTTTATTGTCATGTTTAGGAAGTTTTTTTGCATGTCATAACATTTTGTCTGTTTTTACTGAAATGGTTCCATGAAGGAATGATTGTTTGCACAAACAGACTGACATGTTGATACAGGCTGACAACTGCATGGCTAAGACCAAAATAAAATGTAAAGTAAACACATTTGCATAAGTTTATAATATGACCCAGTTCTTAGGAAGCAGAGGAAATGGGGAGATCTGAATCTAAGCAGCTTATCTTCCATCTCCCCTTTCTGCTTTGCCCCTCGTTCTTAACCTCTGCTCCGGGAATGCCATGGGAGAGTTGTGTGGATTTTTCCATTCAGATTTGAAGCAACAGGTCCCTCTCGTAGTTGGCTTCTAGTTTTGTTTTGCTTAGAGGGGAGGGCACGGAGGAGGGAGCATTCCCAGCTTTCCCCTCATGTGAAACTGGTTGGACTTTCTATCCTTTTTCTTCTTGGTTACACTTTAAAAGGCTTCTGTCAATGTATTTTCCATCACTTTAAAATCACATTGACATCCTGCTGCTCTGTGTCACAACTATGTAGCGTCTCAAAACACTGCTTTGGTGCTATCTCCTTCTCCATCTGCTTGCGGCATGGTTTCCTTTTTAGATTTTGAGATCAGTGCCTCTTTTCCAGATGACGAAACCATAGCAAAGAGCACAGTGATTTCCTTTTGGCAGCCCTGTGGCAGAGCCAGCAGCAGGACCCGGATCGTCCGTGTGTCCTGGCTTCGTGCAGGGAGGTCTGGTGGTGGTCAGCTGCTGGGGATGCAGCTGCTTCATCAGCATTTCTGGACTAGTTGGCCATGGGAGCCCTTGCCCACAAGCCCATAGGTGTTGGTGCTACAGTTGCTTGTATATGCTGTGCCTTCAGTCAGCTCTACATTGTTGGCTGGCTTTCGCAAAGCAACTCCCTTGAAATTTTGAGCATACTGAAAATACACCTTGAATGGCCTCCTCTAATCCTGGCTGTCCCAGCAGGAGCCCCGGAGGCCTTATAATGAAAACTGCAATGAATCCGTGCCTTAGAGTTGGAGAGAAGGAATGAATCACAGAATTGTAGGGGTTGGAAGAGACCTCAAGAGATCATCGGATCCAACTCCCCTGCCAAAGCAGGTTTGCTATAGCAGGTTGCACAGGTAGGCGTGCAGATGGGTCTTGAATATCTCCAGAGAAGGAGACTCCAATGAAGTCAGTCGTGTAAACATAATGTTAAATTCTTCTGGCAGAAAGATGCTTAAACCTGACTGTTGGATGCTAAAGATGGGCTCCAGGTCCAGATCTTTGAAGGACATTTATTTGACTTGTGCAATTTCTGCCCGCAATTAGACATCCTTCTGGCTCTTGGGCTTCCTACCGCCAACTGATGGTAGAGGAACTGCTGAACTCCACACAGCAATGCCACCTGTCCCTTGGATGTCCCACAGCCCCCTACAGGGCCATCCCATCTGATGTCCATGGCTGTGATCTTTAAATAATAGAGGGGCAAAGTTAAATATTCTAGTAGCTTTGAACATAGCCGCTTTCTTTTTCATAAGGAGAAGCCAGCTGGTGCCAAATATCTGACTAACGTTGCAGCTGTGAGTAACTCCTGCTATGGACAGAAGGGAATAATAGTTTCCAAAGCTGCTGAAGGGAGCTCAAAGCCCCAGTCTCTTAGGGTGTGAGCAATTTATATGCACAGTCATGTAGCGTGTGAATTTCTAGAGGACAGTGTGGTTGACGTGAATATTTCTGAGTTTCCTTTTGGCTATTTTAGGCAGTTTTTAGCTTGGTGTGCGAGCTTTTGTGCCTCGCTCTGATGCTTGTCGCTTTGGGAGCTGACGTCTAGCCCTTTGGAGCTGTGAGGTCTCCTGCAGCAGACCTCATCCCTCCAGCCCTTGCAGGTCCAGCTCTCCATCCTGCAGCTCTGAAGCCATCCCTGCAGCTTGTCCAGCAGCCCAAGCTCCCTCCAGAGCTGGTGGGGGATGCCCAGCTCCTGCATCCCTCTGGTGATAAGCATGGAGCAGGAGAATTCAAGGATCAGAGCTCAGTTCCTTATGGTCCTGGCCTCGTGGTCATCTGAGGGGACTTTCATGACATTGCAAGTGAGTAGAGTGGCCCAAGTGAGCCTGGAAAAGTTTCGAGGAGCGTTATTTACACTTTTTTAATGTGTCCTTTCATACATTGGTAAGTGCCTAATAAGAAAAACGTGTGTTTATGAAAATCCCAGACACAGTGTCCCCACAGCCAGACCCTTCATGTGTGTTTATTTTGCTGGATTTTGGGTGTGTCTCGCTCTTAACTGTGCGCCCAATGCTAAAGAGTGACAAAATTCAGGATTGCAAACCTTAATTTTGATGTCCAGGAGGTGGCAATGAGGCTGTGACATCCAAATGATTCACACAGTATGCTTAACCCATGGATAGTTCTCAGTCTTCTCAGGCTGTGGGGTTTGGGTAGGTAACCTGGAATAGAGGAAAAAATGTTGGGTTTGGGGGCAAAGGGAGAGCTGGAAAGGGTTTTACATTTGTATTTCATCGCTCTGGACATTTTTATGTAATGTGCATCTACTTTAGGACACTGATATGTTTAGAGTTCTGCTACAGTTTTTTGGAGGTTTTGTGGCTTTTACAGTTGTCTTAGGTGGGCTGGGAAGAATTTTTGGTGTATGTGGGAAAAATACATGACTGTGATCACTGGAGCTGGGTTTGTGAACACGTGAGCCCATCCGATGTTTTCCTGTGGGCAGGTTGCTCAAACAGCAGCAGAGTTGCTCACGTGAGTTTAACCGTGTTCCCCCCTACTCCTCAGTGATGGTTTTATCTTAACCAAAATGGGGACCTACCCCTGTCTTTCCAGGTTTTATAGGTGATTTGGAGCAGAAGGGAAAACATTGTGGCTACAGCTGAACTAGATTCTCTCCCTGGCCTTGCTACAAGTTTTCTGAGAAGCTACAGACCAGTCGCGTAGTTCCCTCCTCTGCCCTGGTACTGTTATTTGTGAATTGGGAATAATTAGCCTTTTTTTGACAGTCACATCTGGTCAGACCACAACCAACTGGAGCTTAACTTTAAAGTATGTGGCCAGATGCAAAAGCAATATGTTAGTCTGAACATTGGCTTTGTTTGATAATTTTCATAGCTAACATATCAGACAACTTGAGTGCAAGACGAATATGACTTGTTTCTGAGTCTGGTCTAAACAGTAGCTTGGCAGTCACATATTTCTATACTAGAGGAATTTTTTATTTTATTTTATTTTTAAGCCAACATGGTAATGCTGCTGCACATGTGGGTGGCACTGATTTGGGGCTGGAGATGCTAATAGCTCAAATGTGATATAGGAATTCGAGAGAAAAAAAAACATGGAAGCTCTTCTCCCAGATCAGAAGTAGGAGGGACCCTGAGGCGACAGGGATATTCTCTGAGTCCTCTGGATTTTTAAGAAGGGGATATCTAATACATCCAGGTAGTGCCAGTTCTATCACCCCAGGTTTCAAAACCCACTTGTCCACGCTGGTAGAAAAAAAGTTGTTAGAGATGCGTGCTGCTAATTTCTTAAAAATCCCTGCTTACTACCCTGTGTCCCATGGGTGCACTGCTCTGCTCTTGCATGTCTTAAGCAGATGTGCTGGGGAGGAAGGCAGGACCTGAGCCTTCGCACCTCTGTGCAGGATAGCTGGGAAGCATCAACCCGACCGTGCTCACACTTCAGATCGTTTACACAAGCTTTGTAAATCCAGTGCTTTGGGAATATGGTTGTCCTTGCCTGGGAATGCACAAATGAACTAAGCCCGCTACTTCCATGAAGCGTGGGACCAGTGAGTCACATCACATGGATTGCCTTACATAGAAAAAATCCCTGCTAGGTGTCAGAGGAGAATGTGCTTTGTGCCTCTAGCCTCTGTGGTCGGGCAGAGCCTGCTGTAAAACTGTTCTGGTTGTGCGGCGAGCCAGCTAGGGCTGGGAGCTCTGACCAGATCACAGGAGCGCACGAATCCTACACAAATGTCCAAAAGCTTTTCGGTGGGAAAGGAGGACGCAAAATAAACTCAGGCTTGTAGCCGTGTTTGGCAGGGCTGTGATTTGTCTTATAAAGAGCATGTTTGCTAGACACGCTCCGGTGCACGTTTGATGCACCACAGGCTTGGATGGGGTTGCGGCTGCTCATGGCAGGACACCCGAGATCCCAGACTGCCTTCCTCCCCGTCCCCATCGCAGAAGACCTTGGGGAAGCTGAAGCCTGACTGCAAAGTTGCCTGTGAGCTCGTTATATTGGGATCCTTAAACTGCTGCGAGGGCTGTTGGATAATGTGTGGATAATTTTTTTCGTGGCGTTTTATGAAAAAGGAAATCAGGCCTGGGCTGGTGAGGCTGAAAGAGCAGGGAGTGGATGGGCTGTCAAGGGTCAGCCTCCCAATAGCCCTGTGATCAAAGGCTGCTCTCAGCAGCATGAGTTTATAGGCAGCCAAGACAAACAATGAACAACTTTATCTCCTTTCAGGAAAAAAAAAAAAAGGGGGCTTACGTTCCAGGAAACCATTTCTGGACAAGACAACTTTTGGTGGTTGTTCCCTCTCTCGTCTCTCTCATATAACACATCTATTTCTACTTGAAGGATGATAAGAGGGAGACGGCAGAGCAAACATTAATGGGGTTGTGCCATGTTCTCAGTTGGTGTAAATAGGCATGGTCCCAGCGAAGCTGAAGCAGCGTGGCCAGTTTATTCCTGCTGAGAATCTGGCCTTCACCAGCAGCTGTCACTGGAAAAGCAGCAGGGAAGCTCCAAATTGAATCGGGGCCATTTCCACGAGTTCGATCCCTTCTCTGAAGGTGTTGCCTCATTTGTTTGCAGCTGGAGGCTTGCCCGTTTGGCTGTCCCAGCAGTGGCCTCCAATGTCAGCTGGTCAGCACACAGCTGGCCAGTTTGGAACACGTTGACTTCGCTGTCAGCTCGCTGGATAAAGGGAACAGAGGGGAAAAATATTTTGGGCTCCTGTGTACTTGATTATTTGTTTGGGAGGAGAGGAAGATATGAGAAGAAAGACTCTCATTCCTAAAATGGAAAAAGTTGCAAAACTTTTAGTTGGGTTTGGATCCAAGGGAGAGGAATCTTCTCAAAATGCAGAGTGTTTTTGATTTAGGATTTCCTGTTGGATGCATTTCAGAAAACTAGTTAAGTCAGAAGTGGCCAGATTCTCAGCTTAGACTAAAGCTGCAAAGCTCCGCTGATAGGAACCAATATCGGGCAGTGACTCCAGCTGAGGATCTTGGCTCGAGGTGTGGTGGCGGATCGAGAAGATCTCTCCTCACTTGTGGGTTCGGAGCAGGAGTAAATCAGATGTTTGATCCCCCCGAGATGCAGACACCCCCGGTGAGCTGGGGGGGCTGTTCTTAGCAGATGTAAATGTCTTCATGGCGTGGGCTGTGAGGTTTGTTTAGGTGCTTGCAGTCAACTGGCCTGAGCAAATCAGACCTGGGGGAGGTGGGAAGCCTCCCGGCTTTTCAACCAAACAGCCTTGAGGATTCTTGTAGACATCGCTGCTCTCTGTGCTACATATTTATACCCTTCTACACACTGAACATGGAAAATATTGTGAGAAAAGCTTTCCGAGCCAGGATTTAGGGCTGAGAATAGAGGCAGAAAGCCCTGGGGGCTCAAGAGAACATATTTCCATAGTCTTTCCAGATGTCCCTACAAAAAAAAAGTAGTGGAGAGTTGGAAAAGTGTGGCCGGCTCCAGTGATGGGTGCTCCTGAGAAGCTACCTGGGATCGTTGCCTCGAGGTGTAGGAACGGGGCCATGGGAATGGAGCTGCTGCCGAAACAAAGGATGAGGTGCACAGGAGTGCTTCCCCGTCTCCCCTTAGGGATAAATCCAGTCTCATGTTATGGATTTAGAGGTGCAGGGGGAGAGGAAGGAAGAGCTGGGCCCAGGCCGGCATACCGAGGCTAGTGGCAGCACCAGGACTGGTCTCCTCGTTCTCCATCCCAGGGTCCTGCAGCACGAAGCCCGTGAAGCTGTGAAAATGCAGCCACCCCAGGGAGATAAGCATTCATAACCAGGGTCCTGCACTCTGGCAGAAAAGCCTGAGCTGAAGCAGAGCCTCATTGATGGCACAGTTTTGGTTTGGGTGCCTTTAGCTGTGTGCGTTTTCTTCTCTCCCCCTTCCTCCCACCTCGGGAAGGAGCAGCTGCTGGAGTGAGGAGCAGATCTGCAGGGCTGGGGCAGGCGGACAGGAGGTCCTGGATCCTTTTTTCCCTGGCTGGCACCATCAATGCAGGAAGCACTCCCAAATTCCCGACCTTCCGTACCCGTCAGCCAGGGCCGGGCTGCGCTCGCGGCTGCCGTCTCTCCCCAGTGCCCGATTCTCCCTGTTCACCTCCTCTCCATCCCTCTTCCTTTCTCCCACCCTTCAGAGTCAACACCGTAGCGGCCCATGAGTGACAGTAAGAAACAAGGGACTTTGTTGAACTTTATTGGCTTGCAGGCCTTTGTTTTAAGCTGCCAGCATTCGGCTCGCTGCCTGCCTGGTAGAAGGAGAAGCTCCAGAAGCGCAGCAGTGGCAGCCAGAGATTGAGAATTAGGTGCCTGATTCCCCAGGGATCAGAGGGAAATTCAGATCTCCAGCTCCTAAAAATGAGCCCCAAACACCCTGCATTTCCATAACGCGTTTCATTATTTCTGTGACATTTCTGCCTAGCTCCCAGGCTTGCGGGAAGGTCTCGAGTTGCCCTGCAGATGCCCCAGGATGGGCTCGTTGAAACCCCAGTGGCCGGCAGACCCCTGGCTTGCTGACAGCACTGGGCACCCTGAGCCAGCTCCTCCGCCCTGCTGAGTTCCCCCCATTCTGCCGCTGCGGCGAAGCTGGAAATCCAGTTTAACCATCTGCTTGGGAATTCCCCTGTAGCTGGAGGGGATTGAGCATTCTCACACCCCAGCATCGAGGGCGCGGTTAAGGCGAAGGACGCATGCGTGGGATCCGTGTGCTCTACCTAAGCCAGGCTGACCCCCCAAAATGTCCCTTTGGAAGCGGGGCAGCTGGTCAGGACCCAGCATGGCATTTCGGGCTGCCTCGGATTTCCACGGGTGGCCGTGGCAGCCTGGAAGCTCGGTGACTGAGTTTGGCTGTGCTGGGATGGAGGCAAGCGTGTGATGTGTGGATGTTGTCAGACCTCCCTGTCTCACTGGGTTGCAGGGCCTGCAGAAACCTGGAAGTTTTTTGCTCTGAAAGCCAAATGTCTGAGCCAGAATGCACTCCAGCAGAGGACTTTGAGGGTGGGTGGGGGATACTTCCAAAAAGGCCAAGAGCTCCCCCTACAAGTAAGGGCTTCTCCAAGGTCCGTAAGCACCTTCAGGCATCTTAGAAAAGGTCTGCAGTGTAGCACTGTTAGGACCCAGTCCTCCAGTCTCTTACAGTGGAAGTCACACCACCTCCACTGGCAGAGAAGCTGGAAGGCCCCAGCTGGGCAGCACGTGGCAGCAGCACGTGCTCCAGAGCCGGAGAGAACCCCGTCACGCTGTGACCTCTGGAGCCCTAGTCTGGACCACGGTGGGGCTGCAGGGCTTTTGGCAGCTGCAGTTGGATTTTTCGCTCGGTGCCGTTGCTTCACGTAAGCGGTTGTTTGTTGAGGCTGGTGGGGAAGTGACTGGTTGACAGAGGAGCTTGTAGTTCAGTGCTGATTGTGAATTTTGGGGAGCCCAGGTAATGATTGGACAAGAGAGGAACCCGAGTGAACTGTAGTAGAGCTGAGAGCATCACCAGAAGAGAGGTGAGACTCTTCTCTATGGGACCTGGAGCTTTACTCTATCACCAAAAGCTATAGATTGTTAAACGCCAGGACCGAGGGAGGCCAATATTACGGTTACATATTGCAGCAGGATTCTTCTTCCTTTATTTCTCTGATAAAGCTACTGCTGAGAGCAGCACAACGTTGCTGACTGCCTCTCAGTGGGTCATTGCCATGCACCGAGGGCAGCAGTTGGAGACTTGCTCCGTGCTGGCTGTGAAGGCTGCTCTTGTGACTCAGTGGTCAATATATTGGATGAGTTTGGATCCCACAAACAAATCTGGATTGAGTTAGAATTGCCCAATGACCTATTAGTACAATGTGCTTTTTTTCCTGGCATGCTCGGGTTTTTTCTCTACCCCGAAAGCTCTTCAGTGTTTTCAGGCAGTTCACAGATAGTTGGGAAAATGTGCTGCCTTCATTCTCCGCGTGGAAGGAAATATCTTCATCTTCTGCAGGTTTTGTAAGCTTAATTAACAAAGTGAAATTGCTTTCAGATTCTGATTTTCAACAGTCAAAACATAAACTGTCAGGTTTGCTGTGGGTTTTCTTTTATGGCTGAATTTTGGGGAAGAGGGAATAGAAGAATGAATATTACCTGCTTCTTTAATGGGTGAAAGCAGAAATCTTTTCATGAAAATTGACTGACTTGATGGTATTTTTTTATGGGGAGGAGGGAGGATTAGGGTAAAGAGCAAAAAGAATAGCTCTAGTTAAAACTCATTTTGGCAAGTAAATGCGTATCAACACACTCTACAAAATTCCTCTCTGCCTCTGTTCTTGCTGGATTTATTCAGATGCCGTAAACCTCCCAACTGCAGTTTCTTTTACCAATATGTTTTTCATTTTCTGTGTTTTGCCGCTGTTTAGGACCTTATCAGTTCCCTGCCTGATGAGAGAAGCTTCTGCTTTTTCTCCTCAGATGTACCCGCTTTCCACGGTCAAACTTAAGCATTTAGCCATTATTGTAGGGTTGTTTCGTTGCAAAATAAATACTTTACTTCCCTGCTCCCCCCCTCTGCTGTTTAGCTACACAGTGGGGAGTGTAGAGGAAGGAATATATAGAGCTCATTTATTTTTAAGTAACTGTAACTAATGGCTTGATCAGCTAACGTAGTGGAAAATATGCAAACTGCTCGGAGGAGAGTGGATGTTAAAAATGTAACTTCAACATTATTGAGACATCTTTCAGCTATAATGACAGACCGAATAACAAACACGTCAAAAACTTTGTTGCTTCTCTAAGCAAAACCGGGTAATTGAATTTATTTTCAGTGATGGTTTTGCCTTTTACATATTCAGCTCCTTGTCCAATTTGCTGTGATTCTTGTCAGATCTCTTTGTGTAAACAGATTTTTTGCTTAAATGGTGGAGTGAGCAGAGTAACAGGACTTCATCATGCCTCCCTCTCTTCTCTGCCCCACACCTTTTTGGCTTATCTGCATAAGATCAATTCTCAAATACTGATACTGTGGCTCCAGCAGGTGCATATGCTGGTTTTAGTTGTCGTAGCTTCCCAAGCAGATCCTAGGTTGATGTGAACCAGCACCAGTTTATTAACGTCGTGGAAGTGATGTTACCTTGCATCAGCTGAGGATCTGGTCCCAGTTTCTGGGGCTGCGAAATGGCTTGCACAGGAGCACGGGGCCCTGCCCTCCTCTCTGCAAGCTCCCCACGATGCCAAGGGCTGTGAGCAGCACGGCGGAGTCTGATGGGCTGCTTCTTGCACAGATCTCCTAGGACGGCGGGGAATAAAGCCCACTTGTCTACTGGGAGGAACGCCGAGATGGTGGATGTTATCTTTTAGGGTATCTTCTGGATGCCTGCCTGAAGCAGGTTAAGTCAGTGAGATTTGAGCTCCATCCTTCCTTGCTCAAAAGGCTGGGGGGTTTTGTGGCACCGTGCCTGCAGCTCGCCCCTCGCCCTTCTTGGCACAGGGCTCTCCATCACCATTTCTCCCTCCGTGGCAGCAGTCAGACCCCGGAGCTGGCCTGCTGCTTCCCTTCACACTGCAGCGGGGACAGGGCAGCTCAGACACATGGTTTTGCGAGTGTGTGCACACACGCGGGTTTCTTTTTAATTTAATGCAGAGCTGCAGCAAACCATTCCACCCACAGGTGAGATCTTTGGAAAACTAACTGCCCAAAGCTCTGAAGCTTTCAGCCTTCACGCTAACGCACGGGCCCAGCTGGCTGGAGATTAAAGAGCGCCGTCTCAAACCAAAAAGCATTTGAAATTGCACCACTGAGCTGGCAGGAAATTCCAGCTTTTTGTAGATGTAGGAGGCGTTGGAACGACGAGGAGCCATAAGGCAACGTTCAGAGGTGAATCGCAGCATCAGCACCTCGCCAGGGAAGGCTGCCCCACCCCGAGCGCTGCACTCGGGCACGGGGGGACCGTCCGCAGCCTTCCCAAAACGTTGGGGAGCGATGGGAGGAGGAGCAGCTTGGCTGGCAGCCGAGCTCCTGCTCCAGCTGTCTTCATCTGCAGAAGAGGCCTCGTAAGGCTCAGGGTGAATCCCAGTGAGGGGCTTGGCGCTGGCTTTTCGCGTGTAGAGCTTCCACTGCTGTCAACTCCAGCGAGCCCCGGACGTGCCAAGAGATCCCCAGCGCAGATTTGGACGTCTCTGTCCTGCCCAAGATAAACAGGCCCTTTGCTTCTCGGACTGAAGTGCTCATCGCCTTGGAAGATAACACAAATTACCGGGGCTCTTAGCTGCTTGGAAAGGAGTCGGTGTGGATTGATCATAGAGAAGATTTGCCTGGAAGAAGCACGTATGATAGGAGAGCAAGAGGACTGCTTGGTTTTCAGGACCTTTATGCTTTATTTAGTGCAAGTGTGGGGACAGAGGGCATGAAACGAGGCAGTCGGTGAGCATCAATTCTGAAAACCGTACAGAAAATGAACGCGGTGGCTCTTTCTCTGCCGCTCCTATGCAGGCTGCCAGAGATTATCACGCCGGTGACAATGCTGGGAGGCATCTCAAGAACTCGAGGCCTCCCGTGAAGCCATTAGCACCAAAGGGAGGCGCCCCCCTCGCCCCCCGTGCTGAGCAGAGCTGGGATCGAGCCCTGCCAAGGCGAGCGGCGCAGAGCAGAATCCACGCTGACGACAGATGGAACGAATGTTATGGACGCATCCCAGGGCCGGGGCTGTTGCGCCACATAAATCAGTAGCGCAACTTTGCCAGCTCCAAATGCTTCGCAGGGCTGGACTTTCAGCCAGCTTCATGTCTGGCTTTGCAACCCCAAAACCGTATGGTCAAAGAAATTGCGAATGCGCGTGCCCTCGTGTGAACCTCCAGCCCGTGGGGCTGTTTTCGGTCCGCCTCGTGTAGATAAACGTGACTAAAAAAGCCATCACTAAAAGATAATCCCTTGATCTAAATCCCGGCGTTGCCCCACACTTATGGGCTGTGGATGCTGCAGATGAAGTGTGAGGTTCCAGGCTGCAGATGCTGTCGGAGCTGCGCCGGTCGCTCGAAGCATGTCGTGCTGCCAACGCCAACCAAAGGCGATGAGATCCCAAATAATCGGGGGGCCAAAAAATATTTCACGTTGCTTTCCCTGCCTGCGTGCTGGTGGCCGGGCTGCTCCTTCGCGGGGAGAAGCTCAAAGCACACAAACATCGCGTGTGAAAACTCGCTCCTGTCATGAAAGCTGCTTCCCATACACAGCATAAATCCCAAGTGCTTGTGATTTAAGACAAAAAAAAAAAAAGGGCAAATAAAAAGATTTGCTGTTAAAATTATGACTTGGCAGCACCGTGTATGTGCGTGGGGGGGAAGTGCCTGCAACCTTTTTAGAGGAATACTTGCCCTTTGGAGAATGAACTTCCATTAAAGTAAAAAGGCTTCACCCTTCTAGGTGGGATTTTGGCAGCGTGGAGTGGAGGAAGGGCCCAACCGGCCGCTCCAGCTTTCTCACTCCATTTCAGCCGTGACAAAATGAAACGTTTTAATGCAGCACTTCTATCTCTGACAGCTGCGGTCGCCTCGTGTTTACAGAAGACATCCTGTTGTTCAAGGGAGACACTTTTGCCTTGTTGAAATGAAACAACCTTTTTTTTTTTTCTCCCCTCCTTCTTTCCAATCGTGGCTTTACGCAATTCCCATTCCGAGAGGCCGTTGCAGTGGGGACTCTCCCCTCCGCTCCCAAACAAAATCTGTGTTTTGCAACATCGGGTTCTCCACCGAAAAAAACCAAACAGCTCTAATTTGTGGAGCAGACGGTCCCAGCACCCACACGAGGCTGGGTATCGCATTCAGTGTGGCTTGTAAGGGGAAAACCTGGTGACCGTGGTGGCTCTTGCTGCGGCACAGACGCCAGCACGTGAGCAGATCCTGCTGCGAGCATCCCCGCCCGCCTGCCCGCTGCATGAATCACAAGGAAACACCACCCCAGGGAACAAATTGGTCATTGTTTGAAAGAGCTGATGGACGGCGTACAAGCATGGGAAGAACTGTTGCAGTGCAGGCAGAGAGGGAGGCTGCGGCCGGCGTGCACGGCGTAGCCACGCAAACATGAGCGAGGCCGGGCATGCTTTGCTGCCTTACCAGAAGAGAGCGATTTGCGCGTTTTGGGTTCCCTGATCTAAAGAAACCTTTTCTTTGTACTGAGAAGGCATAAAATAAAATAAAATTACTCCCGTTGCAGCAAAGGTTTGGAGGAAGCGGGGGGCATCTCTTCTTCACCTGCCGGGGCTCCCAAGGTGGTGTCCCGGCATTCCTGCCCTGATCGAAAGGGCAAGCCTAAAGTAGCTTCGGCTCTCCAAGCCTGCTGCACGTCGGGATTTTCCCCCGTCTCATGGGGATTTGTGGCTTTGTTCACCTGTTGGCTTGCCTCTGTGTCTGGGAAGGCTCTTGGGGACTCGGTAGGAGGCTCGAGGTCCCCATGTGAATCAGTGGCAGAGCCAGGGGTGGTAGCTCACCACCTGGCTGCCATGTGCCTGGGGGGGACATTAAATTTTGATGCTTTGGTACCATTTTGGCAAGGGTGCTGGCCCAGGGTAGAACCAGCTTCCCTCTGTAGGCTCTTCTGCAGGATCAGAGCACCCAGGTGGAGATCCCAGGTCGTTCCGTGCTGAGATGCCGGTCGTGGAGCCGCACTGACACCTCTGGACATGCACTTCGGGGTGCTCACTGACCCATGGGACGGGGCTGCTCGTGCACGTACTTGCAGGCAGCATGACCATGAGCATGTCCCTGAGCAGCCCCGGCCCCTCTGCTCGTGGAAACAAGCCCGCAGCCCCAGCACCACATCGCCCAGCATCTGCTCAAGCGGCCGGATCCTGCGCCACGCTTGCGTCTCTCCCGGCGCTGGCCCCCGACATCTGTTTGCTGCATGTTCCCGCGCGTGGGATCAGAGGAGTAGTGACCTCGCAGGCGTGTGATGTCTCAGAGGGGCCATCGCCGCGGACGCCCCGGCGCTCGCGTGCCTCGCGCTCGACTCCGCCGCCGCCGACGGCCGGGTGCCGTGCTCGCGCCTGCTGATGGGTATCTCCCACCTCCAGCGCCGCCGAGCTGAAGGGAAATGTGTCCCCGTCCCCCCGGCTCCGTGCAAAAGGCCTTAGATGGAAGAAATAGCGAGATCCTATAAGATCTCTATCAGGGGAATGGCTTTCAAGTGACAGCAGTGTCTTTAATCCAGCGAAATCTTTCTGTTTCTATTGATGCCCTACAATAAAAACAAAAGTAAAGAGAGGGAAGAATTAAGAACTGGGAGACTTGGTTTTAAAAGGCTTATAAAAATACATATAAAGCAAGAGACGAAGAGAACAAAGGGGTAATGGAAGCCGACAGACAGTTCTCATGCCATTAAAGCTGCATCTCAGGGAAAAAAAAAAAAGGAAAAAACTTCCCCAAGAAACGTTAATCATTACGGGGGGGGGGGAAGTGTTTTTATTGTGAACATGTGCAAATGGAGGCTTCAGCCGTATAAAACCCATGCCCACAATAAGTATATTTGTGTAGCAATTAATGTGAGATCACAGGCTCAGCTTTTGCCAAATAGTCATGTCAGCATGGGGTATATTATGTGTGTCAAGAATCCAGTTTCCAAATGTGGAAGACATTGGGATCGTTGTAATTAAATGTTTTGTCATCGTAGGGCAAAGCCGCATGCACTTCAGCTGAAAACGGCACCTAAAACGCAATTTCCAAGAGTTTGCTTTTTTGGCAGATCTTTAAGGAAACTTTATGTAGAAGGAATTTCAAGACACTTGTAATTAGATCTCGCCCCCCCCTTTCCCTTCCTTCCCCCTCAAAATGCAGAGGGCAATTTTTATTTTTCCTCTCAAGCCAAGGAAACCGGGTTTAAATCTCTCTTTATTGTAGCAGGGCTTATCTCCCTGATTTGCTGCGTTGATGTATCTTTTCCATTAGGTTGCTGCTAGGGTTTCTAGTAACACTTCTGTGAATCCAATACTTTCTGGGAAGTTTATTACAGCAGCTGCTAAAGGCAAAGCAGAGGCGTCCAAAGAGTGCAGGAACACGCATTTACCACACTTACAACTCCAACAGATTTAGTTACAAGAACTGCCACAATTTTTCCTTTTTTTTCTTTTTATCCCCCCCCCCCCTCCCCCCCATTCCTTGTGGTCTTATTAAGACTGAAAAAAAGGCTGCGGTCCCTGGTACTGTGTTTCTGAATTCATTTTAAGTAAAGCTGGAGGCTGGAGGGGAGTGTGGGAAGGTTCTTGGCATGGATGGGCGTTGGCCAAAGCTCATAGAGGAGACGCGTTTGAGCGAAGGGGTGGGAAGGGGAACGTGCGTGTGGATGTGGACACAGGAGGGGGGCAGCATCTTTTATACACTTTGTCCACGCAAAAAAAAAAAAAGAAAAAGAGCTATCTGCAGACCGAGCGGGCTTTCATCGCCCCGGTGCGATCCAAGGGTGTTCAAAAAGTGAAACACATCGTAAATCTGCGGGGCTGGCTGGAACTTGGAAAGGTTTAAAAGGCAGCATGGGCCGCTCTGCGCAGCCCCGCGGGGGAAGCGCCTGGCGGTGGCTTCGCGCGGCCCGGCTGCCTCTTTATCTCCGCGCTAAGTGAGATAATTCCCACTCGTTCCTCCCTGCCCTCAACCCAAGGAGCTGGAGGCAGATGTGGCCGGCTTTAATGACGCTGACCGGCTGAGAAAGAGGCTTGGGGAGTTTCCAGGGATGGTTTTATTCCTTCCTTAGTGGGTTTGGGCCCGTGAATGTCACTTGGGATGGAAGGGTGCACAAGTCGGTCTTTATATCACCTTCGCTGATGCTGCTTCTTCAAGCGGTTTTCCACCACATCTGATAAGAGTGGCCCATACTAGAGTTTCTTTCAGGACTTTTCCATTTTCAGGCCCTGTTCTTTCATATATGCTAGGAAAATGTGCTGGTGACTGGGGCATATTTTGCTTTAGCTTAGCAAAACGCCCGTGTTTCCATTTTGGTCTTTTATTGACTTTAACCACAACTCCTTGGGAAGGACCACAAGCGAGACCCATTGGCTGCATTAACTTGGGGGAGACAGTGCTTCATAAAGACACCTGCTAATTTATTGCAGCGAGGCACTAAACGAGGGGTTCTCACCACTTAGGCAGTGTTTTATACGAGCGCGGTGGCGTGTGCTTACACAGCGAGCCAAGTCCATGCAGAACTTGAACCTGCAGCGAGCCAGATCCTTCGGTCTGTTTGTTTGTCTTGTAGGTGTTGCAGAGGGACGTAAAAAAAAAGGTTGTTTTTTTTTTTTTTGTATTAAAAATCCCCCTCTTTGCAAGTGATTCACAGAACACCTTGTCCTCGCTGCATGTAACGTCTTGTCAGTCCTGGAAGCGCGCACGGGTTGAGCCGCCTGCGCGCTCCCGAGGGAGCCGCTGCTCGGTCTCTGCTTGTCTTCGATGGCCGCGGCGCAGAGGAGCTGGCGGGGGGGCAGAGGCCAAAAGGCATTGGTTTTGACTTGTTTCAGAGGAGGCGAAACCCTTCTCCGAATAGTGCCAGTGACGCTTGTTTTCTCTGTTCCCAGCAAAAAGCCAGCACGAGTTTTGTTGCTGTTTGCGAAGTCCGCCGAAAGCGGAGGAAGCAGGATAAACATGGCTGTTTTCCTTCCAGGAGCCAGGCAAATAATTCCGCATGAGCAATGCGGCCACCTAATCCTATTACAGCTTCTCTCGGAAGGCGAAATCCCCAAGCAACTCAGTGAATAATTTCATAGAAATCTCAAATATTAACAATGAAGCCGGAGGGAGGCGGGGGCAGAGTGGCAGAGGTGATTTTGGCTTTCTTGCAATTCTCCATATGATGCCAGAGAGTGCAGGAGTGTCCTTCCCGTCCACGCTGGCAATGCTGAAAGCTTTTCTTTGCACTTTTGCGCCTTCCATCTTCTGCTCAAAATAGCCTCGAAATCCTGGGGTTGGCGATTCAGGGCCGCACTTGGTTTCTCCAGGTTGGTGGGGTGACCGTTTTGAACAGGAGAGGTTATCGGTGCCCCTTCTCCAAAGATAGATGAAGGATCCTGAACTCTTGAACCCCGCCCCCCCCCCTGCTCTCCCGTTAGTTTTGCCTCTCCTTCCACCACTCGTCACTCATCTGAAAAAGAGCCCGGCAGCCCCGCAATGGCTCTAGCAGAGCTCGCGCGTCCCCCCCGCGTCCCCCGCTGGCTGCTGGCACCCATTCAGGTGAGCTGGGAGCGGCTCTGACAGCCTGGTGGACAAGTGCCATCGGCCGGGAAGCCGGGCTGCCAGCTGGGACGCCGCTTGAATGACTTAGGCGAACGTATTTTTCTTGATCCCGCTCCCGCATTAATTGTTTCCCAGAATATTTCGCTACACCGATGTCACGCTTCCGTCTGCTTGGCTCGCACGGTGCGGAGCGGAGGTATTTATGAGCGGGGTTTTTTGGCGCATATTTTTCACCTTTTTGAAATGCTTGGCACTGCTGTCGGATCCTGGAACAAATCCTGCCTGTTGAAAATGCAGAGCTACGTTAGTCCGGTCAGAGCTAGGAGGGGAAGAGCCGTGGTTCACCTACTCGGCTGCAATGCTGAGAGCTCTTCAGAGATTTGGGCTCCCGCAGGAGTGGATGCGGCCGGTACCGAGGTCAGGCCTCCCTCCCCTTGCCCACTCTGATGTAATTTGGGAATAACTGCACTAGAAAAAACCGTGTCATCCCCAAAGTGGCATCATGGAAACCCAGACCTTGAGGCTGGGTGGGAGCACTGGGCTTGCGTGCAGCACGGCGGCCTCATGCTCTCGCCCTGCTGCAGCGTTAGTATGGGATTTTCTGTCTCGTGGGACAGTCCGTGAGCAGGGTTCAGACACACGATCGAGTTACTGGGGCTCAGCTGCTGCGCATTAACTAGCCACGCGGGTATTCCTGGCTGGTGACAAGTACAAGGTAAAACCTGTTTGCTGAAAACGTCTTCCTGAGTCCCGGATGGGTTGGCGAAGCCTGAGCGGCGTGACTGCTCCTGCTGCTCACTTGGGTTTGCTGCAGGGGATGCTTGCAGCGAAGCTGAGGCTACCCCAAATTTATTTCGAGCTAGGCAGATGTGTGCTAGCCTAGAACCCAAATAAAGTGCATTGGGCTCAGCCTAACCAGATCCATTTGAAGCCTGTAACCAGTGGGACACCCCAGTGCCACATCAGCCTGGGGGCATGGGGCCACCACACTGGGGCAAGATGCATGACCACGGCTGCAAGTGGGATCCTGTATGGTCAGGTGGGATCCCATGGCACGTGTCCCCACCAAGCAGCGTTGGCCCTGGCATCTTGGCCAGTCTCCAGCTAAATAACAAGACCCACGGCTCGTGTAACCCCTCTTGCCTCCCTCGTGCGGTTCCCACCGGGAATAGTGAGTTTTGGACCCCACGAAGCCCTTCCTTCAGCTGTAGCAAGAATTAGGGGATCAGTGACGGAGATAGGGACCGTAAATATTATAGGGGAACCTGAAAGGATGCCCTGGGAGTGGTGTCCCCATGTCTGTACCTCAAGGTGGGAGCGGGTGGAAACGAGTCACCAAGCAGCTGGGTGCTGCATGGAGGTGGCAAAGGCACGGAGAGGTAGGAACAGAGCACTTCGAGGCTCAAAAATCAGGCAAAAAGCAGGGAAAAAAAAAAACATTTCCAAATCCACGTGGTGTTTGTCATTTAACAACCCCCTCAGAAAACACCTCGCGGGCTGTGAGCCGACGGCAGCCCCGCGCTCCCGGCGCGTGGAGGTCGGGGCCGGCGGTGGGACAGCCGCGCTCCAGCGCTGCTGCAGCTCGCGGGCTGAACGGGAGCTTAACTGTGTCCTAGCGCGGGCCAAGAGCTTTACATCTGGCACAGCGAAGCACGATTTGAAGATGATTAAGTATCTGCCTACGCTGTCTATTATTGGAACTGTGCTGAAGCTGAGGCTGGGGAACCATTTTCTGAGCAGCCGTCCCAGCTTCCTGAAATCAATGATGAAAGTAAGCCAAACAACGTGTTTACATTCCTCAGCGCTGAAAGCTGAGCAGGTTTTCAGGTGCCACCTCATAATTTTCTTTGCTTTTTCTTTTTCCATATCCCCCAAAAGTTTGGGGAGAAACCCCGAGGCAGTAGTTTTCCCTCTAGTTCAGGGGTACCTCCTTGGGTTTTCCAGAATTTTACAGCTGTTTGCAAACAAACAAACAAAAACCCTTTCTTGTAAAAATGTGTATAATTTTGACCAGAATATCTGCTTACTCCCATGCAGTGATTTTTGAGGAGCAAATAATTATTTTCTTCTGATTCCGTTGATCTACCTCTTTATGTGCTCATGTATTTATATTTTCTACTATAGGAAAAGCGATGTCAAACTGAAGGGATGAAACTTTGCAGACTTGAGGTTTGCAATTGTCAGGACTTCATTTCTTAGGAACATTTCTGCAGTTAGTTCAGGAGCATTTCTTCCTTTTATAATTACAATGTTTTTGGGGGCTCTGCTGCTGTAGCTGATTTCCTACGTACACATGAAACCGCAGCTTTGATACAATAAGCTGCAGCAAAGGTCTATTTAGACCTCTTGTTTTCCAGTAACTGCCCATAATATTAGCAAATGAAAAAGCGCTGCGCGGTCTCATGCAGACAAACCCTCCTCGCTCGCTAGCTGGCATAAATCAGAAATAAGGAGCTCACCTAAAGTCCGAAAAAAAAAAAGCAGCAAGGCATTTTGTAGCTGGCAGTGGCTGTGGCTCGCATGTGGCTGTGCTCTCGGAGGAGCTCTGCCCCCGTCACTGATACTAGAAATACAGATGGCTTTCATGTTTTTTCCATAAATAACTGAATAAATATTTATCAGTAAACACAGTAGTTTTTGTTTTTTTCTACAATGGAGTTGGCTACATCAGTGCACAGTTGTTGGGCAGGGATGCGTAGGAGTGGTGGAGGGGTCCCAGGCTCCCTGCTCTCCCTGTAGCAGAAAGCAGAGGAAACGCAGCAGAATCAGTTTTCTATCAGAAAATGCGATTTTGATGGAAGCAATGTTTTTTCCTCACAGAACACCCTGCTATTTGCAAAACTTCTTTAAAAGAGTTTCTTTGAATTGCAAAATACCTTATTTGAATGTTTTCAGATTGAGAAAGCTACATCTTATTTGATTTTTGGAAGCAATTTGGAGGAGAACCCATAGAGAAATAATTGAACAAGAGGCTCTGAAACCAGATGAAAGAGCTTGCGCTTACTGAGATGAAACATTTTGTTGAACTCAAAAGTATTTGTGTTCTTGGAAAGAAGCTAGCTCTGTGTGTGTGTGTGTGTGTGGTTTGTTTTGCTGCTCCACGAAATATTTTTAAGATGCTTGGGACCTGATGGTGACTTGGAAGTCAGAAATGTTTCCAATTTCTGCCTTTCTCAAAGCAGCTGCAGCTATTCATTTCTGCGAAGAGTTGTTAAAGCAGTGAATAAATGGCAATTTTTGACTGGGGGGGCAATATGCGAGGGAGTGCATCCCATGTTAACCCATTTCCATGACCTGCATGATGCTGTTTGGGGTAACATCCCCAACTCCTTGACCCCATTTCATCCTCCCTGTGCCAGGTAGGGCCCTGAGCAGTGCCAAGCCTCCTTCCTGTGATGGGCAGCGCTGTGCTCCCCGGCTCTGGGGGCTCCCCAGTGCCATTTATCCTCCTGAGATATCCGTGCCCCTCAGGAAGGATGGAGCAAAGGAGGAAAGCTTGTTGTCCCTCACCCCTTGCTTTCATGTGTCTGCGTTCTTTCCCTTTCGGGAAAGCTCCCCTTCAAACGAGCTGCCCGCAGGTGCCTTCATCACTCAAAAGCCGAATGTTGCTCGTCCCCCTTCCCAGGAGCAAGCCCCCTACCTCCATGTGCCTTGCCCTGGCTTTTAGGTCCGTGCTTACCCTTCTGCAGCCATCCATGCGAGCAAGGATGGAGTCGTACCTGCTCATATGGCAGCCTTCACCGCCGAGCACTTGCCGGCATGCCTGCTGTTTGAAGGCACTCGCAGTAAGAAAACATTTCTGTGCAATTTATACACTCAAAATGCAGGGGGGGAGTGGGTAAATACTGATCCGGGGTCTGGCTCGCGTTTGTGTGTGTAAGGTGAACGGTTTTCCACCTCCTTAAAGGAAAGCATTGGGCTGAAAATGTTGGAGAAATGCAATATTTCCGCTTCTTTTAGCACTTCAGGAAATGACAAAGAGAAAAGGGGTTTGGGGAGAGGCACGGCTCTGGGCTGAGCGGAGAAGTAGCCGCCTTGAATAAGGCACAGGGACAGGAGGGGGCTGGCATCCAGGTGGCTTTTGGTGGTGACGGGGATATCATCCTGTCCCCAATGGTGGCTGGCAGGGGTTGGCGTGAGCAAGAACCCAGAGAGGACTGGTGGAAAAAGCATGACCAGGGCTTTACATCCCCGCTGCTGCGTCTCGGCGGGGGCTTCTCTGACCTGGACAGACCAGGCTTTCTCTCAGCACCTTGGCCTCTCAATCCAACACAAACACAAGGATTCAAAGCTAGGGGCTGGTGTGGCTTCCATTAAGCCAAGGGTTTTGCCCAGCAGACTCCTGGAAGAGCCGTGCATCAAACGAAATGGATGAGGAGGGAAGCCTCCGCATCAGACGAGCCCGATGACCTCTGGAGTTAGATAGCATTGCTGACAGTCAGTGTGCTGGGGAAGGGGGAATGGTGGAGAAAGCCAGGCTGGACTCATATTTATTAATTTCTTTAAAGACTTGATGTGCTTTCAGGTCCAAACTTGCTGATTTTCCCTAGTTCATCTCTCCCAGGCCACAAATATATTTTCATTAGCAGGGATTGCTGGGGGCTGAGCGGCTGCAAGTACTGAAACAAGAAAAGCAGCCAGGGAAGCAGTGAGGATTTTACAGCATTGCAACAAAAAAAAAAAAAAAACCTGAGCCCTTCCAGGGAATTCGGCTGCTCTTTGTTTTCTCCTTGCATGCTGCAAATATATGTCTAAATATTGATACATTCCTCCAGCATCCATCTAAGCCTGGAAATGCACTAGGGAGCCCACAGGCAGCGTGTGTACGCATGTGCATGTGTAAATAGATAGGGTTACGCTGGGGCTGGGAGGCAGGATCAGTCCTCGGTGGAAGCAGATTAGTTTCATGCACTGATTGAGTTCATTCGGGGGCCAAGCGTCATATAAACTACTGGAGACGTTTCTTTTTTTTTTTTTTTTTTAACCTTAAGGAAGGAAAATCCCTAAACCAACTCCAGCAATAGCTAGGTGAGCCCCTTGCCAGCGAGGATGTGCATGCGCACACAGACACGCGATAACTTCGTCCAGCGCTGTCATGTCAAACCAGAGACACTTATATGGGGGTGAAAGGGCAGGGGAGGCCTTGATTTAATAACCGGGGAAACATTATTTTTCTGTTATTAATTACGCATTATCCGTAGTACATTTGCTGCGCTCACTTTAGATAAGGTTACATCTATATTTTTATTAGCGAAACTTCTCGGGTCACCCAGGGGGAGTTGTTTGGAAGGAAGGGAAAAGAAACGTGCTCGAAAAAGCTGGGGGAGATGCTGCGTTGCTGAGCAGCCTTCCCCTTCTCCCTCTGCTCTTTTGGGGACTGATCCTGGCGCATTCTTGGCATAGCTAGCTCGGGGAAAGCCAGATGAATTGAGGCTCGGAATAAACTTAGGGCAGCACCAGCCTGGAGCTTCCAGAAAGTCCAGAGGGATGGAGGTGTCCATACGTGTGCACTCTTTCTCCGCAGCTCGTAGCTACTGGATCAGGCAAATTGAAAGTGAAAAGTTATGCTTGGTGAGAGGAGACTTAAAAGTTCAAGCGTGGGGCTGGTTCGGTGCATTCCTCTCATCTCCCCGCACTCGGCTGCCGAGAGCCCTTCTCCCATCCCCGTGGGGCTGGGGGAGAAGCTGGAGGTTGGGGTCTTTATGGGGGGGATCATGAGGGTCCTTGCCAAGAGCTGGCCCAAGCCGAGATGCCCAGGTCAGCTCCCAGCCCTCTGCTCTCGGCCACGTATGGCGAGGTAGCGGCGGCGCTCGCAGGGATGCAGCCATCTCCAGTTTCCCATCCGAGGACTTGCGTAAGACCCGGGGGGAGGGACTGGGCGACCCATGTGAAATGAGGAAAAAGAAGCGAGAGAAAATAAACAGCCCTCAAGGAACCCACTCCACGCAGACGGCTGGTTTGTGTTACGGTGCGGTGAAGAAACTCTTCACACAGCGGTGCGTGGAAATCTTTCTAAGTGGAGTTTTGGAGGGGAAAAATAGAAAATAAAAAAGGTTTTGTTTTTTGGTACATCCTTCTAGCAAGCCTTGCTGCTGGGGTTTGTCCCCACAGCACCTGAGGCCTCTTCCCCGGGCCAGCAAAGGGCTGATTCGCGCCTCCCCTCTGGGAGAGCAGACCCTTCTCCCCACACTTAGCCCCACAGCAAAGAGCTGCTGCTCCATGACCCCATACCACATCCTTTGGGGTTACAGCTATAATCCCGCGTGGGTCCTGTCCCCCCATGACTGACAGTGACCCCGCTGCGTTTCTCACAGTAATTCATTTTTTGTTGCCTTTACATATTCCAGCACCGCTTACATCAGTGCTTGGTGCCGACCAGTGTCAGGGTGAGATCTCTGCTGTGTTTCCCCCTTGGGGCTCAATCACGGGATGTCCCATCCCCACAAATGTAGGGATGGGGACAGTCTACTTCTGCTCTGGCTGAACTGGAAGTCAGCTGGCTTGAAAATGATGGGTTGTCCGTCTTGTATTCCTATCTCCATACACCGCTGCTTTCAAATCTGCCTTCAGGTGTTTGTCCATTTGTCCCCTGCCTCAGGAGGAGGAAAAAGTGCAATTTTCCTTTTCAGACATGAAAGCCTTCAGCAATGCCAGTGGGAGCAAAACTGTGGTGGCTTTTTTTTTTTTTCCCCTGGGAAATGGTTCTGCCTTAATGACTGACAAGCCAACCGCACGTGCACCTGATAAGTGTCCAGACAACAATTTCCGTTGTTTGACCAAATCAACTCGATATCCTGTCTGAAGTCAGCACAAGGACTTGCAGCAGTCAGGCTGCTCCCGGGCTATTAATAGGTGTGAGCAGAGAGACAACTACTGCTGCTGTGGGCTCCTGGTCCAGGGGTTAGCATCACCTGGGTGTCCCCTTGGGGACTGCTGCTGCCCCCTCTGAAACATGTTTCTGTCTCACGGTTAGTGTCAGCATTTCGTTTGGCTTTGTTTTATTCTCCACTGCACCATTTCTAGCAGTAAAGTCGGGCAAGATGAGAAATCAGCTGTACAGCTCCGTAAGATGTACCTGTGCTAGCAGTGTGGCTGCTGGTGGTGGTGTGATCCCAGTGCTCAACTTGGCAGGACCCTTCTGCATTGTGTGCGTTTTGCTCTGGGGTATCCACTAATATCACATAAAAAATCACGGATCTATTTTCCTGGCTGGCATACTCATGGCAGGGTGGTTTTTGTGGATAAAGCTTTAAGGTAAAGCTACCTTAACATTATCCGAAAACTCTGTGAAACTTTTCTGCTTGAAAATACTCACGCCTCGTATCCGAGGGGCTGATTTAAGGGTGACTGTCCCCGCTGCAAGGAGCGTTCACGCAACGCTCATCTCATGCTCAGCTAGAGCCTCCAAACACGGAGTGCTTTTCGTGAGGAATAAAGAGAAAAAAGGGAGGCAGTCCCTGAGCAGAGCTGCAGTGGTGTTGCTCCCACGCAAAGCAGAACGATTAAAAAAAGGACGCTTTTGTTCTACGTGTAGACCCAGTCATAATAGGCACAACAGGGAAGTACTTAATAGGGGTTCAGCTTGCAAAACAGTAATTAGAAATGATATTCCTCTGATTGCTCAGGGCTGCGTTTGTGATAGGTCATTCCTCAATTGTGGCTGAATATATGTGATGTGGAGGCCCATACTTGCAACGTTACAAGGCATGCATGCTTTTCTTTAATCATTATTATTTCAGTTACAACCCGGATGAGTGATCCCAGCTGGTAGATAAGAATCAAACACACACAAATATGGCTCATCTTTCTCAACATATGGAAACCCGAATTGCAGAAGCAGTCTCCATCTCAAACGCTGTTCACCCGCCGTCCACTCAGGCGGTGTTTCTGTCCTGTAGTTAATTGATGAGCAATTATCTAACCCAACCTCAACTCTTCTCTGAACGTCGGGGCAGGGAGAAGTCGTGGGCATTTGGTTTGTAAGGGCGTTGAATCGGGGCTGGCTCTTCCTTTCTGCTGAGCTTGGGCTCCAGTCTTCTGGCCAGCTCTGAACCGCGCTGTTTTTTGGCTGCTCCTGCTTCGTCTTCGTGCCCCAATACAGAATTTTTCCTTTAAATCCGGGGGAACGTAGGTCATGCTGTACGAGGTATTTCCTAGGCAAGTTTTAGATGGATTTGCCTTTGTTTCGGTGGGTTACCTGCACAATCAGAGCAGCACCAGGACGGTCTCAAGGCATGCATTGATCTTCCATATGTCAAAATACTTTGCCCTTTGCATTTAAAAGGAGAGGGGGTAGAAAAATCCCCTGATGAAGGGGAAGGGGCAACAATGTCTAATCACTGCAGAGCCATCTTGAGCTAATTGAGTTTGTCTAAAATTCATCCAGGCTTTAAGGTTTAATAGAAGATGATGGTCTTAATGCATCACATGCCTTGGAGTAAACGGATACTCTGCTTTAAAGGCCCTGTTGATGTTATGTGAAGGGGAACAACAGTTGTTATGATTCTGAAACTCAGATTGAACCCAATTAATCAATGCTGAGATGATTTGAATCATGTGGCATGCATGGTCACCTCTCTGATATTCTATCCTTATCCCTCCCTAGCCTGAGACATGATTGATGTCAACCGTACACCAAATTTTCAGGGGGGAGGCTGAGCCAAGTCATTTGGACAGAGCAACAAATTAGATCAAAAGTGTGATCCATGGGAAAGGAGATCGCTTTCCGAGTGGGAGCTGACATTTCTTTCAGTGCCTTGGGTGCTCTGTCGGGGCACGTGTGCCTCGGAGACTGCACTGGGCACCGCAAGTGTGCACCGGGGCAAGGTGCTTGGTAGGAGGTGGCTACGCGTGCAAAACTCATCCAAAGGCACTTTTGCATCTTCCAGAGGCCCTTAAGGGAAAAATCCATCTCCCCAACTCTACGTCGTGCCTGTCCCCAGGGGGAGCAGACCCGGCTGGGGGTTACCGCTGGCGCTCTCGCTTCCCCTCTCCTTGCACTTCTCCTTGCAGAGGAGGGGGAAGCGGGGGAGGGGGGGGGGGCTCCATCCCAGTGTTTCTGTGGACGGGCGGGGGGCTGGGAAAGCCGGGAGGGGGGAGGATTTCTTCGGTTTGTTCACTTGATACGCAGAAAGAGGTTTTTACCGTCGTCCCGGGCTTTCCACCCCCCTTTTTGCCGCCCTTGCTCACCGGCACCTCGGGAAGCAGTGGGGGGCTCTTCTACACCACATCCAGCCCCGTCCCCACCCACCGGCAGCCCCCCAAAGCCCGATCTTCAGAGCACTGCGTGCTCAGCCAGGTTTGCGTGCTCCGGCTGCCTCCGGCTCCATCGCCCCCTCCCCAAATTCATGCAAATCCTCCGGTGCGGGATGCTGCGACACCTCCCTGCAAGGAGCCCAAGCCTCTTTCGCTCCATCCGACGGGGCAGGGGGTGAGCAGCGGCCGGGGGGGGGTCACCCTACAGCCCCCCTGCTGTCCCCTTAAGGGGGCTCGAAACTTCCGTGGCCCCCAGTTTCCCCCTGCCCGTGCCCAGCTCCTGGCGCTGGGAGGGCTGGGGGAACCGGTAACGCTCAAGTTTGCTCCGAACCAATTAAAGCAGGGGGACAAATTAAAATTAAAACAAAAGGAGTTTGCCTTAATTATTATTTTAAGCGATTCCATCTAATTTCGATCAAAGTGAACGCCGTAGCAGTTGAGCACAACCTCGTCTCTCCCTGATGGCTTTCAGAGCGTCTGCGGCGGAAAGATACCTTGAGGAAGTTGCACGATGTCAAGATTATTTTTCATTACTGCAGTTTTGTTGTCGTTAGAAAAGCAACAAATACTGTTAATCTGGTTCAGCGAGGGGGCAGAGCCCTTAACTACGGTATTGGTTTTTTACTCATTAAGTTCATTTGTGCAAAAGGCTCGTGATATAATTGCTTGTTTGGAAGTACCTTTGCTCGTTTCCCTTTTTTTTTGCCCCAATCGAAAAAAATCGCCGCTGCTGAAAATCGCTGATGGTCCTGACACGTTTTTCTCCCCCGGTGGAAACGCTGATGAGCTGAAGTGGGGCAAATAGGAAATTCCGACGAGAGATGCATTGTTTTTAAGAAAGAGCCGAAAAATCTGTGCCGTGCAAAGCTCAGCGCGTGTGCACGCGTTAATTAGAGGCTGTACTAATAGATTAACGCAGGTACGAAAGGAGTCTCCCTAAGTTTGCAGAGCTGGGCTATAAATATTACGAAAAAAAAAAAAAGAAAAAAAAATTGGGCTTTGGGGGAAAATTTCAGAGCATCAAATGTTTTCGCTCCCGTCCCTTCAGCCCTTCTGTCTCCCCTGCCTCCGTCCCGAAAAAAAAAAAAAAGGAAAAAAAAACGGGGAAAATGGGGCTAAATGTTGCCTGTGGATTTGGGTACTTTCAGTTTTTCCCCGCTGCCTTTACAACAGAAATTCCCACGCCGATGCCCGGAGCCTTTCGTACCCCGGCTGGAGGGGAGGTTTGGGGCAAAACGCCCGCTTTGCCGTAGTTCCTGCGGCGGGAGTGGTGGCGAAGGGCTTTTTTTGGGTTGGAAACGTCGCGTATCGGGCTCGCAGGGGGGAAAGGGAGGACATTTCTCCTCCCTTTGCCCCCCCCGGGATGCTGCAGGGGAGCGAGCAGCCCGCACTGCTCCCTCCACAAGCTCTGTCGGGTTTTGTTCCTTGCCCAGAGCCCCCTCCAAAAGCGCATTTGCCGGGATTTTTTTATTATTATTTTTATTAATTTAATTTCCCCCCCTCGCCTGCCCGCTCCGTGCGTTGATTTTGCGTCCTCGCAGCGCTCCCCTCCAGTTGCATCCCCTGGGGTTTGCAGGGGAGGATTTACCTCCAGGGGGTTGTAGTAAAGGATTTATCCCTTTCCCTCGTCGCCCAGTTACGGACCCGGCTTTTGCCTTCCCGGCGCCTGGTGTGGAAGCCCTGACTCCCTTCCCCGCTCGGCTGGAGGAGAAACCGCCTTTGAAGCGCTCTGCTAGGACGTATTGGTGGTTTTATTTGTTTGTTTGGTTTTTTTCCCTTTTTATCAGGCCTCGTTGTCCCCCTCTTGCTGTCTCTCCCCGTTCCCCGGCTGATGTTTTCGTAGCCGCAAACCCCCCCCAAAAAAGCAGGCAGAGAGCGAAACCCGGAGCGCGGCCGGGCGGCTCCGAGCATCCCAAAGGCGGCCGCGGACGGGGGCGGGTTCAGGAGCCGGGCCGGGGGGGTCTGGGGGGGCCGGGGGCTGGCCGGGAAAATCGCCGGGAAGGGGCACGGGGGGGTCCAGGGCTGGCGGACAGGTCCTGAGGGGGGAATAGGCATCCCGGGGGGGGTAGACATCCTCGACACGTTGGCATCCTTAGGGGGGAATAGCCATCCGGGGGGGGGATAGTCATCCCTGGGGTAGATGGCCATCCCTGGGTGAAATGGCTGTCCTTAAGGGGAAATAGCCGTCCATGGGGGCGAATATTCGTCTTTAGAGGGGGCAATAGCCATCCCTGGGGGGGGCTATTGCTGTCCTGGGGGGCCACAGCGGGGTAACCATCACGCAGCAGGGACAGCAGGGGCAACTGGGGGACAGGGGTGGCAGAGTCCCCTCCCCGTGTTCAGGCGCCTGGATCTCCTGTTAGCCTTTAAGGGGAAGCTGTGTGTCATTCCCCCCCCGCCCTGTAAATCTTTTGGTGATTTTGTTTGCGGCCCTGATGAGAGGCACCCACCCTGTGCCCCCCCAACACCGTTCCAGCACCTGAGCATTGTCCGACGGCGGAGGCGGGTGCACGATGCTTGAAAATTCAAAAAACTGCAAATGCAAAGAAAATGCAAAATGCAAAAAAAAAAAAAAGCCAAAAAAAAGGGGGGGAAAAACTCCCCCAGCATCTTTTTCCCCCAGCTCCATCCCTGTGCTCCAGGGTGAGCAGCCCCCACAGTGCCCCCCCGGTGAGTTGCAAGGGGTCAGGCAGAGGGGGGCAAGAGGTTAGTGGGGGCCGAAATAAATCCCAACACCCCGCTCCCCAGCCGTCCCCTGTCCCTCCCCACGCCCCATCACCAGCAGCAGTCGGGCTGACACTCCAGCCGGTCGGAGAACAATCCTTTTAATCAGGGAATAATCCACGGGACACTTTAAAGAAAAGCTCGAGCATTAACCCTGTGCCCCAGTATAATTCTTCCAAGAAGCATCTGGTACTTATATCGCAACATGGGATTAGCTTTCTCCTTGCGAGTACACAAGATCAAAGGGGTTTTCCACGCTCTACGGGGACCTTATCGAGGTGTCCCCGCTCCGTGTTCGGGGCGGCCCTGCGAGGCACGGGGCTCGTGTAGGTTCCTGCAACCTCCCCGCGGGGTTTCGGCAGGAGGCGACCTTTGGTGCACCCAGGGAGGCTTCTGCCGGGGTGAAAAGGGGGGTTCAGATCCTATCTGGGTGTGGAAGGGGTGCTGATTATTTGGGGGTTATTTCACACCCGTCTGCACCACCGTGAACCTCTTCTGGGCATCGTGTCCCAAAGCCTCGTAGCTGTCCGGCCCCAGGGGAAATAGGGAGAGGAGAGGCTGAGCCGCTCCTTCACCCATGGTGCTGCAGCTCCAGGTTAGGCCTCGCTGGTGTTCTTGGGCTGGATCGTAAAAAGATTTACAAGACACTGTTAAACCAGCAATAAAAACAATTAACTTTAATGGCACCTTGGTTGGGTTTTTCTCTCTCCTCCTTTCCCCCAGAGCCGGAGCGCAGCGCGCTACCTGCCCGCGCACCTCATCGCGGCCAGCTGGGTGGAACATCCCCACTCTTGGGCCACGGGGGAGTGGGGTTTGGGGTCTCCCCCCAGCGATCCCTAAGGAGATGATGAAGAGGAGGGGCCCCGGGGCCAGGCCCCAGCAGCGGGACCTTCCCCGCTGTGCCACGGGCACCCCACAGGGTGCTCCCGGCCCTTCCCCGGGGCAGGGCTGGACGGGGAGCAGCCGGCTCCTTCCCCTCCCGCCGGGGTTTGCACCCCAGAATGTGCCTTTGGGGTAGGGACGAGCATCCTGCCTGCAGGAGATGCTTTGCTGAGCCTTCCGGATCGAGCCCTGCCCAAGAGCTCGCAGTCCTGGGTCAGGGTATTTTTCTTTCAAACGGGGAAATTAATTTGCAGGGACCGGGAAATGTTAATGGCGGATATAAATCTGAAGCGGCCAGAGGATGGGCATTATCCGAAGTGCAGCAATTTAGTAAAACCGTCTCTGTCCCTCCATCTTCTCCCCCAGCCCCCACTGGAAATTCAATTATTAGCCCAGCAGTATAAATGATAGTGTGGCAGCAGTTGGAAATGCTGGTTGGGGTGAGTTCATTAGACAGATGGCTTACAGAAAGGCTTGCAGAAAATACAAATAAAAATTGATATTTACTCCTAGTGATCACCATCGGGGGTTATCTGTCAATAACGTCATAGCAAATATATTTCTCGCAGTGACAGAAGATAGGGCCTTCTTTTCTTGGAATACTTCTATATTAGCATGTGAACATCTGGACAGATTGTACGAAACACTTTCAGCAAACATCGCTGCTTTGTTGATCTCAGAAGTTATTAAAAATAAAAGAGCTGGCCACAGAAATGAATCATAAAGTACGTTTGGACTTCATGTGAAATTTCCACCCTGAAAAAAAAAAACTTTAATATTTTACAGAGGATGAGAGATCCAAACCAAGGCAGACTACGTAGGAAATCAGCAGCCCAAAGCTTTCAAGTGCTCTCAGATAAGCAGCTTCTCCAAAAGTTTTGGTCGCGCACACCCCTGGGACGAACAGGGACGTTCATCATGCATGCACTCAGCCGCTTGCTTTTTAAAGCCCAGCCAGCTTATTTCTCACGCTCACAAGCACCGAGGCGTCTTCTTAGCACACAGATGCCACCGTGCAGCTTGCTTTAGGTTTATGCCTCGAGCTTAGCCTCCGTGCAAACGTCCGGAGCGAGCAGCGCAATTACCCGGCTGCAGCTCTGCTGATGCAAGGGCAGGGCCATGCCGACGAGCCGCAGCCTGCCGGCCGCTCAGCACTAACTGTCCGGGCTCTTACCCCATCCCAGAGGGAAATCACCTCAGCAGATCCTCCTCCTTCCCTTTCCCTCTCGTTTGCTTGGGTTTCCTCTTCCTAGAAGCATTAAAACATGTTTTAAATGCATCACGGTGTGCAGCACAGTGAAGGAGATGAATAAAAATAGCTAGGATGGGGTTTTCCTTCGGAGTAGACAAACCCTCTGCTTTTGGTGGTTCTGCTTGTGCATAACTATTTTTCTGAAATGGGCATTTTAGCCACTTGCTCCTCCACTCTTTGCTGTGGGCTCCCCATGAGCGCTTGGCACCCCGCAAGAGCGGAGCAGAGAGCAGCTGCTGCAGTCAGCTCTGTCTCAAGGAGCTCGTCACACCCGGGGAGCAGGAGCATGGACAGGTAGTTGCATGCAATTAAACGCCGTGAGTTACCACTTATCAGCGGAGCTGCGGTAACCAGCTAAGGGCATGCTCTTGGCACGCTCTCGGCCCCACGCTTCCCAGCCTTGCCAGCCCTCGAACGCTGTTTTTCCGCGGGGGCGTGGATCCCGGAGCAGTGGTTTAGCTGGTGACAAGCGGTTTGTTTGCCAGTTACCTTCCCCAAACATCTTAAAACCAAGCCTCAGACTCCGGGGCTGGAAAATGCTGTCCTAGCCCATTCCTAAAATGAGTTTGCCCCAGCTCTCCGTGGGGAGTGCGCACGCACACAAGGCAGTTAATGCGGTTCAGCTAACGAGCACTAACTCGTTAAGTTTCAGTGACTTAGTCCTTTATGTTCGCCTGGCTATAAGGGAGACCACACAGAAGCAGAAAGAGCAGCCGGCTCTTTCCGTGGCGCTGGTATCCAGAGTCGAGGAACGGGGGGGGAGGTAATAATTATTTGTTTGAGCTCTCCTGTTTTCCGAGAGTCGCCATTTGTTTGTTTTCTGAGCCCTTTGCTTTGTGGCTTTCGAGCTGGGCTCACGAGGCAGCAGCAGCAGTGTCCCGTGGGGGATCTGAGCAGCCTTGGGGTGGTGCACGGGGGCACAAGGGCTGCTGTGGGCACGGGGACAGGACCACGCTGGGAGTCACTGGGGGATCTCAGCCGGCGGTGACCGAGCCTCGGGGGTGCCACGCGTGGGCTGTCGGCAGGCTGGGAGGGCAGGCGATGCTCGCTGCCGGTGGGAGTGGGGTTAGCGGGTGTTTTTGCGGCGTTTCAGCGCCCTCCTCCCCAGACTTCACAGCAGATAGCTGAGGGGAAAAGAAGTATTCTCTTTCCTCGCGCCGCTGTCGCTGCAGCTCGCAGTGAAAGGGAGACAAAGCCCAGGCTTATCTCCTAAGCGTTTCCCACCACCTCTTCGGCCCCTCCAATGCCAGATGGAGGCCCCTAATTCTCCTTCTGTGCTGTACGTGGGGCTGAGGACGAGGGCCCATTTCCCACCTGCTGACCCATGGCTGAGCCCTCTCTTTCTCCAGCACACTGCCAGGGCTCAGGGCTGCTCCCTGGCAGCCAGACACGAAGGTTTGCTGTCACCAGCCCCGTGTTTCTGTTGGTACCCATAACCCCAAATTCCTTATCACCCCCCTGGGAAGGCAATAGCAACGTGGCACGTAGCTCCTCGGGGCAGGAGAGCAGCACCACTGAGCTGCTGCTTGGAAAAGCTTCTCACAGATACAGGTCTCTGCTTTTCCTTTGCTGGTTATACAAGCGCTGCTTTGGGAAAAGAGAGAAAAAAAAATGGAGACAGACTTGAAACAACTGCACTCTGCTGGAAGAGTGTGCGTGTGAGATATGGAGTAGATTACAGCTTGACATGGCACATAAAAACACTCTTTCCTTTTAACACCTTTATTGCAAGTTTTAAAGGGTAATCAAAATATGTTCCTAGCTGTTTGCTTATATGCTATAAAAGGACACTCATACCTGTGAAATCCCATGACCTACAAATAGTAAAATTTGTGTATTTTTTTTGCACCCGTGACCTTTTGAGCAAGGCTACATAAATAAAACAGAAGCGAAGTGTCGGAGACGTGACAGGAGGGTGGTGGGGACAGTGCTGCTTCTCACCGACAAGGGTGGAAAAAGTGTCATGAGCATTTGCTTGGGGAAAATGAATCTGATGCTGAGGTGGCATTGTTTCTATGAAGGGGTGGTAGGATGCCAGGTTGTGCTGGGCTTTGTTGGAACACGGTGTCCAGCCAGCAGGAAGGACCTGAGCCTGCTTGCAGATCTTTCCTGGGCTTGCTCCTCATTCCTCACATCTGTTCCTTCTCTGTTTTTCCCCTGGGAGGTCTGGGTAGATAGGTTCAGAGCTGGCACGCTTAGAAAGGAGTAAAAGAACGGGTGGAAATTTAAAAAAGAGAGAGAGGAGAGGAGGAGGAGGAGGAAGAGGAGGAGGAGAAAATAGAAAAAGGAATGGATGCTGCCCACACCGCCACGGCCCCTTGGCTGAAGCCCAAGGGCAGATCCAGATCTCAGTGAGCTGCCTTCAGCCCCGCTTTGGCCCCTCCTGCTCCCTCCAGCACCCTGCAGCCCCCTGCCCGCCTCCATGGGGCTGGCCTGATCCTGCCCTGGTGCTTCCCCTGCTCGTGGTGTCCGTTCGCAGCCACTCCACCACCAGGTCCCGCCAGCCCCAGGCCGCAGGGCAGCGGCGTTTCCCTCCCCGCAAACCCCTGCTCCCTTTGTTCCTTTTTTGTTCCTGACACTTTGTGGGTTCCCCTCTGCCACCCCCTGCCTCGAACGCGATGAAAGGCCGAGAATGAAGCCAAACAAGTGAATTTCGTATCCTTGCCCACTCAAGGTCATGAGATTTTGCAACAGACCACGGGGTTGGAACGCCTCGAGCTCTCGTCAGCACTGCGCTTTGATTCCCCAGACGCACTGCGGCTCGGGAGGGCGTTTTTAGGCACCGGGGCTCGCACAGGCAGCTTGGCCCTGCTTTGACGTGGTGGTGGCTGGGAGAAGGTGCGGGAGCAGTGGCAGCACTGGTTCTGCCGGCTGGAGTCTGACTCCATCCCTCTGTCTGGAAACGAAGCAAATGCCTCTGCCCCCACTATCAGCTCCGCGCATCATATGATTCATGCTCGAGGAGTCCCAGAATTACAGCTGTAAGGCACGTTGTGTTTAGGCTCACTGAAATCATTCTGTCATAAAAGGGCTGTCGTTGTGGGTGCGCTGGGGAAGGAAGAAAAAAAAAAAATAGGCTCGCAAAGACGGGCCCGGCACCCAGCCATCTTGCGCAATCCGTATCCCTGCAACTGTTTCCTCACCCCGAGCCCAGGCCTTTTCAAATGCCAAGCGCCGTCTCGCTGGGAGCAGCCGCCCTGCTGCTCCCCGGGGGGCTCGGGGATGGCCGTGGTCCCCTCCCCGCATGCTGTCGCCCACCGCCGTCCCTGCCCGTGCAGCGGCAGCCTCCAGCCTTTCCCTTTGCCTGCCCACGGCGTGACTAAAACATATCAATTTTCATCCGTTTCCAAATTATCCCGGGGGTCATGTGCTTGATGAAAGGCCGGTTGAGCAGTGCGATCTGGTTCGTATCCGGGTGTTTTTCCACGGAGGGCGAGGGGCTGCGCCAGGTGCCCGGGACCTTTGCTGACCTTGCGGCGTGTGGCTGCCAAGCTGGGGGCACCTGGCAAGCTGGGTCCAACGTTAAAGGCGTCCCAGGTAGTTGGCTTTTTCCTCTGGGAAGCAGCGGTGACCAGAGGACAAGGGCATCGCCATGGCTCTGCGCCCGTGTTTTGGGGGAAGATGCCACGAGAGGCCTCATGTTCGCTCACGCCCCTCGTGCATCTGCAGCAGCGTTGCACCTCCTCGCTGCGGGCAGGAGAAGTGCTTCGGCACCCAGCTGGCTGAGCTGCTGCCCAATGAATCCCCTTCCTCACTCCTCGCAAAGCACCCTTCACCCCTGGTGGGCTCCTTGCTGGCTACCTGCGGCTGGGCGAGGGCTCTGGGGGCTCCTTGGGGCAGCAGGATCTGCCCTCAAGAGGCAGCCAGCACCAGGACTTTCAAACTCAGGGGACTGACTTAGGAAAACCTTCTCCTTCCAGCTCAGGCTGATATTTGGGGGTCTGTTTGCTTTATTTGCTGCTACCCACCTGGCCATACTCCCCTGGCACTTGCAAGCATTTTCACCTAGGCTCAACTTGGCTAAAGAGTTTTTGGTTGCCAGCACAGCGCGATGCTTGCTTACTCCTGCAGGTCACGGCCCATGCAGGATCCTGAAAGGCAGTCGGTGAAGGAAAGGAGAAGTGGGGGGGAAGGAGTCACCGAAAACTTTATTGCAACCGAAAGCAAAAAAAAATCCTGCTCCTCCGCTTTCCCGCTGCCAGGTATTCCCTGCCGGCACGCTCCGGAGACGCCTGCGTGCAGAGGGAGCGTGGGGACGAAGGGGTGTCCCTGAAACGTTCCTGGTCTTACTTTTCTGGTGAACGTCTGGGAATAATAACACTTGTTTTCACCTCCAAAAAAAAAAGACTGATGGGTTGATCTAGATCGAGCTCCTCTCTGCAGCACATGCTGGCAATGGGCGCAGGACTGAGGTTGTTAGTACACTTCTGTTTATTATTCCACCAGGTCTAATTGCTATTAGTCATAAAGTCATTCTACAGTTAACCACTTTCCAAATTCATCCTGGGGACACCTCTCCTAAATTATTTCCATGCTGGTCATTTGCCATTTATTTCCTTCTCCTCTGTTTTCTGTCTCAACAAGTTTTTAATCTATGACAGCACTTTATCTCCCAACCCCATGATTATAAAATTTCCTTCAGAGACTCTACTGAAGGGCTTTATCAAAAGCCCTTTGAACCTCTCCATAAATTAGAATCTCTGTTCTCCTTTTCCTACTATTTTGTTAACTCTTTCAGGGGGTCGCAGGGGTAAGGAAGGTTTAATTCACCTTTAGCAGGACCGGATTCCCCTCTCTGTTCCTTCACTCCCGGTGGTTAATCTACCTCGCTATTTTGGCATTATTCTCTCTTTTTATCACCCCTCCCTCATCCTGCCCAACACATCCGGATCCCTGGCCTGGGACTGTGTTTTGGTGCTCCCTTAATTGGGGTATGGCCTTGATTGGGCTCACAGCTCCCCTCTGCTCTACCTGGCACCAGTGATGGGTAAGGTGGAGCAGACCCTGCTGACGCCCACGAGCAGAGCCCTGGCTGCTGGGGAATGGTGCTGATTTACTCTAGCCCACAAATTATACCTTTTTTTTTCCTTTTTTTTTTTTTTTTTCTGGCAACAGACCCTTTATTCCCACAAGTATTCGGTGTTCGCAGGTGGTTGCAACAGCCCTCTCTTGGTATTTCTCCATTTGCTGCTCTTGGGCTGCTTCCTAGCTTCTCGCGCTGATACGAGGTGGCCCTCGCGCCCTGGTGTTAGGAGCAAATCAAAGGGGTAGGTGGTGGCAACCTTGTCTGAAGGACAGAGCGTTGGACTGGCACTCTGGAGCCACAGACTGCTTTTTTCTGTCTGTGTTCTTGACCAGATAAGTAACCCGGGGTGAGTCAGTTCAATTCTCTTTAACCCTCCTATTTTCCCTCCTACACTCGTTCTGTCTCAGCGGCTTAGATTTTAATACATCTAGTGCAGGAAATTGTCTCTCACTGTGTGTTTGTGCAGAGCCTATTGCAGTGAGATCCTGGAGGAAAAAAAACCAAGTCAGCTTTGAAATCTCTTCCTTGAATATCTGAATCTCCTTTCCCTCTTTGATTGATTATTTCCTGTAGCTTCTTCTGTGGCTGCATGCGGATAATACACAATTTGTCCTTTTTCTTCAGGCTGTTGTCATGGAAAGGAGGTTTGAGTGATTTTGCCCTACCCCTCCATCCTCTTCCCCTGGTACCTCTTAAATGGAAATGGTGGTTTCTGTCAAAGTTGACCAAAGGGTGGAAGTTTCCTAAAACTTTTGTGAAAATTGGTGGCAGTGGGACAGAGGAGGAGCCTACAGTGATTCCCACTGATGAGGTGGGTATTACAGCAAGCACTCATTTCTGGTTAGACTCCTGAGGATCCCCACTGGGGACAGCACCCAGAAGGGGTGGTACTGGGTGCCACTGGGGTCCACGCGTTGCTGGACACGGGAGAAACCATCCCCTGGGGGTCCTTCCCCCTCGTGCGGACCCATGGGTGCGGACCCATGGGTGACAAACAAGCAACGAGCTCATGCTCCAGCCTTCATGTAATGTGCTTAGAAAGGGCAGTCAGCCATGGATGCCCATCTGCTGGAAGCCAGACCCCGTCAGTGCCCTCCTGGTACTCGTGGCGCTACGTGCTCCTTGTGACAGGGGTGTCTTGGGGCCATCGCAGGTGCTCGCTGTCCCGCGAAGCCGTTTGGGAACACCTGCCTTCCTCCCGCCCTGTGCCCACGCACTGAGCTCTCGGGCACAAATGGGGGAAGGTATTACCTGCTCGCCTGTTTTCCCCTCTAGATATCTCGGCAATGAAAATGCAGAAAGGTTGAGATTTGAGGCTCGTTAATAGCACACCCTATTATCAGCCGAGCGCAATAAACCACCAGTTTTGGATGCCCTGATTTTTTTTTCTGAGTGGGTGTTTGGAAGATGACGGAGTTGACTTTCTGGAGTGCTGCAAAATCCTCCTGCCAAATATTTGGCTGCTCAGCAGCCCTGAATACTGAAGCCCTTAGGGCATTTTTGAGTTGGGAGTGTGGAAAATGAGGAACCCTGAATGAGCAGACTCGTGAAAATTAGAGGTTCCTCTCTGCTGTGCCTCAGTTTACTCATAAGTAAATTGGGCAAAGTAGTCCTCGGGTTCTTGCCTCAGGGGGCCCCGAGTCAAAATTCTTCATGCTTCAAAGTCCTTGAAGGCACTTGAATGAAAGACTCCGGACCCGGTAATTACAGAGTGTTGTGCATGCATGAGGCTATGAGATAGGGAAACGTTTGCCAGGCAAGGTTTTGAAAAGAAAATCAACATTGCACTGCCAAACCCTCCAAGGGCAAAAGGAAGATTTAGTGCGCGAGCGTCAAAATCAGCTGTTGTCATTTAAGGCCATTACGAATGGATTTGTGGCCAGACTGTATTTGCACAAAACTGGCTACCAGGAGGAGAGAGCAGCCTTGCAAAATGAGCCTGCTGGTCGTGGCGGTGCGATTTGCATAGGAGCAGGTTTGGAGGCAGCTCCTTACCCGGCTGAAGCCAGCACGGAGCTCCCAAGGCAGCCGAGCGCTGCTCATTTCCCTAAGCTGAATTTTTGGCTCCTTTCCTTGAAAAACATCTTCTCGGGGAGAGAGAGAGAGAGAAAGGAGGTCAGCTGTGTCAGAGGATGTTTTGCCTGTCTCCCTTAGGACTCAGTTATGGATTTAACACGAGATTTCCTTAAAGCCCTGGGAAAAAAGCAGGCTCCGAATTGTAGGGCAGGGCCGTGATTCACCCCTTCGTTTCTCCTTTGGTGAAGGAGAGAGGGGAAGTAATTGGGGTCGCTTCTGGGCTAAGCAGGGCCATCGCTGCCACAGGCTGGCCCCAGCATGGTGGCAGGACACAGGAAGAAGGCGGCAGTGGGGTCTTCCCCGGTGCTGCCATGTCCTGTCCCTCTTCGCACTGCTGAAGACAGAGGTGATGCCCTCGGAGGCTGGTTTGCATCTCCGGTGCTGTGCCTGGCACCGGAGACAGACTAGAGAGGGGAACAGAGGTTGTCTGATATTGTCACTCGTCCCTAGGCATAAAACGTGCCCCGGGCCCCCCTGTAGCTTCCCCTCCTTCTATAGGGGAAGCTACAGGACCCCTGGCAGCTCGCTCACTCTGCGGAAAGCTCTTTGAGAAGTGCCACTCAGAAGCTTCCTGCATCAAGGAAGATGTCAGCGCGAGATGATAAATGGCGAGGTGCCGGCGTTATTGCTCAGGGCCCATTAAAAAGGAGACACCTTTGAATTTGCAGAGTAATAACAGGCACGGGGTATGGGTTATTGGTCTTCTTTTTTCAGCAGAGAGATGATAAATGTTCCTGCGGAAAGAAGTGCCACACCCCCTCAAGCACGGCACCCTTCCCTCTCCCATCAAAATTCCTGGGTCAAAGGAAGGGATTTGATTTCACTGCTAGCACTCAGCCACGAGAAGTATGCGCTAGGTGTGAAAGCCACCTGCTCGCAGCGCAAACCTGGCAGGGGAAACGTGCAAAGAACACGGGCTGCGAGGCAGCTGGGCTGTCACTCATCCTCCCGGGAGCTTAGGAGTGATGTGTGTGCTTGGAGGTGTGTGTGCAAGGCACGCCATGCTTCTGGGAAAGCTGTCACTCGCGGTGACAGTACAAACAACTTCTTTCACCCTTTCTTTAAGAAAAAGAAAAATCAAGAGTTGCTTCGCTGCAGAAAAAAAAGGAAACAAAAACTTGCAGGTTAAATATTTTGCGCCCAGCTACTTGCAAGGGGCTGCGCACGGCCCTTGGAAATCCCACTGCTGATGACTTTGCGCAACGCTAATCTCCACATCTTTTGATCTTTGTCCACTTAGGGCTTGCCCCGAAGTCTGGAGAAATTAATGGGAGCCTTTCACTCTCTCCATGGGTATTAGCTTAGGGACTTATTAATTGATTTTTTAGCTTTGTTGACTGTGCCTGTATCATGGACTCCAAGTACAACATGAAAGTTTAATGAAATATTAAAATGGGATATTTGTTGACAAGAGTGACCCTGTGTGTCACTCAAGAAAAACTGCACATCCGGAAGTGTCTTCTGGATGTCCCTCACTTCTTCTCAGCCATGTGCTCCATCTTCAGGACTTCTTTGGCTGGACGAACTATCTGATCGTGGCAGGTCTTGGGTAGGCCTATAAAACGTCTGAGGTTTCTGAGTACACCCTTTTCCGCGCCGGGAAATTATGTCTAGGCAGAGCACATCCAGACTTCCCAGACACGGCCATTGAATATATGCAGATAGGCTGCGTCTCAGCAAGAGGCAGCGAGCCCAGCACTTGTGGGATGCCTTGGATGTGCTGTGTGTGTGCTCTGCAGAGGGGGAGCAGCAGGATGAAGGGCATAGAATGTGTCTGGGACCCGGCGTGCACGTCCAGCCCAGGGCCGCGGGGCAGAGCAGGCGTTCCCATCTGGGAAACCTGCAGTGGAAAAAAAAATGAGTCTCCACCAGAAGGTAACCAAATGCAGGCTTTGGTAAATGGAGGTGAGAAGTGGGTTGTCCTGCTAAGGGTCTCTCACCGAGCAAAGCCTGCTGTCAGCAACCTCCCCCGGTACAAAGTGCAGCACCTCCAGCGATCCCAGCACCGGGGGGGGAAGGGGTTTGGCCGAGAGGCAGGATGCAGACCACGTAAAGCAATGACAGGAAAGGAGGAGAGCGTGAGCTTGGCTTTGTGGCATGTCCGAGATCACCAAACACACACCTCATGCGTGCGTTGCCTCAAATTCTGGCCAGCGGTGGCTGTGTTAGCTCCTCCATGGAGACATGGGTGCGCTGCAGTGTCCAGCCCTGGCTGGTTGCGCATCTGGGCTGTCACCCCATCAGTGGCTGGAAAAGCCACAACTCAAAATAGCATTTTATTCTGCCCTCTTTTCCCCACTCCAACCCCAAAGAACACCTTTGCCTCTTCCCTGAAAGGCATTTACTCCTCAGGGTAGTCACATGCAAACTGCTGAGCCAAAGCATTCGTGCTGCAGAGAATAAACCAGCCGCGTCCCTGCCCTGCTGCTCCCCCTGCCCTGTTATCTGGGCACGGACTCCTGCCTCTGTTTTGCTCGTGGTGCCTAGCCTGCAAAAACCGCATCCAAAAAACATAATGGAAAAACAAAAATTGCCCCCAAACCATTTTCGTAAAGTTTTCAGAGGGTATTCTTGGCCCGGTTGCTTCCTGCAATGTCTTTATTGGCAGAGTCCTCCCAAAAGGGAGTGCAGCAGGGAGTCATCCCTGTTCCTTCCATATTACAAAAGATTTAACCCCATCCCCTTCCTCCGTGCCCCCTCTTGATGTCTTTGTCCATTTTCTTCATGGGACAGTGTATCTGTGGGAGAGATTACCCCCTGATGCCTATGCAATAGTGGCGTGTATCGTAGGTGAAGTGGTGAGCTGTTAACTCTCCATGTGTCCTGGAGACATCTTGCTGAAGTTGCGCACCTATTTTTCTGGCCAGAGAACCGAAACTCAGCTATTAAGAGAAAGCAAGCTGTGAAATCTATCTGCAGGCATCTGAAGAAGCTGTAAGAGATTTTCAGAAGTGCCGAACCCTTAGATGTTCCCAAAGATTTTAGAGGAATCTCGAGTGCTTGCCTCTGGCCATAACCCCAGCCCAGAGCTTAGGGCTGTCGCCGTGAGCAGAGGGACCTGTTTGCAAATCCCCACGCTTGCCTCATTTGGGTCAGGTTTTCTGTACTTTCCTAGCCCCCGGGGAGGCGAGTCCTCCTGTGAAGCATTCCCGGTCTTTTCTGTTGAAATTGTTTGACTCTGTGTCATTGGGAAATCATCGGTGGAATGAGCCCTGCAAGAGGCATGGGGAGATGAGAAACCTTCTCAGGGTTTTTATGTGAGAAGGGGCAACTTTGGCTCAGTTTTGTGGTGCAGGGGAGGGGTTGCTGCTGGAGATGCAGCATGTGGCCCCTATCAAACTGGGGGTGAAGATGCTTAGAGCAGCTCAGGACTTGGTGCTTGTCCTGTGCGTGGCATCCTGTGTCTTGTGCAGCCCATCCCTGAGCACCGCGGTGCCTGGCTGCTCTGCCATGGAGAACGTGGTGCCTGATGTGGGCATGGTGGTGTCCGTCGGGATAGCTCAGCTCTGTGCTGCTTCCTCACCTTTGGGTTTGGCTCTTTGGATATAACTTGAGGCACCTGAGCTGCAAGAGAGCACACAAAGCTCCTGCTCGGTCTTGGAATAAGGTCAGATGATGAGATGTCGAGCTGCGGCACTTGCCCTCAAGATGTTTTTGGGTTAGGGGCTATCAAAATTCCTTCCACCCCTCTCTAAAGAGGGGACGGGACCCTCAGCAACGTCCCCGTTGCCCTTAGCCTGGATGGCTGCAGCCAGCCCTTCGTCTGGGAGTGATGACTGCGGGGCTGAGTGGTCCTGGCTCCACCAGACGCCCCACTTGAGAGCTGCCTTTGAGGAGGGTTTTCAGCAGGCACCGGGAGGTGGCAACAGGCCCTTGGTGGGGAGGTGGGGAATGCAGCCTTTGCCCTCTCCAAGGATGAAGATGGCAGCAGGGTCCGGCCAGATTCCAGAGGCATCTGGACAGCCTCTGTCATCGAGGTGGGAGCGCTGCGGGGAGGACATAAGGAGGGTTATCTCCTCTCTGCCTTCTTGGCTGGGAGGGGACAGCTGAGAATTAGGGAAGGCTGTGGTATGGTGGCCACAGGGCGCGAGCCCCCGGCACGACCAAGGAGCAGGTGCCGAGAAGGGGTCGGCTGTGGTGGAGCAATGTCTCTGCGCCACGTGTCATGCCATAAAAAGAAGGGGAAAGGGAGGACGAAGTGGGAAAAGAATAGAAAAAACAGAAGAAACAACAAAAAAGCAGAGCGAACCTGCTGGCTTCGCCAGACTAGGCGGCACCAGTGGTCATTTCTGGAGGCTCTAGGGGTTGTCGCAGTAAGCTGTAAGGACAGGTGTAAATCCGTCCTCTCCTTCCACCCTGCCAGCGTCTTCTCACCTGCAGGGCTCCCGTTTATTGCAGAGAGCAAGCAAATAAACCCAGCCGGGGCATGAAAAGGGTCCCCTTCTCAGCCTTCCCCTCCCGATTGGGGTTTTCTCATCCAACCTGAAAGCAGCCCCCCCTCTCCCCCCCAGCTGTTAGAGCAAAGTGAATAAGGGCTCTCACAGCTCAGCCCCAAATCCACTTGTTGCAGGCCGATTCCGAGCTGTCGCTCCCAGCACAGGGGGGCTGCGGGGCTCCCTGAGATGGGGAGCATCTGGGAAACGACCCCAAAGTGGCCTTTGGGGGGATGCGACCCCTGGGGGTCTGCAGGTCCCAGCTCCTTCTCCCCTTCCCCTGGCCGGTCGTGCTGGGGATTTTTTGTCTTCAAACCCAGAGCGAGGCTTTTCTCTCCCTTTCTAAGAAGCCATCCTCGGCATCGGGCTCGCCATGGTTTTCATTAAGGAGGGGATGGTGTGTTTCCCATCAAGAACGACTTTAATCTTGACTGAGCTCTGAAAGCTAAAGGGTTGCAGTTTTCTTCGGCCACCTTTGATTATTACTTCTCCCGGTTCCCAACTCGATATTATAGATCCCCCCTCCCGGCTGAAGTCCTTAATGGCCCGGTCCATCCCCGCTCCCCCAAGTACCCGTTCTGTGGATGTAGCAAACTCTAATTAATTATAACTTATCTCATGACTTGTCAGCATCACATGTTTGATCCTGTTTAGAAACCATATTCCCAGGGGACGGAAAGGCTCGGGAGTGGGTTGATGCTACTCAACAGTGATTTAATGGACGCATTAATGCCGAGACAGATAACTGTGTAGCCATGTTAAGTAATACATCAAGAATCTTTCTAGAGAGGCAACTTTACAGGTCACTGCAGAACTGCTAACTGATATTAACCCGCTTTGCATTGTGCTGTGCGTACGGGCGCTGGGAGTTCACACACTTCCCATTGTGTCGCCTTGTTGGTTTTTTTTTCCTTTTTCTTTTTTTTTTTTTCCCCGAGCAGCCTCTTCCCATTCCCCCCCTGGAAGCGCCGGAGATATTAGACGCCTAATGACAATGTTTCACACGCGGGGGTGGGGTGAGGAGGACAACGGGCTTGTTGTTAGCGGGGTTGATTTTAAGCACCCGCAATTACCGGCCCGGAGGAGGCTGCTGCCCGGCCGGGTGTCACCGGGTGGCTCTGTCCCCCCCCGGGGAGCGGGGCTGGGACGGGGCGGGGATGCTGCGGGCTGCTCGGGGATGCTCCCGCTGGGCAGAGCCGCCCGGCCGCTAACGGGGCTTTTTGCCTTTCGGCTCCCCCAAACTCACACGGGCAGGGGGTGTCCCGGGGGCTGCAGAATTATTCTGGGAATTATTCTATGCTAACAGCGTTTCCCCCTAAGAATCCCCTCCTGCTCCCGGCCGCCTCGCTCCTTCCCGTCTCCTTTTCCCTTCTCTCCCCATCCTGCCTTTAGGGCGGAGGGAAGGGAGCGTGCCTGGGAATTCACCTTGCTGAGAGCTCAGGGAAAATCCCTCCCTGCAGCGAGGGGGACAGCTCGCCAGCCCCCCCCCCCCCCCCCCCCCCCCCAGAGGGTCCCGCTGCTACCGGGGCTGCGGGCACGGGGCGACCGAGGAGCAGCAGCCGGGCTGTGGGGCCGGGGCCGCCCTACAGCCGCTTTGGGGAAGGGGAGAGCCAGGGGAGGGAGCGTGGAGCCCAGCCCTTGATGGAGAAGGAGGGTCCGGGGGGGGGTCCTGCCCTCCCAGCGCGGTTTTGGGTTGGAGGAGGGAGGGAAAGGTGCTTCGCTTCGCCCAGGTTGCAGGGGGCTGGTTGTGTGCCACCGCTGATTAAACGCTCTCCCCGAAAGATGCTGTCCGACATGAGATAATGAGGCTCCGTGACCGGCCCCAGGTTCCCTTTAAGTTTTCCCAGGGACCCGAGCTGTCGCCAGTTCACAAAACGACAGTGTAAGGCAGCACCACGCTACTCACATCCAATTTACGGCGCACAAAAGCTGATCCCCAAATCCCCACTAACAAACCGGGACCCGCAGACAATTCCGATAATGTTTAGTTTTTATTCATTTCTCGACTAATTAACTGGAATCCCACCTACTCCACCACCCCCCCCTCGCCCCCCCTCCTTGACAGTGCCCAATTAATCCGCAATGTATGTCAAAGGTCTGGGACCCACTGTAAACTGCTGAACCTTTGCAAAGATTTGCGTGGCCCTATATTGATCTGATTAGGACCGGGGTGCTTTTTCCTCGTTGGTGCTGCGCGCAGAAGAAAAGCGTGGCTTTTCTTTTCCCTCCTTTTTTTTTTTTTTAAAAAAAAAAAGCTTCGCCTTCCCGCTCTCTAATAGGATTTCTGCAAGTCGCCTTCAAGCCTCCCTCGGCGTTGGGGAAAAAAAAAAAAAAAAAAAAAAAAAAAAAGCCTCGCTTTCTTTATTATTTATTTTTTATTTTTTATTAGGGGCTGCAAGGGGAACCGAGCGAAATGAAGCGATCTGCGAGGCAGGCGGGGAGCGCGCCTCGGAGGGGATTTGGGAGCAAATCTGGATTCGCTGGGAAATGTCCCGTGCGGAAAAATAAGCAGGGCAGGAGGAGGGTTCAGCTTTTTGGGGGCCGCCGGGCCGGGGAGGGCGAGGAGCGATCGCTGCCGGCCGGGGCTGGCTCCGGCTCCGCACCGCCGGCGCTGGGGTCGGGCAGCTCGTTTCTAATCTTCGGAGGGAGCGAATATAAAAGAGGAATTTATTAGCTTTCAGGCCATCAGAGGAATAAACATTGATTTTATTGACCTAATTATGGGCCAAATGACTCCTTCCATCGATCACGTAAAATACTTCATTTGGACAAAAACAGGCGCGGGCGCCCGGAGGCGGGGAGAGCGGGTGGATGTGCTGCAAAAGAGGGGAAAAAAAAAAAAAAAAAAAAAGAGCAAAAAAAGCAAAAGCTCGAAAATGTATGGCGAGGTTTTAATGCAGTTAACGTGCTCGTCGCGCTGGAGCGCAAGCCCTGTCTCCCAGACGTTACAGTGCGGATGTTTTGCAAACTAAAGCTTTTATGTCGAATTCCAATCCGGCCAGTCAATTTGGCTAAAATAGCATTAAACAAATGGACAGCGGTTTATTTATATTCCCCCCACTGTATTTTATAGACAGACAAGAATTACTTGAAATGTATTTTACAAGCACAAGACAACACGTCGTTTCAGACCGAAAGCAGCGATTTTTTTTTTTCTCGTAATTAGCGTAGACTCAACACTAATAAAGAAGCAAACAGGCTCTTTTCTCTGCTCCAGCCCGGCTACTGTCCTTAGCGCTTGTCTCCGGGGGGGGGATTGCGGATTTCTGACCGGGGGAAATTGCACCTGAGGGCACCTGTCTGGGGCAAAGGGGGCCCCGGCTGCTGCTTTTCTGCTCCTGCCGGGCCGGGCAGCGATTTGTTCCTTTTCTCCTTGCTGGCAGCGCGACCCGGCTTGGGATTTTTGGGCTTGGGAATTACAAGGGGGCTGCTCCCTGCGTTTCGTGGGAGGGGGAGCGATGCGGGACGATACACGCTTTTGGCAGGGTGTTTGTTCCCTTCTTATGTCCCCTAAAATATCAGAGCTCGCACACCTACAGCGCACGGGGTGGGTGCTTTTAGCCTAGCTGCTTCGCAAGGCTCGGTCTTTCCACTCTCTACCCTCTGCTCCGCGTTTCCCTGCTTTCACCGCATTATTCCTCGGCGAGCTTCGAAGTTTAGGGCTTCCTCCTCCCTCTCCGTGGGAAAAAAAATAAATAAATAAAAAATTAAAATACCCCCCCACACACCGGTGCCGGTTCTGCCGCCCGGGGGAGGCGGAGGTGCTGCTGCCCGGCGGGACGCGCTCTGCCTCCATCCCCCGGCTCCTGCCCCGGGGGTGCCGTGAGTCTGTGCCCCCATCCCCGGCCGGTCCCGCAGGTGAGCTCCGCTCCCGCAGGTGGCTGCGGGCGGCGGCGGCGCCATCCGGTGGCCGCAGCCCCGAGCAGCGCCCCCCGGGCCCGGCGGGGGCACCGGCGGCGAAAGACCCCCGGCATGGGGAGGCCGCCCCCCGGCCGAGGAGCTGGGGCTTTATGCAGGCCATCTGCGAGGGGAGGCAAACTAAATGACAACGCTTTTTACACCGCTTCCTACTTAGCTTTTCTTTTCATGTGGCTGCGCTGGAGTTTCCGACGCTTTGTACCGCTCCGAACTTATTGGGATGTTTGTGCGTGTAATGCTCTGCCCGCTGCAGCTCTTGGGACGGGCTTTTCTCGTGTTTTCTTTCCCTTTTTCCCCCCTCTTCCTCGTCCCAGCTCGCGCACGCAGCCTCCCAATCCGCTCTGCTCGGGGAAGGACCGGCAGGATCCGTCCTGGCGCTGCCTGCACGGATCCTGCTCCGGGGCAGGGGCAAACGGCTCCGCAAGCGGCCGGCAAAAACCGCGACTTGGCTTGGCAGAAGGTGAGCTCCCTGCCCCGTGCACCCACTTGGTGGCTCTTAGACCCCCCCCTCCGACTGCCATCCCGTCGCTTTCCTGTCCCCACTGAGCAGAGTTTTCCCCTGACCCGGGATCCGGGCGGTCGCCCTAATGGTATTATTAAAAGAAAACGTGGTTTGAGCGCACGCGAAGGCTTGCCCCGTTATTTAACCCGTAACCTCAGCAGCCCCGTGCGCGCAGCGCGCCCACCCTCACCAACGAGGCGAGGGGTGCTTGGAGGGGCTCCCCCGGCCCCCGAGGTGATTTGGGAGCCGGTGAGCCGGGCAGCCCGTCCCCGGCTGCATGTACAATCCCAGATCCCCCCGAATTTGGTACCAAAGCTGTCAGAAAGCGCCGCTCCCAGCCGGGAGCGCGTTACCTAGGAGCTCGGAAGCGATGCCCGCTCTCCCCGGGGGGTTTTCTCCTTGCCCCGTGTCACCGGAATAATTTTCCTCCGCCGCTCCCCGAGCCCGCAGCATTTGAGTTTTCCTCTAAGTCCATGCCATTAAGGAAGCGGCTGCAGCAACAGGTGAGCGGAGGAGGGGGGCGCTTCGGGGGTAGGGGGCTGCCGGCGGCCCCCGGGGGGGGGCTGCAGGCACCGAGGCGCCTGGGCGGGCATCGACCGCGGCAGCTCCGCGGCGCCGGGGCAGGGGCAGGGGCGAGCGGGACCCCGGCCGGCGGCTGCCGGGGGCGAGCAAAAAGCCCCTTCCCCTCTCCTCCCAGCGAGGGCAAGGAGCCGCTCCGGGAAGCGGAGCGAGAGCTGCCCAAATATTGTTTACACCTGCGCCGCGGAGCCCGGCTGCGCCCCGCTCCGCTCGGCTTTAATTGGAAATCTTTTCCGTATGCCCCAACTCCCGGCTCATCTGGGTTTAATAAATGTGCACAACACCCCTGCTGCTCCGGAGGAGCGCTCTGCCCGCGTTTCTGAAGCCCAGCAGAGGAGTAATGAGGGCAGGAGCAAGAGTGGCCTGCGCCTTGGTTTGGGTCCAGAGGGAAGGGGCGGGGGGGTGTGATGGGGAGAGAGAAACCCGGCCGTGGAGCGGTGCCCTAAAATGTTCTCGTGTGGACACACACACGCACACACGCGTGTAAAAAAGCCAGGAGCAAGTGCAAGATCGAAAGCAGAGCCTGTCTTTTTCTGCAGGCACGTGTGCCATTAAAAGCAAATAATTCAAAGTAGTTCCAAACTGTAAAAGCACGGGATCCTTCCTCCTCTGTTACTTTTTTTTCTTTTTTTTTTTCTTTTTTTTTTCTTTTTTTTTTTTTTGTGGGGGGGGTCAGATCCCGTCTCCCCTTCTCGGCTGGCCCCGAAGGACCGGTTTTTTCACTTTTCCCATGTGCGCGCATTTGCGCTTTCCGGAAATCAAGCTAAAGTTTGCTCAAAAATACTAAACTAAACTAAAACGGCGCTGCTGCAAAACCTCCCACGCCCTAGAGTCGGAGAAGAGCCCTTTTGCGAAAAAGAAAAAAAAAAAAATGTTCCCAGCTTCTCCTGCTCCCCACGGAAACCATCTCGGGGGGGTTTTGCTGGGCCGTGCGTCTATGGGGATGGGGAGAAATGCGCTTCACTCTGCCGGTGCCTCGACGTGCCGGAGGAAAAAGGGCTGTCAGCAGGGCTACCCGGAGCCCCGAGGGCAGCGAAATGCTGCGGGTGGTGCTGGCGGACCCCCTCCAGCCCCACCGGGCGGCTCAGCCCCCGGGGTCTCGTCCCCTTTCGACAGGGAGAGCTGGAAAGCGGAGGGAAGGAGGAGAGAGATGCTCCCCGTCCAGCATCTCCTTGTGGGGTGCCGCGGGGGCGCAGCCCACCGCTCCCCCCTCCCGCCCGTCGGGTGTCACCTTCAGGCTGGCCGCTGTGGCCACATTTTACAGAGAATTTTCTCCCCCACCGAGGAGTTTCCCGGGGCCGAGGGGGAACTTTGCGCTCCTTTTTGCAGCCCCCCTACGACCGCGGGGAGGGTGAAGCCCTTCTCTCGCCCTGCGCTGGGGCTGCGGGCAGATGCCGGGGGTCAAACATTGCAGGGGAGGAAAAATCCGTTCCCAGGCGCCCCAAAAACCTCCTAACTGGGGCATGAAAAAGCGAAGCTCTTCCCTTCTCCCCCAGCAATCGGCAGCTTCTTTTGATTTTTATTTAATTATTAGCATTTCATTCTCTACTCTGGGAACACTTTGGGCTATAACAGGAGAGGGGAAAAAGCGTAATGAAACCGCTGGGCACAAGGTCACCCCGAGGGTCCCCTGCTCCGGGTCTGTCCCGCAGCCGACGAGCTGGGACCCTCGTGGGGGGCTTAAGGGGGGGTCTCTTCCAGCCGGCCGTTGCACCTGAGCCGTGCCTAGCTTCCCGGGCCGCCGCCGGAGCGCCTCCGCTGCAAGAGTGCGGCGCGATCATCTGCCTTTGGGGGCTCTGAAGCTCTGTGGCCGCTTGCTGCGGGGGTGGCAGCGAGCCGGAGGGCTCGTCTTGCATAGCTGGGGGGGTTTCAGAGGAAATGGGGGGGTGAGCTCTTGCAGGAAAGCAGAGGGAGCGCTTGTCGGGGAGCCCCGACGGCTGCAGCGCCGGGACGCCGCATCCGTGCAGCCCGGGGGCTGCCGCGAGGGAATCGGGGACAGAAGAAGAAAAACGGAAAGCAACAGGGGCTGGAAGTGGGGTTCGATAACAGGGGAAAACAGGAGAAGGCAAACGAGGAGCGGAGAGAAGGGGGGAGGCAGCGGGACCCCCGCCGGGAGCCGGGCCGGGCCGGGTGGGTTGGCTTGGGGACGGCAGGAGCCGGGCTTTGGGGACAAACGTGGCGCTCAGACGGGACCTGGCCGGTGCCTCCTCGTCCCTTTCATTTATCTCCTGCCCGGGGGGGGCCGTGCGGGGGTTATATCTCTCCCTAATTGAAACCTAGTAAGGCAAATAGTAATGGATACCAGGCTCCGATTGAGAATACGTGTCCGCGGCTCCATGATGAGTGTTAGTTCAGCAGACTTTAAGAAGCCAATTCTTCTTCCCTGTCATTTCTCTATTGACAGTAGCCCCGATTAGATTTACCATGTCCTTTTGCAACAGCTGGGTCCCCCCCTCCTCCCTTTTCTCCCCCGGGCCGAGGTATCAATCGATCGCCGGGTGACTTCGTGGCATCTTGAGGAAAATGGGAGCAAAGTGTGTCAGCGCCGGGGCCAGAGGCTCCCGGCTCCCCCCCCCCCCGGCTCTGCCACAGCCCGGCGCCTGCCGGGGGCCCGGGGGTGCCGCCTGCCCGCCCCCAGGCTGGGGGACTCGGGGCAGACCCCTAGGGAGGTGGGGGAAAAAAGCTGCTGGGCTGGGCTGGGCTGGGCTGCCGAGGAACACGGCTGATGGTCAAAGCAGATAAAATGGGTTTCTTTCGCCCGGTGCCTCGTTCTGCTGGAGGCGGGGGGGGGGGACAACGCCGCATCTGGAGGGCTCCTGCGGGCCGGCTGGTCCCTCCTCTGTCTTGTTGTTGTGGTGTGTGTGTGTTTAAATAATTGAATAAACGTAGCCACTCGTTCCCGCTCGCTCTCTCGCACGCAGACACACACACGCACAAAGACAGCATTGAAAAGATAGATCTGTTTGACTATAGGAAACGACAATTAGCTCCACTTCCTGAGCGGCAAACTGTACGTATACGCCTGGCTATTTAAAAAAAAAAAAAAAAAGAAATCCTTATCCAAATAGCGAACTCTATTTACAATTTCAGCCCAGCCAGCGGTGGTGGAAGCAGAAGGATCGGGGTGGGGAGCGAGGGGAGAGCGGGGCTCTCATTGCGCCTCTGCTGGAAACCCACTGGTGAAAGGAGTGAGGCCGGGGGGGGAGGAAAGGGCTGCCTGGTGTTGTGTGTGTTGGTGATGCTTCAAGGAGAGGATGGAGATAGTGGGGCCAAAGTGCTCCAAAAGGCCAAGGGGGACGTGGTGATCCTGTGTCCTGGCCCCAAAGGGCCTGGCTGGGGAGTGGGGAGCTGTGGGATGGCACCTGGGGGGCTCACCTGGGGGCTCGCTTGTTCTGTCTCCTGTCTGTGGCCATGCAGCTGGGACTGGAGACAGTCAGGGTGGGATGGGATATAGGGGAAAAGGGGGCTCGCCACAGGGCTGGAGCTTTGAGCAATTGTGGGACCTACAGGAGCCAGGCCCCAGAGGCTCAGCAGCCCCACCAGCAGCCTTTCCCGTAGAGACACATCCCAGGGAAGGCTGGAGGATGAGAAACCTTCCCCTGACACAGCTTTCACTTTTTTTTTTTTTTTCATTTCCCGGTGTCCCGATGAGGCATGTGTAAAGCCTGTAAAGCCATCCCCCAGCTCCCCCCAGCCCTGCAAGCCCCAGGAGCCTGATCCCCCCCCTCCCTGCCTCTATTTCAGTGCCCAGACACAGGCACAGCCCGGGTGATTGCGGTGGGACACAGTGGGGCCCAGCCTGGTCAGAGAGAGACGTGTTGCTGTTATTTTTTTTTTCCTGCTTTCTATTTCTAATCCCTCACCGTGCTCTTTTGGACCCGGGCAGGTTACTTTGCAAAGTTTTTCAGGCCGGGCTTTCCGCAAAATTCAGCCAGCAGTTGGAGGAAGAGCTGTGGCGCAGGGAAGGCCAAGAGCTGTTGCAGTGCTCCCCCCTCCCCGTTCCCCCGCAGCAGTTTATGTAGTCCAAGTATATAGACTCGCTCCCTCAGGGACCCACTTCATTATGCCTGCGGCCTGCAGTGCCACTCCGGGATGGAGCTGTGTCAACACCGGCCCCCATTTTCCGACACCTTTTGCTGGGATGGGGAAGGGCCTACGAAAGGGGGGGGGGGGGGAGAGTTTCCCTCGGAATAAGCGTGTAATCGCCACTCGCCAGCCACCCCCCGCGCTCGAGAGCGTATTTACTGCAAACCTGCCAAAGTAAACGAGCCCCAGTGCATTTTATTTCGGATAAACACAGCTCAGCCACGGCGGCGTGTCGCCTTCCCAGGGCTGGAGACGGAGCGGAGGCTGCGGCACGGGGGGGTGGGAGGGGGAGAAGGGAGGGAGGAGGTGGGTGAATCCTGCAGGGTGCGGGGCGGCAGGGAGGCAGGGTGCTTGGGACGTGCGGTGGGATAAGGGGAGGCCAAGATTAGGGTGTGAGTCCCCCACAACGTGGTGTCAGGGCAGCATTGCTCACCGCACAGCAGGGCCTGTCGCCGTCCGGTGCCAGCACAGGGGCTGTGCAGGGTTAGGGTTAGGGTTAGGTTTTGGTGCTGGAGTAGGGATTTGTGGTGTACCCCAGTTCCCAAATTCCGCCCCCCCCCCCCCCAGTCTCACCCACCCCCGCAGCCTCCCGGTGCACACGCACACGGGCCTCGCAGCACGCACACCAGCCCTCCACGCACGCACGCACGCCTCGGAGCTGTTCCCGCAGGCTTGGGAGAGGACGTGTGGGCTCGGAAGCCTTTCTTTTCCTCTTGCCTTCTTCCTCCAGCTGGCTCTTCAGGCCACCGGGAGAGAGCGAGAGCCTCTCTCCTCCCACACCTCGAGCACACACGCGCGGGGCAGGCTCGCTGCATGCCCCGCTCTCTCGCGCAAACGCTCAAAGTTGCTTAGGAGGGCGAAATCTGAGCGAGCGGGGCTCTCCCAGCCGCTCGGCAGCCAGACCCAGGGCCCGGCCAGCTCTGCTTTCCCTCCGGCCTGGGTTGAACCGGGGAAAAAAAGCAGTAAGCAGCCGGCAAAGGAGGCAGCCGGGAGCGGAGGCTGGCGGGGGCCTCCCCCCCGGGCCGGCCTTTGGCTCTTTGCGCTCCGAGATTAGAGAGCCAAAGGCCTGGCCGCTCTCCGGGGAGACAGCGGGGACCTTTCATGCCTCTTTGAAGAGCCAAGATAGTGTCGGCCTTGGTGCAGCCCGGCCGGGAGGCGCGGGGGGAGCCGGCTATCTCCGCGTGCTATCACCCGGCCTCCCCCCGCGTCCAGCCCCATTCCCACCTCCACCGGGCTCCCGGCCCTTCGCCATCGGCCGCTCTGATCTCCTCTTCTTTCTTTTTTCTTTTCCTTTTTTTTTTTCTTACCCTCTTTCTTCCCCTTTGCTATTCATTTCTGCGGGCCTCCTTATTTATTTATTTCTGCGCCTCGCTTATTTATTTATTTCTGGCGAAGAGGCGGCTAACAAGTAGCTGGAAGCACTGGCCAATATTTAACTAAGATGGCTGGCCATCAGGTCCCTTTTGTTTGCTTGCAAATTAATCATCCAGCGCGCAGTCGGCGCCAGGGTAGATTTATCACACACAGGAGGGGGAATGAGGCGGCCGAAGGGAGACAAAGACTGTTCGCACCTTCCCGCTTTTGATCTTAGATTAGTGCAGCCTCCCTTCATAATACGAGTCTCCAGGGGGCTTCGTCGGGGAGGTCACTCGGAACTGGCGGAAGTTTGCACGCCATTAGCCAGACGCTGAAATTGGGAATCATAAGCGGCAAACAATTTTATTTATTTATTTTTTTTTCCCTCCGAGGCCGCCGCGCGGGTGGGTGCGGAGCAAGCGGCGCAAGGTGCGGGGCGAGCACGGAGGGCAGCGACGGCTCCGGCCTCCGCCGCGGCCCCGGGGGTGCGCACCGGGCCGGCGGGCGCAGGGCGCGGGGCGAGGCGGTGCTGGCAGCGGCTGCGCTTCTCCTGCCAGAGACGGGGAGACCCTCCTGCTCCCCGCGACGGCCCGAAGGCCCGGCTGGGGAGAATCGCTGCGATGTTCTCCGAGCCGCCCGGCCTTCGCTGTGGGCTCCGTAACGGGGAAGGTGTAACGGCTGGAGGCAGGAGCCGGAGTCTCGGTTGGGAGCAAGGGGGGCTGGAGGAGCTCGGTCCCTTCGATGAGAGCTCGCCGAGCGCTGCGCGGGCAGCCAGGCTCCTGGTTTCTTGAAACACATCAGTCCCACCCCCCCGCCCTTGTCTTTTTTTTTTTTTTCCCCCCCCCCGTTTTCTTTGAATGCATTACTCCCGCTTCCTTTCCTCCCTCCTCCTCTTTTCTCCATCCACCCCCACCCCCGACCAAAGGGGAGATATTTTGGTGAATGCAAAGCGATCCTAGACGCTGGTTACTACAGGGACTTCACCAAGCTGGCGCCAAGCGCTCTTAGCCATGTGCGTCAAAAATGCAATGCTAGAAGAGCTAATCACTTTAGAGGTTCCGCTCCCATCTGCGCGCCGTCAGCGCCGAGCCCCCGCGGCCCCGCTCCGCCGCTCCCCTCCCGGAGGATTCTCTGCCCCTCGTTAAAGAAAGAAGGGGGGAGCCCCCAGGCCCCCCCCCCCCCCATCCCCGGCTGGGGGGGTGTTTCGGTGCTGGGACATCCCGTCCGACCCACGCGTGCCCTGCGCGCCCCCTGCGCCACGGACCCCCCCCTCCCCCACGCGCACACCCACGCCGCAAACGCGCACCCACGGACACGCAGCAGCTTTCTGGGGGGGGGGGTGTGGATAGGAAGGGAGGGAGGGCACAATCTGACACTCACAACCCCCATCTCGCTGCCCTGCGCTGTCACCCCCCCAGGAACATGTCTTAAAAAAAAAAAAAAAAACTTCGCAGGCGCATCCTGGCCCGGAGTTTCCCTCTCCGTGGGGCCGGGCGGGGACCCACGCGTGATGGTTTTCCCGCAGGGAAGCGGCTCCCAGCGGGCCGGGGCCAGGAGGGGGCCGGGGCCGGGCCCCCCCCCGTCGGGCCGGGCGCAGGGAAAGCCGCACTTCCCGTCTCCTCCCCGCACACCTCATGGAAGAGGAGGGGTGTGGGAGCGTAACCCTCTCGGCGCCGGTGGCAGCCGAGCTGCCGCACTCCTCCCCACCGCCACGGAAAGGGAAAAAATAATTAAAAAATGAAATTAAAAATAAAAAACTCGTGGTTTTCTTTTTACCGCCTCACCCCGCAGCCTTTACGGGCAGCGGAGCCGGGGCTGAGCGGAGCCGAGCGGCCCCTGCCCGGCTGCAGCCGCCCACGACAACAACAGCGGGCTTTGGGGAGAGCGAAGTGCCCGAGCCCAGCCCCGGGGGTGCTTTCCGTGTCAGAAAAAAAAAAAAGCAACTTTTTTCCAATTATTTATTTCGGGGGGGCACCGCTGAGCGGCGGCGGGAGGGCACGAGGGGTGCGGACACGTTCCCTTCAACCCCCCCCCCCCCCCCCCAAATCCTCTCTCCACGGGTGCTGGCAGAGCTGCGGTGGGGGCACCCGAGGCCGGACCCCCCCCCCCCCCCCACCCCTTCCCCGATATGCCCCCCACCCCTCCTCTCCCTTTTCCTCCCGCTCGCCGCAGCGGTGGAAGCTCCTACCGGGGGGGCCGCCGAGCGGCGGTGCCCAGCGCGCCGGGGCCGGCCGGGGGGGGGGGGGCGGGGGGGGGGCGAGGCGGCCCCGAGCACCCCCCCTAGAGGCGGCTCCCGGCTCGCCTGCTCCCCTCCCCTCCGTGCTCATGTTGACATATTCACACGGCACGGAGTACTAGTGATGCTTTGCTGCAGCGTTACAGTTTCCGACACCTTCTTTTTATAACTCGGCTCTGTCCCCCTTCCACTCGACCTGTCAAAACCACGCCTATGGAGCCACACAATTGGTCCGAAAGCGTCAAAGAGCCAATCAAGGAGGCTCCAGCTCCCTTGTAACCCACAACACATCCATACAATCTGGTGCACGCAGAGCACAGACTCACAGGGAATTCTCAGAGCTGAGAGGCTCCTTCTCTCTCTCTCCCTCTCTCTCTCTCTCTCTCCCCCCCTTTCTCTTTCTCTCTTTCTCCCCCCCTCCTTTCTCCTTCTTTCTCTCTCTTTCCCTCTCTCTTTCTCCCTCTCTCCTTTGCTGGAGCGGAGACAAGAGTATAATTCTTCCCGATTTTTTTTTTTTTTAAAGAGAAAGGGAAAAAAAAAAAAGGCGGAGGAGGGTGAAAGAAAGAAGAGATCCTGATGGAAATCAGGGCACTCTGACCAGCTCCTGCTCGGAGAGGGGGGAAGGCGAGGCGGAAACGAGATTTTCCTCCAAGTTTTTGCTGCTGCCGCTGCCTGAAGGTTGCCGAGGAGCCGTCCTCGGTCGCCGAGGGGGGGTGGGTTTGTTTGCTTCTTTCTGCTCTCCCTCCCTTGCCAGCCTCTGCTCTGCAGCCTGACCGTACGGAGGAAAGGTGGAGGGGTGGGGGGGAGGGGGGGGGCAAAGCCAGCCACCCAAAAAGAAAAGCCAGCTTGGAGCCGTCACCCTCCGCAACGAAAGAAGAGAGGGGGGACTGAGAGCACGAGAAAAAAGAAGAAGAAGAAAAAAAAGGATCTCGGCTTGTCCAGCCCTTCTGCGGCAACGGGAGCAGCCTGCGAGCCCGGTGGATTTTTTTTTTCCCCTTCTTCGGCGTTTCTTTTCGAGCGCAAGGACTTCCACTCAGGAAAAAAAAACAAAACAAAAAACAAAACAAAACAAAAAAACTCGCAGAGACAGAACAAAAAAAGAGCACGACTAATAATGAACAATCCTGTTAATCCGCTGTCCCGAGGGCTGGGGATGTGCCCCGGCTCGGGAAGTTGTAGGCTGTAGAAGTTCTGCCTCTCCCCATGTACTGTGCTGTCTAGAGCTTGTTTCCCCCACCCTATTTTTTTTATTTTTATTTTTTTGGTGCTTTATCGCTGTTATTGTTATTATCTTAATTTTTCTTCTTCATGATGTGCTGTTAGAACCCACTCCAGGACTACTCCAGCAGTAGGAAGACCGAGGAGTGGAGTGGATGAATATACCGATGAGAGATCCAGTAATCCCTGGGACAAGCATGGCTTATCATCCTTTTTTACCTCACCGGGCACCGGACTTTGCCATGAGCGCTGTGCTGGGACATCAGCCTCCCTTCTTCCCCGCTCTGGCTTTGCCTCCCAACGGGGCGGCCGCCCTCTCCCTGCCGGGGGCTCTGGCTAAACCCATCATGGATCAGTTAGTGGGGGCCGCAGAGACTGGGATCCCCTTTTCTTCCCTGGGCCACCAGGCAGCAGCCCATCTGAGGCCTTTAAAAACTCTGGAGCCAGAAGAAGAGGTGGAAGACGACCCCAAAGTGCATCTGGAGGCCAAAGAGCTTTGGGAACAATTCCATAAAAGAGGCACGGAGATGGTGATCACCAAATCAGGAAGGTAGGTCCGAGTCAGGGGGTTCGTGCTGTGTTTTTTCTCTCTCCCCCACCCCTCGGTCTCTGCACCCCAGCAGCCTGCTCCAGAGCAAGGCTCTTCCTCCGGTGCTGCCTCCGTGGAGCTCGGTTCCTCTGAAATTAGGAAAAGTTGCAGGCAGCTGAGGTGCTCAGCCTGTCTCTGGGCACCACGCTGCAGGGAAAGGCTGAACTGCTGAACCACACGACCCAGCCCCCGGTCAGCGGGTGCGTGTGCAGGGGGCGAGGGGGGCTCTTCATGGTTCAGCAGCTTAATACTTTCTGGTAGCAGAAGGAAAATAATTTGGGGCTGGAAAAGGCGCCGGCCTGATCACAGCCTAACTGCTTGGAGTTTTTCTTCCTGAAGACAGAGAGAGGGGGAATATAGCAAAAATTATATATATATATTTGCAGTGGCATATCTCTGCGGGTGAGGTGGTAGCTGCAGGAGGGCTGAGATATTCAGTTTATCAGTTGCTTCGCTTGTGCCTCTGTCTCTGCGGCGATACAGGCATGCATTTGTGCTGACTAATTACATGTGGAAATGCACAAAAAGCTGACAAAAACAGCCGGCGCTCCCGCACGGGCTGCAGAGGGGCTGCTTGAGCTGCAGGGAAAGGTTTTGCAGCTCCTGCAGGAGCGTGCTGTGTGTCTCTGTATTTATATAACCTTCACGTGTGAATGAATGAACATACACGGCGCGTACACGCTCTGCATTTCTGCATTTTATAGGTTTACACGTCTGAAACCCCTCTCTATATTCGCTACTAATTGACATCTGTGCTCTTTTACAACTCTACCTATTGATGTGATGACACGTAGCGAGAAAACCCTTCGCACTCGGCTGTTTTTCTAATGCGCAACCCCTAGAAAGGTAGCAAACAATTCGCGTGTAATTTGCCAGAATTACTCGAGGAAGCCACTCCTGAAAAGTCTTCCTAGGTCGCCCTTAGCAGCCCTGCAGGAGCTTCGCCTCCTCGCAGTGCACCACTTGCAGGGTACAGGCTCAGGGAAAAAAAATATACTAACATCAGCAGGGGGGAAAAAAATCCCCCGGCCCATTTTATTGCCTTTTCTAAGTTTTCTCTGTTAATTGTGGTCAAAAGTTTTGCGCGAAAAGCCTCGGCGAGTGCTAGGTGCTCTTACATGTTGCAAAGTCATGTGTTTCCTTTTAAGTTGCGATTGCTGAATGCCAACCACTCGATATAATAAACAGCAAATTTGTGGTATCCTGTTGCAGTTTCGAGCTGGACTTAGGAGCAGAGGGGAGCGTGCTTTGCAGAGAGCCCTCTGCACAAATATCAGGCTCTGGGACCTTGCAGCCTTGTGGGAGCCACGGCAGCTCCCTCACCGTGGGGTTTTCTCCTCCTTTGTTGATTAAAAAAAAAAAAAAATCCCCCCTCCGCTCTTTATAGATGGAGCAGGTTATGGAAGCAAGGAGTATTTTTAATCGGAGAGTGTTATTTTCCTATTTCTTTGTTCAGCAGGCAAAATAATAAGAATAATAAGAGATCTGAGAGACCCAAATTAGGCTTTGCTGTTTAGGAATGGAAGAGGGTAGGTGCCTGCTGACTTCTAGGGAATACGCCCCGCTCCCCTCCGCCTCTTATCCGAGGGACGATTTTTTTCCTGGAACTTTTAAAGCGTTTGAAAAATCGTTTCGCTGGGGGCGGGGGGAAAACCTTCATGTTGTGTGTATGGGGGGGGGGGGAGTTTTCTGCTTCTGAGCGAGCTCTTGGTAGATGTGCTACCAAGCTCCAGGAGCTTACTTAAACGCTGTAATTATTATTATTTTTTTCTTTTTTTCGTCTTGTCTTTTCTATACCTCCCCTCTCCCCTTCTCTGCCCGTAGGAGAATGTTTCCTCCATTTAAAGTGAGATGCACTGGACTGGATAAAAAGGCCAAGTACATTTTATTGATGGATATTGTGGCGGCTGATGATTGTAGGTACAAATTCCATAATTCCCGGTGGATGGTAGCCGGCAAAGCTGACCCTGAAATGCCAAAGAGAATGTACATCCACCCGGACAGCCCGGCCACCGGAGAACAATGGATGTCCAAAGTCGTCACCTTTCACAAGCTGAAGCTCACTAACAATATCTCTGACAAGCACGGATTTGTGAGTGCCTTTTCCCCCTTCTTTAGCCCCTCTTCCCTCCGCTGCCCGTGTCGCGGGGGCTCCCCGGGCCCTGTCCCCAGCCCTGTCCCCGCAGCGCAGCCGCCCGGCCCGGAGCTTTCCCAGGCGTTTGAACTCGGGCGGAATAAATGGGTGGAAAATGAGGAATAAATAGCCCTCTCCACGCTCGCGGCTGACGTGCGTGTGTCCGGTTTCTAATATTCCTTGATATTTTTTTTCTCTTGCCGAGGTCAGGATTAAACAATCGAGTTTATTCTGTAACCTTTCCAAAGCCCAATCCGTGCCATTCAGTATTAATCTGAGAGGTATATTTCCAGCGTAGTGCAACTCGATATTTCTCGGAGCTGTGTTGACTTTATAAATATATGTATATATAATATTTTTTTAATAAAGACGGTCACACTTTTTAGGCATAGGAAAACGATATGCATGTGTGTAGAAAGGGCTTAAAGGCCCAAGTACGCAAACATTTAAATATATATTAATCTGGATAATGTAAAGCAAGCCGGAGTGAAAATAAACAGGAACCAAAATCAGAGGTCAAGTTGCCCATTCATGTCTATCCACTCCTTTACATTTACTGGGTGTGCAGAGATAAAACGCTGCCCCTAAGAGTGAAATCAAACAAACGTGCTGATAAGTGCTCTGGCGATCCTTGCCGTTTCTTTCTGTTCCTGGGAAAGCCTCTGTCTCGGAGCCGGGGGTGCTGGTGGTGGCCGCGGTCGGGGGATCTCTAATGTGCTGAAGATTGCATTTGCTGCCTGTGATTTGATTAGACGATACATTTTTGCCTCTCGCAGAAGGCCTTAAGTGGATTGGGGCGAGCAATTAGACCTAGCCAAGGCTCTCGTGTTGTTGTTGCTATTGTAGCTGCTGCTCCTTTTTTTTTTTTTTTTTCATATAGCGATTATTTTATTTCATTTCATTTCACGTTAAAATCACGAGACATTTCGTCCGGAGCCCGGACGAGCTTCCCTTCCCTCCCCCCCCCGGCTCTCCGCTCATAGGGAAATCACTGCAGGGCTTTCCCCAGTCCCCGCAGAGCCGCCGGGCGGCCGGTCTCCCCCCGCCGAGCTGGAGCTGTCAGTGCTTTTTGCTGGATGCTGGAGGCGGCTGCGTGGTGCCCGGAGAGATGCTCTCGGCGGGGAGGAGGCAGCGAAGGGGAGGCGAGCAGGGGGAGAGGAGTGGAGGCTGGAGGGAGGGGGGGAGAAAATCGAGGCGGGGGTGCTGCCCGCTCTGACCGTGTCGTTCCCCCCCCTCCTCGCCCTCTGCTGCCCCGCTCCAGACCATCCTAAACTCCATGCACAAGTACCAACCCCGGTTCCACATCGTCAGAGCGAACGATATCCTCAAGCTGCCCTACAGCACGTTCAGGACCTACGTTTTCCCGGAGACTGAATTCATCGCAGTGACCGCATACCAGAATGATAAGGTAAGGAGATTAAGAAAGGATTTGTTTTACGTGTTTTGGCTTTTAAGAGAGCTTTTACTCTGCAGTGTTCCCTTCAAAATCACGAAGCCCATCCCGCTCCTCTCCCCCCCTGCCCCGGTTCCCCCCAAGCCCCTGGGTGGGGGGGCCGGGGGCTCTGCTAACGCCGTGCTCCAGCCGCCCCCGGGCAGGGCATGGAGCTGGGGGGGGTCGAGGGTCGCGGGGGGGGTCGGGGGGCTTCTTTCGGGAAGAAAAGGGGGTAGGATGGGGTGGGGATCGCTGCTTTCAGTGTGGATTTAATCTAAGACGCATCAGAAAAAGAATCGGATCCGTGTGTCGAAAGACAGAGGGGGGAGAGCAGCGTGGCTGGAGATTTTGTAATTCTTCCTGGCCTTTGTGCTGTTTTAGCTCCTTTAACAGCAATTGGCAATAAGGCTGGAGCGCACGTCTGGTTCCTATTATTATTATATTATGATTTTTTTTTCGTATCCTGCAGTGTTTTATTATTTTTTGTGGTGCAGAAATATGCTCTGATCAGAGAGGGGTATCTCGCTTGAATTTAGCTGCAAGGTCTAAAAGAGCCAGTGTGAGAAAGTTTGCAGCGCTGCAGACGCTGCGTTCCCATTTCTGCGGGTTTATTGTCGCTCACAACGAAGGTGGTATATTTGGGAGACTAGCAAATGGCGAATTTACGATAATTAAGTCAAGTGGAAGGAAGCGAAAGAGCCAAGAAGGGCCTTTTATTTTTCTGCCTATAAATTTGAACTTTGCGTGCGTGTGCGCCAAGGGCAGGGGCTCTGGATGCGCAGCGCCCGGCCGCGGCAGCCTCCTCCGCGGCTCAAAATCAGGGGGCGAGAGGGGGGGCCGAGCCCTGGGCTCCCAAAATCTTGGGACTACAGGGCTCGGGCTGTTTTGCCCCGTGGCCGCGGCCGGCCGTTGGCGAGGAAACGGAAAGCAAAAAGCGCGCCCAGGGAGTTAGACTTTGCTTTGGGATTACCGGCGGGGCTGCGCGCCCCGCTCTGGACCCGCGGCCGGCCAGAAGGCAGCGTGTTTGTCCCATTGCCATGAAATCGGGCCGAAAGCCGGGACCGCCCTGCCGCTTTCCAGCCGTGCTTTCTCCCCGCTGCCTCCTGCCCCCGCCGAGGGGGGGGCTTGGGGAGGTCCCGGGGGAGCTGCGCCGCCCGGGGACCCAGCGCAGGGCTCAGCCCGCCCGCGGGGGTCCCGCTGCCCCTCTCCAGCCGGGGGTCGAGGTGCTGCGGGCATCCCCGGCCCCACCGCATCCTTTCCGTGGGGAGAACCCCCCCCCTCCGCCCCCCTGTGACTCCCCCTTCCCTTCGCCGGCCGCGGGGGCAGGGAGAAGCGGCCGTTCCCAGCCCCAGCCCGAATCCCGAGGAAAGCCCCGCGCCCACTCCAAAAAACGTAGCCACCCTCCCCTCCCTCCCACCCTCCAAATCAAGTCGCTCCTGGCACCCCCAGCGCCCCAACACACACACACACGCGGGGCATAATGCGATTATATAAAGTATTTTATTATAGCAAGGGGGTGGGCATGATTCCTTTGCGGTTTAATTATGGCATTTAAAGAGTTTAAGCGCGGGCATAACTCGCATGGATCGCATTGCACGGCTAAATTCATTCCGATGCGGTGGCAGCAACACGGGGCTCTTTCATTGCCACCACCGCCGGGGTCACCGGCCAGCCCCCGAGCCGGCTGGGGAAAACGCCGGAATCCACCCCAAAACCAGCCCCCGTTGCCCCCTGCCCCATGCCCGGGGGTGCTGCTTCTGCCTGCGCTGCGGGATCCGGGGAGAAGGGGTTGGGTCGCTCGTTGTTTTACGAAATCTCCTTATTTCTGTCCCAACAAACCTCCGCTTTTTTCTTTTTTTTTTTTTCTCCCTCCCTGTAGATCACTCAATTAAAAATTGACAACAACCCCTTTGCCAAAGGTTTTCGGGACACCGGGAATGGAAGGAGGGAAAAAAGGTGAGTCTGAAGAGATTATATATGGGCACCTCATTTGCTTTTCGTGTGCAAAGCTCCGAACATGACCAGAGGTCAAAATCACCTCGCGTTTCCTCCAAACCACACTTCCCCCCGCCAAAATTAATAAGGATCTCGTCGTTAATAACACAAAACTGATTGCATGTGAATTCTTGCATGCTTCCCACGTTTACTTTTTACATCGCATGGGATGGCTGGCGAAAGCCCTGTCGGCAGATTAAGGGAAAGACGGTGAATATCCCCCCAAAAGAAGTTCCCCTTAACATTTAGGCAGCAATTTTACACCACCACCATTTCTATCTGGGACAGGGAAACGGGACGAAGTGAGGGCAGAGCTGATCGCTGCTTGAGTCTCCCCATGCATTTTCCCGGGCACTGCTGAAAAGTGTGGAGGAGAAGCACATAAATAAACTGTTTTGACAGGGGTGTCCCGCGAATATGGAAGTAATTAATGATAGAGAATTCTTTATTTTTCAAAAAGCCGCGGGACAGTTTCTGTCCAGGTAGACGGATGGACAGCACTAGTTTTAATGCGGCTCGAGAATTTTAATTTTCTTAATATTGGCTAAAATAGAGAAAGGGATTTTTTCTTTTCTTTGACGGGGACTAAGTCTTCGTTTTGTTTAGTTAGAGGAGACGCGGTATTTTAGCCATTTGCACTTGGTTTGAGATAATGGATAAATGGGTCAGTTCCTTTTTATTTATTTTTTTGAAAGAGGAAAAAAAAAGGGAAATGTGATGTAAAACAAGAGGCCTTTCTCTGTGCCCAGGACTGAACCCAGCACACACACACACACACGCCAGCTCCTCTTGTCCGTCAGCGTGAAAATAAAGCCAAGGCTGGAGCCACAGGACGGAAACGATTTCTAATTTCTCTCTAAATATAAATAGATTTTACTCCGGGTTAATTGTTGGTGAAAAGATTATATAAAGTGCCTAACAAAATAACCGCTTCCTCGCCATCTTAGCGACCATTAGGACCGCTCGTAGCTCTGCAACATCCTCGCATTTAAAAGCTGATCCCCGGGGAACGGTGCCCTCACTCCCCCAGACCCCCCCCCCCATCTCCCCCCTTTTTCTTGAACATCTGCCCTCGGCCCGGCCCGCTGCTAACAGCTCCCGGGCGGCCTCCCGGAGGCACCGAGCCGGGCGCCGGCCTCCGCGGTGGAGGCCCCGGGGATGGTTTGGAGGCCCCCGGGGATGGATTGGAGGCGCCGGGAGGGGGGGGGGGGGCGGCCGGGCGTAGCCCCCACCGCTCGCCCAGCGGCTCCGTGTGGCCGGCAGGAAGCAGCTGACCCTGCAGTCCATGCGGGTCTACGACGAGCGGCAGAAGAAGGAAAACGCCACCTCGGACGAGTCGTCCAACGAGCAGACGGCCTTCAAGTGCTTCGCGCAGTCCTCCTGCCCCGCCGTGCCCGCCGTCGGCACCTCCAGCCTCAAAGGTGAGAGCGGCCTCCGAGAGCAGCCAGCCTGCCTGCCTGCCTGCCTCCTGGCCTCCCTGCCTCCTAGTCTCCCTGCTCGCTCCTGGCCACTCGCAGGGCTCTCTTCTCCCACTCCTTTTTCTCTTCTCCCACTCCTTTTTCTGTTCTCTCACTCTTTTATCTCTTTTTCCCACTTCTTTATCTCTTCTCCCACTCCCTTTTCTATTTTCCCTCTCCTTTCTCTCTTCTCCCACTCCTCTCTCTCTTCTCCCACTCCTCTCTTCTCCCACTCCTCTCTCTCTTCTCCCACTCCTCTCTTATCCCACTCCTTTCTCTCTTCTCCCACTCCCTTCTCTCTTCTCCCACTCCTCTCTCTTCTTCCCCTTCTCAATCTTTTTTTTTCCTTCTCTTTCCCTCCTCCCTTCTTTCCTTATCTCCCCTCGCACCTCCTTTCCTTCCCTCTCTCTATCCCCCTCTCTCCCCGTCCCCCCCTGCCCCTTCCCTCTCCCCCCGGCCTCTCTCCTCCTCTCATCCCCCCCCTCCGCGGCTCAGAAAAGAGCCAGCTCCGAGTCAAGGGAGCAAAGACAGACCACGGGGCAAAAGTTCAGAACTGGAGTCACTCCATTAATATTCCTCTCCGATTCTGTTATTAGAGGAAGGATCTTTCCCCTGGATACGGTCCCGAACTTTGTTATAGAAAAGTCCCCCCTCGCTTTCTCTCCGTGCGGGGTTGGAAGCTGTCTGCAGCTCTTTCACATGTATTAATCCATCCAGGGGCGGGGGGGGGGGAGCGCAGAGGGAGGAGGAAGCAACCTCTTTTTGTTGTTGCTTTACTCGTTTGTTTAAAGTCCTGCCGAGCCGAGGGGAGGGGAGCTGGGAGGGGACCCGAAAAGCAAACCAGAGCTTCGCACCTGGGGCGCTGAAATTAGGAGATGAAGTGCAGAGGAATCCAGCGAAGCTGTGCACGCTTCGGGGAGGAGGAGGAGAAGGGGGGGGGGGGTGTCCACAGCGAGATGGAGGCCTGGGGGGCGAGGGGGGGGATTTCAAACTTCGAAGCCCGTCGAAAGGGCTGAAAAGTCTGGAAAAGGGCACAAAATCCCGACGGCGCCCCAGCCCCCGGGGGGAGCGGAGCCGCTGGGGGGGGCTCAGTTTTTGTGGCAGCCGCTTTGGTGCGCTGGGAAACCTCAGCTCGCCTGGACGGTGGGAGCCGGGGAGGGGGCTGGTGGTTATTTCCTAAAAATCATCTCTTTGGGGCTGAATTTCGGGACGGCCAGGAGGTGTCTGTGCCCCTCTCTGCCGGCCCCGAAGCTGGGGGGGCAGGTTAGGGACGCGCTGCTCCGGATCCCAGCCCCTTTGTGTTGCAGATCTGTGCCCCAGCGAGGGAGACAGCGATGCGGACAGCAAAGACGACCCCTTGCTGGAAGCGAGCGAGTCGGGCAAAATCAGCACGACCACGGCCCCCACCCCAGCGCCCGCCAGCTCCGCCGCGGCCGCGGGGGGAGAAGACCCCCGGGAGAAAGGGGGCAGCCCCCCCAAAAGCCACTTCTTCCCCAGCGACTCTGCGGCGAGCCGGAGCCGAGAGAGGACGGAGAAAGCCCCCCCTGACTCTCGCCACAGCCCGGCCACCATCTCGTCCAGCACCCGGGGGGGGCTGAGCGGCGAGGAGCTGAAAAGCCCCCTTCGGGACGGCCCTAAAGGAGACGAGCCCCGGCTGCTGGGCAAAGAGCCCTTCGCCCCCCTGACGGTGCAAACCGACAGCACGGCTCACCTGAGCCAGGGACATTTGCAAAACCTCGGCTTCCCCCCCGGCCTGGCCGGCCAGCAGTTCTTCAACCCGCTGGGCAACGGGCACCCGCTGCTGCTGCACCCGGGGCAGTTCGCCATGGGGGGGGCTTTCTCCGGCATGGCCGCGGGCATGGGCCCCCTGCTCGCCACCGTCTCGGGGGCTTCTGCCGGCGTTTCGGGGCTGGACAACACAGTGATGGCCACGGCGGCAGCTCAAGGACTTTCGGGAGCATCCGCTCTGCCCTTCCACCTGCAGCAGCACGTCCTGGCCTCGCAGGTACGCCCCGACGGGGCTGCTCCCGAGCGGGGTGTAAAGAGGAGCAGGGCTTTTTTAGGAGGGGGGAGGGTTTGGGAAAGTTTTGTGGTGTGTATGGGGGGGTTGGCTCAGGTCCCTGGGTCACCCCCGTCGGGTCTTGGTGGCTGCCCCGGGGCAGTCCCGGTGTGGAGCGGAGCCGTCGGGGGGGCATGGGGGGAGGATGCCCGGCCCCGGGGCTGCCCTGTGGGGCTGGGGGGGACAGGGGGGAGCAGGGGGGACAGAGGGGAGCAGCTTAGCCTGGGGGGCAGCCGGTGTCAGCACTCACACCGTTTGTGTATGTGTGTTCGAGGTGGGGGGGCGCACGCTGCTAACACTTTTCTCCCCTCTCACTTTTCTCCTCTCTCTTCCCCTTCCTCCCCCCCGCCCCCCTCCTCCCCCCGCAGGGCCTGGCCATGTCTCCCTTCGGCAGCCTCTTCCCCTACCCCTACACCTACATGGCCGCGGCTGCGGCAGCCTCCAGCGCAGCCTCCAGCTCGGTGCACCGGCACCCCTTCCTCAACGCCGTGCGGCCCCGGCTGCGCTACAGCCCCTACCCGCTGCCCGTGCCCCTGCCCGACGGCAGCAGCCTCCTCACCACCGCCCTGCCCGGCCTCGCCTCCGCCTCCGGGGAGGCCAAAGCGGCCAGGCTGGCCTCCAGCCCCGGCGCCGGGCCTCTGGACTCCGCCTCGGACCTCACCAGCCGTTCGTCCACCCTCTCGTCCGGCTCCGTCTCCCTCTCCCCCAAGCTGGGGGCCGACAAGGAGGCTGCCACCAGCGAACTGCAAAACATCCAGCGCCTGGTCAGCGGCCTCGACCCCAAGCAGGACAGATCCCGCAGCGGCTCCCCGTAGCCGCCAGCTCATTTCAAATCACTCTCGCAGTGCACTTTGTTCGACAGAAACCACAGCCTCCGTCCCGCGAATTTTTTTTTACCCCCCCCCTTTTTTTTTTTTAATTATTATTATTATTTTTTTTAATATAAAATCCCCCGGCGTTGTGTGCGCGTTTATCGGCAAAAAAAAAAGGTATCGGGGGGGGCGAGGTGGGAGGGCTGGGATGAGGCAGCGCTGGGCTGGAGGCTGCCAGCATCGAGGCTGGCCGGGCCAGGTCTCCGGCGAGGCTGGGGGGGGGGGGGGCCTCCCGCCAGCCTTTTCTTCACTGTGTAAAAAAAGAAACAAAGAAAAAAAAAAAAAAACCAACACCAACACGTAAAAACGAAATAAATAAATAAATAAATCACCAAACGAACTGATGAATAAAAATTAAATAAGAAAAGTGATTTTTTTTTTTTTCCGAAAAAAAAACCTGTATAAGTAACTCGCATATCGGTTCTTCAACAGTTGTTTCCTGGACGGGTTGTGAACGATAACCCTCTTAGTCTATATTAAGGGAAGCTGTGTGTTTAAATATTATTGTGATGTCTGAGAGCCAGTTGGTGGCTTTTTTTGCATGTTCCATAGTAGTCTGCTTTTCGGGGGGGGTTATTTTTTTTATTTCGGTGGGGTTTTGTTGTTTATTTCTAATGCTCGTTTCAAATCCCAGGGAAAAAGAAATAATAATAATAAAAACAAAAATAAGACCCTCTTCCCTCTACCTTAAACATCCTCCCTGTAGCAACAACAATAAGAAGTGTAGTTGGAAAGAAAAAAAAAAGTGAATTTATTTTATCTAAAAACCTCTGTAGCTTGACTGTAGGTTTATCACAGCTTTCCCTCTTTAATTGTATATGCAATAACAAGGTTTAAACATACTGAGAAGAAGAAAAAAGCGGACACTATTATTAAAACAAAGTATTTATGTAATTATTTGATAACTCTTGTAAATACGTGGAATATGAATACTCGAAATTAAACTTTAATTTATTGACATTGTACATATCTCTGTAAATACGACTGCAGCTGTCTTTTTTTTCTTCTGTTTTTATTTGTAGTCGTTTTCATTTCAAGTTCGTAATTCCTTTAAGCATCTACCCCGACCCACACAGAACAACCCAGAAGAGAAATGCCTCCATTCTGAGTGCTCACTTTTTAAACTGGAGCTCCCCACAGAAAACCTGACCTCGTCCTTTTCTAAAGGAGCCGATTGCAAACGGCGAAGAAGAAACAAAACAAAAAAAAAATCAAAGACCTTGAAAAAAAATAATTAAAAGAAAATGAAAACCCAACGTGCCACGGTAGCTTTTAAACCTCGATTTCTTCAGTGTTAAAAGTGCTACTTTCCGTTTAAAATTTCAACCACAAAAAAAAAAGTTCTATACGCTAATACATGACAACAGGCTTCTCCAGTAGCTTGAGAGAAAAAGATGAAGATTTTAGGATTTTTCTTTACTTTGTATTATTTTTTTCCCATTTCCTCGGTGTCCCAAAAAAAGAAAAAAAAAGAAAAAAAAAAAGAAAAAAAAAGAAAGAAAATAGTACCACGATGGAGTTTTACTACTGTGCTTATTGTTGTCTTTGTTTGAGTGAGTGCATATTTTCTTGGCTTGGAAGTCAGGTGCTCAGAGCTGATTCAAAGAAAAAAAAAAATGAAGGTATATTTTGTGTTATATAAATGTTGAGAATTTTTTTTTTTCCTCCTGTATTTTTTTTCCCCCCTTTTAAAAGTCACTGAAGTTTCAATAAATTTTTATTGAAATGTCTTGGGCGTACTGTGAAATGCCTTCACCCCAACCTTCCCGAAAGTGCCTGCGAGGCCGGGGTGGGGGGGAGCCGCCAGGTCCGTCTCCCACCGCCTGCCTGGCTCCTCCACCCCATCCCCTCCCCAATATTCAGCTTTTTTCTCGGGGAAGGAGCTGGTAGGAACCAGTCGGCTCGGGCTCGGGTGCTTTGGGTCGCGGCTGGGAAGTGCAGGTTTTAAGCAAGCTGTTTAATGCACCTTTTGCGTCTTTCTCCCTCTCTTTTTTCAAGCAGATCCAGAGGCTACTAAGTCACCTCTTTTAATGGAACGATATTAAGTGGCATTTGAAAAGTTAATGAGAACGGCTCAGCTATGCTTTTATCTGTCATAAATTAATAAAGCAAAAGTGAAGAATCGGAGAATAGATCGGTTAAAATTTAATGCGCAGCCCTCCTCAAAAGTTTCCAGGTAGAGTGCTCGAGAGGTGATGGTGTTACTGGGCTCATCCCTCCCGCCCGGGCAGAGCACCTCTTCCCACTGACCCCATGGACACGCGTGGGGTTTCTTTCCACCCCTTCTTGCTCTTGGGCTGATGCTGGGTGGGAACGGACCCGATCGCATCCTTTAGCGGGACGTGGATATTCCTCCTGCTCGCAGACATCTTCCCCCCTTCAACAGCTAGCGGCCCATATATTGGAAAGCGATTCATCCTCCGCCAGTAATAAATATTATAAGGATGTGCTTCCAGCCCGTATCCTGTTTGATGCTCTGCCTGCCCCTCGGCCCGTGGCCTCCGGCTCCTGCGCCAGCGAGATAAAGGGGGCCGGTGGGTGAAAGTGCCAGTGGAGCGCTGCTTTCCCCTTTTCAGGGCATTACTTTCCCCTTTTTAGAGCAGCCCCCGCCGCTCCTGGCCGTGCCAGGGGGCTCCCGGCTGCGCCCCCCCGGCCGGCCTCCACTTTCCGGCCTCGCTCGTTTTCGGGGGGAAACTCCCGAAGGGGAGGACGTCGCCTTCCACCTCCACCGGGCTTGCTGCGAGAGGCTCCGAGGGGCTGCGACAACCTTGGGGGGGTGGGGGTGTCCTGGGGGGGGGACACCCGAGCGCTGCCCCCTGCCCGAGCCCCGGAGCCCCGCGGGGTTGGGCAGGGATTTTTTGGGGGGATGCTGCCCGCGGCGGCCGGGCACCGCCCGCATCCCCGGAGTGACCCCCCCCTGCACACCGACCCCTTTTTCCTGCTGGTTTCAGCCCCTTCACGGGTCGGGGGGGCCCTTTCCATTTCATCCCGGGTGGTTGGGGGGTATTTAAAAGCCGGGGCATGCAGCCCGCCAGGTCGCCGGGGGGGAAGGTTTGGGCTGAGCAGGATTTTATTCCCCACCTCTCCCGCCCGCCCCCCCCCCCCCCCCTTGGATGGCTCAAGGTGAGGGCTGCTGGAAATGTCACGTTAAGCTGATGTTTTCCTCGGAGCGGGGGGGGGGGTGGTGGTGGTGTGTGTTTGTGGAGCCGGGGTGCTCCGTCGGGGCTGGCAAAAGCGAAGCAAAACAAAACAAACAAACAAAACAAACCCCAAAAAGGAGAAGAAAAAAAAGAGCAGGCAGCGGCTGGGGGCTTGGGGCCGCATCCCCACGCAGCAGGAGCTCGTTTGCCACCCGGGAGGGTCGGGGCGGGGGGGGGAAGAGAGGCGCTGCCCCCCCGTCGGGGCGGTGAAGCCACCCCAGAGCCTCCCGGCTCAACTTTCTCCTCTCCGCCGAGCCCTGGCCTTGGAGCCAGCGCAGGGGCACCTCTCGGTGCCATAGGACCCCCCCCAAACCCCAGGTCGGTGCCATTTATTTGGGGGTCAGGAACCTCTATTTTTTTTTTTTTGCCTTTTTTTTTTCTCCGCTCCCTTGGTACTTGCCCCCCAAAAATTCCTGCAAAGGGAGGGCGGTTAAGGTGCTTGGGGGAGATTTTTCTGTCAGGAGATGAAATTCACTGCGGATTCAGAGCCCCCCCTCCGGCCCAGGTATCAGGTAGCCGCTTTTGCAGGGCACGCTTGGTTTTTAGGTGCTGGGGGCTCAGCCTGCTGGATTTCCCCCCCTCCCTTCCACGGGCCTAACACTGACCTCCCCCTCCCCATGCCCTAGCAAGAAATCCGTGTACCGCAGGTGTAACTCTGCCTTGCAAATGGCTTTATCTCCTGTGTATCTTATTTGTATATAGTAACGTTAATGAGTAACTCTTGTGGCGCTTGTGGATGGAGGTAAACAGCGAGCAATCTCTCTGGATTATCCTGTCTATTACTCACCTGGCGCCTGTCTTGATATCCTCAATGGTTTTATGGCTGATGCAGGCGACCCGGCGCTGGGGGGGGGGCCGGGAGGCGGCGGGGGGGGTCCGGCGGGGCGGCGGCGCCACCTCTCGGGCAGTGCGGGCAGAGCGGGGCGGCCCCCGGGGGGGCGCAGGGCTTGGGATGGGGGGGGGGACACCCAGCGGGACGGGGGGGCTCCGAGAGGGGGGGAAAACGGGGGGGGGGGGGTGGCACAGGTGCCCCCCCCATTCCCCGGGGGGGCAGAGCTCGCTGCTGGCTTTCCTGGGAACGGAGCCGGCTTTCACCCCGGGGTGTTTTGGCCGCCGGTGCAAAGTCTCTGGGAAAGCGGGGATGGGGCAGTGGGGGGGGGGGGGGGGGGGGGCGCACGGGGGGGGGCAGGGGATGGGGACACGACCCAAAGGGACCGGTGCTGCCCAGGGAGGGGCACGGGAGCCACCTCCACGGGGCCCGACGGGGCGGCCGCTCCGCCGCCGTCCTGCCTGGCCCAAGCTCCGCTATTAGTTAATTATTGATTGATTACAAGCGCAAATTTATTCCCCCCCCCCCCCCCCCCCGGCCCTTCCCTCGCCTCCCGGCCGCGGTGCACGGCGCGCTCCGGCCCCCTCGCTCCTGCCCTCTGCAAACACCGGGAGGGAGACAGGGAGGCGGGTTGTTGGTTTTGGCCTCGACAGCTTCCAGGAATATGAAATATTGAAGCCCTTCGGTCGATCCCCTGTACCCTGGCCGCCCTTTTTTTTTTTTTTTTTGGCCTTTCATGTCCTGCCTGGGGGGGTCCCGCGGCGGACGGCTCCCCCCCCCCGCCCCCCGCCGTCGTGCGGGCTCGCAGCACGCCAGGCCTCGCAGATCAAAGCGGCTCCTCCGTCCTCCGCACGAGGGGAAGAGAAAAAGGTTTTTCCTTCTTTTCAACGATTGTTCGTAAAAAAAAAAAAGTCTTGGAAGCGGGGACCAGAACCCGCCTCCGCCCTCGCCCCGGGCTGCGGGGTTGCACCGGGAAGCGCATTTAGGAAGGCAGGGAGAGGGCTCGGGAGAAGGGAAGGAGGAAAAAAAATAAAAAAGATGGGAAGAAAAAGGGGAAAAAAATAGAGTTGCTTAAAATAGAGCAGCCGTGTGTGTACGGAGCGCACCCGAGCCGGGGGGGGCTGCGTGTCCCGGGTGGGAGCCCACCGACGGCCGCCCCGTGGGGTGCGGGGTGCGTGGGGCTGGGGGCGGGCAGGGCAGGGCAGGGCGACCCCCCGGGGGTCCGCAGCTGGGTTTTTACTCCGGGGCTCTGGGTGGCCGTGGGAGAGGCTGCAAGAAGCGCTCAGCTCTGCTCCCGAGCGGCCCTGGCTGCCTAGGGACGGACGGACGGACGGGCCGTTTGCTGTCCCGGGGAGGGGAAGATGCTCTTATGGGGCGATTGCTTATTGGGGCGCTGCTGCTTGACACCACGGACCGGGCACCCTGGGGGCACCGGGGGCACGACGGATCCGTGCAGCAGGCGCCGCGACGGCGGGGCTGGGGCGAACCGGAGCGGGGAAATCCGAATTTCCCTTCTCCGGCGTCTTGCCAGGAGCCCCCCCGAGCCCCCTTCCACCCCGCACACGGCAGCAGCCCCGCAGAGGGACATTCCAGCCCGTGGCGCTGGGGGCTGGCATCGCCTTATCTCCCTGACCCGCCGACCTCTCCGTGCAGCCAGACCCTTTTCCATCTCCCGAGCTTTTAAAGAGCGCCCCTTTACACCTGAAGCCTTTTGACTCCGGGCATAGAGAAAAGCCAACAGCTCGCAGGGAGGCAGCTCTGGAGGATGATGCATGCTTTGGGGGGTTTTGTTGTGTTGTGTTTTTTTTTTTTTTGTTTTGTTTTGTTTTTCCCTTCTTTTTTTTCCTTTTTCTTTTTTTCCTTTTTTTTTTTTTTTTTTTCCAGCCCCAAACTTCCCACGTGCTTTCTCCCAAACCCCGCATTATTCGGGAACAATTAAGACGTGTAAAAACACGGCGAGGCGAAGCCCTCAGCCTGAAGTGGCCGTTCAAGGCACTTTTGCAACTCGTGGCTCCAGCTCCTCGCCACGCCGCGGGGTCGGAGCGGGGCCCCCACGGCACCGCCGCTCCTCCTCGGCGAGCTCAGCCCGCAACTCGCCGGGCAGGCACCACCTTCGGCTTTTCCCATTCCTAGCACTTATTTTTCACGATTTGAGGATTTTGGAGAAAATGATCATTTTTTATTTTTCCGCTCTCGGCCGAAAAGGAGCTCGCCGCATCTAACCGGGGCTGTAATTCCTGCTGAAGCTCACGTTTTTCTCACTAGATTTAGCTTCCATCACCCCCCCAGATAAAGCCCTTTCCAGAGAAAGACCCTATTCAACACATTAAAAAAAAAGTCACCAACAAACAAATGATCGTGAGCGGGCTGGGTTGTGCCGAGCCTCGCCGGGCTCTAACGCAGCCGGGGAGTCCCCGACCTCAGGGGCACCCGGCCCCCCCCTCGGGGGCAGCCCCCCTCTTTTCTCCTTTCCGAAGTCCTTTCAAAACTTTATTTCTTTGCAAGCCGCCAAAGCACCGCTGGCAAATAAAGTAAAATAAAGTTATCGGTGAAATTAGCCCGAGAGAAAAATAACAAAAATAAAAATAAACAGTGGTGCCTTTTCCCCTCGACCTGCTCCATCCAGGGAAGCCCGGGGGGGGGTCCCACCGCTTTGGCTTGAGGGGTCGGGGATATTGCGGAGCCTTTCTTGGGGAAGAGGTGCAGGAGAAGGAGGGAGCTGGAAACTTTTGTGCAAAACGTTGAGCCACGTTTCTGTTCGCTCCCGGGGAAGGGGCTCGGAGCGGCCCCGGCCCAGCAGCCCCCGCATCTCCCCCGCAGCTGCTCGCTCGCCCCCGGAGCTGCGGCATCGCCACCGTTTCTGGCCGGGGCTCGTTCCCTTTTGCCGCGCAGCATCGCCTAGCCGCTCGGGCACTGCTTTCCGAAGGGTTTCTTTAAAAAAAGATTATTTTTAAGCGCTCCCTTGTTGTCAATTCAGGCCCTTTCCCGCGGATTTTGAAGGGTTTTTTTTTTTTTTTTTCAAATTCGCCTGCTCTCCCGAGCCCTATTCTAGCCGGCTTCCATTTCTCCCAAGCCTGAGCTAAAAAACAAAGAGAAAGAGAGGGGGGAAAAAAAAAAAAGAAAAAGAAAAAGAACAACAACAAGCAAACAAACAAGAACCCACCCCAAACCTTACATATAGATGTAAGGCAGGTCAGGAGGCTCCCCCGCTTCGCTTGCTGCAGCGGGTGGGGGCAGGGGCTACCCCTAGGAAAAGTGAAAAGCTTGTTTTAATGGGCGGTCATTGCTAAATCTCACCTTAGGGCCAAAACGACTCGCGACCCATTGCCCTCCTTACGATGTATTTATTTGTCTCAGTGGCACCAGCCGTCAGTCATTAGGGGGGGGGGGTTAACCCGAGAGCCGCACGACGGTGCTGGCGGTGGTCTTGTGACTCTTTGGTTTGTTTTAAATATGATTTCTCAACAGGAACCCGGCCAGAGGCGAAGCAATGACCTGTCCCGGTGGGGATCCCGGGTGAAACACGGGGGGACACGCGTGGGAGCGCAGCGAGAGACGAGGACCCCCACCAAAAAAAACGCGGCGGTTCTTTTTTTCTTTTTTTTTTTTTTTTTTTTTGGGAAAATGGGCTTTGCTTTGCACCCCGAAGGGTTTGCTCCGGGAGAAAGCTGCGTCTCGGGCCAGTAGACACTTTGTTGAGTGAACCTGGCGATTTTTGCCTTTTTTTTAAAGCAATTACGAAGGGAGAAAATAAATATAAAGAAAAATAAATATAAAGAAACACAACTGCAGGAGCAGGACCGCCGTGAGCAGAACGAGCTGCCCCGGAGCGGAGCATGGAGGGGACCGGCCGGAGGCACCCGGACAGCCCCCCGGGGGGGGGTTGTGTGCTACCCCCAGCCCGGGGCACAGCTCCGGAGCGGCTCCGTGGCTTTATGTGACTTGATTTAGCTGTAGCTCTCCCTGGACGGAAGGCGTTCATAAAGCGCTGTCTGGATTTCAAACGTTTCCGCAGTTCGAATACATATCCACGCGTGTATATAAAGCTTTTGGGAATAGATGGGGTTGTGCACGCCTTTATTTCGCCTTGATGGAGACGTGCACGCTACGAGACACCGGGCACAGCGTGTCCCGGCCCCGGCAGCCCGCACACGAGCCCTGCCGGCGCCAGCTCCCCGGAGGCTGCTGCGCACCCCGAGCACGGCCGTGCCCCCAGCCCGGTGGTGGTGGTGGTGGGGGGGGCTCAATCCGCCGGGTTCAGCATCCCTGCCTCGCTCAGAGTCGCGTTATCGCATTTCCCGGGGGAATTCATCCCCGCCGGCCACTTGCGAGCATCAGCTCGCCGAGCAGCCCCGGGCTCCCCCTCCGTGGCGCCCACCCCTGACCCCCCCCCGGCTCTGTAGGGTCTGGACCCCCCCGTGAGGAGCGGGGACCCCTGGGACCCCCCCCTGGCTACCCGCAGCCCTCTTACAGCCGGCTCTCTGGTTTGTTCCGTCTGCCAAATCTTTAACCGAGAGTGGGTAGGGAGGCTAAAAAATAGATTTTTAGGGTACTAAAATATAATTTTAGGAGCCCTCGGCATCCCGCGGCTCCAGATTTCTGCTGACGGGAGGATGGATGGGCGGCGTGAGAGCCGCTTTTCCAGCTCCCTGCTGACTCTGGGCACAGAGCAAGGAGTCGGGGAAGCTCCCAATCGTCCCCAAAATCCCAAATGCCTCGTCCCGAAATCCCAAAACGCTGACATCGCGGCAGCGGCAGGACCCGAACACAAAGCGGAGGGGAGGCGGTGGCCGGGGTCGCAGTGCCCGGAGCCGTGCCGAGCCGTGCCGGGTCCGGACCCGCCGTTATCCCGCTCCTGGAGCGCCACCTGGTGGGGGCAGCCCCGCAGCACGGCCGCGAAGGTCCCCGAGGCTGCTCCGGGGGGAGGTGAACAAGTGGAAAAGGTGTTTTCTTTGGAGCCTGAGGAAGAGGAGCTTCATCCTGAAAGCCTGCGTGCCCACCTTCCTTCCGCGCTCTTGTAATCGTGTGTTTGTGGGGGCTATGTGCGCAAGGATCCCATCAGCACTGATGTGGCGGCTCCTGGTGATCTCAGTGAAGTCCAAACGAGCATCCCAGTGCCGGACATCCCCACAGAAGTGACATCAGGCCTGTCATTTTGGTAGGAAACCTCCCAGAGATTTACAGGTGTGAGTGGCTGTGCTCTGGGGGCAGGCAGGGCTCTAGAAAGGAGCCATCTCCCTCCCCTGGTTTGCACAGCACAAGGCCTCCTTTGCTTTGTCTCCTTGCATTTCTGCTGCCCTCCCTCACATATCCCCAGTCATACACATACTGAGCAATTCTGCCTCTGTGTTGTCATCTTTTTTCTTGTGCTAGTCTCACCTTTTGCTCACTTGTGTATACAAACGCACAGAAAACATCTTTTTACATTTTGTTTCATAGTTTGATTCATATTCTTCCTGCCTTACACTTTTTGCTCTCTTACACACGCGTGCAGCTGTTCTTCATAAGCAGTTTGTCTTATTATACCCTTATTTATGTTTTCTGCCTCCTCCCTCATTACAAAACTATTCTGCCCCAGAAACTGCCATTTCGCATGAAACACTTCTCTCCGGGTGAGAGATCAACTTGCTTTGGTGGAACTGGGGGCACTAAAATGTGAGAACAAGGATGTAAAAGCAGGAAGACATGCATCAAACTTCAGGGTAAACAATGGGAATGATATTGATTGCGTTTTAATGTGCGGCGGTCACACAATAGGGAAGAAAGCCTTCCCAGGGAAATTAAAAAAAAAGACACTGGCTCTCCTAAGAAATTGGTAGCAGACAAATTTCACTGAAACTTCTGAACCAGAGCAGAAGGACCTTTAGGGAAGAGCCTTCCAGGTCCGGCAGAGCTTCCAAATAAACTGCTGTCCTACTTTCTGACTGTCTCTGATTAGTGGTGAGAGATGCCCATTGTCCCTTTCCACGCCGGTGCACGCTCTCATTAGGGCCCCTGAATTGTGTATGTGCATGTAGGCGTCAGAGCTGCTTTGCAGGGAGTGATGCGCGGGGTTTCTGTGGAAGGTAATTCCCGGGTTCCAGCGGCCTGAAAGATTTACGAAGGAGTTAAACCCTTGGAGCCTGGTGTTAATGCTTCCAGGAGCAGCAGGCAGAGGCAACAGGCTGATTGTCGTGCGAGAGAAGCGCCGGTCTTGCCACAAATGCTTAGTGACGCTGTGTGAACAGGGTTTTGGGGGAATTCACAACTCCAAGGGCAGCAGTTTTGCTGGCAGTGGAAGGGTTTGGTGGAGAAGTAGCAAAGGGACCACGCTGCGCTACTTGGGTGTCAGGTTCTGAGCTGGATGGATGGGGGTTAGGTAATCTGGAAAGCAGCAGTCCTTGCTGCTCCTTAATGAGTTATCTCAAGTCCAAATCACTTCATTCCCGGCAAGGATGGTGTAATGCACAAGAAAAAAAGTGTCAAAAACATGAAGGCACAGCTGCTCTTTCCACTCGAGTAGCTGTGATCAGCTTGGATAATGGATATTCTGCCCAGATCCTTTCAGGGGAACTTCGGGTCTCCAGCGCCTTGCTGAGAGGAGGCAAGCTGATTTATCACTTATTTATTGGATCACGACCCTGCTTCATGGGTAATCAATCGCTGTTTTTTCTGTTTCCTTTTCAATCACATCACCCCGGTGAAATCAGGGGGCGAGACCACTCTGAGAGCAGAGCTTTCCCTTCAAATTATATTTCCATAAGGTTTCTAGGTGTCAGTGGGAGATAGAAGGAACAGCAGCCAGGCCTGGGTTTGGCCATGTCATTTAGGGTTGGGAGAGCACCCTCGTGCCCCTGGCCCAAGCACACAGTGATGGATGGTGATGGTTCCCAAGTGCTTTCACAGCTTGGGGACTTGGGTGCACCGTGCACACGGGCTCACCCCACTTTCTTGCACCGAAATGAGCTGTAGTGGAAATGACATTTAATTTGCGGCTATACCCTACTTCTCCCCTGGACCTATTGCCACCTGCTCAGCCCAGTGCCACTCGTGTGCTGCAGACCCCAGGTTTGCACAAGTGTCAGCTCTTATCCAGTATCAGCTGAGGGACCCAGCTGGGCTGGATAGAATCAAAATTAAGGTGCGGAGTTGCTGGGACTGCAGGGTTTATAAACTTGGCTTGGGCCAAGGAAGGGTTTTTTCCTGAAGATGGTGATGTTGGAGGAACTGCAAGGTGTAAGAGGCTGCTGAGAGGACCTGCAATGGATTCCCTGTGGAGGTAGGAGGCTATGGGGGAAGAAAAAGGGACTTGATGTAGGTGAGGTGCTGGCAGTAGGTGCTGTATGGCTTCTTGGCTGCTCCTTGGGAGCTATGTGGTGGATTTTTTCATGGAGGAAGTCCAGCATGTGTTGAAAATGTGTTCCTTAGTCCTTGGAGGGCTTCAGGGATTGTGTCTGCTGGCTTCTGTCTTGTGGCTGTGAGCACCCTTCAGGTAAAACAGAAGGGGGCCTTGGTTTTCAGGTGTGTAACTGTGGTGGATGTGCACCTACCTATGTTATTCCCTCTCTGCTGGGACTCTGCTAGACCTAATGCTGTGTCTGTGGGATTTGAGGTAGATCTAAGTGAGCCCAATGTGGTTTTTGTTCCCCAGGTGCCAATGTGTCCTTGTAGAGAGCTTGTAGGCAATCCACAGTGCCCTCAAAGTGGATGTGAAATGTCTCGAGGTGTGTGCTGGGCCCTGTGGAATCAGTCTGTTGTGCTCTTTGATTTTTGGAGTTCCTTGGCTGGGGAATAAAGGGGGCGGCCTGCATTTGGGGAGGATGTTGAAACCCAGGGGTGAGTGTAGCAAAGACTGAGAGTTAGGAGCGTAGCTGGAGGGGAAGGAACTTGATAAACAAGTGCCACACTCCCTCTAGGTGGCCTGGCAGCCTTTTGTCATCCTGCCTTCATCTGCCAGCCTGGCTGGTCTGTTCAACACCTGCTTTCTTATGTGAGAAGCCCCAAAACTACCTGTGGTGTTTCCTTATTTTCAAGGACCTCAGTCAGGTAAAGCATCAATGTGTAATTTTCTATTCCAGGCAAGCCACACCCAGCCAGTCTGGGACCGTATTCTGCTGATAACCAGTGCCACCTGGGGCTGTGTGTTCTCCAGGACAACTGTCAGTAACCAGCATGCAGGAACAGGGTAGTTTTTGGGATGGGAGCTTATGTTACTCAATACCATGATATTTTTGGTCTGAAATGGAGTAGAAACACTCTATTTCCATACTCATTTTGAAAAATTGTTCCCAGGAAATTGTGATGGACAGAGTCTTAACCTGTGTTCTTTCAACTTTAAAGCAGCTTTTTGCCCCATCTAGAGAATTAATGTGGCAGAGGGAATAAAACGTGGATGGGTGTGGAGAGAAAGGTGGGATGGGTCTGTCTGATTTTATGGTGTATGTTTTTAAGCCCAGCTATTCCCCTGTTGTAGCTTTAAACTGTTGCTGCATGTTCTTGTTTGCCTGTTTATGGTTGGGTTTCCCTGTGTCATCAACCTATTCCGCAACAGGAGGGTTAACTAAAAAAAAAATGGTTTGGGAACTGAGTCACAGTAAGTTTCTTGTGCTAGAGAAAGCTGTGTGAGAGCAGCAATGTGATTCAAGGGCTCCAAAGCTGGACTGAAACTTGGGCTGTTCACTTTGGATTGTCACTGCACTGGTGTGATGGGGTGATGGGCTTGGTGGCCTCAGTTTCCTCCTCATTGTAGTGTGCTCAATGTCCTGCGAAACTGGGCAGCCAGCTCCCTGTCCTAGCTTTGCAGAGTATGGGGAAAATAACCATGAGAGCTCCTGATTTCTCCATGAGGCTTTCCTTTTCTAGCACTGCAGAAAAATAGTGGTGTATGTGAAAATGCTGTTATCTTTGATCTAAGGATTAGGCAGTTGAAAAGCAGGAGGGAGTGGAGTGAAGACTGGTCTCCATGACCTTGGCTAAGCTTTTTTGATCAGCTCTCTGTGCTGAGCATAAGATTACTTAGTGTGTGCAGCTCTCCTCCTACCAGTAGAAGCTGGCATTGTGCAGGCTGCTGGTTGTGTTAGGAGCTGTGGACTTTCAGAAAGTCTCCTTTCCTGCTGGCAGTGTGGCTGTCTGGCTGTAGGAGCTTTCACAAATGCATGAGTCTTCAGCTGCAAGTAGGCCTGAATGGCAAATAGAAGGGCAAAGTCTTTAGCTGGGGCCCTTCCTGCTAGGTCTTGAGGGTGTTAGCCTTTAATGGGTCCAAGATGAACAGAAACACTGTGTATGTGGGATATATTCTGTCCCCTTGGCTATGTCCAACAGCACTCCAGGACAAGGCAGGTCTTGTTCTTTAGGCTTTGTTATACAGACTACTCTTGTCTTGGATATGGGGATCACTGAGATAGTATTGATTGGGGAACATGAAGCCTATTTTATCTGGAAGACCCAGTTCAAGCAGCCTAGACCAAACTTCTGCCACTTGGAAATGGGAGAAGGCCTGCCCCAAACCAGAGATCTTCAAGCTGATCCTAGCTCCATCCAATTAACCTGTTGTCTGATACTGGAAAGGGATGGGTAAAATCAACCTCAACAAGAGTAGGTACCCTTCAAAGGTCAGGAGTGTTGGACTGGTGTGTAGGTACATGGATGGTGCATGCTGTAGCACTCCCTGTAGCTCACATTAGCTACTTGGACACAACGTGGGAAAAGCAGGGCTTCAATAACCATGTGTAGCTCTTGGTGTTATTCCAGGAATAGTCTCAAATTTAAGAATTTAATCTTCAGGACTAGCTGGCTCATCTTTGCTACAAGGCAATGGCAATACCAGATCCTTGATCACTGAGGAAATACCTATCTTCCAGAAGGAGCAAATGGTCTGGATTAATTCTTCATTTGGTAGAAAATGTGATGTGTGTGGGAGTGAAACACAGCCCTCTAGGAAAATGCTTGTGTTATGTTCCAAATAGTATAATTCTGCAATTCAGTGAAAACTAGAAGCAAAATTAATGTTACATCCACATTGGAAGCCTGTTTTTCTTCCAGAAGGGCATGGGGAAGGAACAGCACACCTGTCCCCCATCCCTTGCATAAATGCTGGCCTCCTGATGACTTACTGGTGACCTATCAGGCCACGTCATGTGGGTGAACAGCAGGTGGGGAGGATGGAGCTTATGTCTCACAACTGAGGGTTGAAGAGCCAGCTGCATGGTTTACCAGTAGCAATTAGCTTTGTGGCCTCTACAATGGCACTGAGGCAGGGAACAAAGCAAGGGGAGGAGGCCAAGATCACAGCCCTGGCTACTTCAGGGCTCAGAAATCAGTCTCCTGTGCTCAGTGATGCAGAGTTGCCCAACAGCACTCTGCAAATAACCTCCAGTCCCTGCTGACATCTCACTGGGGGAGAGCTGCTGGAGTTCCTCATTGCTCAGGGGCAGGGCTGCCTTCTCCCTTCTGACTTGTGCCACTTAGTCTGCTGGGGCTGGCTTCTCTTGGGGCCAGGGTTTATGGGCATAAGCCCTTTGCTGTAGTGTGGAGGAAAACCATCATAATTTCACTGATCTCATATTGGGGTAGCCTCATCTGGATGGGGGGATGTTTTTTTCCTAGACTTATGCAGGAATATCTTGTTCAATATAAATCTACTTTAGGCAAAAGGAGATTTTTTGACACTTGGCTCAGTGAAGAGAAACAGCTATATGTAAATTGTACAAAATGTAATTGGAAAAAAATCTCTGCTTTAACAGAAGAATGGATGTAGAGGCCCAGAGTTGCAGGTGTTTGCTCCTAACTTTGAGGAGGCAACACCTTGGAGCTAGCAGTCCTGGTCTGTCTGACTTGGCTGAGTGATGGCCTCATCTGTCAGCCTGGTTTCTTGGTGAGAGCATCTTTTGGACTAAGAAGCCTTGTGTGCTTTGTCTCTAGAGATGATAAATAGAGGAGAAACGGGGAGCGTGTGCTGTTCCTGGTCTGCCAGTGGTGCTGGTGAGGCAGCTGGGGCGCTGCTGCTGGAGGCGATGGCTGTGCTGGAGAGCCAGGTTTGCTCTCGGATGTACCTCAGGCTCTCATAGAGCTGTGTTTGCATAAACTCCAGGTGAGCATGCTTGTGTTTGAAGAACTATATTAAAATATGCCACTAGATGGCCCCAGGAAGAAGCCCGTTCAGGCTGCGGGGCCCAAGGGACTGAGAGGCTAGGGCAGCCTCTAGCAGGCACCTGGCCTTGCTGCGGGCCTGCTCCGGGGAGGGGATGGGGCTAGCAGAGTCCAATTGCTGAAACACGAGCAGTGGGAAAGAACAAGAGGAAAGGTGAGGGCTCCCACATGGCCTTATCTTTCACAGCACCTTCTGCTGGGTCTTGCATCACGGGAGTGTGCAGGTGTGGTGCTTCCCCAGAGGAATGGTGTGAGCTGCCTCTTCTAGCCTGGTGCCCTATCTCCGTAGCCATCGGTGGAAGGGGTGGCTGGCTCTATAGCCTGTGGGGAGGTTGTGGATCCAATTGCCACAGACCAAAACAAGCTGGAAAATTAGCCAGGTTTCTTGGAGTAACCCACAGACAGCACCCTCCATCCAAAAACAAGCTGTGTGAGGTCCCATGTGAGGGTCAGTGATGCCCAAAGCCTTGTGGTGGGTGAACCACTGGTGTCTGCTGGCCTGAGAGCTGGGGCTTGGGCCCAGAGGACTGTCTTTTAGCTGGGATGCTGAAACAAGCTGTCCTTCCCTCCTAAACCATCATGTACTGTGTGGGTATGCTGGAGGCTGCCCTTATGGGGGGATACCAAATACCAAACCCTGGCTATGGCGGCTGCTTCAACCAGGAACCTGGCTGGGTGTTAGAGGTCACCTGGAGGGGAAGGTGGTAGCTGTGCTAATTTAAAAGGGAGAAAATGGTCTTCTCCTGGGGCTAGGAGGGGAGTGTGGTGCCTGCCATGTGCCTGTGGTCTGTACTTGAGGCCTCAGTCTCTGGGGACCGGGAAGGATTTGAGTGCTAACAACTGAGCAGTGCTTCTCTGGTGCTGATGAGCTCTGAGGATTTAATGACTGGAGCTTCACTGGTGGTGGAGAGATGGGGAATATGGAGAACCTGGGGAGGTATAAAACAGCAAAAGGGCCCTGCCATGGACTGTGCTGTTGTGCCTGGCCCTGTGGTCCCTCAGGAAGAGCGGGCTGCTTCCTAATCTGTTTAGGAGGGGGAGCAGAGGATAAGTTGTCTACCTGTAACAAAGCCAGCTTGCTGGGACGTGCTGACACAAAAGTTTGCAGTGAAATGAGATCTCAGAGGCTTCGCAGTGCTGCAGGCAGGTTGGGTGCTGCTGCTGAAGGCTGCAGGGCAGCCTCCCCTTGGGGCTGCTGCGGCTCCATCCCTGCCTTGCACCTCGCTGTGGGCCGGGGAAGTACCTGCTGTCTTGCAGACAGGGAAGTTGCAGCCCTCTTCCTTCTGATATGGACTTCTTGTGGGGCCCCAGGCGAACAGTGCTGCTCCTCCAAGCCAAGCTTTGCTCCCGAGGCAAACTGGAGTGGATCCAAGGGTTTGTCTGGTTTCCTGTCTAGGTTTCCTCCTATGTTTAGTGGGATTAATAACACCTAAGGGTGTCAGAGTTAATTACTCACCAGGTTTCAAGTGCTCTGAAAAAAACTGTAACCTATTGTTTGAGTCTCCAAGATGCTGCTGTCGTCTGCCTTCCAAAGAAGGTGACAAATGTTGAAAGACCAAGAAACCTTGAATGACTTTGCTTGTTGAAGGACACAAGCTGAGGCCATCAAAAGATCCTAACTGCTGTCTGTGCCTGCTGATGCCAGCAGAAACTAATGGTGCACAGGAGGGAGTAGCTATGCTCATAAGTGTGGTTTGTTTTATGAGTTGGTCAGAGAAAGCATGATAACTCTCCCACAAGACCTCTTGCTCAATCTAACAGCAAACCTGCCTTCAGATGTAAACCTCAGGGCGAGCTGCTACTTCAAATGTGGCTGTGTGCTGTCAGTGGAAAAACCCTGAGATAGAGCACAGGTCTTTTTGGTGAGAAGTATGGCTTTCCTCCTATGAAATTCACACCAGTTCAAGCACAGCCTTACTTTTTGGGATGTTTTATCCACAGGGCAAATATCTGCCCCATTTTTGGTCTCAATATAGAAGTGAGCTGAATTAACACCCACTAGGAAAAGAGGTTCTGGGTAACCATGGATCAATGCAGCAGGACATTGCTCAGAAAAGGATGGACAAGCCTGAGATGCTTTGGTTCAGTAGGCAGGAGCCTTTTCCCTGACAATCTTCAACTTGCTTCTGTCCATCCTGAAATATCAATTTAAAGCTGTTGTTTTCCTCCTGGTTTCTAGACAGCATCATAAAGAAAAAAAAAAAGCTGCTCACTGAAAAAACTTCCTCTGTGACAGATAAACATGATATTGAGCCCTTTGGGGCTGGGGAGCCCATGAAGCTGCTATTTTGGGGTTTTGCTTGTTTAGTTCCAGTTGAACCATGGCAAGTAGCTGCTGAATCAGTGTCCTGCTGAATCAGTGTCCTGCTGCTGTTGTGTTGATGGGAAGGGAAATGTGTTGCCTGCCACCTGCTGAAGGTCTCAGCCAGGATTTTTACCTGTGGGAGGAGGAAATTCTGGAAGGCAAAATGCAGAAGAGCAATGATTTGAGCATTTGGGGTTGGCTGAACCTGCTCTGTGGGCTGCAGGTCCTGCTGTAACAGTTCACTGTTTGCTCAGACCCTTGGTTTTGTGGGGTGGGGGCAGGCAAGTGAGCCTGCCAATGCATTGCTGCAAGGACTTTATTCAGATGTTGTTAGCCTGATTGCTGGTGAGTTTATTAGGTGGCAGTGGTGGTCAGCTGAGATCCTTGTGATCTGCTTGCTAAGGGGGATATGTGCTACAAATGTGCCAAGCGGTAATTGCAGGGTGCATCTTGAGGCTCTTGAATTTCAAGCTTTTAGCAATGGGAGGAATTAAGTATTTTGTGGTGTGTTAGATGCAGCAGGGGGAAGTGGGTATTCTATGGGCCCTTTGGGATGGAGAGTTACATGGTTGTCTGTGCCTGGAGGAAACTGGAGAGGTGTTGCCTCAGATGGCTCCTTGTGGCCTTATACTTTGTCATTCCCACCCTCTAGAACCAGTGTGACAGCAACTGGGCCCAGTGTCCAAGTCTATGCTGGGAGTGCTTGGAAATATCACTGGGAGGTAAGGAGGAAACTCTTGCTAAGATGGAAAATAATAAAATTGCCTGTAAATACTGGCTTGGCTGCACCAGAGGACCCTGCTGCATGGCTGCTTGTGCAGCTGGTGCTGATGCTTCTTGTTTGGCTCACCAGGGTGGGGAGGTCTGGGACAGGAGAAGAACAGGCTGTGCTGGCCCCGTGTGGCTGAGCTGTGCCTGGGCTGGAAGAAGGAATGCTGATCTCTGCCAACAGTGCTGCTGGGGCCACAGCTTCCCAAACTGAGCTGCTCCCAAGCTGGGGTAGCATTGGCTCAGCTTCTGGAGGAGCTTGGGGAGAAAGCTCCCCTCCCCCCCCCCCATGAACTGAGGGTAGTTTTGCTTGGGAGGGGTCCTGTCTTTGTGGGTTGCTCAGGATGGGATGCAACCTCCACCTAATGCCACATATCCCTGTCCTCCTGAACCCCATCCTGGGGTCAAGGTATGGGAGGAATGGGTCTTGCTTGCCCTTTCTTCCCTGAAATGTGTAGAAAGCTCGTCCATGGGCTGGTTGTAAATCAGTATGCATGAGGAAGGCAATTTTCTGCGAGTGAAACCTGCCCTAACCAAGCCCTGGGGGAGGGAGGAGAACAGCAAGTGTCAAGGTGAGACGGAAGAGCAACAGAACAAGATTTAATTTCCTTCCCAATAATTTTCTCAAGCTGTATAAACTTTCCTTATTTAAAATAAATACTCCCTGAAAACACATTCTGTGTCAGTGGCCCTGTGAAAACACCCCCAGTCACAACCTGTGCCTGTCCTTTGCTCACAGCCTCAGCCAAAAGCCAGCAGTTTTACATTTTGCTCTATTAACTTGAGCTGTAAATTTCCTTGTGCAAAGTCTCCCAGGCTGTGGAATGAATTTAAGTAAACAGGGTGTACAATAATAGACTTGTGTTAGGGCAGGTTTTTCAAGTGGCCTGTAACTCCTAGAGTAAGTTCTTCTAAATCTCTCCCTGTTACACTGGAGAGTGTGAGCCTGTCCAGAAGGTGGAGGAAGTTGTAGGAAAGGCCTTGCTAACTATCTCTGGTGTCCCATTTGAGATCTCGTCATCCAGAAAAGAGGATTCAGTTTGATAAAGAATTCATGTGAGATGATCTCTTGCCTGGCATTTCATCCCATTTTGTTTATTTTTCTTCAAGTTACTGTTTTTCTCAGTGAGAGCATCTGTGTAAGATGCCTGTAAGGGCTTTGAATTCCCCCACTTTTATCTTACAATGTGCCAAATGTGGACTCTATAACCAATTCTCAGAATGGGCTTTGAGTGTCTTCCCTGAAAAGGCACCCAAAATAGTTTGTTGCTTTGTAGACTCCTTGATTAGTTCCATAAGAGTTTTTCTCTTGGGAAAACAGTAGGGGCTTTTCCTATAGGAAGCTGCTGGAAAACATTACCTCTTCAGGCTAGTGGGCATCATTGCTTTGAGAATCCTAAAATTCTGCCTGCTCTGTGTATAGAGGTGCTGTGCATTTTTCTGTCACACTGCTAAGGAATCAGAAGGGGTTCTGGGGAGGTTATGAGGTGTTTGTGTTTCCTGCTGAGCCAGGAAAGCATCTCAACTGAGAGAGTGCAACCTACTTACCTCAGATCATTGTCCAATCTTCAGTGAAAAGCAGGCTCAAGATGAACATGATCCTGAAGGTTGCGAGTGAAGAAAGACTGATCCCACTTTGCAAGCTAGGCAGTTTTCCTACTTGATGCTTCTGAAGTGGTTTATTGCCCCCCCCCCCCCCCCCCCCCCCAAACTTGCTGTTAAGATGCAGATAGTTTGTACATCTGGTTGGTGCCTTTGAGTTTCCTTGTAAAAGGTACTTGATCATCAGATAGAGTGGAAAGGAACTTCTGGCTTAATAGACAGCCCTTTCCTGAAAAAAAGAAGGTTGTAAGCAATAACTTGGCATGAAAGCCCACAAATAGGGGTTTCTTTAGACTCCCCTGGGCTTGGCTATGTTGTCTGGTTATCTAACCTTTCACCAGCTGCCTCTCGTAAAACTGCAGGCAAAGTGGCTCTGACTTCTGCTAAGCTGCAGGGGGGAGGAAAAAAAGAAAACATCTTTAAGGCCCTTCTCCAGAACTCACTAAAACCAATGGAAAACCTCTGAGTCCAGGGGATATTGGATCGCTTCCAAAGCATGGGGAACACTGCAGAGAGGTTGAGCTCAGCTTATGTTAGATCCAGAAGCCAAGGGAATCTCTCAGCTCCTGGGAGTACAGAAGTCTCAGCAAGTCTGGATCTTAGGGCTTGGGTGAGTGGCCCAAAGTGATACAAGTTGGGATTTAGGGGATAGAAGAAAGGTAAATCCTCATCTCCTGGGTGTACTTTAGCAGTTTATAAATGGGACATTTCCTCTGGGTGATTTGATTTATCCTCAAAGGTAAAAGGAGAGTGAGAACCTTAGTGACTGATGCTTCACAGCCACTGCTACTGGCCTGACAATACATCTATTTTCTTCCTCTCAGGGAAAAAGTATTTGGGCCCTAGACTCTCCTTTTCCCCCAGTAGGCAAGTGATACTGCAACAGGGCTCAACTTCGGTGCTTTTGTAGTAGTTGGCTCCGAAAGATAAATGTTCTTGTGGGACACTGTGGTTCTGGACCTGCAGTGTAAATGTCAGCGTAAGAACAAATATGTCTAGCTGAATGCAAAGCTTTTTAGGTAAAATGAAGTGTCTGCTTTGGCATTCAGAGGCATGGAGATGCTGCAGATGGAAAACTGCCAATTGGCTGATCATTAGCTACTGAATCATAATGTACAAGTGTACTGTGAGCCCCTGGTTTTCCTTTCTTGTCAAACTTTACAACTGGCTTTTTTTTTGAGGAGGAGGGAATTCTCATGGTTTTAAGCAAATCACAACTGACTCAGCCTAAGCCCAAGGGTAGAAAGGCAAAGGCTCGATGGATTAAGTGTCCTGGAACAACTGGCTACACAGCCCTTTCTTGTTTTCTGGCTGTGAGGATTGTCCTTTTGATCAGATTCTTTTCCCTACTGCTTTCCGGGTTGTAAAACCAGATTAGTCATGGCAGGGTGGCAAACAATTAATAGGGTGGGAGGTTAAGCCCTGGGAGTGTGAGCAGTGGCCCTGGGAGGTGAATACACCCTGGTGGCCAGGCAGAGAAGGGAGGACACCTTACATGAGGCCACCTGCCATTTATTTGTTGGTGTTTGGGAGGGTTGATAGCTTAAAACCACTACAATAATCTGTCTGTAATCTGCTCCTATGTGTATTCCTAGCTGTCCCTATTAGATGTAATCAGGCAGATCCTAACTGACTTCTGTGGTTCTGACTCTTGCTTTGAGGCTCGGACTTGTGTCCAGGAGAGGAAGGTGCAATTTGGACACTTGCCATTTCCCCCATGTATCTGACCTTCACCTCTTCCTGCCTCTGCTGCCAAGGTCATCATTACCCTGGGGTCCCCTGATGGCTGGTCTTGGAGGGCTTTGGTTAACTGCTGCTTATCTACTTGTGTGTCCTAATGATTCCCACTGAAAGGTGTTTTTCATGCTGCTGTGGTCATACAAAAGTTCAGGGAAGAGGGAAGAAAATGGGGTTTTATTACAGGCTTATGAAAATGAAATGCTGCTGCCCACTTGTCAGGTCCTGAAATGCTGCTGCTACTTGTCAGGTCCTTGGGGACTGCAGGGAGGTGGGTGGCCAACCCTAAGGTGACAAGGCAAAGGCCTCCAATGCAAAAGCATCCTGATTCTGGTCAGCTGTGTGGCAAGGGGTGAGCAGGAAGGGCAGTGGTGTGCATAGGAATGCCACAACCCTTTGCTCATCCTTGTCTGTCCCTCAGGTTGAAGGCATTTATGTCCATCATGATGCCTGCATGTCAGGCTGTCAGGCCACTTTTGAAGGCCAGCTAGGGTTGTACCTTGCCCAGCAACTCCTGTAGCTTCGAACAACCAGTGCAGAATTATTTATCACCAAAGGTGACATCATTTGCAAAGGATGAGACAACTATGAGCAAATGTTGGCTGCCTATTGCTTGCCCAAGTCCACTGAAAATGTTATCTTAAACACTTTAAAATATTTTAAAGCAATAAACTTGCAACATAATCTGTTTGGGTGGAGTCCTGAACCTGTGCAATCTCTGCTGGAGCTAGTGAGGGATGTTGTGTGAATATACAGGCTTATTTGCAATGAGCTGATTTGCATGATTAAGGTGGTGTGTGATGAACACAGCTGCTGTTTGGTGCATGGCTTTTGACATGAGCAGCATTACACCAGGAGTGAAATTGGCCTTCCCTATATTGTTGCCAGTTGCAAGTATTTATCATCCACCTGTGCTCTGATTTACGTGAGTGTAAATCCCAAGTAACTCCATTAACATCAATAAAGCTGCTTGGAGAGATCCCTATCTGAATTGCGTGCTGAAGACTTCTCATGTTGCTGCTAGCTATGCAGGTGCAGGGATGTGGTTGGGTTCAGCTGGGAAACATGATGCCATCCAAGTGTGTGTCTAGCATGCAAACAAGAAAATGCTGAGCCGAAACCACAATGCTCACTTAAAGGGATGCTACCAAACTTTTTAACAAAAGCTTTCTTTGCCATCTTAAATAGATGGAATTTCTGAAGAGTGTTTCCCTGGTCATGTGGAGGGGAAGAAATTGGCCTGCTCCTTTGTGGTGGAAGGGACAGTGGGGAGGGGAAGATGGGTTGGTCCCAGATCAGTTTTGAGGGATGATGGGGGGGGGAGGAGATGGGTTTCTATTCCTCATTTATCTCCTCCGCCTTCACTGTACCTATACCTTCAATGATTGCAAGGACAAAGAACAGTAACTTGCTCTTCAGCAAGTATTTGTTTTTCATGGCAGAAATTGTGGAAACTAGAAACACGGGGAGCAATGTTGAAGGCATGGGGTGGAGCAGTGACACCTTGCACTACTGTACTTCAAGAGTCAGAGGAATTAGTGGTTCTGTTGCTGCAGAAATGGTAAACTACCTTGAAAAAAAGCTGTCACAGTGATACTGGAGAGCTCTTGGATAAGCTCTCCTCCCAGTGCATCTGAGCTGGTAGCTATGAACCCAAACCATTTGGGGTGGGTAGCTCTTGTGAACAACTTGACATATTACTGGACTCACATACACATGGACTGCACTGGACTACACGTGTTCTGAACTTCATTAACTTATAACAGTAATTTCTTGGTAGGGAAAATGGAAATTTTTGGGTCTCTTGGCAATTCCACAAATTTAGAGTGCAAAGCATATTGGTTGGGATTGGCTTTGGAGCATGGAGTGCAGCTTTACTGGCTTTAGTGAGATTTCTCCTGATATTGTAGAAATTAGAACAGATCTAGAGAAGGGCCATGAAGATGATTAGGGGGCTGGAGCACTTCTCCTATGAAGAAAGGCTGAGAGAGCTGGGGATGCTCAGCCTGAAGAAAAGGCTCCAGGGAGATGACATTGTGCCCTTTCAGTACTTACATTACTTACATAAAGATGGAAAGACATTTTTATACGGGCAGACAGTGATTGAACAGGATGCCCAGAGAAGTTGCAGATGCCCCATTTCTGGAGGTGTTCAAGACAAGGTTGGACAAGGCCCTGGGCAACTTGGCCTAGTGGGTGGCATCCCTGCCCATGGCGGGGGGTTGGAACTAGGAGGTCTTTGAGATCCCTTCCAATCCAAGCCATCCTATGATTAGCAGAAAAATAAGGGTTGGAAGCATAGCCTTCAAGGTCATTGTATGCACTGGTCCATTTTTGAAAATGTTTTTACTTTGGGCACTCCATCACTTAGCTAACATATATGTGCAGGGGAGAAAAAGGATAGTTGACCAACTTAGCGTGTGTTTTGGGAGGTAAGGTAGTTGGTTCCTTGGAGTGAAAGGTGACATCTCATGTAGACTTGTAGCATCCTGCTGTTTGCTCTCTGTTGCTGGCCAGGTGGAGGAACACTTGTTGCATGCTCTCTGGGGGCAGCCTAGGGAGGAGGAAGGGCATGGTCAGACCCTGAGGAGATGGTGCAGCAGTCACTGAGGCTGTATGCACTCCTGGGCATTGCTGCTGTCTGTGCAGTTCATCTGTGTCTTCCAGGTCTCCCCTTATCTTTGGTCAGTTTATGTTCAGACATTTGGAAATGGCAATGTGGGGTAGATCACCTGGCTCCATATTTTACCACCTTTGTCTTAATAGTAACTTGTCCTGAGTTGAAAAAAGACCAAGTGCAACACCTGAACCTCCAAAATCCAACTATGACCCTCATACCCTTCAGCCCATAGACAGCTGTAATACTGTCTTTGGCATGAGCACCGCGTGTGCTTTCAGGCTGTAACCCTTGGGGTCGGCCGTTATTTAATGCGATGAGGTGTTGGAATATGTCAGTTTGGTTACGATACTCATCTGCCCCTGAAGCAACTGGTGTGGGAGTTGCAGTTCAGGTGCCTCATGTGCTTGCTTTCCATGAACAGCTTTCCCACCTGCTCCACATCTCCCATGGCAGACCATAGCTGTAGGTCTCCATTGGGTATTCTGGCTGGTTTTTCCCACAGGCTAATGCAAAGTGCCACAGGAGCTGGAAGCTGGGCAGGAGTCTGGTGTATGGAGAAAAATGGAGGCCTGGCTAGAAGTTCATCTGCATTTGAGATGTTTTTTCGGTGCTGAAGCCTTTTGTCTTGATATTTTGATTTTGGGGGGGGGGGGGGGTGTCACAGGCAGCTTTCCTTGGGGATAGAGGGTGGAGTGGCTGCTCTTGTAGAAATGCCACTTCCAAGGGGGTGTGAAGAAGGGGACCATTAAAATGAATTCCTCTCCAGCCTTAGCACTCCTGTAGGTGTATGCAGGTTTTCTAAAAATAGCCTCCTGTGCTGACTGAAAATGGGATGCCCCAGGCATTTGACTCTGTGCAGCTCCTGTCCTCCTTTCCCTGCTTTTGAAGTTGAATGCTTATGGATGTTTTCGAGCTTATCGTAAACCCATCACAGCTGGCAGTGCTCCACTGTTCCAGGGTTGAGGGTTTTCTTTCTCAGCCTCCACCCATGCATGTAACTTCTCAGGGAAAGATCATGTTAACTCCTTTGCCTTCCTTAGAGAAGACTGTCACTTTTCCATACCTTAAAGCTCATGCTTAGCATTTATTTCACTGAGAATTTCCCACCTTCGGAAGGACCTCAGACACTGGCTGTGCCCTTGATCTCAGCTGCTCCTTCCCTGTGGCAGACTGGTTCTTGTGGCCTTTGGTGTCTCCTCTAGACCCTTAAGCTTGTCCTGGAGGGTTGGACTGGCTTGTGAAGGGGATGTTATTTCCAGGAGTTGTTCTGTTTGAGGCATTTCTCTTCTGGAGATCACAAGGAGAGGCTTTAAGTCAATACCTGCTGGTATTTAAGGAGCTGTTGCACCATCACCAGCAGCTGAAGGTGTCCTCCATGTATGTGGGGCTGTGTTGTGGAGCACATCAGGGGACATCTGGCTGGGGGAATAACCTGGCAAGAGAAAAGTGCTTAGAAAATGTGATTTGTTTCATAGCATGGCCCTGCAAGTGTGAGGCTGGTGTGGAAGCTGGCAGGCAGTGATCCAGGTTGTTGTTGCCACCAAGAAAATGTGGGTGGAATAACTGATTGACTCAACTTCAACAATAGGTCTGTGCTGAAATGTCTGGGGTGTGCATGTGAGCTCAAAGGCTGTAACCACAGACAGCTGGAGGCTGGGAAAACACTGGGAAAGATGTGTGGGCCCATTATGCCCCCTGGGTGTGGGCTGTTGGCCTGGCTGGAGGCAGGGTGCTTGTCTGGAGGGACCTTGGGTCTGACTTAGAGCTGAGTTTAAGGGTGCTGTTTTATAACCTGTGTTTCAAGGAGTTAAGAACTGGTTTCTGCAGAGGTGCGTGCTTCCAAGCGGATTACAGTGAGGTCTGCAGAGCTCACCTGCTGCGTGCACAGCTCTGTGGGTGGAAGCTGTGTGCAGGAGCTGGGATGTGGGCTGGCCACAGCTGCAATGGTCTGGTGAAAAGCAGTTGGGCTCTCCCTAGTGCCTGTCTACAAATCTTTTGCTGGTGCCCAAGGCCAGCAGTTCTGTCAGCCCTCATTTGGGAAACAAGCAGACGAAAGCACCCCAGGCAGGCAGCACAAGCATGGGTTTACCTTTTAAAGCAAATTTTGCTGAACAGGTTGTGTGGACGCTAGGCTGCTTCCCCACTGAGCATCTGGCACCCATACGAATGAACGCTGCTGGATTGCTGGAATGCTTCAGGTCCCTTTCCTGGAGTTGGGAGTGGGATTTCACCACAACTGGTGCCCTGAATCTAGCTTGCAGCCTTAAGGCTGCCAGCATCTGTACACAGGGGCACATGGTGCTTGCTATCATGCTTCCCTCATGGGAGCCTTTGAGGAGAGATGGGCAGCAGAGAAGTAGAGGTGTGCAAGGTGGTCTTCAGTGAGTTTATTACTAAAAGGTGCTTTGTATTCCTGAATCCAGCTGAATGTTCTGGGACTTGAGGAATTCAAATGCTGTTTGGCTTCGATTTCCACTTGGTGAAAAAGGAAAAGCAGTGGAGCAAGAAAGCTTTTCATTTAAGGAATAAGTCTGAGGTTTCAAAAATCCTTCAAATAGGGCTAGGTAAAAGGTGAAGACAGCAGGTTGGGTTATGACCAACTGCAGGGGGTGATATTTTGGAGGGGCTGCTACATTCCCACACCATGCAGGGAAGGGGCATCCTTGCAGTGTCAACCATACAGCCCTGATCCATCCTGCAGATGCATGAGATAAAAGTGCAGCAAGAAGGGGATGCACAGGAGGAGGAGACCCAAAATTAGCTTACTTCACATGTTTTCAACCATCTGTGTTGCTTGAGATGAGTGATCAGTTAGTGACTTGCACAGCTCTGCCAGACCCTGTTACTGTGGCCATGAGCCCAGTGTCCCCGTAGAGATGGGTGATGCCCATGGTATAGGGCTCCTTTGTCCAGGGGAGTGGTGAAGGCGCTGGCTTTCCTGGAGTGCTGTCAGTGTGAGTTCTTAATGAGACAGTAAAATTCACAAACCTGTGCTTTGAAACAGCTCGTCTTTCTAAGAGCATTGCTCTCTAGGTCAGGCTCACAGATAACATCAGTGCTTATAGTTAAGGGAAGAATGTATTTGGTGGATGGCGCATTGCTAACAAGACAGATAAATAGCAATCCATGTAGACAGAGGTAATTAAAGTGACAGCCACACTGACAAATAGCTAAATAAATAGATGGGGCGACTTGCTAATGAAATAAGTATAAATAGATATATGGACATGCAAGATGGGGGGAAAATGACAGAAATATGAATCTGGCGTGTTCCCAAAAGGTGCACGCAGGCTGCTCTGCGATGGTTGTTAGTCAAACAAGGCTTTGTGCTCTAAATCATGAGGTTGTTACTGATTGCAAAGACTCTTTCTTTCCTGTGGCTAGATGTGGAGTTGATCCATAACTGGGGTAAGATTGCAAATTCCCACCACTCCAAGCAGAAAGAGGCAGAACCAGCCAGCTAATTCCAGTCCTGTGCCAGGGACTATGAGCCAAGGAGCAGAGGGCCTTCAGGGCAAGGAGATGTGTGCGTAATTTAAGGAAAAATCTAGGAAATGGCTCTCCTGTGCTTCAGCCTTGTTCTGCCTTAGTGCAAGGTCAGGGGCAGTTTGAGAGTGTTGGAAGTGGGCTGAAGTTGGAGTGTGGCAAGGCAGGGCTAGGACCAAATTGTTTTGCTCCCTGTGAGTACCCCCAAATGATATCGAAGTGGAAGGATAGCCCTAAAAGTAGTGCCAGCAGTTTAAGGGTGAAAATCTGCTGTGCATCAGTCTCTCCAGACCCTAAGCAAGGGAAAGCTAAGCTTCTTTGCTTCTGCAAAGTGCAAGAATGGTTACTACTTAGACAAATATGAATTTATTTAGACAAGTGTTGCTGCTTAGACAAATGTGAATTTATTTCAGCTCTTATTTATCAGCCTTGCTTGTCTTGTCTTTTTTTCCCCCTATTCCATATGCTGAGATGTCTGAGGATGCTTTGGATTTGAGTTTGAGCAGTATCAGTTGACTTTGGAGCAGATTCCGTCCATCTCATGATACAGCTAGTCATAAAATGCTCATCAAAGATAAACATCAGTCCCTTAGTCACTGTGCTTACCCTGTTTGAGTAGACTGGTGCTTTGTGAGAACTTGTTTGTGCCTTTGCAGCCTCTGGATGCTATACAACTGACTATCTAGAGCTATCTTGCACATTTGACTGTTTTTAGGGGAAAGAAAAACAGGGCCCCAGTTTGGTGCTATTTATAAATGGAGCTTGGGGTGATTTCTGTGACTTAATGGAACAGACACACAGTGCTGTCTGCTTAAACTTCATGTGCTCAGGGTGGGGAAAAATGATCCTTTAATATGGAAATTAGGTGATACTTTTCCACAAATAGCTTATGGGGCGGGCATATTTGGAGTGTACCCATTAGTCTTCATTAATTTGATGTCTTGGAAATTGGGGTGAAGAGGTGCACAGGAGGCACACGTGGGAGGAGTTGGGGTAGCGAGCTCAGTAGCAAGTGTACCCTGCTCCTTTGTGCAGCTCAACATTAAAAGTGGTGCCTGTTGGGACTTGAATTTGAGTTTTATGAAGGGGTAAGATGGAGGAGGCAGGAGAGAAGTAGGCAAGGTAACTTCCCCGGAGGCAGCATTTCTGCTTAGAAGCCTCTTTGTTTTGGTGTGCTCTGCCCTCCTCGAGATTAATTTACAATGGTGGGGAAGCTTTTGAAGGCTGTGTAATGCTACAAGCCACATGTCACTTTGTGTCCTGCAGGAAAGGCAAAACAAATAGCATCTCAAATTGTTCTGAAGATGGAGACTTGCCTGCCAGCCTGTATGGTCATTTGCATTTCCAGGGAGGAAAATAGCAGCAGGTGTAAAACACCCTCTGCTTGTTTGGAAGCTTTGCACCAAGGGCTTCTCTGCTTGGAGCTGGGCTGTGCAGTGTAAAAGGCTTGTTTGGGGTCTGTGCTGCTAAAGGATTCATTTCTCAGCAGTGCCCAGGTTGAGCCCTGGTCATGGTGATGCCTCAGGCTCTCAGCTGGCATGTGAGCATTGAGCATTAAATACTACTGCTTGCAGGGAGTGAAGAATGAAGCAAGAGCAGTCTCTTGCACCTCTCTGAGAAGGCTGCTATTGCTTTGATTGCATGCTGCACTGAGATGAAATTGGTTTTGGTGGCTTCTCTGGGTCAGGAGCTCCCTGCCCTCTGCTCAGCCACTGCTCTGCAGGGCGCTGTGTGCTCAGATTGTAACCCTTGGCAAATGGATGAATGCTTAGAAACACCTCCCTCCAACTTAACATTTTTCTCCCTTGGTTTTGCTTCATTTTTAATTCCTATCTAGACCAAGATCTGGGTGTCCAACATGCCAGACAGGCTCGGTTCAGAGGAAGATGTGAGGTCATGCTTTATAGCTTAAGGATTTTCCAATGTAGCCTTCAGATCAGGGAGTGTCAAAGCCCAGCTCTGCATGCCTTGAACACCTCTCCCACTTAATCTCTAATTAAGACCACTCAATTAAGATGGTGTAAATTTTTCCTGTTACATGGTTCAGAGATGAAAATAAGTGGATGCTGTGCCTTGTTCTTCTCTAGAATATGTAGCAATGTCCTGAGGTGTCAGACTAAAGCTGCAATAGGGTTTTTCAGCCCACAGCTTGTATTGCTAACACTGAAAGATTGGATGTGTGGTTGGAACAGCTGAAAACTCAGTTTTCCTACAGTAGCTGGACCTCCTCTTGGCCATGCTGGATTATTGTATAATAGTGCATCAGGATTTGCTTCCCTCCTCTTGGTGCCTTTTCCAAAATCCTGTTAATGCTGGAGCAGAGTAAAATGTGAGTGGAGGCATGTATGTGTGCCACAAGTAATGTAAGGCTTGCTAACTGCCTGAGTGCAGAATTTAGGTGTTTAATCCATATGTAAGGTACAATGCAATAAACCACCTGAGTTACAAAACAGACTGGCATGCACGTGCTTTTTCACAAACGCAGTCAAAATTTGCCTGCTGCGTTGGCACAGGCTGCTTTATTTTAGAGTAGTGCTGGGAGCAGCGGTGAAATCTGTGTTCTCAAACTGACCATAAAGCAATGACTTATAAATCCAGGATGCATATTTTTTATCTTCAGTGGCTCATTGTGCCTCTGAGATGGATCTGATGCAAACTGTCCTGACCTCTTCATCTTGTATCTTTCTGGTGCTGTTGAAGAGCAGACTTTTTTGTGCCAAGCATAGTAAATGCATGACCCATGCCCTAAATCCTGCTGCATTCATGTCAGAGCACAGTTAATGTTTGCAGAATTTTGATGCCCGAATAAATTGTGCAGGGTATTAAACTACTGTCGTCTTGCCTTTCAGTGAGGATGAAGCTGCTTATCCCCTTTCTTTTACACATGCTTACTTTAGGTGTAATATTAGGTGTAACATGTTCAGTAAAGAAAAGGAATTTATCTCTGTGTAAGACCTCTACAAAGGCCAAATTATGTGGTATGGAATAGAGGTGGAAATACTACATACTACTCTTTGCTCTGGAATATTTAAGTCACTCCATTAACTGAACTGGGTGTATTTCATAGCAGCATGTTTCCCCTTCAAGTTACGGGGATGCTCCTCTCATCAGAAAGCTTACAACCCAGATTAATGGTGCAAAACCCACCTGTTACGGCAGACACAACCCTAACTAACATTGCAGGACCATAAGTGATAATCCTTCATGAGTTTTTCCATCATGTGAAGAAGAGGAAGGGCTGAGATCCACACTTGGTAGAGAAACATGGCTGCAGAGGTCATGGGCTGGTGTCTGCAGCTGTGTGATGGACAACTGGCAAATACAGAGGAAAATGGAGATTCCTGCTGAAATAGGACTGTCTGTCCCAGACTCTGCAAATAAGCTGCTGGCTTTGTTGCACAGCCTTATTTGGAGTCCTCGGTGGCACAGCCATATCTGCCTGTTGGCTGCAGGTGCTGAAAGTTTTTGCAGTGCTGCTCTAACACTGAGATTGCAGGAGGAAAGGGATCAGGAGTGCAAATGAGTGAGCAAGTTGGCAGAAAATTTCTCGTTGCATTTTCCTTAGAGCAAAAACAATTAGCTCAGATGTGGAGCCTTGGATAAGCCCAAATTCTCTTTAGGGATTTGAAGGTATATTGTAGGACTTTTTGCAAAAGCAGCACCCAGGTTATATCTCAGCCTTTCTACAGGCTGGTGTGAAAACTTTTACGTGGGGATTCTGTTTCAGCTTGAAGGGAACACTTTCTCAGAGTGCTGGTTTAAAATACAGCAGTGTTGGCACTGGAGCTCACCTGTGAGGTGTGTGAGCTGTGGGTGTGTTCCCCATCAGTGACAGCTTGTTACTGTTTTATTGTCCAGAATAGGGATGGGTAACTTGTGGAATTGCCAAGGCTTAGCAAAAAACAATAGGTTCTTCTGTCAAAACAAAAAGGTATGAAACTAACCAAAACTCTATTGAAGGCTGTTTTCCCTTTAAAATGCAGAAATTCCAGCACTATAACTGTGCCCTGTTGGTTTTGGAATCCCTCCTTTGTTGGGCAGTGTCATGCTGTGAGATGTGATGGTTTTGCAGGACTCCTTGCATGGTCCGTGCATTACAGGGGAAGAAAAACAGATCTGGTCATGGTCCACCAATCTCCATCTGTGTAAATACCCTTCTCTAGGTGATGAGAAAACATTATTAAGACTTGAGGCCCCTCTCTTTGCCAGGTATATCGTGTCCAGTTATCTTCCATAAAATGCTTTTGAGTTTAATCTCTCAGCTCATCTCTAACGCCCATCATTCCTTGCAAAACACGTAGCTGTAGATTCAGTAGCAGATGATGGAAAACAGAGGAGTGCTCTGCACCGAAGTGACTTCTAGTCAAATGTACCTTCAGTGCTGGGGCTTACTGCTCCTATTTTGCAAAAGCCATTAATCATAAAAACTTTGCACATAGGTAGCACTCACCTGGAAACTCTCTGGGCTCCAGCCTCATTTATGTGGTACTCTTGGTTCTTTTGATATTTTCTGGCACTAAAAAGTGCCTGGCAAGCACACAAAAATTGATAGAATAGTCTTTGAGAAAATATGGACCCAGGTGATATCTTCAGCCTGTTCAGTTATGTGTTGGGGCAAAATGCAAAGGCAAAATACCTGTGCCATGACTGAACTGGTAGTACTGTTACTGCCTTGAAGATATCTGCAAGATATATCTAGGGAGTTGGGGATAGGATTCATTTTCTAGGAACTCCATAAACAGCTTGAAGTGTTCAGCAGATGGTATGGCTTACGACACAATGCTGAAACTGAAGATCTCTACAGCGTTACGGGGAGATGAAGATTTAAATTGCATGGCTATTAAGAAGCTCATAATGCCAAACTGCTACCCTGCTGCTCGGTCCTAGAAACACAGCTGAGCTGGCAACAACAGTGACTTTGGGTAAATTGCCACCTTCTCGTGGCAGGTAGTGGGCTCTTCCATGGGAGGAGGTCGAAGCTCCTTCAGCCTGCTCACCTCTGCCCATGCACTGGTGGGAAGCAGTGAATCCTCACTTTGCTTTAGTTTCCTCATATTTAGACCACTCGCAGCTCATTTAGAGGAATCAGGAGATGTAATTAGTGTTTATGAAACTCCTGGGGATTGTGCAAAACAAATTTAAAGGAGTTGTGCCAGGGTACTGACAATATTTACACAACATCTGAAGGCTGCCTGTGTTGGGCTTTATTGTAAGGAAATGTGTGGGTGCCAGAACTTAAGCAACTGTTAAATGCATCCTTCTGGCTCATCAGTGCCATTCACGAGTCCTGTGGGAACACTCAGTCCTCTATGCTTCAAAATAGGGTTCTTGCTGGTTATCATCCAAAGCTTTCTGAAGGGGGACACCACCTCTCACTGGCACTGCTGAGCTTCAGGGCTGGGTTTTGTTTGGTGCACAGCTGCTCCTCTGGAAGAGGGATGACTAATCACCAGGGAAGCAAGAATATCTCAAGATTGCAAAAGTGTTCACAGGCCTATTTTTTTGCCTTGTTCTCAACTTTGTTCTTTGCTTTCCCCCTCTTCCCCTGTACTGTAGTGTGTGGGGTATGAGGGTTTAAAGACTGTTAAAGCAAGCTCAAGTGGCTTCCTTTCATCATGGAGACAGCATTTTCTCCATGTAGATTGCATCGATTGCCTAGAAGTAGGCCCTATCTTCTTCCCAAGTGTTTGAAGTCTAAACAGCAAAGGCTGTAACTACCCTCCTTTAAAAGGTGAGATAAGGCTATTTAACATTACCAACAAAGTTTCACAGAGCTAATTCCTAGACATAAATGAGTCCTTGGATTCAGCAACCCCAACAGGACAACCGATGCCCTGTTTCTGAGTCCTGCACACCAGGCCAGGTGTGCAATGAAACACATCTCAGGGTCTTTGCAGAAGGATGCTTTCTCTGGCCTTATTATTGACTGAGCCTACTGGGTTTGAGCATGGTTTTCCACCTTGACTTTGTGAGGTCCAAAGGGGCCTGCTGCAGCTGGAAGGTTTATTTTTCTGGAAGGCTTCCTCACCATGAGGTTGGGGCCTGTTATGGGACCACCTGTGCCATTGGGAAGGTATTCTTCCAGGAAGAGTGGATGATGGAGTTCTCGGATCCCCAGGGAAATTACAGCCAGGATGGATATGTGCTGCTTGTTTCGTGGGTCTAGACTGTCCAGAACTTCACCTGTTTTTTCCACTGTTCCCATGCTCAATATTTCTTGCCATGATCTGATACTCAGTTTTCTGTTCCACATTAGTTGATTGTTTATCAGTGACTCCTTTCTTCCACCCAGTTGTGTATTCAGGATGACTTTCATATGTATATTGGCAATCACAAAGGCAAGCATGACATATCCCTGCCTTTGAATAACATTTATGGGATCAAGAAATATCCTTTTCAGTCCTAGCACACTCTTGTGCAAATATTGGCAGGTCAACAGTAGAGTGCATGTCTTTCAAAGAAGCTATTTCCCCAAATGAAAGATGAGAGGTCTCTGCTCCCGAAAGCTGGATTTTTAGAGACTTGTCGAAGGCCACAGGGTAAGTTGGGAAGGAAGAAAAGAGCTGGTGCTTGCAAATTCCTCTGGTCTTTGAGCTCGTTCATATGATTTAAGCATAAGAATATGGTTTGGTTTAGTGAGAAGAGGGAGATTTATGGCTTTTGTAGGAGATAGGCTAAGCAGGCAGATCTGAAAACCCTTCTGACTTTCAAACAAACAAAACATGCTATGTTCAGCATTTATTATCTCTTAATTGAATGGTGTCCTATGTCTCCCACTGACTGCAGGTGAATGCTTGGAATACTCAGTCTATTTCAAAGCTTTTGGGTTATATTGATCAAGGGAGTAAATCATAATGGACTTCAATGAAACAAATTCATTCCTTCTGTACATTCTGTAATATTCCTTAAGAATGAGGAAGCTCTCCCTTCCTGGAATTTTGACTGCCTTTAGATGTTTGATCAGATCCCATGCGAGACCAAGTGGTATGTTTTGGCTCTGCATTAGATTTTTGCTTTTCTTGAAGTTATTAGAGAAGCACAGAGTTCTGGCAAGAAGTAGATTTCTTTACATGCTGCTTATTCTGAAACCCACGTCTAAAAATGGCTTTCCATTTTTAGTGGAAACAAAACTGATGATCATTTTCAACAAAAATAGAAGTTGGAATAAGGTGCCTGTTCCTGCTCCTGTGTGTGTGTCTTGGGGGGATTGAGAAAAGGCGAGGCTTAACAGTGTTTCTGATCAAATCCATTATTTGATGATTTTCTTAATCTAGATTTATGAAAACATCCTTGAAGGGGCTGAGGCCAGCTGTAGATGCTCCAGGGGGTTCAGAGCCCTCTGCTTCTTCCTGAAAGCTGGCACTTCTGAAAGCACAAATCTGTGATGAATTGTGGTGGGCATGTAATGGCAATGCAGGTTGGCAGCAGAAACTACTGGTAGATAGGGCTTAGATGGACTTGAGCAATCTTTCTCCAATAGCTGGATGGTATTGGCTGTCACTCAAGGCTTCAGTGTTTTTAAACAAAGTATTTTTGGTATTTCACAGGGAAAGAAGCAAGGTTTAAACAGAGTAGACTAAGGAAAGCTTATCATTCATAAGACAGGATCTGAAATTAGAGGTGTTGGCTTAGTTTTTTTCCACTTTCTCTGGAAGCTCGCTGACTTCAGTGAGGTGAAGGACAGTACAAGCTGGTTAACTCCCCACCAAACCTTACACCGTGGCTGCAGCTCTGTGCTGGCAGCTAGGTATCTGGGAGCCTCTTAAAAGAGAATTAGGTTTGGGTCTCCCATGCACTGGATGGATATTTTAGCTACAAGCTATGATACAAAAACAATTTCAGTTGTTGCAGTGTGGTGGAAGTCTAGCTCACCAGTGTATATTGGGATTTCAGGCTAGGTCTTTTGGAACATGCCTCTTGTTCCTCAGTGTAGTAACTGGCTCTTGTATGGGCCTGGGCTGCCTGTATAGAAGTTGTTCTGCTTCTGGAAGTATTTCCAGATTCAGAGGGTAGTATCATGAGCTAATGTGGCAGCAGAACAGGATGTTTTTTGGATCACAGCTTAGGCTTGACTGTCTACTTTTAACCCACCAAATGTGGAGAGTGTTTCCTGTCTTAGTTAAAAGATGAGTGAAATTTATCATGTATTCTTGGACTCCAGCTTAGCCCAACTGACCCAACTGCCATGTCTCCCAGTTGGGAGCTGTTCCAGAGGCTCATGCTGGGTAGAGTCTGTCAGTTTAGGGAACCCTATGTTGCTGATTTGGCAGACAACAGTGCTTTTCTCTTCCTAGTCTTCCTCTTCTCTCCTTGTCCCTCCTCACCTTGGTGGGGGGAACCCACAATAAACCAACCCCAAAAACCACAATCACAGCTTTGCAGCAGAAAACATCTGAGACACTGAATGCAAGTTGGTGTCCCTTATGCCACGGGTGTCAGGTTTTGCCAGGCATTTGCAACGTTAAAATCAGTGGCATTTCTTAACAAGGAGTGATAAATGGAAGTAAATAGTTGCACAACACTTGTGTGAAATGGATTTAACTCTGCACAAAGTCCCCTGAAATATCAACATAAGGTTTCTGAGCTGGTCCTTCCGGGAGGTAAAGGGAAAGGCAAACCTGGGCTTCAGACTCCTGTCAGAATTGGTGTCTGTTTCTTGACTCCAGAATCCAGTGAACAATTAGATATTTATTGACTTTTACAAGAGGTTGTAGCAGTCTTCCTACTTCAGGTTGGCAATCTGTAATTGCTTTATTCAACACCCTTTTGTTTTCAATTTGGCTGGAGTCTTTTGCATTTTAAGAGGTTGGCATCTACAGCTGCTATTGAACAGATGCTGTCTTCTACTCTGGGATAATTGTTTGAGCAACAAGACAGACCTTTAAATCCTTTAATCATACTTCACAGGTTTGCTGTACTTAACACACCTGTAGTTAAGTCTCACTGTCTATAATAATCACTTTACCTATACAGTGTTCGTTATTTATTAAGGTAATGTCAAGAGCGTATTGGTATTTCCTAGGTGTTACCCAAGCTCTTAGCCCTGCAGGCCATGTTCTGATTTCCAAACTTATTTCAGTGGGACAAAAGCTCCTTGATATAAAAAGAAATCTAGTCACCGGTTTGCAGATACATGACCAGACCGCTTGCTGGTTAAGATGGAGCTGAAGCAGTAATGCTTCTGGTCTTGTAAGGAATTATTATTATAGTATTCTAATAAGGTTAATTAGATATTTAGTGAGTTTCTAGGTGGCTTGAGCAAAGCCAGAGCATCTCATTTCTAGAGATGCTTCCAAACAGCCCCTCAAAAGATGAATTGGGTTGCAGGTCAGCTTTGCCCTTGAGAATTTCAAGTACACCAGGGCAGAGGCATCTCTTCCCTAGCTTGTAGCTGAGCTGAGAGAATGGGAACAGTGGGGGAGCAAGCTGGATCAGCGAGGCTTTCAGTGGTGGGACTCTTAAAGTTTTCATCCAGGATAGAATTTTTTCTCTCCTTTTCCAGAGAGGAAAGAATCCTGTGGGTATGCTGTTGCCCATCCTTGTAGAGTAGGTACAGTCTCGTTACTGGCCATGTTTTGTCACAGTGGCTTTGTTTTCCTGCTGGTTTAGCAAATGCTTCTTTGGGACTACAGTTCCACCGTGAAGTTTTCTGGTTTCTCCAGCATATAGCCTGAGGCTGCAATGATTCCCTTGCAGAAATTGGTTTGGAGGACCGCCCAGGTGCATGAAAAGCTGTGCTCTCTGAGCATGTGTGGGACATGATCTTGAAGATATGACTGCTCACCAGGAGACTTCCCCTGCTCACAGGCTGCTAATTGAATCTCTTCCTTTCTGAAGTGAAGACTGCTGCATTGAGGAAGCAGTTAGCTCTGCCACTTGACCCAGAGGAACGCTTGTATTAAGCCGCAGTATCTTGCTGAGTATCCGTAGCCCTGGAGAAGCAGATGGTTGCCTGTCTCTTTTGTCTGAGCACAGGATCTGGAGAGCAAAGAGCTGCTTTGCTGAAACAAATGCAAGTAGTGGAATCAGGTGTGCGTTGCTCTGTATGGTGCTTTATAAAGGGAGGCTAACACACAACAGGCTCTACCAAAGGGCTGTACCCCCACTGAGATGTGAAGCAGAGATGTTAACTTTGAGTGGGCTGAAATGTGTTGACTTTTCTCTTGTTTAAGGTTATGGAAGTGAATTGGATTTCAGAGCATGAATCAGCCCAGACACTGTCTTGTATGAGCTAGTAACAGTAAACCTTTTTGTTACCTGACTTTATTGGTAACTTTTTTGTGCACATCTCAGGACTTGGTGTTGCCAGGGAAAATACCAGATGCTCCCTGTTTATACATGCTTTGCTTAAGTGTTCCCTTTTGTTTTGAGCATCTTCTTTGAAGCTTGAAATGAAAATAGCTTGGATTTCTGCCTCTTAGCTTATTTTGAAGCAGTGTGGTTAGGGGAAGAGGTCCAAGGTTATAATCAATGGGCCAAACATCTCTATCTGGGAACCTGCAGGACATGGGAATGTGTCATGAGCAGCCCAAGGGTGGGTGAGAGGAGGGATGGATGTGCTTCTTGGGCATCCTCTGGTGAAGTGGCACTTCATTAGGGAGTCTCATTATCAGGAGCTGGAAATAGTGCCTGCCAGCTCGGTTCAGATCACAGCTCAGATTCTGGGTGTTGCTGTCCAGATGAGCGTTCATCTGCTTTTGTGTTGTGTAGCTCCCAGCACACAGTGTACGGCCTGGGACCTGTACCATGGATAGGTCAGGAGGGGAAGGAACTGTTTCAGGAGCATGGGAACATGCTGCCAAGATGGGGTGCTCACCAGGTGCTGAGGATGAACAAAAAGCAGTCAGACCTTTTAACAGCTCAATTTGTTCATGTGGCTTGAGTTACCAACAGAGCCTTGAGACAAATTGTAATACTGATTGTATCCAAGCCATCCTTTTAAAGAAAGCATCCCCCTGTTTGTATCATTGCCAGGCAATCTGTCCATCCAGTGTGGTGTACAGCTGGACGCCTGTGATACTGGGGGTGCTGCTGCCAGCCGTGGCAGTCCTGGGAATCCCTGGGCTCCTTGTGACTCCAGCCATGAGTCACAGCACGGCGTGGGGAGAATAGAGAAGCATGGAAAAGGTTGTAATTAAAGGCAGGGATGTTCAAAGAAGCCTCAAATAGCTGGGTATGTGAACTCAATTGCAATGTCTTGGTGCTTGAACTCCTTGGGCTATATCCACGGACAACCTGACTTCCTCTTTCACGGATGCAGTTCATTACCAGGGCTGTCCTTCAACACCATTTAGCCTGCAGGGAGTGCAGTAGCTCCAGCAGAGAGCTGCCTCTGCCAGAATGTTACCCATGTTTGCTGTCTCAGTTGGGATCAGGACAGTTGTGTTGGAGAGATGTCAGGCAAGTGGTAGAGACCTGGAGGCAAGGTCTGAGGGGAGGCTGGGAGCACGTCTGGGCTCAGAGCTCTTCCTAAGCCCCCCCCCTTCCACAACCCTCTCCTTTTTTGGGATCTCTGGTTTCACAGGACTTGAATTCCAAGCTGGTTTATGGCATCTGCTTTTCATCTCTCACCTGGGAAGTCTCTGGCTGCGTAGCTGGAAGGGCTGTGGGTGAGCTCAGCATGCCCGCCTGCCTGCCCGGGGCCCTGCGCTGCCTGTGAGGAAGTGTCTGCTCTCCCCCAGCACTGGGTGGAGTGGGAGGAAACCACCTCGGCCTCCTGGTGCCAGATGGCTGTGAGCTGCCAGAGATGGGTGCAGAGCCTGGGGAGCACCCTCAGCACCCCCTGGCTCATTGCTTCACTCTGGGCTTAAAGGATGCTGCTTCTGCTTGTGGTGCAGCTAGGCTTTGCATGGTTATACCTGGGAACTGGTCCCAAGATGGGCCCAGGGAAGTTTAAAGTCTGAATGAAGCCCAGGTTGAGAGTCCTGGTCCTGAAGAGCTTGGTCTGCTGTCACCCTCTGCATGCTTGGTGGCACAGCGGGGACTTGTCTGAGGTCATGTAGCTGGCTTTGTGGCAGAGGAGAGCAAACCCAGGATCCTGCTCTTGCCCCCAGCATCACCCTCTGTGGGTAATGGCTTAAAGCAAGGCCTGGGAGCACCTCGTCTCCTCCCTATTCCTCTCGTGTGGCTGGAAAAGGCCTGGAGAAGGTGGCAGCTCAGTGACAGCTCAGTCTCTCTTGGCAAGGCTGCTGGCACCTGGTCTGCTCCACCAGGCTGGTTTTCCCTGGGTGCATCCTCCTGTTCCACCTCCAGCCCTTACCTTGGGAACAAAGCATGTTTTCTGACACTTCCAGGCCTCTGCCTTGCACATGAATGAGCTTGCAGAAACCCATCTTCCTGGCAGGGGCTGAGGAGTGGGTGGGACAGTGGGAACAGGCTGGAGACAGTGAAATCCATCCTCAGAAAGAAACTTTCACTCCGTCCTGCGATGCCTCAGGCAGGGATTTGGATCGGAGGAGCAGCTCTTTCTTCAAAGTTCGGAAGAAATGCACAAAAGTGGGAAATTTGCAGAGCAGTGAGAGTGTAGCCTGAGGCTTGGCTCTGTGCATAGGTGCTGTGTAACTGGTGCTACAGGTCTGCCTCCGCAAGGCCTCCTCGCTTCGGTTCCTCCCCACGTGGATTCGCTGCTGGCTGCCAACAGGCTCGTGTCAGGGCGTCCTACTGCCCATGTCACTCACAAGCAAACCTGTGCCCGGCTTTCAGGCTTGGTCTGAACCCCAGAGCAGCTTAAAGGTTGAGGAATCTGAATCTTTTCCACACTTTTGGCCCTGAGTCTTGCCCTGTCTTCTGCTTGGGACAGATGGAACAAGGTGGTTGTCCAGCCCTGCTGACCACTGAGTGCAAATAACCAGATTTGGGCTGAATGTGGAGGATTTGGGGATGTCAAAGTGTCAGCAGGTGAAGTGAGGGCACAAAGTTGTGATTCTTTCCCTGTTCTAGCTTTGGGACAGGGAGGGAGGAGAGGGACATTTTGTTCTGGTAAATCACCTGTTCAGAGGCAATGCAAACTCCTTGACTGACAGTGTGTAATGGGAATCCTTTTTTCCCTGCAAGTGAAAAATAAATAAAAGGAGTATTTTTTTCCACTTGAAGATTGTATGTGAGAAAGAGAGGTGAAGAGGGTTGCAGAAAATACCACTTAAAACCAGAAAAGAATCCAAACTAAAAATCCTAAAAGGGTTCTGTTCCCAATTGGTAATCCCAAGGCCATCTAATTTTGCCTCATCTTCCAAAAAGATCACTGCAGGTTTTGCACAACTGCTTGTAATAGTTTTCCATGGGAAACTTAATGGAGTAATGGAGATGTGACTGATCCTTCTAACAGATTTGAGAAGGAAAAGCCTGAATATTCAGGTTCAGATGAAACTGCCTCATTGTACAGCTGGACAGCTGATCCAGAGCATCCCCCTTGTTTACAAACACAGCAGGAGTATGTATTTATTAGATCATTTATTAGATTTTGAAGAGTAATTTGCAGTTGTCATGAATTGTGAAAAATATCTAAGAATACAAAAGTTGAATAGTAGAGAGGAATCTTAATTTGTGTAAGTGAAAAAGCCGTGTCCAGGAGGGACTCTGTGGGATGGATTTTGTGTATGTTAATTCCTGTTAGGTCAGGATGGGTCTGACCTTCCTGGGGCTAAATCTTGAGACATGCACCAACAGTGGGATTAGGTTTGGATTTAATTTCAGTCCTCTTGCAATTTAGTCCAGAGTTTCTAATCATGGAGATTCATCTGCCTTGAATCTGGAGGAATGAAACTCTTCAGACAGATCATTTAGAGTTCACTGGGGACCACACAGGGATGCTATTAGAATTACATGGGAATTCAAAGGGAAAGTATATTTTCAGGCCTGTTGCTGTGGAAATGGAGCAAGTCATCAAAATAGGCTGGAAGAACAGGCAAGATCATGCACAGCATGAGAGGCTTTGAATGCTGCTAACCCTGGGAGGAAAAGGGCTAGGTCATACCAGCGTGTCAGCACTCAGGGTGTTTAGAACTGAGCCACCTGTACCCAGATCACTGCTGAAAAGTGGTATGATGGTATGTTGAGGTCTTAGGAAGAGCTCTTGCAGAAGGAGAGGGTCCTGAGTGCTTACTGCCATCCTCCTGCCTGGAGCAAGCATCTCGAGCTGTGTACTGATTCATCTCACTGTGTGTACAAGCTGTGCTTCTCACCAAGCTATCAGATCTGGCAGGTCTGTGGGGAGACTTTCCCCACCGGCTCCCATCCTGAGCCTCTCCCCACAGCCAAGACAATGCCTGCACGTGGCTGCAGCACCTCTTGTGGTCTTCAGCCTCCTGACCTCTGCAAAGAGGCTGCAGTGTGCTGTGTACCCAGGCATGACCCCAGCCTTCAGCACCGCTCCAACACCCTTCCCTGATGGAGAGCTGATGCTCCAGATGCGGTCCATGCTGTGTCACTACTTGACAAGCCCAAAAGGATACAGACCCAGGATGATGCTCTTGGAGGGAACAGCTTGTTTTGCCTGCAGAGCCCAGGTGAGGCTCCTGTTGTGTGCCTGCTGCGAGATGCTGCTGTTCAGGAAGGCATTAATGCTGAGGGGTTTGGCTCCTTGGTGCTGCTGGCAGAAAGCAGGTGGAAAAGAGGCTTTATTTTAAATGTGAGATTTAATAAGATGGGAAAGTCACTGCTTTGGGAGGTGTGAGGACCCAAGTCCCAGCCTTGGAGACATGATGGGTGCTCAGAAAAAATGCCCAAATAAACACAAGGGCCTGGACACACCCCTGTATCTCGTTGTCCCTAACAACACGCGGGTCCTGCCAACATCATGGGGGGGGAAAAATCCCTCTCCCCATGACCCTGCGGCTCCGCTTTTCCACTTGGCCACCTCCTGTGCCAGGGCCGGCCGGGGATGCAGCGCCGGGCGGCAGCCACGAGAGGGCACTGAAAGGATGCAGATTTTGGGGCGATGCTGCCGGCTGCGCCTTCCCCAGCACCTCCCAGTGCTCTATTTACAGGGCAAAAGATAAGATCCCCCTTTCCTTTTTTTTTTAAATCAGAGCTCAGCGCGCTGAAGCTCGAAACCGTATCAGAATAGCAATCCCCCAATGTCACTGTCTAGTTCTGATTATTTTTTTTCATCCGGGGATATTTTTCTTCCATCCCAAATGTTGGCAGCTTTCACAGACCTCCTGGATTTGCTCTTAGAATCTGGGAGTCCTATTAATCTGCAGCAGCATGGGTCTTCGAGGGAGCATCCTGGTTTCTGTAACCTGAATGCTGGAGATGGGGCTCCTGAGACAAAAGGGATGCACAAATCCAAAAGGATCCCTCTGCTACAGGATTTAGGTGTATTTTGTCGTGGTTGTGAGGCTGCAACTTGCCTGGCTTCTCTGAATGTATTTCAAGCAGGAAATGCTTAATTTCTTGGTCCAAAATAGTGACAAGGAGAGGTTTTCCTGTGAAGCAGATGCTGTGTCTGCAGAAGAAGGTGGTGTGGGATCCTGCCCTAGTTCAATATCCTTCAGAGGACATTCAGACAACATGAAACTGAAGTGTTTCTTTTATTTTGACTTTTTGTTTTGACACAAGTTTGTTCTGACTCTTGGAGTATATGCTGAAGTCAAAAACCTAATCTTGGAATGTTTCAGAGTTAACATTCTGGAAAATATTTAAAGATCTTGATCCTTATTTTTCCTTTCTCCTTAAAATCAAATGGAACTGAAATCAAAAGCCTTGCATCTTTTGGTAACAAATTCTTGTCTTCTGATCTTCCTGATGCTATCTTTCTGCTCTTGCTGGCATGTTGAACTGGGATGAAGGCTTTGCTGTGCTGGAACCCCTCCCAAATAGCTTCTTTCTGTTCAATGCCTGATTTTTAGTACTAAGGTCACAGCAAAAGCTCCCAGATACAGATTTGAGTCCCACTGAATGGTAATCCATGCTTTGAGTTCTGGGGATGGGAAGTCTCTCAGGAAACACTATTATAATCTGCCATCATTTTTTTCTTACAAAAAGCCTAAGAGCTGGGGTTGGAGCAGGGACAATGCCCAGAAAGTCCAAGTAATGAAAGACAATATTTTTTGACATCTGCAGTAAGTGTATTGAGAGCTGCACTGAAATGGGGAATTATCCAAGCAAAATAGCAGTCTAGACCTAGCTAAAAGGTAAAAGCCAGCACTGTGCAGACTCTAAATCCCTGCGTGGTCCCCAGCAGTTCTTCTCCTTCCCCTGCTGATGGCAGTGCTCAGACTCTGAACCCTGCTGCCCGGGGCTGTGCTGATGGACTCTGCAGCCCAGGGACCAGACCTGGACACACTTGGGGATTCAGACATGGTCCAGGACAAACCTTTAACAGGGGAAAGCTATCTGAGTGATTATTCAGACTAGTGATTTTCTTTAAGGGCTTGAGGCTGAGACAAGTGGAGTGTTGGTAGAGTGAACTTTTTAGGGACAGAATTGGTGTTGGTGGCTCTGTGCTCACAAACCTTTTTTTTCCCTAGCCTTTTCACCCAACTTTTAAGGGCTTCACAGCAGAGGTGGCTGGTTTGAGCTGGGGATCTGGCCCAGGGGATTTCCCTTCACAATCCTCAGCTTTTTCAAATCAAAATCCCCTGAGATCAGCAAACCACAGGAGAGGAGTAGGGTCTAAAGGGAAGGGAATTCCTGCAGTGCAAGCTGGTGCCTCCCTAAGGGACTTGAGGAAAAAGGGGAGGGTGCCCCAGGAGAGAGAAATGAGCTTTGTCATCCCTGAGTCTTCATTCACAAATAAATGAAACAATTTTATTTAAAAAAGGGCACTTGAGTTAGAGTATCTTCAAGCTATTCAGTTTGTGTAAAATGCAAAAACAGGTACTCAGGTTTTTTTCAAGGTACAAATCTTCAGTTTCCAACTTGCAACTTCCCTCTTTGATCTAGTCTTTTACCAAATAGTCTAATATTAAAGCAACCCCCCTCTCAACTAATAAACTGAGAAATAGAAAACTGAGAAATAGGAACCTCACCTACAAAATAAGGATTTCTGTTGGTGAAGCTTTGATAATTTAATACTTAGATTTCTTTTCCAGTTGGCAAAACCCAGAGCTTTCTGCAAGGTGGCAAATAAGCAAATGAAGTAAAGGCAGAATCAACTTAGATGTGAGGCTTAAATCAAAACATGCACCCCTAAAAATAAAAATCCCAAGGTTTTTAGAGGCCCCAAGAAAGAGGATGGGTAATTCATCTGCCTTGGTTTTAAGCTGGTGGCTCGAGCTGTTCAAAGAGATAGCATGTGTGTGGGAATATTTCCACCAGTAAATGAAGATATTCACTCATCAAAGCAAGAACCTGCCAAACGTGTGTTGCATAAAGGGGGAAATTCCAGGCATTCTTGGGGAAATTGCAACTCTGAGGCTGCAGAATCGAGCCCATATCGGGTGAGATGCTTGTAGACCATCACAGGAGACTGTCTGGTGGACAAAAGCGGGCTTGAATGAGCAAAGAAGACCATGACAGTGGGTCCTACATTGCTGCGTGAGGGGGGAATGGGGTGTTTTCTGTTCCTTATGGACTGGAAATTTCTTCCCAGCACAGTATTGCAGTCATCCTGATAACCACAGCTCCATCTGGCCATCAATTATTCATAGAGACCCCAACACCGCTGGGACTTTACATGTATAAGAAGCAGCAGTGTTTTAGCTGTTAATTGATGGTCAAGTTCTGCTCTCCTGAGGACCAAGGTGAACTTCCCATTGACCCCAACACTGGTTTCTGGAGGCTGGAACAGAGCCCAGGGTGCTCAGGGCAGGTGGGTTTGTGGCACTTGCTCTGCAGAGCTGGTGGGCTGCGGTTGCTTCCAGGCTTTTCAGAGTAATCTGAGGTAAGAACAGATCCCAGCCCTGTGGAAATCAGAGGCATTGCTTCCTGGCCCCCATGGTATCTCCCAGCCTGATGCTTTGGCCTAGTAACAAGTTTCTCCTTCCTCTAACTCCTTTGATCCTCCACTCGGTGGGAAGAGGAGGATCTCTGTAAAAGAGCAGTAGTGGGCAGTTCTTGCCTTTTGCTTGCTGTGCTTAAGGTCATCACTGTGCTTTTCACTTGTTCCTGCAGGCACCTGCATCATCCTGAGTTAGTGGGTGAAGTGATAAATTTGCTCATTTTGCACTGAAACAACCTAAAAATCTACCCTGTCATACGCAGCTGGAAAAAGAGCCCCTGGAGGGAGGGAGCTGTAGGCATTTCATTGTGCTGCAGGAATGGATAGGAAAGGGAACAAGCAGGCTGATGTACTGTCAGCAGAACCCAATGATGCTGGAGATGGGGTTGTAGGGCTGGGAGCAGATCAGGGCTGGACCCCGTTGTGCTGTATGGCTGCCTCCTAAAACCCCACAGCTCCTTTCTCAGTTTTCCTTTAGAAATCAAGAAGGGAAACCTTCCAGGTGGATTGCTTTTGCCTTGGGACAGTTTTTGTTCATGTGTTTGTGGTTGGTACTAAAGTTGTTTTTTTCTCTGTGCAGTACCTGTGACACCAAACCACACCAGGGCAGCTGTATGCCTGCTTGTGCTGAATATTTTCCCTGTATTTTCAAACTACTGGGACTAAAGCAAAGACAGCCTTAACACAAACCTGATCCATCCCCTTTTGCCTTCCCCTCCTTACAGGGTGTCTTTTTTTAAAGTCTTTGGTGCTCGAGGCTCAGCTGGCCAGCCAAAACCTGAAATGCCTAGAACTGAGAGCAGTTCACTAACGTGTTTCAGGAGAAGATCAGTGCCCCTCTTTGCCTCTTCATTGCAAAAATATTCCCCTGCCTTCTTTGCCTTCATCTGTCCAGTAGCCCTAAGTGGCTTTCCAAATGCGTTTATCTGAAATTCTTTACATTTTTACCCTTGTCCCATGCATGGGAAGTGGCGGAGCTCTCGGATGCACTGTGCTGAAATCAGTGCTTAATGTACATCTGGTCACTGGCCTGGTGCGGAGTTATCTAGAGGAGATGATCCTGTTGAAGGAAGAAGAGAATAGAAATCAGCCCAGTGTCCCCAGTGCAAATGCAGGTGATAAATGTACCCCTGTGATTACATTCCTCTTCTGCATGTCTCAGCCTTGCTAACTAATCCCTCCTAGGAAGAAGGCGAAGGAAGCAGGGAGCTGTAAATTACAGCCTGGCTTAATTGGCTGGTGTGGGTTTTGCTATGAGGCCAGGCTGGGAATACTCAAAATATCTTTATGTAGACGTGGTTATTAGCAGGAGATGCAATGAAATGGGGGGTTTCAGCTGGCTGGTGTCTTGTGGTTGGATCCTCTAGTGTCCAAGAAGGTGCAGACTCCAACTGAAGCTTTTCCTGCCATTGGGGCGTTCTTAATATTTCTCCCTCCCCTGTGGATTCTCCAGTGTCTAATAATATTGCTAATAGGCTGCAATGTGAGCTCAACAATTTCTTTCAGTGTGGGCATTAATAGGTCTCAGGATACAGGAGAGGGTCCTATTTTCATAAAACTTATAGGAACTGTAAGACCTCTGCCCCCTCCACTGAGCTGGGTTGGAACTGGCCAAAAAATCCAAAAGTTATTGGAGGCAGGGGAGATGAGTATGTTTATTTTATTTATATTTTATATATGTATCCCACGTGCAGACTGATTGCATAAGCCTCATTGCTTAAGAGACCAGGCTTAAACCTTATGTTTGCCTTGCTATTGTAATAAACTTTGTCTCCTTTTATTTACCCACCTGTAGGATTTGATGATTTCCCCTTTTCCCCACTCCTCAATTTCCCCATATCCTGTTCCCGAAAGGGCTGGGGCCCTTCCCAAGGGATCACTTCATGCTGTTTCCCAGGAGGTCTGCCTTGAAGGATGCTGATATGTAGGTGCACATATGTTTTGTTGATATTAGTTGCACTGCAGTGAGAGCGAAAAGTATATATACAGAGATGCAGTTTACTCTGGTCTTTCCCAGAGGCAGTTTAGATTTGTGTGGTTTCCTTTGAATCTGTCAAAGACACCTATATCCCCATGGAAAAAAAAAAATACTGCAACAATGCAAGATAGGAGTGACATGAGAATTTAAAATATATTTAATTCAGGAGGTCACTTATTGTCTTGGAAGTGATCTTTCTTTTGGGGACTGATGTTTTGGATGACATCTGAAAAACCCAGCAACCTTATTTTGGAATTTAAATTTGTGAGTCAATATGTTTTTTAAAGCTCAGTCAGTGTGTGCACACAAATTACCCCCTCACACACACACCGTTATGTACATGTTTTCCTCTCCCAGAATTCCAGCCTGCTTGGGTTGACCTTGTCTCTCTCAGTGATTTAGGTTTTAGAGAAGGAATGGGTAAGGATTTGCTTTGACATTTAAAGGCAATCCAGGTAATTGATAGCACTGGCAGCGTCCATCTCTCCCTCCATATATCTGCACAACAGTATCTATTTTTGACGTAGCTGACACGCCATTTCCTTTGGCAGCCCAAGGGCGGCTCATCTTTAAATTAAACTCGTCTCCGACCCTTCCAATCTGCGAGCTGTACAGAGGCAGACACTGGTGGGGTATATCATCTGGAGACTATGCAGGCATATTTGAGCAGGGTGATGTATTATCAAAAGGGCTCTGCATTACTGCTAGCTGGAACCAAAACAAGCTCTAAAGTATTAACTAATGACATGGGAAGTCCCTTAGGTATCTAATCACCTTTAATGTTCAGATTTAGAAGACAACTTTAAAGGAAGAAAAAGAGATTAGCAGGTCAGGTCAGAGCACCCCTTCCCCCTCCCTCCGCCCCCAAAATACAATTGGCTTTTTAAAGTCAAAACCAGATTCATATTTCACCTCATCAGTAAATGCACCATCAAAACCTGGGCCCTGGTGCTTGCATCTTGGAGTAAGGCTTTGCTAAAGCTTGGAGGAGCTTGAACCCTTTGGCTGGTCAGAGCCAGTGACAGGTTTGGGAAGCCCTGGGCCAGGGCTGAACTGAAGCTTGGTGCTCTCTGGCTGGAGGAACGGGAACCCGCTGCAGAATTTGAGCTGCAGATCTCCAAGTTTTCATGCACGTTGGCTGCTCAGTCTCAAACCTGGCTTGTGTTAATCTCTGCAGTGTTTAGCCCATGCTGTGGCTCTCCCTACCTATGCAGAGGTGCTAAAGGATGTGCCTGTGTCATATGGAAAGCCTGCCTTGGGGGTGGAAGCATTGATGTGGCCTCCCAAGACCTGGGCCAGCATGTGGCTCGCAGAACTGGCTCTGCAGTCAGGGAGGAAAAAAGCAAAGCAAAGCCCATGTCAGTAAATTCAAAAGCCCATGTCAGTAAATTCACTTTCCAGCATTGGTGTGGACCCAGCTGTATTCTTTTGACTTAAAAAGCTTAGGGCAAAGGCTTTCAAGCCTTCAGTTTACCCAGTGGACCTATTCCTGCCTCTTACACCAGCTTTGAAAGGGAGAGGGATTAAGTTTCAATCTCCACTTGGGGAAGCTGCTGCTGTTGAGTATGTTGAGAACATCTGTGTGAAGCATGGGGAAGAAACCCCAGAGCTGGTACATCAGCCTGGTGTGGTGCCCTGTGGGGAAAACATCTGAGAGTCAAGAAAGAGGGAAAAGTCCTTGCAGGGCTTGGCATGGGTCATGCAGCCTGTTCAGGAATTGCCCCAGCTCAGGGCACTTTCTGCTGCTGCACATTTAGCTGTTGGATCCTTTCCTGTGCTGGCTGCAGTTTACCTGACTTTGAACTGGGATTTCCTGGGAATGAGTCTTGGCATCCCCAAATATTGTTGAATTTTGTTGTAAAGTTGTTTTTCTGAGACCTAAGTTGTAGGTGAGACTTCAGCATTATCCATGTACCTCAGCAGGTTCAGGTGTAAATGTAAGCTTGCAGGAGTTAAAGTGACTTCAAAGCCTAAATTCCACTGATTTTTTTTCTTCCAGTGGTGCTTTGTCATCAGTCATGGACTCATTTCTTGAAACTTTTCCTTCAATCCTTGTTTTTTTCAAGGGTGGCCTGTAATCCTGAATTCACCATTGCGTCTAGGAATCTAGTGAAACCCTGAGATGCTCAGCATCCCTGAAAGTCAGCTAGGTTCAAAATAAAATACGGGGTTAACACAAAGTGTGTTTTCCCTTCTCCTCACTCTTCTATCTCTTCAAACTGCTTAGGAACAAGCCTAATAACTTTGCCATGTCCTCATATTCTTTTCTGGTTCTCAGCCAACCCGTAGTTACCTGGTTTTGTTGATACTGACTTCCTGAGAGCATACTGTGTTGGGGGTAAGACTTGATACCCCTGAAACACAAGGTTTGTAGTAAATAAGAGAGCTGGGCCTCAGGTGGGAAGGCAAGCATGCTGGAGAGAAAGAAGACTGAAGCCTTTTGTTCTTTTAAATCGAAAAGCCACACAATCAGCCCAAGAAAATAAAGGTGAAATTGTATCCAAGGGTATGCATGCATCCAGGGGTTGCGATGACTTACGTCACTAGAGCTCTATTCTAGTCTCATTTGTTATATCACCTCTCTGGATGTAATATAACTTTGCAATTTACGGTTCCCAGTCACTTATTCTTGTTAAATACGTGGATGGGGGGCTTGGTGACAGCATAGGAGTGAAGCCTGAGTGCTTTCCAGTGTTGCTGGGCTGGAGAGCAGGCAGGAGGCTGGCAGCATCCCTACTCTCCTTCAGTCACCCACCCACCTTGGGGGAAGCTGCTGGGATGTTGCCCTGAAAATAAGGAATGGGAAATGCTTGTTTTTTTCCCCCTCTTCTCCAGGAACACCTCTAAGCTGGCATTAGCACTGAGGGTGCCAGTGGTTGGTTCACCTGATGGGTCTCTTTGTGAGGAGCTGGAGATGCTTCCTAGGGCAGGAGTTGAGGATTGTTGTAATCAGGATGCTGTACCAGCATGCTCAGAATGCTGTGAAGAGGCTGCTAGGCAATCACAATTCCTAGTTTTGTAGGGCTTTTCTTGTGCCTATCCATGTCCATGCTCACAAAGGAAGGTCACTTTACCTGCTTGAGGTGTAAAATGGGCAACTTAAATCACATGGAGTTAAATGGGCAAGAACAGGTCCCTCTTTATAGACATGGCCAACAAAGATAGTCACTGTGGCGAGATCCCGGGGGGATTAAGTGGGAGATAGGGGCACAGAAAGTGGATGTCTGCACTGGGTCACTGACACTGAGCTGGTCCATCACCGACTTGAGCTCCCCATCCCTCCCTTGAGAGCAGGGAATGAAGCGAGCCACTGAAAGCTAGTTGGCACGGCTGCTGCCTTCACACTCTGCTGGAGCTCAGCCTACTTTCACATTTCACTTTGGATTATTGAAGTCCAAATTGTAATGGGAGATGATTAGAGTGGTGAAGGGCTGACAATGCCCACCTACGTGCAGAGCAGCATAGGGCTGTGCTGGGGAAACTGGGTGGGCAGTGGATCCGAGTGGCTCGCTGCCAAGGTGGCCAGCAGTGAGCTCCTATGGAGAGGAAAGGAGCAGAGTGATGCCAAGTCAGTGGAGGCTCTGAGGAAGGACTTTAGAAGGCAGTTTCCTAGCTGTAGTCATCAGCGACCCACTGATCTTTGCTTTTCTCTGAGCGTGATAATGTTTTGAAGTTGTGGAGCATAACTGGAGGATATGGGACCTTCTAGGGTGAAAGCACTGAATTTTGTTGGGGCTTTACTATTTTCTAGGAAAGGTTTGTCTTCTCCTGAAGTCAGCAGCATGGGAAAAACTGGCAGCTCCACCAGTGAGTGCTCTGATGTTACATCAGTGCTCCTCCTTGAGCTCTTGGAGGACTACAGTGCTGGTGTATGGCATGCCACTGGCCCAGTCCCAGGGATGTCAGCATCCATCTCTGCATCTCCTGAGAGTACTGTGAAACCCATGCTGGTCATGGTACAAATATTCCCAGTATTCAAAGAAGCACAAATATTTTCTGGCTCTTTAAGCCAAAAACAACAAGGGTGTTGGAGGGCTATTTTCTGCTGCCACCTCCCTGCTCTAGTGTAAGGCTGTGGTTCCTAAATAGGGCCTTATAGCACCATTACTGTGGTCCATACAACTTGCCTTTCTCTTCTCTGTCAGCAAGCAAGAGACAGCTGTGGCATTGATTTAGGGAGTAACCAATGTATCTGTCCATCTGTCAGGCATCTGGGCACGTATGCTCTGCTGAGCAAGGCTGATGGAGATGGGGGTGACAAGGGGCCATTTGTTCTGCCTTGGTAGATCTGCCTTAGATGCTTTAGAATCTGAATGGAGGCATGGAAATCCCCTAGGCTCCCTGTGCAGAAGATTGCACTGGTTGTATAATTGGTGCCAAGAGGGGAATGCTTGTCAGGGAAACATCCCTTCTTTCCCATTTCCTCCCTACAAGACAGGCTGCTGGTTTGGTCGCCAACAACTGGGTTGGATGAAATCAGGACAGGATGCATCTGCATCTAGAGGACCTAGTGCAGATTTTCTGGTCCCTAGGCAGCGTGTGCCATGGAGAACTATCTACAGACTTGAGCATGAGGCGAGAGTGGAGATGGATGAGACTCTGTGAGAATGTTGTAAGGTTCAGATAAAATCAGCAGTTCTCAGGGCAGGGTCTCCATGCAGTGGTGTCAAGGGTAAATGAAGTTTACCTACTAGGAAGGCGAGTGACATGCTGTTTATCCATTTCTCATCTACACCTTGCAATGGAAATAATTTCTTTTAATATCCCATCTTGACATTGGGAGGGAGTGAGGAGTCACCCCCCCCCCGAGGCTCAGGAGCAGGTGCATGGGGGTCGTGGGGAATGCTGCCATTCCCATGGCATTGAGGGGGCTCTGCCCTTGCTGAGGAGCCTGAGGGGGGGGGAGGGGGAGCTTTTCACCCCAAATTTATACAAGGGAACTGCTAAGGAAAGGTTCTGACTACCTCTGCGATATCTTGTTGCGCACTGTGCAGAGAGCGTGATCACTTGTGTTCTCTCTCCACTGGCATCTTCTCTCATAATCATTCATTCTCTCTATAAACAGATTTCCCAGTAATGGTTTTCATTTTCTTTGAAGTGTCCCATTCATTCTGCTGCTCTGCCCATTCATGTGCTCAGGGTTTCTTGAAAGGAAGACAGACACAAACATCCAAAGTGCTTGAAATATGCTAGCAGAGCGGGGGGGGGGGGGGGTGGACAGAGGCATTTCTTTTAAAAATATATTTATCTGAGGAGACTTTCATCCTCTTTTTAGCCTCACCTGAATAATTCACTTTTCTTTTAATTTTTATTTCCACCCCTAGAAATCCTAACGTGGCGTGGCTTTTAAAATATCCCCCTCACCCCCCAATCTGTTCCTGATGCTTTAAGCTATTAATAAATTGAAAGCATGTTCTGGAGGGCGATTTAATCCAGCCCCAAAGTTAAGCAGGTGCTGAAGTGGTTTGCTGATGGGGTACATTTCCAAATTGGGGCCTTCCAGGCTAAGACATGACTGTCATCAGGGCTGGGTGCCTGGGCTCATGTGCCTGGAAAGGAATATTTGCCCTGAAAATCAAATATTTGTATCTATTTGCTGCAAGGGCTGGGAATTATAACAGAGCTGACTTTTTTTTTAAAGCCAAGTATATATCCTAAGTAGTTGGTTACAGCATGCCATGCCCTGCACCAGAGTTCCCTTCTGCTACAGAAACACTCCAGATTTAAGGTTGAATCAATGTGAGCACAGCTTCACATTGTCCTGATGCCCTCTGTCCCACCTCCCTGGTGGCTGATCCTCCTACTGCTTCCTTATGGGACCGAGCTCCAGCAAATCCTCCTACCCTGCTTGAAGAGGGACCTTGCTCTAACCCCACAGAATGGTATAAGATGAACCTATTTAATTTCAACAACAGTGGGTTGGCTCACAATTGTCTCTAATTAAGTCCTCATAGACCTGCCCTAGTGTAAGGGGAGACCTTGCAGTACTGATTAAAATCATTCAGAAGCATGCAGGCTTTCCAAGGGAGGCTGAGTTTGGGTTTGGGGCAGAGATGAGACCTCACCCTGGGCACAATGGCTTCTGTTTCTGGGTAGCAACCCTGGGAGCACTTGCAAAAGCAAGTGCTCTGAGCAAGTTCTCAACTGTGCTTTTTCTTTTGACACTTGAAATTTCAGCCCATGCAACCAAGATTGTGCATGGCATTTGTGGCCAGCTTGAGGGCTTGGGTTTTTCTTTAATTATTGTTATGTAGTTATGGATTGGGGGCTTGGTGCATGGGAGTGAGAATGGACTTGCTGTTTCTGCACCAGATTTCTGCATTGGCTTGGCTTTTATTAGGACATGCTTGGCTTTGATTTCAGATTTATATGTTGTTCTGTTCTATCAGGCTCCAATAGGCTTTTTGAATCCAGACCCCCATATAAATGGAGAATTATGATTCTAACATTATGCCTAGTAGCAATAACAGTAAAGAACTGGAGGTTCATATTCATAAGAGCTGTGTGCCCAAATTCTCTTGCAAGGGCCTGAATCTGTGTGTGGGTGCAGAGCGGGGAGAATGCTGTGTTTTGAGGGGGTGGAAGGTTTGTGCCCCCTCTGAGGGGTGGGGGCTGGACCAGATTTGGGTGAGGAATAGAATTGGGGGAAGGAGGGAGGAACAAGCCAGCCCCTAGCATACCACAAATGTGTTTTATATTGTAATATCAAACATTGGCTTATTCTGTGTTTTCTGTTAAAACAAGTCATAAAAGAACTACTTAAAGGGGACTCCATTCCTATATTTTATATATACCCACAGAGAACATGTGGAGCGCAGATAATGGTGACCAACCTTCCCCCCTCTCCCCCCACCGACCCATTCATCTCTGTGATCTAATAAGAAAAAGAACAGAGCTGGTGTTAACACAGGAGGGGTTGTTAGTCTATTCGGAAACGTATTTTCGGGTCCAGGCGCATATAGGCATTATAGATACATTATTTTTTTTTTGGCTGGAAGGGGAAAGGAAGGGATGCGCATCGTTTTGGGGATGGAGGCCAGGGCGAGCACGGTGCCAGCCTCCCTGTACAGGGGAGGACGGCCTCGGCCTGCTGGTGGAGGTGCTCCGAGGAGGGAAAAGGGAGGGCGTTTGGCGTGGGGTGGGATGTAATTGATAGCAGGGAAGAGCTGTCACAATAGCAGGATAGGAAACCGGCTATCCGGGACAGACCCAGCTTTAAAAGCCCCTAATCTGCCAGTCCATGTATTAAAGGGCTGATTTGAGGGGAGGACAAGGGGGGAGGGATGGGGGGGTTAAAGAGGAGGCCTGACTCCTGTTAGCTCCTTCTAATGAGGCAGTTGAATAGCATTTAAAAGGGCTCCTGGCCTGGCATGAAATCTCACAAAGGAACCTCCTTATTTTAATGCACGCAACTGACTTTGCTTTACAAACACTTTTATAGTGTCCAGACACTTACAAATCGACCTTCAGTGATTCTTGAATTAATACGAAGTCTTGGGAAACATTAATGCGCTATTAAAAAGAAAGGCTCTCAATAGATCTTTCTAGTCTTACAAACACGCTCAGAGTTCTTGAGTACTCGACTCCGGGTATAAAAATGTAAAGTCGTTTAAGGCTATTAATGGGGGGAGGGAGCCGATCCTGCATTCCTTGCCCGAGCCTCTCATTTAAGCTGTTAACCTCCTGCTTGTAGTTTTTTTTTTCTCGAGCAAAGAGCAACGGATTTTGGCTTCGAGCAAACATTTAAAACTTGAAGAAGGTCTTGTGTGTCGGCGAGTTTATCTTCCCCTCCATCGAGATGTCATTTGGTCTAATAAAAACTATTGCCTCTCAGGGCGGGGAAAGAATTTTTGGGGTCCCATCCTCCTGCCCGCAAAACTAGAGGGGATGGGAGCGGCTAGACACGGGTTTGTGCGCAAGAGGCTTGGAAAACACCCCCCCCCCCCCCCCCCATCCCCAAAAAAGAGGCAGAAATCCGTGCAGCAGAAGGGAAACAGTTTAAATTGGCAAGCGAGATTAATGAGGGATGTAGACAGTGAAGTAAATCGTAGTGGAATAGCTCGGCGCGGCAGGAAGTGTGTGTGTGTGTCTATGTGCGGCGGGGATGTATGGAATATGTAGGGCTTGCACTGATGCTGTGCGAGGGATGCTGGAGTCTGGTTTGGGGAGCTCTTTCCCAGGAGGTTTGTCCCACAGAAACGGAATGGGCCGGGGCAGCAGGGAAAGAAAGCGGGCTGGAAAAGGACTTGAGGTGGGGATGGGGCTGAGGTCGGGACGGCTTTTTTGGGGGTGGGAGCCTCGTTCCCCGATCCCAGCCTGCCGCGGCTCCGCGGCGTTTCTACCAGCGAAAACTCGTTTCCCATACTTTCGTTACCGAGTGTTTTTTCCCCTTTTTCTTGCCCCCTCTTGGCGGCGGATCCTCGCGGGCTGAGCCGGGAGCGGCGGCAGGAGCGCCCGCATGCGGGGCCGGGGGCTCCCCGCAGCCCCCCTCCGGGTGTGCGGGCAGCAGCTTGGGAAGAAGGGGAGGAAAAAAATAAATAAAAAACGAACATCCCCCCTTCTCACGGCCCAAGTTATCTCTTCTTAGCACTGGGCTCCGATAAGGCCGGGCGCTGCGCAGCCACAGGCTGCCGAGGCGGGGCGGGGGGGTTGTGTGTGCGCGGACCCCCGCTCTCCTCTTTTGTCACCTTTTTTTTTCCCCATATCCCAGCTCTGGGCTTTTTTTTTTTTTCAGGGAACTTCGGCGAACAAAGAAACGATTTAAAGCCGGCCGTAGGGAAAGCCGCAGCCCCCCCCCGCCCAGTGTCGGCGTTGTTTGTGCCGCGCTGCTTTGCGCAAAGCTGAGCGCGGAGGCTCCGCTCCAGCACCGCGGAGGGGGAGTGGGGGGGCGAGAGGAGCCAGGAAAATAAACAATGCCCTGTTTTATCTCCTTGCTTCCCCCCTCTTCACTTCAAACTTTTCCTTCGCGGGAGGGGGGCGGTGGCGGCGGATTTGAGCATGCGAACAGCTGCTTAAAATCTAATATAGACAAATGGACAACTTGTATAACATTAAGTTTTAGTAGGCAACTCATTTATTCTGAAGTGCTCTCGCGAATAGTTTGGCAAAGAGCTTTCTCCCTCTTGTTCCTGGAAAGTAGCTGGGAGAGTTTGCTGGGCGGGATGGGGTCGGGTGTTAGGGAAGGAGAGGGCGAGAGCCCCCTGCCCTCTCCCGAGCCCCGCACAAACTCGTCCCTTCGCCCTGCATGCAGCCGGGAAATTAATGAGAACGTCCCGAAAATTAGGCGTGGGGGGAGGCCGCGAGGATAAAAGATGTATTTATTATCTGGGCGGTTTAGTGCTTCTGCAAGCGGCGTTAGGGAATGTAACACTTGCAGCGTCTGCAATGCAAAGCTCTGGGGCATTCCCCTCTTTAGACTAGGGCGCGTTAATATTAAACCAAAAAGAGCGGCACGGGGGTAGTTTTAATTTCTAGATCGCTCGGGAAAAGTGGATTCCGCCGGGGGAGGTCGCCTGGGATGGAGCAGGGGACAGGGAATAATCGCGGCTCGCTATTTTATAGGAACGGCAGAGCCAAGAGCGCGTAGGCTAAAGGCAGACCTGTGTCCGTCCAACCGCCGGGAGAGCGCCTTCCCTTCCAAACTGCAGGATAAGAGTTCAGGGAAAGGGTGGGGGAGAAAAAAAAGAAAGCCAAACTAAGCCGAAAATACAGGCTTTATTTCGTGGACGTGTGCGCCTTGGTGCTGTCACCCACCGAGGATGCCAGAGCCTCTGCGCTCCCCTTGGTGTTGGGTCCCCTCCCCGGAGCAGCGTCTCCATGGCTGGATTAAGGGAAAAAAAGAGAAAAATGCAATTGTTTGAGGGATCGTGGGGGCACCGGCTCGCTCTGCTTGAGTTGTTACCCTGTCCACTTTCCGCATTCATTTATAGGAACAAAAATCCCATACTTCGCCTTAAACTTTAGCTTAATTCGTTAAATATTTATATTTTTTCGCGTCATGCTAAGGCGATACGGTGAATTCCTAGGCGGGAAGAAGCCTTGTCCCCAGGATAATGTTTGCTGCCTGCTCGGGGTTTGTTCATCGTTCTCCTTCCCGCAGAAACCACTCGCTCGGGTTTTTGGTGCGGCGGCAGCGAGCGCCCTGCGACCACCGCGCTGGGCTCTGCCGCTAGGGAAAGATGCGATCCGGGGGCTGGGAGAAAGCTGCTTTTAGGCCCTTTTTTTCTTTTCTTTTTGTAGTTTTATAAGAACAGATCTTCTCTAGTTAAGGAAAAAAAAAAATTATTAGAAAACGTGTTTTGGAGGAAGAAAGGCAAACGCGACGGAGATGTTTGGGGAGGGTTGGGGGAATTAAATCCATGCTCCGTACTCTTGCAGGCGGCTGAAAGCCCAGCGACGAGCCGGGAGGGTGCAGGGGCGAGAACCGACGGCGGAGCCCGTTCTCCCGGCCTGAATTGCGGAGAGCCCCGGCCGGGTAGGGAGCTGGGGATGGGACTCCCCTCGCTGCTCGGGATGGGGAATTTAATTTGAACCCCCCAACCTCTGGCTCGGAGGGGAGAGAACAGCCGCGCCATTCTCAGTTTTCGGTCCGGCTTTGGAGGAAGCCGTCGCAAGCTCGCAAATTGCCCTCCCCGCAAAATAGCGCGCAGTTAGCGTCGGGGGCTGCGGAGCCCCGCGGAGGGCAGCGGGCCCGCGCCGCCGGTAGTGCTGTAGGAAACGCCTTGGGTTTCTTTACGGGCTCATTTTCTCCGAGGAGGATTTTACTGCATGCGTAAAGAATTTTGAAAAGCAGTGGTAAATATTTTCTCTTCTGGCAAGTTATTTATTGGCATGAAGAGAGGATTTTTTTTTTCCTCTTTATAAAGCTACATGTGGTGACCATATAGGATCAGAAATAATGTGGCCTTTCTGGTTTTGAAGAACTGCTAATGTCATTAAAGGTCTTCCTAACACGCCAGCTAGGAGTTCAAAAAGCCTCGCCTTTTATCCTGGGCATATATTTGGTTGTTTATAAAGTGCAGACTTCCTTATGCTTCAAGTGCATCAGGAGGATTTCTTAACTCTGTAGAAGAATCTGTTTTCAACTATATTCTTCTTTGGAAATTGGACTGTTTAACTAGTGTCTTTCACACTTCTTTTCTGGCTGCTATTTTTATACATCCAACCGCAGAAGAGGTTCCCGCACACAGAAGCAAACAAAGAATTTTCCTCTCTGCTTCGTATTAGGAAAAAGTATCTACGCAGGCCACTAATTGTCCATTAGCGCTAATAAGTGGCTAAAACAATATTAGAAGATAACCCGAGCAACCTGTCTGCTTAATTTTAATTTGCCTTACTGAAGTCGGGAAGGTTTTGACGAAGACCCGACTAGACGTGTCCGCGGAATCTGTGTACTAAACTTTTGGACTGTTGATTTTGAGGGTCACTTATCTAAGCTAAGTTCAAAGTGTCACCTGCTTTAATCCCTTTTCTGTCATGCTCGGAGAGACTCCACACAGCACACGGTCTGCTTCGTGGAGCGCCTGGAAAAAAAAAAAAAAACTGTCTCGAGTTTTCTCCCCCTCTTTTCTCTCACAAATGTACCAGGAATTTCTCCCCTCGATTCGAGAGACTCTTAGGAAAAACTCATTTGAATTCAATTATTAATATTTTCCGGGCATGCTCTTTTAGTGTGCCATTTGTAATATATTAGGATGAATTATATGTTTGGGGGGGGGGAAGAGAGAAACTCGGAGAAAGAAGGCCTTTTCTATTAAATAGAAACAAGATGTTCAAATATAGAATGTATGAATTTGAAATCTCGTGTTTTCCACTCTTGGATGTTGATGGCATTTAAAAAAAATCCACTTTGCTGCTTCTGCAATTTAAATCCCTATGTAGAAACATAAATTATCCACAGGGATATTATTTTTAATTAAAATTCTCTTTCCTGAAGGAGTTGTTTTTAACTTCTCTTCGGTTTTCCTGAAGATTTTTCTTTTCCCTCCGATTTAACATTTTCATTAATTGGACTATTCTTAAGCCATGTCTTGTAAGCGGTGTGGGTTGGTGTTTTTGAAACTTTGACAGAAAACAGTCCACTTGTTTTGTTTTGTTTTGGGTGAATGATTTTGGTGAAAACGCATAGTTTTGAAACAACTCAGAGGGAGTGGAAAACTTGGAGCTCTTCAGACATGTCAATGAGCACTGTTCACACACACGCACACACATACACAAAAAGCCCCCATGTTTTTTCAATGAGCTCTTGAACGTAGAGCTAGTGCTAAGACTTTTGAGGGGCAAACCTGAATTTATGCATCTCCAGCCACTTTTAGGCACTGAAATATAAATGGAGCCATTCTCGGGAGTGCTGAGCTCTAACAAATCTTGGTGAAGACAAGGAAGACAGCTCTTGTTCATCACCGCTAAAAGCTAGTCCCCTTTTCTCCCGCTGCCCAAATGTGACTTCAGGCACTCAGGCTGGCTGCTGAGTTCAGCTGCCTTTACTATTTTCTCTTAGAGAAGACCTGGAGAAGCACAAAAAGTATTTTTGCATTCAGAGAAATAAAGGACTTGAAGTGCTTGGTGAACTTCAAAAGGTTTGAGAGCGGTGGGGCTAGCACACCTGCTTTATGTTAGACGTGTGGATGGGCTGGAGGTAACCACCTCGGCCACTCAGCCCCTTCCCCGCATTCCCAGGCAATCCCGTAACGGGTCCCAAAAGGGCTCCCCCAGCATCCGCTCCATCGGCACACAAAACACCTCCCATTGCCGGGAACAAGAATTTTGGGGCTGCTGGGACAGATCGACAGGCTGAAGAACGAGGGGTGTAGGACCCCAGGACAAGAGCAGGGACCCCAAGGGCCAGCATCACTGCTGAAGCTTGGGCTCCGCCACTTTGAATGTATGCAGGTTTTTTGTGTTTTCTTTCAGTATTTTGTCTTTCTAAAGACCTCCTTCCATCTTTTCAGGCTAAAGAAGCCAGAAAACTGTGGGGAAACAAAATTTCTGGTAAAAAATGAGAAAAGGCAAGAAAAACTACCTTCTTTCTCCATCCCCACTGTCAAATTCTGTAGGAAAGGGCAAGAGGGATTTTTCTGTTACTCAGAGATGGCAAGCATCAAGGATTCCCTTGTCATACTTATGTCATGATTTCTCGTGAGTTTTTCTAGGGTTTGGTGGGTTTTCTAAAAATATAGGGTCCTTGTGTGACAGCTGAAGCTCCCTTAACCTGTCCAACCTCCTCTTCTTTTAGCTGATTGTCACCAACTGTGTATTCTCTGTCCCACCAGATACAGAAGGTGAAGGGGAATTGGGGGCACAGGTAGAACTTTTGGGCTAGGTACATCTGCTAGTATGTCCTAGAGGTTTCAGTGGCTTTTTTTCTTTTTCCTGAAAGTGATTTCTGAATCAATCATTCTGCTATCAGCTAGCTCTAGAGATGGATGAGCAACACTGTCGAGATAAAAGAGTCAAGGCTGCCTTTCCCGTGATTTGGCTGCTTTTTGTTAACAGTGCTCTGAGTGCTGTTATTTCCCATAAAAGACATCTGGAAAATCATCGGCGTGTGGTGGAGAAAGTGGCTATTCTCTGCTTTGTACTCCCCTTTGATCCAACATGGAGCACAATTCGCTGCCTTTTGAGATCAATAGCTCCCATCCTGGGGTGTTTTTCTTCGTACAGCGTGGGTGATTTGAACCACTTTAAGAAAATATGGATGTCAACTTTTTTTTGTTAAATGTGTTTGTTTATGAATCTGTGACAGTAACACTAATGCCAGGAAGAGAATGGCATGGACCAGCTGTATACCCCCACCAAGCACAACAGATTGAGTTGTTCCCCTGAGTTTTGTTAGCTTTGCTGTTGTACCACGCAAATAGAGACGCAGAAATGTATGGGTGGCTGTGGCTGTCGGACAGCCCAGTGGTGATGGAAGCAGAGATTGCCAGAGAGAAGAGATTCAGTTGTTGTAGCTCATGCTACCTGGAGTGGTGGATAGGTTCAAAGCCTCTTTGGGCTGGATGCAGAAGATGTCTTTGGGGGGATTCAGATGGAAGGGTTTGTGTGAGCTCAGGTTTAGCAGAAATGCTAAATTGCAGTCTGGTCTTTTTAACCAAGAGCAGCCAACCTGTGATTCGTGAGCTGCAGGCAGCTCTCTGGTATTTTGGAGGTAGCTCCTGTGTTAGGACTTTGTCATGGAGAGGCTGAGGTTACCTCTGTAAGCCTGGTCTGGGCAGGAATTTGGGCTGGAGGGGCTGGCACGCGGCCCCACCTCACATTCAGCATGACCTTCTTCAAGGATGGAGTCCTGGGATCCCCACCAGCATGTCCCACCAGAGCCTTCCCTATCCTGGCTTTTTGATTTGTCTGTAGAGGGGTGTCTGGGGGGTGAGGAGGAGTAAGTTTTACCTTTCCTTGTGAAAGTAGCTCTTGGATATGTGAGAAATCCTGACAGTAATTAGTGGGAGCTTGTGACCTATATATTCCACGACTGGCTCAGTCGGATGGACTTTGAGATGTTCTTCTGCTCAATGCCTCTGCTCTCCAGCACTAAATCCTGTAGTATTCAACCTGAAAGGTCCTGCTAGTAAGTGTAGGGTCAAGCACAGACCGACCAAAAGTGAGGGAGGTCATTACTTTTTGCAGGAACTGAGCATTGGACCCTAAATCTTCAGAAGGGAGCAGTGCCTAGAAGCCAGCTGTCTAATATATCTGCTGCGCTAAACTTGTAGCGGGGAGGGGAGAATAAAAATGTGTTTTGCAGTATAATATTGCTTTGTGCCTCCAAAAAGGCTTCTAATTTTATGTTTTAAAGGCAAACATTACAGCTAATTGAAGAGCAGAGAGGAAAAATGGATCTCCTTTTCTAAGCGCCAATAAGACTGGGTTCTGGGCCAGTGGTTCTGTGAGAGGTCTCCATTTACTACCTGTCCTAAACCTCAGGTATTTTAGAAGGAAAATGCCTGCCATATATTAAAGAGAAAAGTCATTAAATGGATGTCAAAAAAATAAAATAAAAATCGAGGACAGAGAAAACCCGTGTGACTGAATTTATGGCTTGCTTAAGGAGCACAAGGTAGCACTGAGAAAACATGAATGAGAAGAAGGGGGCATCCATGCAAGGGAAAAAGCATTTACCACTTGTTGCCTTCCCCGTGGTGACCTCGGAAGAGGTCCCCCAGGTTGGCAATGCCCCTGTCCCATCCCTGCTGTCTGGACCCTCCTCATCCTCCTGCCTTTCCCCTCAGCCCCCCTTGAATGGAATAACCTTCTCCACCTCACTGGGAGTTGGATTAGGCCCCGTGCCCAGAACATCGCTCGGTTTTTATTGCTACGGTGAATGCACCCATTTGCCTCTGGAGGAAACGGAGCTGAGCTTGAGCAGCCCCGAGCCAGCAGGAAATTCAAGGCTTTGTGGGCATCTGCGCGGCAGCCAAGTTAAATGAGCAGGAGGCAGGGGGAGTGCTCTCAGGGACAGTGGGTTCAGAAGGAAGGAGGCTGATGAGGATTTCTGGCCATGGCCTCCATGGGAGCAGAGGTGTCCAAAGTACATGATGTCGCACCAGCACTCAGTCTGGTGACCCCTCTGGGGGTTGAGGGTAACTCCTGGAAGAGTTGCCCGATTCATCTGGGCTCATGTGGTCCCAGAAGGATGAGCAGAGCTAGGAGCAAGCATAAAGGTTCCCCATAAAGCAGCGAGGGGTAAGAAGAGGTGGGCAGCAGGCAGTCAGAAGCTATGGGTTTGGTATTTCTGTGAGCTCCCATTGGACTTTAGGTTCTCCTTTTGAATATTCAGAAGCTGTCTGGGATCCTCCTGGAGAGTCCCAGTGAGACATGAGAAGCAGGAACAGACTCCTCTTACTGCTGCCCTTACTCCAGGCCCTTAGAAAACACTTAGGTTTTTTTCTTTTGTTTTTAAGAACTAGAAGTCCTACCCTGGAGGGCATCTGTCCTTCCTAGCCCGTCCCATTCTTGTCTCTGGCCTCAGCAACGGGATGCTGCGGTCCTCAGGACCAGTCTCACAGATGGGCAGAGTCAGAACATGGGGTGATGACTCTTTCCAGGTCTGCATGTGCTGTCTGGTAGGACCGCCACGCCTGGTCTCACGGCAGATGCTGTTGCTCCTTGCCCACCTCCCTATGCCCCCATATACAGCTTATCACAAACTTCAGGCATTTTGGTGGGAGAGAAATTAGGAAATATCAGAGCGGAGAAGGGACTCCCTTTCCATACTGTGGGCAGTTTAATTAATCTCAGTTTGTTGCTCTTTCTCCCTAGCTTTTTGCATGGTTTGATGTCCTAGCTCAGCTCGAGCTGCTGTGCGGAGGGGTGGGCTAATCCTTCCCTCGCCTTGCTCCCTGTGCTCAGTTCCTACCAATTCCCTTGCACCAGACCTCACAGGGTGAGGTGGACAGGTTCATCTGGCTGGTCTGATGGCAGACCAAACCCCTAGAAAATAGGGCAAAGAGACTGGATTTTGTGTCGGATCAGGTATTGAACTGAACACCTCGTTGCTCTATACTCTCTCCGCTGTCAGAGCGGCTTCACTCTGTGACCAAGCCAAGGGAGGATGCTGCCAAAGGATGATGGAGAGGAAAACGAGACAGGATCGGTGAGAATCCTGCTCTAGATATGATGAGGTAGGCAAATGGCTTGGGAGAAAGCAGCTGTTCTCTCCATGCAACTGCTGCAACACCACATGGACCCAGGCACCTCGCCGAGCCTTGTGCCCGTCTTGCCCCCGGCTGCACGAGAGGCAGGAGCAGCCTCTCCCTCCGTGCTCATAGGATGCTTCACACGGTGATGCCCTGTCATGGCATGGCCTCTGGACTCCATCACAGCCCTACTACTATTAATAATCCAGAGGATTAGGAAGATAAGGCAGTTACAGCAAGACTCAGGCCTGTCAGTGCTGCCCACTGGCTTGTGGTATCCTATAGGTGGGGGAACTGCTTTGCTCTGTTTTTCTTGCAGCCTATAACTTGGGAAATGGTATAATAGCTGCTCGGGTTTTATTTCTTTGCAAACCTCTCAGTGTAGGAGACATCTGTGCTGACAGAATTATCTTTTTATTTTTTCCCCCCCTGTTCCCTACAATGGTGCCTTTAACGAGAGCTGGGCTTTAATTGGTGGCTCAGCTGCCTGCCTCCCCCTCAGCTTGGGGGAGATGCCTGACAAGGAGCAGAGCAGTAATATATGGGCAGAGTGAGTACGTGTATTTCAGTTACAAAGCAGTGGATGTCAGATATGTAATCCAAATATTTCATCCCAAAGAAGGGCAAATATTTTATTTATATCTAGGTGAAGTGCAATAAAACCCTACCCTTTTCCAGGCATTTAGCAGCTAAAGGTGGTGGCTGCCCTGTCCTTGGGGTGCTCAGTGATGTCAAAACTGGGTTTGGGCCACATCACCTGGTGGATGGGGGGCTCCATGCATTGGTCCTGGGTATTTTTGTCCCCCAGGAGGACTGCAGGGCTCCCCAGGGTCACAGTAGGGTGATTAGTTGTTTGCTCTGCCAAGGAGGAAGCACAAGTTGGCTCCTGGCTCTTCCTGCCACCCAGGTAGAGCATCCCAGGGATGGCTGGAGGTGCAGTTAGGGGTCTGAATGAAGTCGAGCAGACAGTTTTTGTACTGGAGGAAGGAGAATCTGAGGATTTATGACACCATCCAGTCCCTTCCAGTTGTGGGACCTGACTCAGCCCTTCCTGGCAGCCAAATTGTAACTTATATACGCATCTGTTTCTTTTTTCCTTCCTGCTCTTGTGTGTTAGTACAAGGGGGATTTAGGAGAGATGCTGGAGGGGGAAAGAAGGGATGAGGTGTATATAGAGCAGTTTGTGCAACAGATATTACCTGGGAGCAGTGCAGCCAGAGCGGGATTGAGCCTTTTTTCTCCCTGCCCCGCTGGTGAGACCTCCGCTGGTGCCACGACTCTCCCAACCTCCATGGTCAATACTACATGAGGCTTTACCCTTGGGATCTTGAAGAAAAACTGGTGACTTGTGGTTCTTCCCTAATGAGCAGAAAGACTACTGTCTATGTGGACCAACCCTACGATGTTGCGAGTGCCCTTTTTCCCTAGTGACTATGTAACAGGAGACCTCAAAAGCACGTTTGGAAAGGGCAAGTGAGTACAAAAACCAAAGAAATTCAGTTGTCAAACATGCATTCTCAGAGAGAGATTTTCTGGTGTCTACTCGAGTGAACTTCTTGCTGCAAGTGTTGCTTTCCTAACGATGATCTCATTTGTGGATTCTCTGATGTCCAGTAGTGTGGCTGTGTCAAGTGAGGTCACCGGCTTTTTCCTTTTTCATGCTGTGTGAGAACTTTGTTCTGTAAGAGCAGCAGCAGGCTGCCAAATGTGGTGGACACAGGACAAAACATTCTCCAGCTGTGAAGGGAGACAAGGGAGCTAACAGTAAGGCAGTGTGGGCATGCAGATCTCACCTCCTTTCCTTTGGGGAATAGGCTGAGCCTTGGGGTCTTGTCCCGCTGGGGGTCACACCAAGCTGGAGTCCTTGGAAGGGACCCCAGATCTTATGACACATAGCAAAGGATGTTGTGACACTAAGCACATTGCTGAAACAGGGCTTTTCTCCTGCCAAACAACTTGAGGAAGTCCGTGGAGCCCATCGTGGCAGCTCTGGGAGAGCCACCAGTGCTTCCTCTACTTGTGGCAGGCAAGGATGGGGAGCGCTGCCCACGCCATGCCTGCTGTGCCTGCTGGCTTGAGGTGCTCGTGGGGTCTCTAGAGGATTTGGGCTCTGCACAACTTCTGGACCCAAATTTTGGGCACCTTTTGAGACCTAATGTTGCACCTCCATAGACCTGGATCATCTTTGCCCCACGGACTCCTTCCTTTTCCTGCAGTGTATCCAGATTCTTGCTGCTCTCCTCTTTGGTGGTGTTGGCTTGAGTTCATAAATGAGCTCAGGAATTCCCTGGTGCTGTGCACACCCGCTGACTCCCAGCCTAGCCCTCGTTGCACCCTGCAGCACATGGGTATTGTGCTCGGAGAGCTCTTCCCCTGTTCAGAGCTGTGTAGTGGCAAGAGCAGTGTTTACATGAGGGGGGAGGCACTGGGATTTTCGTGCTGGGATTTGGGAATGTTCCCCCCACCCTGTTCCTCCTGAGTAGCTGGTCAGAAATGTTTATCAAGGGCTAGGAAGGAAACCTGTGTATATAATACACCAGACCAGAAAGCCAGAAAAAATCTTGCTGAAACCACAGGGGCAGACTGGCAGACTTGCAGTGCTAATTTACTGGTGGCTTGAGCAAACAGAGGCAGATTTGCACCGCTCCTCCTCCCCTGCCATCTGAAAATGTGCTCCAGAGGGCAGCCGGGGCAGCCATGAGGTGTGGGACCCACCTTTGCCCTGGGGTCACCAGGGCTCTGTCTGCTGCCAGGTATGAGGGGGCTGCATTCCTTGATGGCCCTTTGGATAGGTGCAGAAAGGTGACAGTGTTTCTGGTGACTGCCCTTTTCCTTCCCCTCCTTCCGAAGGAAGAGCGGACTGAAGATGTTGCCTCCTCGTCAAGCTGCTTGAGTTAATTGTCTGCATCCACGCTCCCAGCCTGCAGTCAGTGCGGGGAAGGGTGCTTAGCTCTGACCCCATTTCCTTTCTGGTGACGTTAATTCGCTTGACCTCGTGTTTGCTGATCTCGCCTTCCCGTGCAGCTGACAGGCGGGTGTGAGGCAGGCAGGAGGCTCTGGTAGGAAGGGCACGTGGTCCGCAGCACCACTGCTCACTGAGCACACAGGAAATAAGTGCTTTGCTCCCCGGCAGGAGCAGCAATGTCATCCGTGCTGAGGGTCCATTCTTCAGATTTTAATCCTGAAATGGGAATTTTGAGGCAGCATTCCCCTTTGCTATGCTGATGAGGTGCATCCTGTGCATGGATAGTGGGTCTCCTGGGAATTCACATTAGCCTCACCTGGAGCAGACTCCCCTCTTGGTCTAAGAAGGGTAAGGGCAATTTGCTGCCGTTGGGTAGTCAAAAGCAGCCAAACGCTAATCTCATGTTTATCTTGGTGCTTCTGAGAATTCCATCCTTTGCTGTCTCTGCCTCTTTAGGATCCTAAAACATGGTCTCTGTTCTTTTTCAGACCTCGTTTTCCCCATCTACCGTCCTTTACTTGTGTGATACAATGACAGTTGTGTGAAGGGTAAGGAGAGATTCAGATATTCAGGGTAGCTGGGGGAGATGAAGAGGTCTGGTTGGTGGCCAGCTTGGAGCTGCCACCAGGCTGTGGCAGGTAGGGTCTGTGATGGTCAGCTCTCGTGCCAGATGTCTTGGGTCTCTGTTGGGAAGGGATGGTGTGGCTGTTTCTCAGTTTTTCTAAGCTGTGACTCTTTTTCCTTGAAAAATGGGAAAATTTTGTAAACACAGTTCGGTTGGTGTTGATAGAAGTGCTGCATCCCAGACAGCGCTGAAATGGATCAGTCCTTACAGGGCTGTTGGAGCACAGAGCACACTGCCATCGTTTTCAAAAGAAAGAGGCAAAAGACCCCAGTGTTTTGGGAAGCTCTTCTGCATGGGAGAGGCTGTGGAGATCGGGCCGTGGCACTGACCTCTGCAAGAATGTGACTTTGCTGCCTGGGCTTATGTCATGTCTCCACCTCCAAGTTAATTGTCTTTGCAAGAATTTACTTTGCAGAAAGTGTTGCCAACCCCTTATTGTAATCTTGCAAACCCAAACTAAAAGAAGTCTTTCAGGAGAAAAATTCAGATCTTTTAGATGAGCAAGCAGGAGAAAAGATGAACATCTTTGTTCTCCTTATGCCTTTCCTTTCACTTATTTTCTTTTCCTGTCTGCTGAAATGCAGCCCCTTTCTCTCTGGAAGGTGCCGTCACTAAACTCACTTTCCCAATTCTGCATCTCAAGAATGTGATAAACCTTGTTTGATTTTTCCAAGCGGCTTGAACTGGTGTCAGGGCCATCTGCTCTCCAGGTCATTATAAGAATTTGCACCGTAAAGCTTTGCCATGTGTTCTCTGCAGATTACATACACCTTTGGCTGTGCTCTTGTTGTTAGCTGCTCATTATTGGTTGGTTTGAAAAGCTTTCCTTATAAATACCCTGTGTCCCAACCACACGTGTTTTATCAGTGGTTTTATAATGACCCATTTGGAATTATTTAGCCAGGGAACCTTGCAGTTTTTCCTTTCAATGTGTCCTTATAAGATGCCCAACTTCTACAGTTAGTCTATGAATGTACCCACACTATTAGATCCACTTGTTTATAATAGCAACCAAATGTCTTCAAATATTCAAGCCTCCTTTTATTTTTTACAGCACTGGCAATAAGCCTTTACATGTTAACTCTTGGCCTCTCTGGGTAACCTCTTATTTAAAAGCAACTTAATTGACTTTACCAGGCCTGGGCTATTTTTCATTTCTTCCTAGCGGACTCATTACTGGAGATGGATGTTTATAAACTGGATCTGGATCCTTCTCCCTCTCTCCCTCCCTCCCTTTCTCCCTCTCTCACAAACACACACACACACCAACTCTCTTTTACCCCTTCCTGCCTGTTTACATTAGCAGGCCATAATCATATTCATGGCTTCAAATAGCTTGGCTAAGATTTTGTAGTGATGACCTGGTATTAAAAAACAAAACAAAACCAAGCAGTTAGATAGCAAGCGCTGAAAGGGAAAGAGAAAATGTTTAAATAGTCAGGATTGAAAACTTTTAAGGAGTCTTTAAGAAAGATGGAGAGTGACTTTTTACATGGGCAGATTGTGATAGGACAAGGGGTAATTTTAAACTAAAAGAGGGAATATTTAAATTAGATGTTAGGAAGAAATTCTTCACTTAGAGGGTGGTAAGGCACTGGAACAGGTTGCCCAGAGAAGCTGTGGATGCCCCATCCCTGGAGGTGCTCAAGGCCAAGCTGGATGAGGCCCTGGGCAACCTGAAGTAGTGGGTGACATCCCTGCCCATGGCAGAGGGGTGAACTTGTTGACCTTTGAGGTCCCTTCCAACCCGAGCCATTCTGGGATTCAATGATTAGAATAGAGATTTGATCCTTTGATACAGGTAGGTTTTATACTGGTATAATTCATTTTTTGTGTGAGATGTAAAACAGGTGCAATGTAGAAGTAAACTGGGTCCAGTGTATTTCTCCTCCTTCTTTGCCTTTGGAAGTAGTGTTATCATTATTGTTTAGAAAAAATATAACAAAAGGAAGTAGGTTTTGATCAAATCACAGTCTTTAACATAGCAGATCCTCAAAAGTTAAGATCTAATTACCTGTTAAAGTGTAAGGCATGGGTACTTTGGACCTGTAAGCCTGCCTGTCTCTGTAAGCAGGACGCATACTTAAATGCATAGCCTTTTAATAAATAATGCACCTGATCCGCAGTCCCATCTGGTGTTGCTGTAGGTTTCACAGTGTCACTAGATCTGTTCTGATTCCCTTCAGTGGAACAACTAGTGCAACACACTCAGGTGCTGTTCCTGTTTTGGTTTAAATCAAGTGACCTGTCCTGACAAAGGGGCTCTGAACACCTGGTTGGGTGTCCCAACTCTTCTGCTGGCACGTGTATAGGCACAGAGCCTGTGCTGCTGCTTGCTTTGCATCCATCTAAACATCCTGAAATGGCTATCAGAAGCTAAAGAGGTAGAAACACCCATTAGATTATATTTTCATCTTTTTTTTTCCTTGTTTCCTCCTTGTATCTGATCAATTCACTTCTTGTTCATGAGCTTCCATCTCATTTTAGTATCCAGACAGTGGAGAGTTGCAACGCTTCCCACTGCTCTTAGCCCACAGGAGCTTTCTGGGAGGATTTTTCTGCTGATTCATCTTAAATTTGCCTAATCTTCCTTGAGCCTTCTTGTCTTTCCTGGGCTGCTTATAGCCTAGCTCTTGTTAGCCCAGCGGCACTCTCGGTCCCCACCAGTCACTGCTGTGCCAAGAGGTGGACCACAGCAAAGGATCCCAGGCATCTCCTTGAGGGAGAACAAGTGCATTTCCTCCACACACCACCACCTGCGTGTACTCTTATCTTCACAGACCCTTTGTGTTTGGGAAGTGTTATTTTCAGGCTGTGGGACAACCCTGGTGCTCCACAAGCTGCCCATGGCAGAGCTGAAGAGGGAAGGTTGGGCAGTCAGGTAGACTTTCCTGCTCAGTTTGCTTTGTTTCTAACACATCTGCAGTGGTTTAGTACCTTCTGTATCATCATCACTTGCTCTAATAGATCTGTATGATGTTACATGGTGAAGGCGCAGGAATCCCAAAAGATGGGGGCTTCTTTGCCTTGGCTGATGTCTCCTGCCCTTAGAATTGCAGTTTCTGCCCCTTTCATCATGAACTTTTCTTTATGTTCAGCTCAAACCCTCTGGGTGGTGGGTTATTTTAGAAGTGTTGTGTATTTTTGTTTGCTTTGTTTTTGTTTCTTGGTGATTACCCAGCAATAAGGTGCAAGAGATGCCCGTGGGCTGCCTGTCCCTTGTGTCCCACCTCTGTGTGAGAGCTGCGCTCCTGCCGCGGCACCTGCGCCTCCCAGCACTGCTGCTGCAGCCTTCAGACCCCCTTTCTGCCGTGCACTCTCTCTGGGACTAATCATTTACTTTTACTGGATTTTGGATAAAACCACAATTGAAGAATCTGGATTTTGAATAATCTTTCAGCCACCTTTCCCTGAATTTAATTTTCACAGATTATTTTGTGCTTTGTCATCGTCTTCTTTTTCCCCATTTTTCTCTGACCTTCTCTTTTCTCCCTTTTAAATTTTCTCTTGCTTTTCACAAGTTCCCCAAACTGGGTAGCATCTGCCAATTTTATTAATGGGCTGTGTAATCCATTTACAGGGCTATTAATGAAAATACTAAATAAGACCAGACCTAACAAAAGATCCTTGGAGTACTCTGCAAGATACCTCCCACAAGTGTAATACTTGGCTTACTGCCTTTCTGGCAGGTCTGAATCCACAAAGCAATGTTCATATTATTATTATTATTGTTATTATTATTGGCATTAGGAGATAACCAGAAAGCCAAGCCAAAGCCCAGATTTTGTGGTGATAGGCATGGTGCACACATGCTCTAATTATTTATGAGAAAACAGCGGAGTCCCAGTGTGATGGGGGTCCTGGTTGAGCCCAAGAGCTACACGAAGCAGAGGCAGTTGTCAGTCCCAGGATGGTTGCAGTATGAAAAGAACGACCTAAATGAAGGATGGGAAGGGTGACAGTGAGATCAAGGGCACTGCCAAAGGCTTTGCCCTCTGACAGTAGCCATGCAATAGTCCCCGCTGCCTCTCAGTCAGGTAGCACTCGTCTCCATCTGCTTGATTTTACCTTCCCCATTAAACTGCGCGAGCACCGGATACCTCATGGCCAGCCCTGACAGGGCATATTCTCAGAAGTGCTTCCACTGCCCAAAGTTGCCATTTTTGTAAAAAGTAAAAAACTTAGAGAAGAAAATGTAAAAATCTTAAAGGGGGAAAAAGAAAAGAAAAGCTATAAACCAGCCTATGTCTTCTGGACTGCTACTGCCTGGGAGACAAGCTAAGCGCCTGGTATAAAATCTAAGCAGAGGGGATTCAGCTGACCCGCCAGCACTTTGCATCAGAGCTTGTTTCTGGTGATCTGTTACTCGCATTAGTAACCAGGTTGATTTTAATGTTTCTGAGTAGATCTCCAGTCCTTGCTTGAATGAAAGGGATGGAGAGGTGAGCGTGTAGCGTACAGGAGATGGTAGTACACAGCCGTAGGTGATCTGGAGAGAGAACAGAGGGAGCATGCAGCAAAATGCTGGTGGAAAAGATTCTGGTGGGTGACTTTCTGTAGGAAAGGTGTGAATTTCCAGAGCTGCTTACAGCACTGAGCTACCCAGCTCCTGGTGACAACCTCACCTTTCAGATTTTTAAAAATTAAAGCTAATGAAGATAATTGCCTGTACATGCAAAATGTGTGTTAGAAGTGTACAGGGGTGTTTGTGCTGCTCTGTACACACTTGGCTGTTCGGTCCTTGTGTGCACAGATGTTTGCTGTGGTTTATTTTCGTACCAGTCCACACGTGAACCTCCCGGATGCTGCAGGTTTAAGGCCTTGAGCTGCATTTTGGGAGACCTACCCTGGTGCCTGCGCCTGTGTATGAGATACTTTTATAAAGTCTCCTTTCCAGGTGTGTTTTCCATGATGTGTATGCGTATAACAGAACCCCTACGTGATTGTACGGGGAGAAAACAAAGTCTTTTTGTTACTTTGCAGCTCTGCCTGAGCAGCTTTCAGGACTCCCAACCTGGCAGACCCTGAAGTCCAGGCACAAAACAAACAGAAAGGGCTGGGGGTTGTTGGGGTAGGGGGGGTGGGGGTGGGGGGGGAGGGAGACATTTCTATTGAAAAGGAGAAATTTCTGACCATGCTACTTTTATTGGCCTGGAGGAACCCTATAGATTAACAACCAGCAATACCCCCCACCTCCCCCACTTCTTCCTTGCCACCCACCCCCACTCCAACCCAGAGACCTTAAACAATCCGGTAGAAGGTGTGACTTCAAACTTGGTGGTAGGGATAAAGAGAAAGGAAGCCGGAATGTAAGCACTTGTGTGATGTGATTATTCCCAGAAATGCCTCGACATCTCCCCACTGTCCCGGCACGGCTGCCAGCGGTGCCGCTGAGCTCCGAGCTAAGGTGCTGACCGCGGACTGCAGAGACACTGTGATACCTTATCGAGGAGAGGCTTGGGGTCTCCTCGTAGTTACAAGCGGAAATAGGGCTGGTAGCCAGCCCAGCCTGCTGCCAGGCCTCAGCACCCATGAGACCCTGCCTGCCACCAAGGTAAAGGGGCTCCCCTGGGCCCCCCCCGGCTCCCCCTTGCCTGGGGGTTCCCTTGGCCACAGGCTTTAGGGCTGCGCCTGGGGTTGGCCCTGTGGAGTTGGACACGAGTGGGGTGAGGGGGGGTATGTGGGGGGGAACTGGGTGGGTGTGGGGTGGAGCTGATGGAGTGGGCAGGTGCTGGCTGTGGCGGGGGGTGCCCGTGCATGGGTGTGGATGTTGTCTATAGGTTTGGGACTACACGGAGGGTTTGGGGGATGCTGCCCAGAGCGGTGGCTGCCCTCCGGGTGTCTGTAGTGGGCAGAGTGGCTGGGGCTGCCTCTGCCAGGGTTTGGATGTGAAAGCGCTTGAAGATGGAGTGGTAGAAGCCATCTAGCTGCTTCCCAAATGCCTTATTATTCATGTATTCACCTTAAATGATGCCCGGTTCTCCAGCTCTGGTCCCATATGTCAAGGGAGAAAAACAATACGCTTATTCTCTCATTTTTTTCCTCTTTCCTTTTCTTTTTTTATTTAAATGATTTCATTTACAGGGGAGGTGGAAGTGGGAGAGGGCTAATGTATAACAGGTGTTTTGATTTCATGTTACTCTTTGAAACGCAAATCTTGCCATTTGGACCCCGTATTCACCCTGGGTTGGCGAAGAAAGTAATAATAGGAATTGTTTAGGAATTCATCAAAGAAAAACCCACCCACTTTCCCCGCCTCCCCTTTCCTTCACCATCGGTGGGATCCAGCACCCACTGATTATAGATGGCACAAAACTTGGGGCGTTTTGGCTCTTTTAATTTTTTTTGGTCTCTTTTTGAAGACGATTTTTGGGTGATGCGCATTAGCAGCTTGTCACGAAGGCTGCGGGGCTGGCTTTTCCCTCCCGACAGCTGCAAGGGATGGGGCAAAGCTCAGGGAAATGCAGCCGGGTGCCTGGGGGTCTCCCAGCCCTACAACCGTGGGGGGAGGAACGTGGCCGAGCTGCTCCCGAGCCGCCCCCGACCCTGGCAGGGCTCTGCTGCAACTCCGCGTTTGCTCGTGTCCAAAAAGTAGCTCAGCAAAAATATATATTTTTCCTCTTTCCGCCTCTCTCCCACCTCGAAAATAATGAAAACCGTTATTCACATAAAGCCCGGCACGGCTGCTCGGTTACCGCTGGGAGAGAGCGGGGTCCGCAGGCAGGGACTGCGAATATGGGGCATTTTCACCCAGTTTTAGGAAAAGTATTGTTTGCTGGAATAATCCCGTTTTGACCGATTTCGCGTCTCCCCAAAGCTCGGAGGTGCATCCCTGCCCGTCCGAGGATTCGTGAATCCCTAAAGCAGTGGGTAGGGCTGAGGCGGATCGTTGTAGGGGGAAAATTGTGCCTTTCGCTGGGCGGATTTGCAGCAAAAACGGTGGCTGGGGAATTAATGTCGGGATAGAAACGCGATAGTAGAGACCCTGGCACGCCGAGGGGTTCGGGGCTGGTTTTAAATCGGGGTTTTGAATGCGCCTAAAATGCAAGCATCTTATGGCTTTTGTCTTCGATGTCAGGATAAACTGGATTCGGGATCCTAAATGATACCCAGCAAAAAACTATATAGGATATCCTCCTAAACCCAACAAAATTAACCAAATATCTCGCAAATCATGAGCCCGATCCTGCAGCTGCTTTCAGAGGTTGCTTTGGATGCCCTGGGAAGCCCGTGGGCACGCGCATCTCCTCGCACAATTATTTGGGGCTTCGTTTTCTCCTGCCTGCCCCCGCTGGAGGTGTTTGTGCACAGACTCCTCGCTGTAACTGCTGCGAGCTCCAGGGGAGCCGTGCCTTTCTGGAGCCGAGGACAATTTTTCTACCAGCGCCCTACGAGGCTGCTCCATCCCCAGAAACCCAAGATAATTTGTCGGGACGCTTTAATATTCACCCTGAAGCCGAGGGAAGGAACCAGCCCCTTTCCTCCTGCAGCTCTCTGGGTGACTTCTCGGCTTCGATGCGAGCGCAGGGTGGTGTGAGTGGGTTACCTCAGAGCTAGCAAGGCTTTTGGAGGAAATCTGCAAAGAAACATCTTCCCTCCGCCCTGTAAAAGTCCTGCAAAAGCTCCTCAGCCCATCACACCGTTGTGTTTTCTCCGGCAAGTGCAATGCGGCGCGGGAGGCGTTCGTGTTTTAAATTATGGGGAAAGAAAAAGAGAAGTGCTTTCTGTGTCGAAAACAGAGAAATCCCGTTCTTTTTTTATTTCATAAAGAAAAAAAATTTGCTTTTTCTTGTGTGATGAAGCCGTTGTAATTTATCACTTGAGTTCGTAGCAAGCCCGATAATGTTTTTTCGCATCGAGGCCACTGCAGCTCTATCCCTTCGCAGCCCGGCTTCACGTTTGTGAAGAAAATGGGGCCCTCGCTAATATTGCCTGTAAACTGCTTTATTTTCCAGCAAAACAAGGCTTCGGTGATTTTTCTCTAAAGCTCCCCCCAAACAGCCCCCGAAATATTTCATCAAATCCAAACCCAAACTGCCGGTAGAGCTCGAGCTGCTGGGAGTCGCTTTGGACATGGATTTGGGGGATTTTTATTTTTTTGCTCTGCTTTAGCGTGTTTGTAAAGGAAATCCTTTTCTCTCCCATTAGACACAAGCGGACACCCCAGAATTCCCCCCCCAAGGGGTCCCGATTTGAAGGGGGGGGGACACGAGTGAAATGGAAAAGCCGCCGTGCGCAGCCTGAACAATAGGAGCCATAAAACGAGACGAGTATAAGAAAGTTGTCGGGAGGGACGTAGGAACCACAAACACATTTTTTTCCCCTAACCATACAATGTGGAAACTCTTAAAGGGCGCTATCTGTAGACATCTTGCAATCACTGGTCTTCCTTGTCATCTGAAGGAGAAAGGGGAAAATATATTAAGTGAAGACACACTTTAAAATTACTTATACATTTTAAACATGCTGGCAAAGGGAACTGCCTGATAAACTCTTGCCCAGATTTCCTTTTTCTGGGGTAAATTATTTCAAGTTGTTACACAAATATCTCCCTTCTTTCTCCTTCCTCCCCCCCTTTTTTCTAGTCTTTTTTTTTTTTTTTGATTCAAACGAAGCCGCGCTCCCGAGAAGAGCCGGGGCTGGGCGCGCAGGACCGGTCCCGCAGCCCCGAGCGGGTGCCCGTTTTGGGGCTGGAGGGGGGAAACTGCTCTGCTTTGGGCTGACAACAGCACGGGTGGAAATGCCCGATAACTCTCCCGCACCCCGCCAGGGTCTGCAACCAGGTGCGGTGGTGTCGGAGGAATGGTCCCCGGCTGTGCTTGGGCACTTTCCCCCCAGCTCAAACCTCCCCACACCACATTATTTCTCTCCGAACGAATTTCCGAGCTCGGGCTCTTGTGTCCGAGTGCCAGGGCTTCAGCCAGGAGCACGTTGCCGCCTGTAAAGCCGCCAGCTAGAAACAATTCAAGCGGAGATTTAGGAATAAAGAGCGCAGATTTCCCACCGGGCGGATGCGCTCCGTGCCGCCGGAGCTGGGATTTGTCCGGGAGAGGGGAGCGAGGCGAAAAGGAAGGGAGGGCCTGCCCGTTTGGTTGCTCTATTTTTCGTTTATGGGAGATAATCTCGGTCTCTTTTATTATTTTTGCTCGTTAACAAAAATTCGGTAAGGGCCTGGATTTGCGATAGAAGAGGGGAAGGAGGCGCGCTGCTCGGGTGAGGGCACCCCTTCGTGGAGCAGGACAAAATCCCTTCGTGGGGTGGAAAAATCGCATTTGTGCCAGGTCTAAAAACGAGGGGCAGGATCGGGCCCTCCTCGGCCAGCGGGGTCGCCCGCAGCTCCCAGCACCGTCAAACAGCGTCCATCGCACAACCTGAGGGTAAAGGGGTGGTGGTAGTGGTGGTGTTTTTTTTTTTTTTTCCTAAGTCTCTTTCAAGCTGAATTTATGTTTGTGTGATGAAATGCCCCTCTGTGTTTAACATTCCCAATGATCATTTGTTTCCTTAGCTCCATTACTCCTTTATGAGAGCGCCTTTCGCCCGGGCATGTTTAATCATAACCGCTTACGCAATATTTTCTTTGGGATAGATTCACTCAGCCTTATTACATATCAATTATTTCCTTACAACTTCGTTCCACACCAGCTGCTTTGTTATCTGGGCCTGCCACCCCCTACCCCCCCGGCGTGTGATGGGAAAGGAGGGAGACGTTTGTTTTTCCTAGGATAAAATACTGCTAATAATAATGCAGATTGAGGGGAAGGAGCGGGTGGGGGGAGAAGCCCCGCAGCCGGCTGGGGCTGGGTGCGCGGTGTCGCCGGGGATGCTCCGCGCTGCTGGGGGCGCTTTGGGGCAGAGAAAGGGGGCGCACAGGACCGCTGTGGGTCGCAGCCCCCTTCCTCGCCCTGGGGGCTTCCTCCCCGTGGGGGGGTTGGGGGGGTCTCCCCGTTTCCCTGCCTTGCGCCAAGCTCCGGGGCGCTGCGCCGCGGCTTGCGCGCTATTTTGGAGCCGCTGCACGCTGCCTGCACCTCCCCGGCTTGGTGCTGGCGCAGAGGAGAGGCTTTTTCAGCTTCAGACAACCCCCCCCCCCCCCCCCCCCCTCCGACCATCCTGCAGCCGCCTGCCTGCATTTATCCCCCCTCCTCCGACCATCCTGCAGCCGCCTGCCTGCAAAGGACATTTCGAGTCCATTTGAGCTCCCTTCCCAAGCCCTCCTTGGGTTGGAAATATTTTCAGCGTAAGTTTTATCGGGATTTTACATCGTAAACACGCTGCCAGACTTGGCTTCTCTCTTGCTCCTCTTTCCGATGCCTTGGAGCTTGCCGGCTTCCCACGGGGTCTGCCCTGGGGTGCCTCGGGATGGCCCCCCCTGCCTGGCCACCCCCAGGGATATGCAGCAGCTCTGGCCTCATCCTCACTCCTCGTCCTCTGCTTTTTACCGTTCTTGGCCCAAACTCGAGAGGCAGTATTTCATTTCTCATCTATAGAGCCCATAGCACAACCTAGTTTTTTTTTCTTTTCTTTACTTTTTTTCCTTTTTTTTTTTTTTTTTATCTCCCTCTGATGTTGAAAACCCTGAAATCCTCTGGTTAAGCCGTGACTTTATAGGGGAAATATATATATTCCTTTATGTGGACTATAAAGCTACTTTTGGGGAAGCAAGTGGGGCCGGTGTGTGTCCAGCCATGAGCGGAGAGGGGGACACGCGGGTTTGGAGCATGGCAGGAGTCCTGGCCACGCAGGAAGTGTTGGGGAATTGGGGGTTTAATGCTGAATTTCCTGGCTCTGGCGAGATGGTCTCTCGATCATCTTTACGCGCGCACACATATATGTGAACAGATGACTTGGCACTGGCGAGAAACACTTAAAATAATGCCTCTGCCTCTGGCCAGGCCTGTGTAAATATCTCGCTCTCCCACATGCCCGCCTAGCTTTTCCTGATGCTGCGTTACTTGATCACAAATACATAATTTGTGAGAGTGTGTGTATACATAGGGCCCCTTTGATCTCAGTGCAGAAATACCCCCCCTCACATTTGGAGGGGCTGCTGCCCCGAGAACAAAAGCAGAGAATAAAAATGGTCAAATAACACATTTTCAAATGGGAAGCGTGTGTCGGCTTCCTCGAGTGGTTCTGGCACTTGTGGGGGGGGGAGAGAATGAAAAAAAAAAAAAAAAGAAAAAAAAGAGACTTTATTGAACATATAAATTTAAACTTAGTTACCGCTAACAGTTGCCTTATAAAAAGGGTCCATATAACCCACGGCAATTTTTTTTTTCCCGGAGTCCCCCGGCGCGTTTCCCAGTGCACCCGATCTCTTGGCAGAGGCGGCTGCGAGGAGCGGGGCTGGCTGCGGGCTGTGCAGGGGGAGATGTTTATTTTTCAGTCATTGTTGGCTCCCTCCCCTGGATTATTTTACTGCTGCAGATTTAAGCCCTCTACTTATTTCTGATTCTCTGGCAGCAGCTCTTTCCACGAGCACTCCCAGCTCTGTGCTTTCTCCCTTCGCTGCGTCTCGGGGTGGTGAAATTACAGGGTATGAGGGAAACGTGTAAATTATAGGGTTTATTAAAATGTAGGCGAGCGTGGCTCTCTAGGCGAAACAGATGCAGGATGGCTTGAAGTCAGCCAGCCTGACAAACTGCAGAGCAGGGGAATCATTAGAGGGGCATTTCCCGCAGGGAGAGAGGAAGCGGCCCTGGGGTGGGGGGCGAGGCTCTCCGTAAGGGAGCTGAGTCCCCAAAGCAGGGCTGCACTGGGGAGGTTTCTCCCAGCAAGCAGGATGAGGCCTCCGGGTGTACATCCCTGGTGCTGCCATCCTGCATCCCTCTCTGCCAGCCCCCAGGGGGGTCCCGGTGCTCCCTGATCCCAGAGCCTTTCCTCCTCCTCTCCCCACCCAGCCTCGCAGGCGATGATTTATTTAGGCTAAAGCATAATTCTCAGTTTATAATTTGGCTTCTCTGATATTAACCTCGGCCGCTTTTATGTTAGTTTTAAGGATGATGAAGGGACTTTTGGCGGCAGGAGAAAGCTCTCAGCAGGACCTCGGGGTTTGGGCACTGAGGCTCCATCTCGCTCTGCAAACTGGCAAGAAATGGGGCTGCTGTAGCAATACAGAATTAGGGGGAGAAAATTAGCCCTGAGTGCAGTGGCCTTTGTGCTGCCCTAGCTGCACAAAGCTGTTGTCATCCTGAAACAGAAAAACTTTCTATGGGTCCCTTCTCATCGCAGGAGCTGCCTATGCTGTGGCCCTTTGGACCATCCTTGTCACTGCTTCTCCGCAGACCCACGATTTCATGGGAAGGTTGTCTTGAATACAACTTCTCTGCCATGAGCACTGCCTTATTCCATGCCTGAGCTGTCCATATAACGGTATTTGCTTTCACAGAAACCCATTAGGAAAGTGGGCTGTGGTGTTTTAGCTGCCTAGGATTACACAGCTTGGCATAGGGCAGTGAGGATTAAAACCAGGTAGCAAGGCAGGCAGCCCTGCTCAGGCTACTGGGACGTCCTCCATGGATCCCCCATGGTCCAAGGTAAATAGTTGTAGCAGTGCTAGCTACGTTACACTGATGTTCCCCTGAGAGCTTTACCAGCCCTGCCATGCTGAAGAAGCACAGAATACCCTCTGAGCCCCAGAAAATCAAACAAAATCACACCTGTAGGGTCTTGCAACTCCCTTAGTCCTACAATATTGATTGCTCGTAAAAGATCCTGCAGTGAGAAGGCTGGAGATGTTCTCCTGTATCCATCAAATGCTTAACGTGATTGAGTCTTTTTACACCACTCCTGTTTCAATATCTCAGGGGGCTGATGAGGTCTGTATTTTTTCATTATGTTCTGTTTGTTTTGGAGAATGTCGGATCTTGGCAGAGCAGCGTAAAGCAGACAGAAAGGTTAACAAAGGAAAACATTGTTTACTAATCCCTTCGCGTGCTCCCAAAGCCTTTGAGGCAACTAAAACATGGTAATAAAATATTAATTAGTGAGTGCATTCAGGTATTCATTCAGTTTGGGGATCTCCAGCAGCCTGGTGTTTTTTAAGCACCACATAGCTGTCATCCACCGCTGCTCCTGGGTCTGAATTGGTGCCCGCCACCCCCTCAGCCCTTCCTTGATTCACGGCAGTGGCCATCAGGTGTGGCTCTCGACTCGTGGCCTGAAAGCCCACCTAAAAGCTCATCTGCTTTTCTTCCTCCTTCTTGGTTTTCAGCTACTTTGGGTTCCTCCTAACTTGGATTTTCTACTACAGTTGTTTAAGGGGAACGCGTAGAATAGGAAATGGTCCTTACGCAGCTCTGGGAGTGGAAGCGGAGACAGGTCTGGGTAGGACAGACAGCTGGATTTTAAATAACAAGGATGTGGAAGAGCTCAGGCTGGATAGTGGGAAAGGGAGAAGAGGGCAGGTCAGTGGGGAGCAGGGGGAGAGTGACTCCCTGACAAGCTCAGTTCCTCCTCTGGGGAAGTCTTGCTCTAGGCAGATGGAAGAATTGGTGAGAGCTTCGTGTTCTCATTTGGTGCGGTTTCCTAGCTAAAATGCCTTTGAAAGACAAGCAGATTTGCAAATAAAGGACTGTCAAAACCAGCTCCTCAGTTCAGATTTCTCTCCTTTTTTGAAATAGGAAGGGGAGTCGAAAAAGGCTGGTTGCTGAATGGAAATGTGCCTAACGTGATGTGGAGAGAGCTTATGCACTCAACAGTTGTATTCTCAGAGCAAATAGGGGTCTTTTGTGCTGCTTGATATTTCAGCAAAAGCTTAAGAGGAAATGAAGCAAACCCGTCTGCATTTCCAGGGGGAATTCTGCAGTGTGCATGCTGGAATATCTCCCCCTTTTCCCTTGGACTTTGTGGCTATTTTTACTTTCCCAATCCCTGACCATATGACTACTTCTGGGGTGCTCTTATTATTCCTATTGATATTTGTTTTTGATTCTTGAACATTGGCTCTTTTCCCCATTTTTAAAATGTTTTTTTGGAGACGACTAGGTTGCCTTTTCCTCTGCTGGCTCAGCCTAGGCAAAGGAGATATTTGCATAAATGTCAGTGCTTTGCCTCTGCGCTTATCTCAGCTGTACATAATTCTTCCAGTGCTCCGCTGATTTCCAAGACACGCACAACGTGGCGAGTGCAATGCTCATTCCTCGATGCAGAGGACCAGGGGAGTGGGTTCATGTGTTTGGAAACATTAGGACAGCTGGCCAGGCAGTAGCTATCAAGTGTGAGGGTGATTAACGGAACGGAGGCCTGGAGGCTGCGAGAGCAGAAGTACCGGGCTGCGGAGATGGAAGAAGGCAGGTGTCAAGTGCTGGCTCTCAGCTGCACATGGAGCTCGTGTTATTCCATGATCTAATGCCCAGGCCAGTCACCCCCTAGTACCGAGCTTAGATGTTCCTCAATTAATGAACTAAACAAAGCAAAGGTGCTAGGTGAAGAGTCGCTGGGTAAAATTGTCCTGCTAGAGCTGTAGCCGCACTCATAGGAAGTGTAGGCAATAGTCCTGACTGATGTAACAGTGAGTAAAGAGTGCACGGGGCTAGCTGTGTGCAGGAGGCAATGATAAAACAGGCGATATTTAGTGGGAGGGAGATCCTGCCTTGCTACTGAGCAGGTCTGAGCTTCTGCTGTGGGAGTCAAGTGGCTTGGATTGTTGCCTGGGCTCTCCGCTTCAGCGGGCTGCTCCTCCTGCTGCATCTATCAGCCTCTGACTTCTTGTTTCCACTCCTGCGCCAGCTTTGCCCATCTGTGTCACGTTCCAGAAGAAGGAAAAGGTCACGTAGCCATTCGTGGTTTCTCTCTCGCCTGTCTGGCTTTGCAGCAATCGCACCAAGCCCACTTTCTGCTGCTGTGGTTTTTGGGTTCGCTGTGCCACAGCAGCAGCTCTGTTGTCACGACTGTGTGCGTGAGGTTTGCTGTCTTGGAGTACAGCCGATGTGTGAACTAGGCACGAGTACTTTTTTGCAAGTGTGTATAGGCTAATACAGGTAGGCATTGTATCTTTTCTGCCTAAAAGTGGCTTGGCCTGTTGTAATGATCCCTCTCAAAATGAGCAACGTGTCCCTCTTCTGTTTGCCGCTGCGGCTTCAGTTCCTCTTACGGCCACTTGGGACGTGACATGGGTTTTATATGTGAAGGCAGAAAAGCCTAGAGGATTTTATTGTGTGAAACGGGGAGGATGGATGGAGATGGGAACCCTGAGAATTCCCAGCCAAGGATCAGAGGAGGCGCAAATGAAGCAAAACTGAAGCAGGCTATTTGAGGCAGGGGGGACTGCTGCTGGTGGGATAGCAGCAAAAGTGGTCCTGGCTTTTCCATTTGAAAGGAAGAGCGAGGATGTGGGAAGGGAAGAGGTATACGAGCCCACTGTGGGAGAGCAGAGGCTGAAAGGAGGCCCCAACATGAATTCTTCCCTTCCCACTAATGTAGAGCGTTTTCTCTATTCTGTACAGAACATGATACTCTCTTAGGAGTGACCCCCCTGACCTCCCACCTCCTGATAGGATGGCAAGTAAGTGAGTGCAAAATAAATGGCACCAAATAGACTTTTTCAAAGAGAACAAGGGAAATAAATCAGGTTATTCTGGTGCTGCATTGACAGCATGTCAAAACAACTCCCCAAAGCGTGAAACTTGGCTGGGGAATGGTAATTCCACTGCCATGATACTTGCATGCCAGATGTATGGCTTATCATCATGTCTGTCTGTCTGCCTACCTGTCTGCCTACCTGCTGTTACTCCAGGATCAATTTTTTAAGGACAAATAAAATTTGTATGTTCCTACCTCTGGTTTTGGAGCAGTAAGTGGGATCTAAATATATGAGGATTACTCAGGGAGGAAAGTCTGCTAGCTTGGAGTGGTTGGTGACACAAGATAGGAGAATAATCTGCTGGTCAGTGAGGTTCATGGTTGTATTTTACTTACTGTAGAAGTTCTCTCGCTGAGATGTGTATGTGCACAGGCAGGTGGAAGGCCCCACTCCAGGCTAGCATTACCCAGAACACCTTCCCACCTTTCTGAAGAGCAGTGACAAACAGATCTGGCAGGACAAGCTCGAGAAAACGCATTGCATCGTATTCTGCTGAGACCCAGCCTTCGTAGCACACGCAGAAAATCACTGCTCAGTAATTCCGCAAGGAAAAGGAGAAATGAAATCCAAACACGACGAACACCTCCAAGGCCTTCAGCATTGATCTGTGCTGATCACTACGAGCTGATGAACGAGGTGTAAGAAATCAGGCCAGGGAGCTCCCCACCCTCTCCTATGTGGTTCTCCGGACATACGTCGCTAAACTTGCTGTGTACAGGAGTCTTTGAGAGTGAATGCATTTGTGGATTTCATGCCTGCAAACTTCATGGTTACCCCAGTATGCACAGAATAAAGAAGGCTTAGAAATGCTGATGAAGTTAGTTAGTATACTGGAACATTCCTGTAGATTTCTATAAGTTCAGAAAAAAAATGTAAAAAATTATACTCCCTAGTAATTTCCAGGGCTAAAGGCTGAGCTCACTTCCAGTAGTGCAGCTGCTGTAAATTTATACTAATTAGCAGTAGTCTGAGTAATTTGGGGTGTAGTTAATGTTTTGGCATTGGTGCGCTTGTTTGTTTTTCTCTTTGGAGGATTAGGGGGAAATATATCTGCGCTGCACATTGGAGCTGGGAGTGGGGTTCTGTTGCTCATTTCGGACCAGATTTCCTGGCTGTGCAGAGTGTGTCTGCACAAGCAAAACTCGGGATATGGCCAAGGGCTTGTGCACAGACCCCCTGGATCCCAAGGAAGCCACAGCAGCTCGGTCCTTTGGGTATTTTGTGTTTCTGGAGACAATCCCGGTGCTGTCTGTGAGCAAGAATAGGGCTCTGAGGAGCGTGGTGTGCTATCAGCAGCACTGCTGTCACAAGAAGCACCCAGATCAGGCAGGTGTGAGCTTCAGGATGAAGCCTCATCCATAAAGTAGTCCTGATTCATAGGCATTTTTTGCCTGGGCTTAAATTTAGTGGTTTCAGACCAGTTTGCCGTGCAGGATGTCTGTCTGTCTTGTGTCTCCTTCCATTGCTGGACACTACCGGTGCCGTATCAGCACCTGTCCTACCCTCTGCACTAGGGTGTTGCTGCATGGATGATGAATTAATGATGTAACCAGGAATGAACTGAGTACAGAAATCTGTACCCATGTCACCCAGCAGGAAGCATCAGGCTGTACCACTTGATGCAGTGCTTGGTTTCGAAGGTCTGGCACTAAATAGGGATGAATCTGTCCTGGTCACCTGCTCTGCAGGAGTTGTGGAGACCCAGCCAAGGTCAGAACCACAGTGCTAAGCTCATCATGTGCATTCATCAGGGCTAAGACATCTAAAAATCAGAAAGTTTAAGCTGATTGTCTAGGCTCTCTGTGCTCTCAGTGGTTGGGTAGGGGCAAGTCAACCCTACTGCTTTAGGAGGTGTCTTAGGACTGGACAAAACACCCTCCCCAGTCTCTCTCTTGATTTCAGAGGGATCTCGGTGTAACCAGAGCATGCTAAATGCCTAGCCAAGGGAGGGTGAAGGAGGGAAGGGTCCCATGCAGCCAGCCAGTAGCAAGACAGGAGCGGAGCCCAGATTTTGTAATTTCCCAGTCCCAGGGCTTCAACCTTGTTTATTATCCTAATATCCCCCATCACCTTGGTTTATAAGCATCCCACTTCAAATAAAAGAGAGGAGAGGTGTCACACGTGACTTCGCTGCGTGCGCAGTTCCCTCGTAGTTTGATGTCAGAGCCCTGCTACTGGAAGGTAAGGGAGGGGTGACAGCACGGGGAAGGACCACCTGCATCACCAAGCACAGGCGCTCACAATTACAGGTGACCATGTAATAGCCGCTTAATCCAGAAGGGTCTCCAGAACATCCACTGCATACGCTGCAGGCCATAAAACACTTCCCAACACCCTATAACAAATTTAAGACCCTTAGTACAAAAGACCAAAAGCCACAAAAACTCTAACATGCAGGAGAGATCAAGGGCATTGCCAGTGTCCCAGGTCCCGGCAGTAGCAGGGAAATTGTTAGGTGAAAATGTCCAGATGATCTTAGGAAGTGGACCATGGCCCACCCTACAGAGGAAAGCAAGAAAACCTTACCAGCCCCTGCCAAATCTGACCCGAGGGGAAATTCTTTCCTGAATACAGGCCAAAACCCAAAGTAATTGCACATGTACTCTTTAAAAATGGATTTTATTTAGGAGAAACACATTGTCATCATCATCCTGTAAACTGCGCCAAATGTGCACTAAGGACTTCCCGTAGAAGTAGAAATTGAAAGGCTATTTTATTTTTTTTTCCTGCAGAAATGCTGCAATGAGTAAGGTGGCTCCATCCCACCACAACCTGGCTGGAGGCCCCTCTGCAGGTACCCCAGCTAGCTCGGGGGAAGAGGCATTGCTCAGCTGGAGCTGCTTTTTTCTCTCGCCAGGGTCCCCTGACAGGTAGGGTATACTGGATTTATGGCTTACAATCAATCTCAGCCTTTTGAAAGGATGACAAAGCTTTATGGAGGGTTTACTCGAGGTCCTGGCCTGAGGAACCCTGCTTGGTGTTGGTACATCTGCAGTGGTGGATTCTGCAGAGTGCAGCTCCTCTCTGCCTCCCACAAAATTTTCTGCGATGCACAGGGCTTGTAAAAGTCTTAAGTGCCACTTAAATCTAACTTAGGGATACTGAAGGACCTGTTCTTAAGGCAAATTTGCTTCTGTTTCCTGCAGTCCCAACCCAGTTCCTCTTTTTTTCTTCTCTGTGATTTGACTTTCCACTCTTGGTTATGGCAGTAATTGCAGCGAGAGCTATCTAGGCTGCAGTTTAACCACGTCTGTAGAAGCATACAGATTTTAAAGCATTTCCTAGGAAGGCTTACCCAAATTAAAGGGCTACTGAGTATCCAGCATTACTAATATAGCCAGCTATATGTTCTAGATAGAGTCAAGACCGGTGCTGGGAAGGCACGGGCAGATGCTCCCTTAATCTCTTAGCTCCTAAGCCACCATTTTATGAATGGGACCACCATTCTTCAAAGCAGGGCCCAAAATTGGACAGAGCCATTGGCCTTGAACTTTCCGAGCTCCTGACTGGTGTCTTAGGCACAACTACCCTTACCAGATGTGGGGATCAGTGCTGACATGACCAGCCTGTGCCCAGAGCTCACCAGGGAACCCCTCTGGGACCACCTGCGAGCATGGGACGTGTGCTGGCCCCAGGTGTAATAAGGACACTTATGCACTAGGGACTGCACAGACACCACCAGGCCAACTCAGGAGCTACCCAACGGGACAAGCCACAGCTCTTATGCTCGGGGTTATGGAAAGCCATCAGGGCTGTAGGTATTTGCAACCCACTGGTATTGAAGTGGACACCTAATTATTGATTGTATTGTGATTTTGGCAATGTGTGCAGGGGGCTGATATTTCCAGTGCCTCGGGTGCTGTGAGCACTCCCTGGCGCAGCCGTGGGACAAAAAGCTGGGGACTCCCACAGGGTGAGGATGCAGCCCCAGTGAACATCTTCCCTGCTTCATCCTGTTTTAGCTTTGCCCCCAGGATGGTGGCTCGCAGGCAGCCTGGGCAGGGCTGTGGTTTGTGGTCCAGCAGCATGCTTCTCCTCCAAAATCTGCTGGCAGAGGCAGTGCTGTGAGCAGCAGTGGTGCTTTCAACGTGCCTGGCTGCCTGGTGGTGATTCTCTGAGACAGGAGATGAGTTCAAGATGAGACACAACTTCACGGCTCCTCCTGGCCCCCAGTCTGCTCGCGGTTGGCATCCAGGGCCAGCTTCCTTCTGAATTCACTGTCAGGATGCTCAGGCTGGCTGCTGAGCAGGCTGAGCTTCCTGGCAGCTTGGCTTAGATGGGAGCCTTGCTTCAGGCTCCCTTCTCGTGCCTGCTGAGAACCAGGAGCAGCACCATTCTGCTCAGAGCTGCGGCAGGAGAAGGTGTGCCAGCCCTCCCAGCCCACATTGCCCTGCCTAGATCCCACCAGCTCTTCCCTTGCCCAGCCAGTTTTCATGGCAAAGCCAAAAATGACAAGATTTAATGACAGCTAAGCCATTACAGTCAAAGAGACAAGTGTTGCTGAGTGTTGACATCAATATTTTTAATAGGAGGATTATATATGTGTGTGTGTGCACGTGTGTATTTGAAAAGAGGCTAAAAGCAAAAGTCAGTGTTAAGTACAAGCAAGCATGAAAGAAATAAAAATAGCCCGGGTTGGACTGGGTGAGGAGAAGAGGAGGTCGCACTATTTCCGTTAAACGTGACATTTACATGGAGGGTGAACTTGAAACTTTGACAGGACTGTGCACATCCCCTCCAGAGCCTGCTCCTGCAGAGCAGCCGCCACACAGTTTCCCTGCTGGTGATCTCTTGTTAATTAGTGTGCTCCTCTTGGGTGTGGGGAAAATTGAGGGAGAAGAGGGATCGTGGGCTATTTTCTGAAATTGTCACATCAGAATCAAACTGCTCTGCTGCTGGGGACTTGATTTTGGAAGTGATGCGCTCTTCATTCCTCTCTGTGAGAAAAAGTGTTAAAGGACATGCTCAAATGCCACCCATTTTTATGAAGACCCATGAAAGCTGGTTTGGCTTTGGGGTATTTGCCTGGACTTTAGAAGGGTTCAGTTCCTCCATGTTCAGCACCTGCTGAGCCTCAAGGCTGGATCTGGATCTCGCTGTGGGTCCCCAGTCCCTGGGGCCAGACCCTTGCCTGTTTCCATGGGGTTTGTATTGCTCCCAGCCACAGAGTGGCCAAGGGGAACCTGAGCATCATCATCTTCTTCCAAACCACCGCAGGGAAAGCACACATGAGAAACAGAGTGACAAAAAGAGTGAACATACAGTTCTCTGTACTTCCTGATGAAAAAAATAGAAACCAAGAAACCAAACCCACCCAATTTCCTCTTCTCTGTGATTCCAAGAGGACAGTTTGATGCGGTGAGATGCGTTCGGGCTCTGCCGAGTGGGGTCATCCTGCTGGTGTTGCTGGAGTTGGTCTATCCAGGGCAGCCCCTGGTGCTTCCCCGCACCCTGTGTGGCTGTAACCCCAACCCAGCCGGCTGGGCAGAGACCTTGGCAGGCATTAATAACCCAGGGAAGGTTCCTGCTGCTGCGGCCAGAGCAGGCCTTGCTGTGCTCTGAGTCCCGCGCCAGTCATAGGGGTCAAGCTAATGTTGACACTGGGCCCTTTGATTGTGCTTGATTCATGTGCGTACACCACTGGTAGGTCAGATGGGCCGTTAATCCCCCATCCCTTCCCCCTTCCCCAGAAAAAAGAAACAAAAAAAAAGGAAGGAAAATGAGAAATAAGTTTAGCGGGTGACTTCCCGGCTCACTTCGAGGCTTGTGATGTGAGTTGGCTGCAAGGTCTGAGTGTTTAGGATTGAGGGTGTTTTCTCTGTACTTTGGGTTTTTTGGTAGCCTGGTGATTGAAAAGCATGGGAGGAGAAAAGTGGAGCTGATGTGAGCCGGGGAGCCAGGTCTGGCAATGCCTCTCAGGGCTGGGTAGTGGCTGCCGAGCCCTATGGCGGGCCTGGGGATGCAAATGGAGATTCAATTCATATTTACATTTCTATTTAAATTCATGTTTTTTTTTTTAAATTTCTATTTAAATTCTGCACCCGGTGGGCCGGAGGAGGCAGAGTCGTGCAAAACAGCACATCCCCACCTATACATAAGAGAGCTTTAGCCCATTCATTTCCTTTCTTTGTGATTTTTTAATTAATTTATTTAGTGTTACAGCTGATGAAACAAATCAGGTGTCACAGGGAGCCCCCTTAGGCAGTTTACAGTCTCCTTCTGCTAGGACACAGGGTGCTGGGGCAGCCCTGAGGTGGGATTTCTGCGGGGGTCGTCGGGCTGGGAAACTCCGAGATGGGGCTGGAAATGGGGGGGCCAGGGCCCTGACACCCCCTTCGAGGGCTGAAAATAGCCAAGCCCCGGGCTGGGGAAGCTGGTGTGGGCAAATGCCCAATTAGGGAATCTTTGTCAGATTCGGGCAAGCCGAGATAAGTCTCTTTTATCAGCCTATAAAAATACCACTTTCACTTATCTGGAGCTACCTACGCCGCGCAGCTGCGGGAGGGTGGGGAGAGGAGGGGTTACAGACGGGCTTGGGGGGGTTGCAAAACCGTTTTGTGCTCCCCAGCGAGCCTTCTTCCCCTCCTCTTCCTCCCCTCGCAGAGGTGCCTGGGCACGCGTGGGCTCGGGTCCCGGCACGGAGGGCATCCCCCATCCTTTTCCCTTTTATTTTTCCATTCCCCCTCAAGCATCACGCTCCGGCTGAGCCCGCGCGTGCTTAGGGCAAGGTTCCGGGGATCCCGTGGGGCACCCATGGGTGGGCGTGAGCCCACTGGGAGGGGGGCACCCATGGGTGCGGGTCCGTACCAAGAACCCCTCTTCGGATGTGTAGCTGTTGGCTGGGTGCCCAACCATGAACGCATTTTTTTTTTCTTTCCCTTTTTTCTGTTTCCGTAGAAATTCTCAGCTCCCTGCAGCTGGCACCCCGAGGCCAAGGGGCTCTCAGCCGTCCGTCTGTCCGGCCGCTGGCTGGCTGCAGGCACGGGGAGGGGGGGGGTGGAGGTTTAAAAAAAAAAAAAAAAGGCATCGTGCATCTGGGCGAGATCCGCCCTGCACGCATCTCCCCAGGAATACCCACACGCAAACAGAGGATCAAGACGTGGAGAGAGTGCTAACATGCATTCCTACTGTGGGAAAACATGCTGCACTTTGATTATTTTCTCTGTGGTTTCCAGTCTATTTGGGCTGGAGGAAAACGATCAGATACAGCGTGGAGGGGGGAAAAAAAGGTCAGGCGTCTAAAGCCAAATGACTGCTTTCGAGGCTTTTTAGGGGAGAGTGTCGGTGGAGGGAAAAGATGATGGAAAAGGCGGGCATAAATTCGGTTTGGGGTTAAAATCCCCTAGTCGGGTCTGCCCAGGTGGGGCGTCTTCCTCGCCCCTTATCCCCTCGGGGTGTGTGTGTGGGGGGGGGACACGAAAATAGCCCCTTGCTATTTTTTTTACGGCAGAACAAGCAAAGCCGGCTGGCATAGGCAAGCTCAGAGCCGCTCCACGGAGGTCCCCACTGTCGCGGGGAGGGCTTTTGCTAAATTTTGGCCATCGGGGCTGGAGGGTTACACCGGGGAGAAGCGCTTCTCTTCGGATTTGGGCAGGCAAAACTTTGCACGGGAATTTTTTCCTACCCTCTTTCGAGGAATAAACGCCGTCCCCGCCGCGGGTGGGACGCGGAGGCTGGCAGCGGGGGGACACGGGGAAGGGGCAGCCCCCGGGGCAGCCTGTCCCATCGGGCCCGTACCTTTCGCACACATTTGCTGGAAGGGCTTGGAAATACTTTTCCAAATATAGCCCCGGAGCGGCCGTTCCCCCCGCCCCGGCCTCCCCCCGATGCCCTTCACCAGCGCAGCCCCCCCCGGGCCGTGCCCGGTAGCCGGGGGGGAAAGCCGGGTAGCCGCAGGGGTCGAGCCTCCCACGCAAAACACGCGTGGAAAGTCGCCGAGCCCAGCTGCTCTTCACTTTCCCTGGGAAGTGGGTTATTTTATTTATTTATTTATTTATTTTGGAGGAGGAGAAGGGGATGCTGCGGTCCCCACGTTTGATTTTTCGGGTCCTCCCCCCCCCCCCCCCGCCGCTGTCACCTCCTCTCCCTTCCTTCCCAAAGCAGGGCACCTTCCCCGCCTGCCGTGATACCCACGCAGCGGAGGGCCAAGAATTTCCTCTCGTAACCACGCGGCCTAACCAAAACCTGGGAAATTCCACCCAAAATTCCTTGGAGAAAAAAGGGGCGCAGTGCTGGTGTGGGGGGAACGCCCGAAGGAAGCGCTCAGCTCCGGGGCTGGGGGGAGGACAGAATTTTGGGGAGAGAGCCCCCCAGCACTGTTCCTGCCCCCGAGGGGGGATTTTGGTGGATTCCTCCCATTTTTGGACCACTGATGCCCGTGTGGTGGGGGACAGCGAGGGGACAAGGAGGGGACAGCGCTTCTCACCTCTGCCGGGGGAACCGGGGGGGCTGAACCCCCTGCCAGCACCTGGGGGGGGGCACCCCTCCCGGGGAGCCTTCAAAGATCATTTTAGCAGTGTGTTTCGTTGTTATATTTATATATATGTATTTTTTTTCCATTATGAAAGGCTCTGCCTGGGTTGTTTCTCCCCCATCACGTTTTTATAGTGAGATCAAGGACAAGCTTGTTGCGTTGTGGTGGCGGGTCGTTAGGTTCCACCCCCCCACCCCCCCTTTTTTTTTTCTTTTTCCTAAACTCTCATCGGGGTAAAGCTCTAAGAAGTTTGCGGTTCGCCCGGTGCAATTAAGAGGGAGAGGGAGCGAGATCTTGATTGCTTCTGCTCGTTCGGATCGCTTCGGAGGCGGGGGGGGGGTGGGGGGGTGGAGAGGCGGGCGGGAATTGATTTTAGATTTCTCTTTTATGTCGGGTCTGGTTTCTGGTGATTAAATTTCTCTCTTATGTGGACTGAACCTACGGATAACTGATTAATAACATGCCACTTGGCGCCAACACGGGGTCTCGAGGCCTTTAATCGGCAAGATGCACAAGAGAACAGAGAGAAACACAGAGCAGGACAAACTCCACCAACTATTTTAGCCTGCTGTTCTCTGCCTCGGCGGATTTTTTTTTTTTCATCTATTCAGTATTTCCTGCTAAACTCGTAAACTTTATTTGATTTACAGCTATTTCATGAACCTGCTTAAACTAACATGTGTTCCGTCTTGTCCAACTGAATCATAAAAAACAATCTTGGATCCAAACGAGTTTTTTTTTTTTTTTTTTTTTTTTAAGAAACGAGTTATTAATGACAGAAAATAGGCATTGTCTCGAACGGCGGCTGCTCCGGCCTCCGGGGGCCGGCAGCCGAGGGGGGAACCGGGCTCGGAGCCGCAGGTAGCGCCCGGGCTCTCGGCTCCAGCGACGGAGGGCTTTGCGCGGAGATTCGAGCTCTTTTCTTTATTTTTTTAAAAATTATTATTATTATTCCAAAGCATAAAATATTTATTCTTTGGAAATGAACGGTTTCCAAGCGCATGGCACCCAAAAAGTGCTCTCGGGCTGTGCTGGCAGCCTGCAGATGCACGGGCGAGCAAGCAAAGGCACCCGGCTGCCTCCAAAAACTAGCTGCCGGGCACAAAAGGAGCTGCTGATATTGTCTCAAACACGGGAAAACGTCCTTTTTTGGGGTGTGTACATCCACCGCTACACCTAGACCAAAACAGACAAGCACGTACCCAGCTTGAACGCTTAATATAGGTGAAACAGGTATAAATATATGGCGATGTATATTCTCTCTCTATATATTATGTACGTATAGGTGAGCACGCAAGTATGTGCACGAAATCGGCTTCACCCAGCCGAGTGCCACCCTGAGCAGCTCTTTGTACCTAGTCGTTCAGCCCTGTTCCTTAACTCTGAAGGGAGAAAAACCCCTTGGGGACAGCGACCTGCAGCCCCCAGCCCCCAAACCCATTTCGGTGCCGCAGCGCAGGGCCCTGAGATTTACAGATCGCGGCCTCATCCAGCCTTTGCACAAGGGGCAAGGCTATGGAAGGGGGAGGAAAGGTTCGTTTTCTCCTGCTCTCTTCATTCTGTGAATATTTCACATTATTATTATTTATATTATTTACTATTATTATTATGCTACTAACGTTAGCTGGAGAGCACCACCACCACCAAACCGTCCCATTTAGGAGCCGTTTGGGTAACACATAGGAGCTGTATTTTCACCGCGAGGACAACGCGGATTTGAGGGATGCCCTCTCCCCCCTTCTGAAGCCGGTTCCCAGCCGCTGTCCCCGGGATGGGAGTGGGGTTGGGGACCGCAGCCGCCTTTCTGAGTGCTGGGGAGGGGTTTCAGACCCTAAAACGCGTGGGGGTCCCGTTATTATCAAGGATGCCTTCAGCCAGGCTTGGCCGCGCTTTCGCTCTGCGTTATGTAGGGCAGGGGAAAGAAATGGGACGGGGACGGGGAAAACGAGGGGAAACGGGGAAAGGGAGAAAGAAGGCGAGAGGGAACGGAAAGGGGGAGAGGGGGAAAGAAGAAAAAAGTGTTGGGAAGCAAGGGAGGGAGAACACGTGGCGGGGCGAGGGCGCTGCGCAGTGCCCCGGGTGCTGTCCCCGCTCCCGTCCCTTGTCCCCCCCGGGGGCCGGGGCCGCGCTGGGGCACGGGAGGGGACGGATGAAGCTGGCAGGTGGCCCTGGGGTGGCCTCGGGCCCCTTCTCCCCAGCCCATCCTGGGCCATCCCGCCCCCGGCTCCCCCGCCAAGGTCATTGCAAGATCACTTTCAGCGAAAGGCACGGGGCGCTGAAGACTTTCCCCCTCTTGCCCCCTTTAGCTTTCTTCCCAGGGCGAGAGTGAGGCCTTATCTTCTTTTATTTTCTCCTTCGGCCCGAGATAAAGCCCTGATTGACACCCTGTTTGGCGATGGCAGATTAGCGTTTCTATTCTGGCATCAATAACGCGCCTCGCTCCATCGGGACGCATTGATTGGGGCGGGGAGGGGGATGCTGAGCACCCCGTGCCAAAAAGTCATCCCCGTGCTGGCTCCCTGAAAAGGGGGAAAATGGGGAAAAAAAAGCCTATTCCCCCTTCCCTGGGCTGCACTGTGCGAGCAGAAAAATCTGGGGAGAGGGCCGAGCCGCGGGCACCCCCCGGGCTGCAGTTAAAATGCCTTTTTGGAGGCAGAGAGGGCTGGGAGAATGGGTGCCTCTTGCTCCGGGGATACTCCTAGTCTGATTTTGGGACCCCTTCACCTGCTCCCCGGGTGCCAGCTGGGACCTGCAGGGGGGAAAAAGGGGAAAAAAGGGATTTCCATCCCACGGGCACGCGTGGGAGGCAGCGCTGGTGCCTGCACAGCACCGCGTTTTGCAGCCCTGCCTCTGCCCCGCTGGTTATTTTTCATTTTCGTCAGTGTTTTAAAGCCTGGACTTTTCCTGGGAAATTAATGGGCTGGGGGGAGGGGATGTTTTTTAATTGCAAACATTTTTTTTTTTTTTAAACAGTAAGAAGGGCGGGAAGAAAGACCCGAAACCAGAAACTTTTAAAGAAAAATGCTGTTCACCTGTAATAACGAAAAATCAAACAAAAAGCTCGACCCAGGTATCTACGCCGAAGGGTCTTCTAAGCGCAGAAATTCTCGACCACCGAATATATGGTTTTGCAGTGGAAACAGTGACACGACGAGAACCGCGTTTGCGTTACTTTGAGACAAACATCTTCCTGACGAACCCTCAAATCAATAGAGCGAGCCACTGCCCAAAAAAAAAAAAAAAAAAGGCGGAGGGGGGGGAAGTGAATGGACCGAAGTGCTTAAGTACTTCCAGAGAAGATGATTATTTTAAATACTTGTTTTCTCCCAGGTGCGTATTTCGCCAAAGAGGGTATGAGGCCAAAAAAAAAAAAAAAAAAGAGAGAAATAAAAAAGGGGAGAATTGGTCGGAGAGAAGTAAATTACCTAAAAATGGAAAAAATATATTCTTGCTATTGGGGAGCTGGAAAAAAAAAAAAAAAAGGGAGTTAGAGAGCCAAAAATGCCGCAGTATATAGGTTTTATAAGCTCCGAGGCGGTCAGCGGCGCGCTGCCCCGGCCCTGGGCAGGGGCGCTCCCGGGGAGCTGCGGGCGAAAGGCTCCGGGCTGTGGTGCGGCCCCAAAAAGTGGCTTTAAAGGCAGCGAACAGGGCTGGGGGGGCGAGTTCACGCTCGGCACTATTTCTTACTGCTGACACCTCGACCCCACTGCAAGCCGGCACCCCGGCCGTGCCCCCCTGCCTCCTCCTCTCCAGGGTAAAACCCGCCAGGAGAAACCTCGGAGGCCCCCCCGCCACCCTCTGAAGGCGGCGAGGAGGCAGGGGGGCTCCTCCAGGCTCCAGCCATGCCACCCACAAAAGCGGGGTCTCCCCGCGGTCTGCGACCCTCGGGAGCGGGGAGGCCGGGCCCGGGTTGAGGGGGCCTGATCCTGCGCTGGTGGAGAGGAGCTGAGCGAGCTGGGGGGGGGGGGGGCTGAGAGGGCTCCCCCACCCGGCCACGCACTCCCAGCCCACGCAGGTAAGTGCCCCCGTGAGGGGATGCTCGGGGGTTTCAGCGAGTGCGGGAACCTATAGCGCCTATGGATCAGTGTATAGGCGGTGCACGCACATCTGTCCTCTCCCCTGCTTTTTTTTTTTTGGGTGTGCACGGCTTTGCACGCACTCTGGGAAGCGAGCAGCGGGATCCAAGGGGGGGGGGAGGCGGATTTCTGCTTGTGCTCACCCAAAATGCGTGCGGGAAATATAGGTGGGAATAGAAAGAGTCCCGCGTGGGTAGCGGCTCGGGCAAGGGGGGCTTGCACACGCGTAAATGCTGCTGTGTGCGTGTGCACGGTGGCCTCGTTATTTGCACGTGTGTCTTGGCGATGCGCGTGTCCGAGCATCCATGCAGCACTTATATTCTCTCTCACCGATGTATTTCTGCACGCGTGTGCGTCCCACGTGCAGCCTCCATGTATAAAATTCGCATCAATTCTTTACCGAGGACACGGCCCCGTGCCAACGTGGTTTATTTTTTTGGCAAACCGCGCGTGTGTTCGCCCCCGGGCGTGCGCGCACACTTCTGGGTCACATATATATATATATAGATAGATAGATATAGATATGGGCTCCTATATGCTGCCGTTCCGCTCCGAGTGCATGGGTTTGGCCCGCATAGGGCCGCGATTGCCGGCCCCGAAGCAGCGGGGCAGGCTTTGCAAAGGGCACGGTCGTCCCTAGGCTGCCGGGGGGGGGTTCGCCATCCCCACCCCGCTCATTTGTTCGGGTGTCCCCAGCTGAGGGCCGTGCAGGGCAAATCGGGGCCGGGTGGGGGGGGCTTCTCCTCCCCGACCCCCTTTTTTGTTTTTTGGCCATCCTTTCCGCTGCTTTTTGCCAGGGCCTGCTTCCCGAGGAGCCCCGGGTGTCGGCAGGGCTGGGGGGGGCCCTTTTTGGGAACACTTACCCGGCGTCCAGATCCTGCAGCAACTTCTCGTTCTTCCTTAGGTGATGCTCTTTATTTTCTCTCTCCCTATTTCTCCTCCTCCTCTTCCTCCTCCTCTCTCTCTTTTTTTTTTTTTTCTGTTGGAGGAAAGAACGGTTTAAGCATCTTTGGCGAAATGTTTGCTGCAAGCTGCCGCGAGTGCATCGCAAAAATCCCCGCAGGTTAATAGGAAAGGCGCTGGGACGCGGGGAGCGCCGCGGCTCCTCTGCAGCCACTGGCTGCGCTGGAGGGATTTGGGGGTTTGGGGCTTTTTTTTTTTTTTTTTTTTTTCCCTTCGCTTGTCAATCTCATTTGGCAAATAATCGCCTCGATTTACTACTTTTTTTTTTTTTTAATCACAGCAAATAATTGGTTCCCGAAGCACGCTTGAATCTGTGCAAATAACCAGGTTATCATTTACTATATATAGCCCAGAGTGTTTGCTTCCAGAGGCGCCTGAGCATTCATTTGACAAGTTTCCTGCTCACTCTAATAGCTTTCCCCCCCCCCCCCCCCCCTTAAAAATTAGGCTGAATAATGCCAATGCCGTTGGATTAACCGGGCTGCTCCTGATGAAGCGGGAGCTTTGCTACTGGTTTCCCCTTTTTCCGCCCCAAGAAGGAGTGGGTTTTCCTGGAGTTTCCAGAGACACGATGCCTGCTTGGGTGATACACACACATATATAACACGCACTCCGTCACACCCACATGTATACATGTGCGTGCATTGTGTGTCTTATATATTCATGTCTATACGTGCACTCGCATCTATATGGGGAGGGTGTACACACGCAGAGGAGCACGGCCAGCCTCAGCGTACTGTGCGTTGCGCCGAATGGTTTCTTGGAAAAAAAAAAAAAAAGAAAGGAAAAAAAAAGAAAAAAAAAAGGAATCTCACTGATAGGGCTTTAAAAGAGGAGAATAATACAAATTAACCTTCCATTACTGCTGCAGTCAACCATGACAGAATAGGCCAGTTGCGTGGTTGGTGACGTCTCCGTGTCCTATAGGAGCAAAGCTCGTGAGATAGCAGCTATCGCCTTGAACTCTCTTTATTTTATTGGAGTATGGCTGGTAATAAACAGTAATATTTAATTTGTCTGAGACCACAAATCGGCTTCTAGCTGGAAGGCTCCTTTGCCTTGACATTACAGTCCTAGAGAGCCTGGACTTGCGGTCCTTTTCCCAGCTTTTTTTTTTTTCCTCCTTCTTCACCCCCCCCAACCTGCAGACGGAAATAAATTCGATTTATTTGCATCGTTTTCAACTTGTCTTCAAGGTGTTTGAGAGCTAGTGTGGCATTGGAGAGGTGAGTGCTTGCTTTGCGCTAGCAGTGCTTTCAGGCAGCGGGCAGCAGCCGTGCTCCTGCAAACTTCGAGATTTACACTTTTCCCTTTCTTTCTGGCGAGGGGAGGGAAGGTGGTGTTCTCTCTCGCTCCCAGCTGCGGGCAACCTTTTTCCCTTGCTGCTCGGATTTATTTTTTAAGGAGAAAAAAAAATAAATCTCGGGTTGGCTGGCTATTTGGGGAAGCTTCCCTCAGCAGCCGTTGCTTCCCCCTCGGCCCGGCTTTCCCCCAGCCTGGACGGGAGCTGCTACTTTTCTTGTTTTTTCCCCCAATTTGCACCTTTCCGAGGGGCGGCCAGGCAATGGAAGGGCTCCTCCAGCCCTCGCCGTGCCCGCACCCAGGCCGGGGCTGCGGCACCCGCGGGGGAAGACCCGCCCGGTTTGCTCCCTCGTTTGTTTGTGTTTGGAAGGGCTCCACGGCTCGTTTCCCTCTAAAAATAATGAAATATGGGACTAGCTTTGTTCTGTTTGTTTAAGTAGCGTTCGCTGGCTAATTCTCTGCGGCTACAAGTGCAGTTATTTTATTATTCTGATTTGCAACCGTTTAGCGTGCGCTGGGTCTCCTCGAGTCGCTGTGGAACTGGCGTGCGCCCGGGGAGGGTTTGGGAGATGCCAAATTTACACCTACACATGCCCCCCCCCCCTCCCCGGAGCCTCTGACCCCCGCGGACTTTGCGCCTGGTGCCTTTTTATTTATTTTTTTGCTCACCTCCAACTTTTCGGGGGGCTGCGGCGTTATCGCGCCCTGCGAGGGCTCGGAAAAAGGCTCGATTTGCTGAAACTTCGGCGAAATGCACGAGAAATGTCCGAGAGGGAGAAAAGAGCGAAGGTTTGGGGGGGGGGGGGGGGGGCGAGGAGAGGGTGGGGGAAGGAGGAGGAGGGTGGGCAGAGCAGATCTAAACCATGCCATTTATTCCAAGTCTTATCAAAAATCCGACTCGCCAATCTGGTTCTCTTCAGGCTGCAGAATGCGACAGGGAGGCTGTTTACCCTGCGCTGACCTATTCAACTTTACCCTCAAAATAATACATTAAAAAAAAAAAAAAAAAGGAGAGCGAGGAGGGAGAGAAGGAAGATGCAGATAAAGCCACATCCCCGCTCCTCGCTGACGGCTTGATTATTTGAGCACAGCGGAGGCTCCGGGGGCTGCGGCCCTCGGCCGGGCAGCGGGGCGAGGAAGAGGATGGAGAAGGGCTCGAGGGGGTGGAAAGCTCAAGGGGTCCCCCCTCGGCTGTGTTTTAGCCCCACTTCTCCGTGTTTCATCCCTTTGGCCAGGTTAGGAGAGTCCACTCGGGGGACATCTCCCCCCCCCCCATACACATAAAAAATATAATAATAATTAAAAAAAAAAAAAGGCCTCTGTGAGCAAAGCTGGAGATGGGCACAAATCCACACCTCCAGGCTGCCTTTGAGGGCAGGGGGGGCCGGGGGTGGTGTGAGGTTAGCGGAGCCAGCGATTTATTTAAAGGGGTGAGGGAGGAGAAGGGGGGGTGGATGGTTGGGGGGGGGGGGGTGAATATTCCCAGGCGCTGAATTTTCTCTTTGGTTGGGAGAGATGGATGGAGGAGGGAGGGAGGGAGAGGAGGTAAGGCAGAGGGGGAGGGCTGCTGGGGAGTTTGGCGATTGTCTTTGTGCCTTGTTCTTGTTTGCCGGCCAGAAAAATAGGCTGGAAAAAAAGGAGCTTTGGGGGGGAGGGGGCGGGAGGGAGGGCTTGGGGGGTGGGGGGGTGGGGAGGAAGAAGAGCGAGTCTCTTCGGAGCAGGATCCCAGCTGGTTGGCCAACGGGGCCCGGCACTTGGCGAGCGGAGCTGGACGAGCCCGCGGCACCTCCGCGCTCCGCGCAGCGCCCTGTAGCCCAGCGCGCCCCGCTCCGCGCAGCCCCTGCCCGCCCGCCCGGAACTTTCTGCAAATTGCTTTTTTATTATTATTATTATTATTTATTTTTAAAGGAGGGTGCTCTTTTTCCTCTCTTTCGTCCCCTCCCTCTTTTTTTTTTTTCCTTAAATTATTAGTATTTTTTTTAATTATTATTGCTATTTTGAGGAGGGGGAGTAGGAAGAGTGGGGTGGGGAAAACTGTCTTCCAGAGCAGGCTGAGAAAAGGGGTGGGGGTGGGGGCTTTATCTTGGTCTCAGGATCCTTTCTAGTGCGTCTGACAACCTGGAAGTGTTTGGAGAGAGCAGGAGAGAGAGAGAGAGAGAGAGAGAGAGAGAGAGAGAGAGAAGCAGGCAAGCAGCTTGCGTTGGATAGATCTTTTTCTTCCAGGCTGGGTTTTCACATGCTGATCCGCAAATAAATAAATAAAAGGAAATATGCACACGAGAAGCCTGATCCCATTGTAATTTCCATTGCCAAAGGGGAAAATATACACATACATATATATATGGAGATGCATTGATTGCATGGAATTCAACAAGCAAGGTAACAGCTCTTCCATTGCCATGTATGTCCGTCGGTGTCTGTAATATGTGTGTGTGCGTGCGTGTGTGACCGGGAGAGAGCGAAAGTGCCTGGCTGGGGTCATTGTTTTACACAAATTGTCTGTGCCGAGCCTGCAAGGCCCCGGGAGCCGCGGGGTGCGGGGGGGGGCCGCTCTCTGCAGCGCTCCCGGGGCTGGCTGGGGGGCCTGGGGGGGCCGCGGCGTACGGGGCGAAGCGAGCACAGGCTGGAACAAAAGGCTTAGGGTGTTTTTTTTTTTTCTTTTTTTTTTTTTTCTCTCTTTATTGCAAACCCACTTGGTGCTACTTTAGCAAAGCGAGATGCATTTTTCATACAGCCGCCGCGGCCTGGTTCTGTCAAGCTCCATTTCTTCTCAGAAGCTCTTTAAAGGGGAAAAAATTAGAAGCCGCGGCTCGCCAATTGCTCCGAGTTGGTGGGTTATTTTTTTTGACCCCCCCCCCCTCCCTCCCCGATTATTATTATTATTTTAAAAATCTGTTTAATTATGCCTGGACCCACCGACGTGCGGAGCGCTGCACAGAGGCTCGCTGGAGCCGGGCTCCCCATGGCTGGGTCCCTCTTTGTTTTAATAAAACATGCTTTTTTTCCATCGCCCTCCACTGAACTTTGCCGGCTCGGGGGGAATAAGGGATCGGAGCTGGAGGGAAATCGATTAAAAATGAGTAGCTGGGATTTCCGAAGCTGCACCAGGGGGAAAAAAAATAAAAAAGGAAAAGAAAAAGAGGGGGGGGAAATTGAAAGAAAAAGGGAAAAAAAAACCAGCTCGGGAAAAGAGGAGGAGGGGAAGAGAAAAGCCTTACATGGTCTCTGTCTCGGGAGCTTCGGGGCTGCCCCGGAGCCCGTGCGATGTGCCCAGCCCGGGGCCCTGCTCCCGCTGCCGGCCGCGCACTTTCCGCGCACTTTGCGCGGTTTTGCTTTGCCCTGCAGCCCCCGAGCGCAGCCCGCCTGCCTGCGGCGTTGTGGGAAAGGAGCATCGGGAAGGGCGGGGGGGGGCACGGCCGGTGCTGGGAATGATCTTCGGCTCCAGAGGTGCGGACCCGGAGTCCCTTCGCTTTTTGTCCTTTTAAATTATATATGGTGTATGTATAAATTGCCCACCACTAGCAGGGAAGATCATTTTCTCTCCCGCCTCCCCCCCCCCCCCTTCCCACTCCCAATTTTCCTCTACATTTAAAGGAGAATTGCCATTTTATTTTTATTTTAAAGGTTTTTACGTATTGTTGCAGGGAGAAGGAGAACTCATTTCAGACCATTCTCGTGTACTTAAAAACAATATTGTCTCCATATGGTTGGCCTTTCAAAATTGAATCCTCTTCTTTGAAACATGCGAGAGATATTTTTTTTAAGCTGCTAAAACTCTAAACTCCTTAAGAACAAAAAAAAACTAACAGATAATTCAAACGCTTTTATCTTTTTTTTTTTTTTTCCTCCTGCTTTGAAACTTTTGCCATTCCTGATGGAGCCTTTAAAGCTCCATCAAAATACTGCCTTTAAAACCCGCCGTTGTTACTCGCATCGGATGTAAGCCGTATTTTTTAAGCTCGGTTTTCTCTGCTGGTGCAGTTTTACTCGCGTTAGGGCTTTGCTCGCTTCAGCCCCGAGCGCAACCCGCGTCCCCAAGCCTGTACGCAGGTTACCTTGTACGCTACCTGGGCCGATGGATTTACTTGCACTTTTATTTTCCAGTCGTCTCGTCCATCCGACGCTGCTTGTCTTGCAACTGTTCGGGCCGGGGGTGTTGGGTTTGGGGACGAATAAACGTTTTTTTTTTTTTTTTTTTTTATTCCCCCAGAAAGGTCGCGCTTCGCAGGGGTGCAGGGAGTTGGGTTTTCTTAGAAAATGGGGTCACACAAACGGCATCACGTTTCGGGGGCATTTGCCTGGTGGCAACCAAGCTTCTTCTCCAGGGGCTTCCACCTCCCTGGGAGGACCGGGGAGGCTTGGAGCCTCCTCGGCCTCAGCGAGCCCGGCCTCGGCCCGGCGGCTGGGAGGCTCTCAGGGCCGGGGGGAGGCTCTGCCACCCTCCCGGGGGGGGGAGACCCCAAATCCTCGGCCACTCGTGCCATGAGTCCCTCGGTCCCCGGCCAGGTGCCCCCACGCAGCCCCCCGGTGCGCTCTGCCATCGGGCTGCGGGAGAGAGGCTGTTTACCTTTTTCCAAAAGATGCATTTAATAATACCGCCTCCCCTCTCCCCCTCCCCCCCCCCCCCCAAATCCTATCATCCCTTGCGGGCTGCGATAATAAATAAAAGTCTTTATTTCTCCCCCTCCTAAAGTTAAAGGGCCTCGTTCCCTTCCCCGGGCGGCTGGAAGTGAGTTGCGGGTTCGCCCACCAGCCCCGCAAACGCCGGGCTCCGTGCATGTGAATTTCTATATTTATATATATCTATTTTATTAAACGTCAGCCTTGACTTGTGCGCCTCTTATCTCTGCTCTCTCCCCGATGTGTGCCTGCAGTGGGGGATTCGGTGAAGGAAGCTCGTAACATGGCGGATAGCGAGGAAGGCTTTGGGCTCCCCACCACGCCGGCTGACTCGGAGGCCAAGGAGCTGCAGGCTGACGCCAAGCAGGACACGCAGCTGGGGGCCCCCAGCAAGCCCCCCACCTCTCCCCAGGCAGCCTTCACCCAGCAGGTAAGGACCCGGCCTCAGCCAGCCTCCCCTTTGCTTTTTATTTTTTTCCCTTTTCTTCGCATTTTTCCCCTCAGCTCTGGGCAGCGAGGAGTCCTTTTAGGCCCCACGGGAGAGAAAATTCCCACCTGGTTGTCGGAAACTTTATTTTTTTTTTTTCTCTGCTTTCCCATTATCCGGGGCCGTGGTCAGGCGCTGAACGAATGGTGAACGTGTTCGTGGGGTGCGTGGGGGGGGGGGGGGGGGGGGGGGCACGGGAGGAAAACCCACCCGAAACATGCACCCCCTCCTGCACTGACACGCACGGTCCCACGCGTCCACACCTGGGTGTGCAAATGCCCCCTGAGGCCATGTGCACGGATTTCTACGTCCCACGGACTCCCGTGCCTCTCAGCGTGACATTTACACGCAGACGAGCTCCCACCCCACGGCCGGGCGCGCACTTACACTGCTCTGCCCGCACCCACGCACCCGAATGGGGGGTCACGCGTGGGCACCCCAGCAGCCACCAGGGGCTAGGCACCCCCGGCGGTCCCCCTCGCACCCCCCCACAAGCCCTCGCCCCCCCCCGGGGCTCTGCGTGGTGCTGGGACACGCGTGGACTCCCCCGGGGGCACACCGGCCGCTGCTCCCCGCATTGCCGAGGAGGGGGCTGGGGGCATCGGGGGGTGGGGGGGGTGAGGAGAGGTTTCACCACCGACCTCTCCCGCGTGTTCCTCGTGGGTAAATCCTCACCGGGAGACCTCACGCTCAGTGCCTGCTCGGCCTTCGGCCTTCCTTTTTATTTAGGAGGGGGAAATGTGCTTGGTTTAGGGTGTGGGGGGGAACAGCTGGGTATTGCTCCCCACTCCCAGCGCACCGAGGATCCTGCCCCGGGGCTCCCTTTGCTCAGCACCACCGGGGTCCCCCTCGGCCTCCCCCCGGCTCTGCAAACCAAACTCCGGCTTCCCCCCGGGGTTTGGGTGCTCCGAGGCTCCCCGGCCGGGTAACCCGGCTCTGCCTCCCTCCCTTGCAGGGCATGGAAGGAATCAAAGTGTTTTTGCACGAGCGGGAGCTGTGGCTGAAATTTCACGAAGTGGGGACAGAGATGATCATAACAAAGGCTGGAAGGTAAGCAACGAGCATCCAGCAAGCCCCTCGCCCCCCTTTTTGGGGCCGTGGGGCCGGATTCTCCTTGGTTCACGCGTGTTTGCGGGGATGACTTTGCACCGGGCTGCCCCTCCGGGCCTCCCCACGCGTGTTCGCGTGTTCTGTGGGTGCCCAGCCGCTGCTTCCCCGAGCCCCGGGGATGTTCGTGTCTCCCGTGGGAGAGGCCACGGGTCCGTGTCGCGGCCCCGGGACAGCCCGCACAGCATTGCCCGGGCTGCTCGGCTCTGCCCCGGCACTGCCGGGCCCTCCCTGCGAGGATATATTGAGGAGAAATTGTTTCTTCTGGCTCTTTTCTTAACCAGAACAGTTGGATCGTTAATCCCAATTTCAGGCCTTTGGAAGCTTTCCAGGCAAGCGCGAGTTGCAACCACTTGGCCAAAAGCTAACCTTGTTTAGAGAATCTCGCGGGGCGATTTCGTTATTATTATTAATTATTATTATTATTATTATTATTTTTAATTAAAGGAGCAGCCCCGTCCTTCTGCGATTTTGTAATGCCTTCCGCTGTTTCCCGAGGCTTCTTATTTATTACGTGCTCGTTGGGGAGAATATAACCAGAACACCCACGCCACCCCATTTAAAAGTCGAAGCTCCTGTTTATGTACTGATATCGTGGCTGTTTAGACGCAGAGATAGATGTGCCCGCAAATAAATAGCATGCGTATCTAGCTGTGGCCAGATACACATTTCTATACGTGTGTGTTTGTCTGCGTGGGTGTGTAGAAAAATATACAGCCTCGCAAACCCAACTTTATTGGGACTGGGCGTAATCGATTCCATGAGCGGCTGAGTAAACGTGATCCGCAGATATATTTATATGTGTACGCGAAGATATTTGAGGCGATTTAACATTATCCCTAATATTGACGTCCTGGAGGGCTGTTAAACGGAGTGCCTAAGGCAGAAACCCAGGAGCAGTTTCTCCGGTCCCATCAGCAAACTCCTGTCGCGGGGCTCTTCTCGTCGCGATGTTAAATTCAGCGACTTACCTGCCACCGCCTCGGCACAGAAATAGATTTAAAAACAGCTTTAGATTGCGAGGGCACAACAAACCACGCGGAGCCAAACTTTCATTTTGCTCTGTCATCTGGTAGTTGTTGTGGTCTTCCAAAATTTGCCTGAAGAGGGAGGAAAAAAAAAAAACAAAACAGAGCCGGCTGCATAAAGTTTTACAAATAGATTTGTCTCACGGCTCGCCTAGCTTTTGAAGCTCCCTGCAAGCTGAAAATGGCGATTTCTAAAGGAAAAACGGCGGTGCGGGAGCTGGGGACAGCCGGTGGCTCGGCGCCGGCTCCGCTCGGGGGTGCGGGGACTTCGCGAAAAAGCGGTTTATTTTTCCCAAAAAGCAGCTCACGAAGGGAGACAGACACGAACCACCTTGCAGAAATTTCAAACAAATATCTCCACGGCTAGGAACCTCGTCTGGAGAGCAATAAAATAGACATTTACAGCGCGGGGTCTTTAGGGGAGAGAGCACGCTTCACCGGGGTAGATATGGGATAGTTTTACTTATTTATATAATTCCTTCTGTTTATTGTTGGAGAAGCCCGGGATCTTGTTGGTCAGGTGTTTTCGATGAAGTTACAGATCGTCGTTCGGGTGGAGTTTGGTTTCTTCACCCTCAAAACGCTAAGGCTAACCCCCCACTTTGTCCGTTACTGCCCTTTTTTCTCCCCCTTCGGCTTTTTACTGTGAATTTAAAAACCAGCCCAGATGCCCTATCGCAGAGATAAGAGCCCAAGCCTTGGAGAGGAGTGCAGTATTTTTAGAGGTGTGGGGTTTTTTGTTTATGCGTGGTTTAAGTCAAGGGATACGTTTTCATCTGCTTTATTTTTAAATATTTGGAAAGCTCAAACTAAAATAACATCGGTGTTTTAAGTCTCTGCCTCGCAGTAATGGAAAATATTTCGAGAAACCCCTGTCCTCAGCGTGTATCTGAATGTTTCCAAGTATTTGTCAGGTGTGTTTGCTGATGTCTTTGTATGCGCACAGATTCGGTGTTACACCTGAGCGCCTGTATTTTTTCCATATCTGAACACAGAACCGTTGATACACACGGAGGCTTGTTGAAATATACGTATTTGAAATACGCACATTTACAGAAATATATTTTTACTTTCTTTTTTTTGGCAAATCTCCCCTGCTGTTCCAACACTTTAAACAAACAGGAAAGTAACTTGCTTCCAAAAGATCTCACGACCGGATTAGTTTATTTTATTTTATTTTTTTTTAAAGGAGTATCGAAGTATTGGCGAAATAGGTGATAATAAAGATAGGAATACACGAGCAGGTAAACAAATAAAGCTGCCAGGCTCGGAACTACGGCTCAGCCGAGAGCCCGCCCGGCTCCCACGCCCCAGCCCGGCTGCAGGGGCCACCCCAGAGCACGGCATCGCCCCTTTCTCAAATGCCCCCTCCCCGGGCTCGTCCTCGCAAACACACTCACAAAATCACCTTGAGAAACTTTCCCTTCTCTCCTTTTTATACTGATGTACTTATTTCTTTTTACAGGCGCATGTTCCCCAGTTACAAAGTGAAGGTCACTGGACTTAATCCAAAAACTAAGTACATACTGTTGATGGATATTGTACCAGCGGATGACCACAGATACAAATTTGCAGATAATAAATGGTACGCAAGCCCGGGGGGAAGGGGACGGAGGGTTGCTTCATGTCGGGAAACCTGGGCAGCACGGGCTGGGAGATGCTCGCGAACCGGCGGCGAGCACCTCTTGTCGGTGCTGGGGCTTCGGGTTGCTCCTCAGGAGAGGAAAGTAAAAATAAATAAATAAAAATAAACAAGGAAAAAAAAAAGGAAAAGGAAAAAAAAGTTGCAATTAGCTAACAATACCTGCAATCCCGTTTAACGATGGGGACTGTTGGCTATTGTGGAGCGGATGGTTTAATTGTAATTAAATATCTGCGGGCGGGGAAACGGTGAAGGATGGGTACGCCGCGGTTGCTCTGCTCCTGGCTGGGGTGTAGGTAATTAGGAAGGGGGAAGGATGGGGTTAAACGGGGAAACAGCGATCTGGGACGGGAAAAGTGCCAAAGCTCTCAATTAATTCTCCGCGCCGTGCGTGTGTCTGTAAATGTCTTTTCTCCCGAAGACCGCCCGGCTGCCTCTGAAACCCGGGGCCACCTGCGCGGTGCTGGGACACCCAAGGGTGTGGGTGCCTCCGCCGGAGCTCAGTGTCCCTGTCCCACGCAGGTCCGTGACGGGGAAGGCAGAGCCGGCCATGCCCGGCCGCCTCTACGTGCACCCCGACTCCCCCGCCACCGGAGCGCACTGGATGCGGCAGCTGGTGTCCTTCCAGAAGCTCAAACTCACCAACAACCACCTCGACCCCTTCGGACATGTGAGTCCCCCCACGGTGGTTTGGGGTCGGGAGATGCGGGTTCCCACCGGGGAGGGCGGCCGGCAACCCACGCGTGCTCCCGTGGGTGTCCCCACGCGTGGCATCCCCCCAGAGCCACGAAGGTCACGGTCCGAACCCTTTGTCTTGGTGGGGTGTTATTTTCTGCCTTTTTGGGGTGGGATGAACCCCAGTGATCGGCACCCCCAGAAATTCCATAAATTATTAAAAAAAAAAGAAAAAAGAAAAAAAAAGTATTTCGCAGCGCTGCGTGGGAATTGATTACAGACCCCAGGGCCCGGCTTAATTGACTGTTTAGCTACCTGGTTTTAACCTCATGGGGAGTCTCCGAGCGGTAAAATCTGCTCGCTGCCTCCGCGAATTTGGCTAACAGGTAAAATCTATCAGGCGTAATTATTCGAGGAAATAGGACCTAAAGCCATGCGGATCCCTCGATCCAAAGAAAAAAAAAAAAAAGGCAACAATAATTAAAGACAATAAAAAAGGAGAAAAAAACATCCCGCAAGAGCTTCTTGGACATAAAAAGGGCTTTGCTAGACCCAAGGGACCGTGAAAGCTTGTGTGAATTCTGCAGCCAGAAACAGCTCGCCTTCGAAAGTCTCCAAAGATACGTGTTTCTCTGAGCGAGTGTATATGTGCATGCATGAATAATATATGTATATAATTATATATATAATTACTTAAGCGGGTATCCGAATCCAGATCCCACCACCCCCTTCCAAGAGCGTATTTTTCTCCAGTCTCATTTCAACACTTCAGTTTCATTTTTTCCCCAAGCTTTTTTTTTTTTTTTTTTCCCTCTTTTTTCGCTTTTTTTCATGTTAAATCTTGTGTTCTTAAACACGCCCACGTGGGGGCTGAGAAGCGGCCGGCGGAGCCCTCAGCCCACCCCAATGCCGAGCATCCTTTGCCTAGCCCCCGTTCCGTCTCCAGGCGGGGGGTGTTTTAATTTATTTTATTTCATTTTATTGTGTTTTATTGCCTTTACCGTGGGACTTGGGGAGAGGCGCTTTGCGAGCGCTGCTTTCCAGGGCCCAGGACGTGCCAGGAAATGGGTGGGGAGCTCGGGGGGCACCTCTCCCACCCCCGGGACGGTTTTTTCTTTTCGGGGGGGGGGGGGGGGGGCTTTTTATTTTTTGGCGGTGTATGTGGAGGGGGAAGGCATCCCCCCGCTGCGAGCAGGCGGCTCTGGGGAAAAGTCCCTGCAAGCAACGCCAAAGCTCTTGGGGGGGGGACGACAAAAGGGACTTCAGAGGCGGAGCTGCACCGGGAGCCTCTCAATTAGCGTCGCGGTAATGAAATTAAAACCCATTAGATCGTTCACCGTTGATGTCTGCGGCTTTCCCGGATGTCAAAGCAATTTGCTTAAACCCCCGGGACGGGGGAGGCGGCGAGGCCGTCGGGGCCCGGCGTCGGGGCGCGCTGCGTCTCGCTGTCGCCAGTGTCCCCCCCTCCCCAAACCCCCCCGCCACCGCCCCAGAGATTAACCCGGTACCGAGGAGGGGCCGCTTTTTATCTCCGAAACAGCGCTTCCCTCCCTGCCACCCTCCTGTCCTCGTCCTGTGGGGGTGGCAGGGTTGGGGGGGGTCACTAAATCACCCCCTTGCTTCTCTCCCCATATCTTGTAGGGTTGCTGGGGAGGGGGGCTGAGATACCCGTGCTGCCGTGGTGGGGGCTGTGGGGGTAGGAACAGCCCCCACTGGCTGTGGCAACACATATTAGGGTTCCTGGGTGGGGGGGGAACACAGCAGCGCAACCCAGGGCTTCAGGGCGGGCAGCAGGTAAGGACTCAACTTGCCCTGCAGCCACAAAGGAATGCTGCTTGGGGGGGGAGGGGGTTGGCCAAAAAAAAAAAAAAGCCCCTGATGGGCTCTTTTGGCTGTGGCATGGCTGCTTTTCTGGGGAGAGATGCCCCCAGCACAAGTAATATCCGTGCTGGGGGGGGGGGGGGGGGGCTGAAGAGGAGAAGCTTTTGGGGAGGAAAAAAGCTTTCTTGAGAGGGCCTGCTGGTCCCTCTCTTCTCCTCTCCATGTCTGTGGGCTGGGGACTGCATGGCGTTGTGCCCCCTCCATTCCCACGGGATGTCCTCTCCTTCTCCCCATGCCCAGATCATCCTCAACTCCATGCACAAGTACCAGCCCCGGCTGCACATCGTGAAGGCCGACGAGAACAATGGCTTCGGCTCCAAGAACACTGCCTTCTGCACCCACGTCTTCCCCGAGACAGCCTTCATCGCCGTCACCTCCTACCAAAACCACAAGGTGAGGGGCTGGGCTGGCCTTCGTGCCAGGCAAACTGTGTCTCCTCTTCTTCTCTGCCTCCTGCCACAACTCCTTTTGAGGCCCTCTGCTCCCCTTCTTCTTTGCTCCCTTCCTTCTCCCTGCACGCCCTCCTCATCCCTCGGGTTTTGTCCCGTCCCCTGTTATTCCTGGCGACGCACACAAAGCATCCAAAGACTTTAGGGCGAGCCGAGGGGGAATGAGCTCAACAGGATGGTTTGCTCAGAGAGGAGACGACCAACCGAGGAAGTTGGCTTTATCTCCTTTCCCCCCATCGGTCAAAGGCTCTCGTAATCTGGCGCTGGAGAAGGGAGCCGGGCGCTCCCCTCGGCGGCCAGGGGGCCCTGATAACCCGGGCTGGCTGCGCTTCGTCCCTTTGTTCGGGGCCGGCTCCTTCCCCGCCGGCCGAGGGCTGCGGGGTTGGCAGCAAGACCCTGGCAGGAAGGGAGGCTCTGTGCCTGCAGTCGCTTGCTCCTGCCCCAACAAAACAAAGCAAAATATGCGAAGATGTGGCCATCTGGGGCTGTCCCATGGTGCCTCCGCATGGTTTCCCCTAATGGTGTAGAAAGCAGGGCTTTTACTTGTCCTTACAGGCAGGTAGGATAGCTCCCTTATGCTTGACATAGTGAATTATGTGATTATTATTTTTTTTTTAATGGAGAAAGGTCATTTAACACCCTGGATGCTTTCCTGGAGATGTAACAGGGAAGCTCCTAAACGTGCATGAAATGGTCGCGTTTCCTCCGTCTGCCGGTTGGCCGGGGAGCCGTGGGGAGCAGAGGTAGGCTGGAGAAGAAAGAGTGTTTCACCGTAGCTAGGGAGAAAAGAAAATACTTCCCTGCCCTTTAAAATAGGAGCTGTTGGCACGACCAGGAGAGGCAAACTGAATCCAAGTTGAGCCCTCGCCAAATTATGCCTTAAATTATAACTCCGCTGTGGATGCTATAAAATCAAGTTTAACTTCTGCTTGATGGATTCGGAGAAAGAATATAATATTAATAGAACTGGGAGTTAATAAAACAGGACACACTGCTTGCTTTAAATGCATTTCCCTAGGAGAAAACAGACCTGAAGTTAACTGCTTTCCTTTGAAGAAAAATAGGACTGTTTTGTAGAGAAAAAAAAAAAGAGCATGCAAATAAAACAAAGCGAAGCAAAAACATGTAAGCACAGTAGTTTGGGAAAACTGCCATATTAGGAGGAGCAGGAATATTTGATTGTAAATCAACAACATCTGGTTGATAAGAAATGACATCTGCATATCCGTCTCTGTCAAAACACACGCACTGACGAGCGCATGAATCCCTACAGACACACACGCGCTCGCATCCCAGCAGACACATGCACACGCACACACACAGACACCACTACATATTTTACACACCCCCTACACATTTTACACACACTTGCATCCCTCCATCCCCGACATGTGCATTCCTCCTCTTGCAGCACCGAATTGCTTGGGGGAGCGAGTAAAAGCGAGGCCGTAGCCCCAAGATAAAGCCCCAATTGAGAAAGATACGGCCATAAAAATAAACCAGGGAATGATCTACCCTAAATGGCATCTCCCTCCAGGGAAGGGAATAAAATCTGCAGCTTGCCCCAGTGTGGGTGAAGCTCAGCACCGGTGCGCAGCTGATGCTGTTGTCGGCACAGTGGCACAGGAGGGGTGATGGCCGTGGGGGGTTGTCCACAGGCAGAAACCCCAGCACGGCTTTCACAGCTGAGATGGGATTTTTTTGTGCAAAGCACATTTTCAGGTTGCAGTGGGGACTGCTTCCCATTGCCATCAGTGGTCGCAGGCTGTCTGTCTGTACAGAGCTCCCCAGGGAGGGTCTGTCCGTCCATCCATCCCCACATCTCGTTGTCTGTGCACTACCTATTTATTCCCATTTACAGCTCCCACTTCTACCCATCACCTGGAGAACACTCTTCACACACATCCTCTTATCCACACAGTTTTTATACTCTGAAGCATTTTATACACGCAGCTTTTATTCACTGACATGTTTTACTCGCATATATACACAATAATCTATACATACCCATGTTTTAGGTTTCAAGAGCTATGTTATATGTGAATTATATCACAGTATTAATTGTATGACTTGCCCATAAGTGTGTTTGAGTCTATGCTTACACAGCTTATAGAAATACCTGCCCGATTTCAGATCAGTCAATTTATTTCAATAGCACAGCTGCAATCCCCATACAGGGCTTGTACTTATTTCCCCTGATATTTTAGGCAGCCTGCAAAGACATTTAAGCCCACTGGGCTCTCCCCTACCCCAGCCCTGCTCCCCAAACGGAGGGTTAAGCTACGAAGAAAGTTTTTGTAAAGTTTTCAGTGTGCTTGTCAGCAGCTCGGTCGGCCACCTCCCCCCTCTCTGCAGCCCTGAGAAAAGACCCCAGAAATATGGAGGTGTTAAAATAGGTCACATGCGCATTTCATTTCCTTGCCATTTACACAATGGGTGCTTGCAATCAGGTTGATTCCCAAATATTAACTTCCCCCCCCAGTTAAGTACCGTTTCGCTGTAGCTTAAATCATTGTGTTACTAGCTCATATTTATTAGGTACTAGCTCTCTACTTAGGACCAGGAAATGAACCCTAATAGACAGAAATAATTAAGGTTCTGCCCTCTTGAGGTTTCTTTCAAAAGCAAGAATTCACAACAATTATTCTCATTAATTTTTACAACCTACTTTTCCCTGTTAGCTGGACTTGGGCTTTATATTGTTTTTCCCCCCTTAGGATATCCGGTTTTATGCTGATTTTTTTTTTTTTTTTACCCCCTAAGTTATTTAACATTCTTGGTAGCCCAAATTCTTTTCAGGAAACATCAGCCCTAGCTGGGATGCTGTGGACACCATAGTGATGCTTAGAGCCTGAAGACAGGTCGGGTGCATTCCCAAGTAGCTGGTGGGCAATGATGACTTTTAGCCTTTCTGCTCCAAGCGCGTGGCCCTTTGTTGCTCTGTTGACAGGACATTGTAGATGTAGGTGCTGCAGGGCACAGGCAGGTCTTTGGGCTCAGGATTTGTTGCTTTGGGAGATGACTTCTCCTTGGCTTTGGTCGCAGGTGGCCGCATCCATCGCTTTGGTCCGTCAGAGGCCATGAACATGGGGGCCTGGCTGGCATCCCGCGGGGTGATGGGCACGTCTCCTCTTTGTCACCAGCATTTTGGGTAGCTCTTGGTGGCTTGGGGACCTTCCTGGTGGCCTGAGCTCTTCCCCTCTCACTGAGCCCCGTGGGGGCTCTTTGCATCCCTGTTCTCAAAGGTTTGGTGGGAAAATGCTTCCATCAGGAGACCTTGTTGCTTTCACAGCCCCTCTCTGAGCTGCTGCTTTGCCTCTTGGTCCCAGTCTTGTCCCTGTCTGTCCAGCAGCTCCAGGACAGGGTGTTGAGCCCACTCCTGGCCCCTTTGGGTCCCTGAATCCAGGCCCCCTCCCCAGGCTGAACATGGGCACCTTGCCTCTCTCCACTCTGGCCCTTCCCCACCTCCTCCCCACCAGGCACTGTGCAGGGTCTGTCTCTGCTCGCCCTCCCAGTTCAGCCAACAGCCTTCTCAATGGGCCCTTCTGTCTCACACCAGTAACTCCGACCAGCCACTGGCTCCCAGTCCCTCCCATTTCCTTCACTGGCTTCTGGGTTCGGCATCCTCCCCCCTGCCAGCAGCCTCCCCCTTCCCCTGGCCTTTCCCTTGGGCTCCGAGCCCCCGTTCCCCATCCAGCTCCTCCACGTGGCCCAGCCAGATGTCCGTAGGCTCAGCAGCCACCTTGTCTTCATCCAGTTCTTTTCCTTCCCACTGCCCTGGCTTGGCTTCCTTCTCCTCCACGCTGACTTGGTTTCCACCTGGGGTATATGAGAGCGCAGAAGAAAAAGCCTCTGTGCTTTCAAGCTGGAGGCCCGGCCTCCCAGTTGCTCCGAGCACAGTGGCTGCAGGGCCATGGTCACCTGCAGGTAGTTTTCCAAAATGCCCAGCTTTTAGGATAGCTTCGGGATAGCCTCCAGGAGAGCCCCGGGGGGCAGAGCTGTATGTTTTCCCTTGGCTGCAGTGCTCAGAAAGCAAGGATCAGGTTTGGCTGATAGGAAAATAAGTCCATAAAAAGGAGGCCAGAGCAGACACCTGGTGTGGAACGTTTCAGTCCTAACTAAGTTTTGCAGAGTTATAAGCAATTGAAAAAAACTTATCAGTATTAATTGATAGTTTTAACCATGGCCATAGCAATATTTATGAGTCTGTAGAGACATGTACTTGTATAAATACTTGGATGTGCAAAGAAAAAAAAGTAAAGAAAGCATGTTTCTTCAATCTAACTAGATGTAAGGCTAAATTTTATCATGCTGGAGCGAAAGATGCCGTTGGAAACGTCTCAGCAGACGTGTTTTGTGGTCAGTTAGCCCAGAGAAAGGCGCGTGGAGGAGCGGCACTGAGATTTCATTGGGAACTGTCGCTTCCTGTTAAAGTGAAGATGAACCCATGGGTCAGACAAGCACTGAGAAGTGTAAATCAGGAAGGCTTCGCTGGGGAAAGCTCTCTTTTCAGGAGGATCTGCAGCAGCGTTAGCAGTCAGTGGTCAGAAGCTAACTTTGCCATCACTTTCTTGCAGTAACAAATTAATAAACAAAGCCCTACAGTTTTATTGAATCTATGCTATATAATTTACCCCCGGGTGTTCTGTCTTAATGACCTTGCAGGACGTGGTATTTTTTTTATTTTTAATGATGTAATTGTCATTTGACTTTCTGACAGCTTTTTGCCCCCATCCCCAGTGAGTTACAGTCAATTAAACAGAGTTTTGCTGTGGCAAAGTTGATCCAGAAGAAGGTAATTTCCACCCATTCGTTTGCTTTTCCACCTCTCGAATAGTTTGTAAGTCAGACAAAAAGAAGCCAAACAAAATACCTTCTGCAGGGCTGTTTTCTAAAGCAGAGATTCACCAGGTTGCTCGTTAATTTCTGTTTGTTGCGTGCATTTTTTCTATAACTGGCTTGGACTTGGTGCTAGGGTTGGTACCCCGGGTTATCACCTAGAGAAGCTGCTCTGAAAGCTCCCGCTGAAATCCATCTGAAGCACACTGAAGAGCTCAGGCCTAACTTAAAGCCTTCTTAGAACCATGGTTTCTGATACCTTCAAGGTAGCAGATCCTGAATTTTAGGCTGTTTAAAGTTTGCTGTGCTTCACTTGGGGCTTTCTGCTACCAACACAAGTTAATCCCATTGTTTCTAAGAGTGCTCCCAATGAGAGTTAGGGGACTTCTCCTAAAGAAACATGTTCACAAGATCAAGGTCACTTACAATATTTTGTCTGACGTTTGTGGGTGACTAAAGGCTTGATTCATCAAACAGGCTATTTAACCAAGGTGCTTACATAAAGGGCCAACATGTTGATGTCTCCTCCTTCAGTTAGCGGAGAGTTTGGGACCCGCGAAAGCGATGCTGCCCACCCCAGGGCCCGCGTGCCCTCTGGCAGTGTCCATCTTCCTCCATCCCTTCCAGCAGGAATGCCGGGAGACTAGTGCAGGCGCCTTGGTTAAAATGCCTACGGTCGGGTTGGGATGAATCTGGCCCTTTGTACAGCGGTGTGCCCGTGCCAATACTGTAAATCCTCACTCCGTGAAGGACTTCACTTATGCAAGCAAATATTGCCATTGGGATCAGCAAGTGAGGACAACTTGTACATTTTGTGCGCTTCAGAATGCAGATTAAATAGCACAAGCATTCAACGTTTGAATAATACGTATTATTCATTATAAAAGAGCCACCACCTTGACATTGAAAAATGATAGGCAGTTTCTTTGCAAAATACAAAGCTGGTTGTCTAATTATTCAGGGCTTTTAATTATAAAATTTGTCCCGGTTTTACTGCTAGAAAACATCTCAAATGGCGTATTGGTCCGAAAATATTGTTTGTTCACCCTTCTCTTTGAAATCTGGAATATGTGACCAAAAAAAAACAATGTCTGTTTGTGTACTCAGATTCTGATTTAATGGGAACACCCATGGGGACAAGCACGTGTGGGTGACGGGGGCCGTGTGTGAGATTTGGGGCTGAATTAGGCAAAAAGGGCAAGTAAACGAACGGCCTACGGAAAAAAATATGCTAAAAGATGAGAAAACAGCAAAATAATCTGGTTGTGCAGACACCTGGCAAGGTCTGCTGTTGACACGAGGCGAGCCAGACTTTTCTCTTTGAATTTTGGTGAAGGGATGGGTCCGGCTGGTGAACACGAGCCTCTCTCTGTTCTCCAGCCATCCACCTCGGGCTCTTTCCTTCCCGTTGGCACCGCTGTCAGTGGGACGGCAGGACCGTGATCCCAGCAGAGGCGGTGAGAGCGTGAAGTCCCTCCGGGGGCAAACATGGGGCTGTGTCCCCTCCCGAGCACTTGCTGAGGGCTCGGACTGCCGGGCTGTGATGGAGAAAGGGAAGAAGGGGAACTGCTGCCTAAATATTAAAAGTAAGCTGTATGGGATTTTGCACAGAGACCACTCCTCTCCTCTCATCCTAAGGCTGGGGTCCCTGATTTCTGCCCCCAGCTGTGTGTTGTGGACAAATTTGTTTCCTATACCTGCGAATTTATGGCTGTGTTTCTGCTGGATGAGCCAGAGCTTGAGCTGCCCTTGCTTTGCCATGCCAGCCCTGGGGCAGCAGCTGGCATGAGGCTGGCACTTGGGGCAGTGCAGCTAGGTCACACCTGGTCCAGCCTCATGGGTAAGGTACCTTACCCTGGGTAAGGGTACCTTCTCCTTAGCAGCTGCTTTAAATGTTTAATTTAGATATTGCAAGAGGACCAAAGTTGGGTGCTTGAGGAGGATTCAAACTAGCAATCTTTAGACAATGAAGGTAGCAAAGTAGTCCCCCTTAAATCCTTCTAAATTGGGAGAGAAATATTCCCCCATGGCAGATGGTCAGAAGTGGAGTTGCCCTCCAAGTGCCTCGGGTGGTTAGTCCCTGCAGTGCCTCCAGGTGTGGGGGCTGGGTGGGGAAGAAAATCAGCTGCAGAGCACCTGCAATCCAGGTAACTGCTCTGAAATACAGCAAGGGTGAGCCTGGCAGCCTGAGGGAGGCTCCAAGGTCTAAGATACGAGGCTTGGGTTGTGCATTGATGAGCCAATATTTGTTGGTGTCCGTGAGGTTTGGGCAGTGCCACCCTCATTGCTGGTCTTCTGGTCAGCACAGCCCTTTCTATCCCAGCAGCAAAAAGTAAGTAATTTTCCAGCTTTCCTCCAGCGAGAAATATTTGTCTGTGCAGCCCCATATGTTAGGTATGGGCCAAGCCTGAAAGAAGTGAGAGGTTGTTGACAGGTGATATTTTTCCAGCAGACAGATCTAGAGGAAAACCCATCTGGAATGGTCAGTGCCTGAGCTGAAGGATGACTTGAGTTCCTGAAAGCTGTTTTCTCCCCCATCCTTACTGGCTTGGGTTTAATAAACAATATCCCCACTCTCTCGGGCCTTGCCTTGGACTTGAGATGAACCCGTTGCATTTCCTCCCTTTCAGATCACCCAGTTAAAGATTGAGAACAACCCCTTTGCCAAAGGTTTCCGTGGCAGCGACGACATGGAGCTCCACAGGATGTCCAGGATGCAGAGGTAATGCGCGCATTCATCGCGGGGACCCCTCGGGTCTGGGACAACTGTCCAGGCTTCGCTTTGCGTGTCACTTGTGGCTTGAGCTAAGCAAGGACTTAGCAGCAGGCCCTTCTCTGGCACCTGCTTGTGCATTTTAGGACACGCTGGTGAAATAGCAGCAGGATGCGAGGCCAAAATCCAGGACTTCCCGCTCCGAGGTTAATGTCTTAACCATGGAGTTACAGAAGCATGATCTTATGTTGGTTGTCCTTTTGGCCACAGGGACCTCGTATTTCTTTGTCACTTGTCTCCATCTGGAACAACCTTTAGCCTCTCTGTCTGCTGCTGTACATGGGTTTAAACTTGTCTAAAGCAACAGGAGGCTTGGACTAGCTCTGAGAAGCTCTGCTCATCAGGCTTTTGCAGGGGAGCTGGTGGATGTTTTTTCCCAGGTGGCAGTGCTTTGAAGTCAAACCTCCAAGAGCAGGTTTGCTAAGGGTTCTCCTGATGCCTCTGGAGACCTCGGTGCATTGTGCTGGTTGCTGGCTTTCAGAGGATCTTTGGCAGGAGGGGAAACTTTGCCTGGTTGGTTCTGGATGTGTGGAGCAGGAGCATAGACACAGTGGTTTCAGGTTGAAAAAGGAAGGTGTTAGAAAATGTTGGATCTCCAGGGCCAGGTGACTAAAGAGGTCTTTTTTGGATCTCAGTTTTGGATGTAAGTACTTAAGCTGAAACCTATACCTAAAGCCTGTTTTAAAATCCTGTTTCAAGTCCTTTTCTAAATGTCAGGCCCTGCTGGTAATTAACTTCACGTCTTTCACTGAACTTGGAACTCCGTCCATGTGTCAAGTTACTTCCTGGTGCAAATGTTTTGCAGGAACGTTGCCATACCCATGATTATACCTAAGACAGATGTAGAGGCTCAATATAGCATTTTCCATCCAGGAGGGCAGGAGTGACTCAGATCCCTTATTCTCCGGGACCAGCAGAGCTGGCTCTCGGTGTGAGGCTGCAGGGACGTGCGCTGTCACCTTGTGCTGGCATGTGTCCCTCCGTGGCCAGCCCAGGAAGCTGGAGCAGATCTCTCCAGGCTGCAGGTGGTCGCTGCTGCCTGGAGTGCTGATATCAGTACAGATGCAGAAATTTCTTCCCTTTGCTGTATTTAGTGACCTGATTGTGGATCTCAGAGCCTCACAAATCCTGCTGGTGGGCAACAAATAATGCCTGTTATCCTGCAAATGCTTCTACCCCCATCCTCACTCAAATCATCGAATCATTAAGGTTGGAAAAGACCTTCAAGATCATCTGGTCCAACCAAATGGGCAAATACATGCCTACTTACAAATGTTTTAAGGCTCAGATCCAAAAAAGCCAATAAACAAGCAAATATATATATACACATATATATAAATAACACTCTTCTTAATCTAAATCATCTCTGTGGTCTTCTGAATGTGCCTGGTGTTCCCTGCTTGCCTGCCGTTTCCAATGACTGCACAGATGCTGGCATTGCAAGTCAATATTTATTTCTTTATTTTCCTGTGCATTGCCACTTGAAATAGCTTCACCCACCCACCCCCCGGTGCCAGCCCCCTGACCTCTGCTGGAACTCGAGTAACGATGTTCCCAGCACATTTTTGCTGCTAAACTACCCTTTCATTATGGTCGATGGAAAGATTTGAAGGTTTACATTCATCGTGGGGTTTTTGGAGGGAGGAGGCAGAACAGCGAGGACTATTAGAAGGGCTTCATGCCATCTGAAGAGCATGGCACCCAGCCATGCAGAGCTTGTGCTAAAAATTGCTTGGCATTTTTGTGCGGGGCCTGCGGTCAGAGTCAATGATACAGTGAACAGAAGCACTTGGAATATATAAATGCACGTGCTCAGACCTGATGCGGTTGAAAGGGTTAAAATCCCCAGCGTTGACATTGCAGGGTAATTTTTGATGCTCACTTCCTTAATAACTTATCCTCTGTGCACATAGAAGGGAAATAACTCTATACCTTTACAAAGATTTATTTATTTTTTTTTAAGGGAAAGCAGGGTAAGTTATTGTGTTAAAATAAAGACCCATTCAAGGCTGAAAGCGTAGACAAATATAAGCTCACCTTCATGGATTTTTATATATCAGAATTAATACAAAATCTATTAATATATTAAAACAAAAAAATATATAAGGAAGAAACGTTCAGCATTTTGTATATTGGAAAAGTATGACCTACCTTTGGGCCTTTATGTTTAATATAGAAATATATATATATTAAAACATGATTAAATACACTTTAATATATGTGTGTGCACATAGGTAGTGAAGTTTTCTCCATGAACCCGCTCCCTGGCTGGCAGATCCTGCTCCATTGGCTTTGGGGTAGTGATGGCTGTATACGTCCTTGGAGAACATGGTGGGACACACTTTTAGAGCAGTTCCTTCATTATAGAAAAAAGGTAGCTGGAAAAAAACATGCTTTTACAAAACAGTGCACAGCCTTTAGTGCTGGAAACCAGTGACCTGACATTCATCAGGTCACTGATCTCATTAGGGGGTACAGCCACGGGGGGAATGAATTTTTCATGCTGGGGAAAGCACCTTTGTTTTCTTTACTTGAATCTTAACTGTGCCTTAAGTCCCTGCGTAGGACCGTCACAGAGGGACATTTCCAAGCTGATAGCAGACCCAGAAGAAGCCAACCCCAGCAGAGAAGTCTGGGAGGCAGTGCTGCCCTGCAGGGTGTGCAGGCTGGCTTACAGCATCCTGGTTTTGGGGAAAACCCATTTAACTAAAGGCTGTGGTCAAGGCACATCCCCTCCTCAGCACTTGCACACCTCAAAGCAGCTTAGGAGGCATGTGCCCCGTGAAGACATGCTCCTAGCACTAATCCTTCAGGTCCTAATGTGCTGCTTGGGACATGGACCTGGTGGGATCAGGTGTGCACTGACTGAAGGTGCCACCTAGGAGCAATGTCCCCAGGCTGGGCTGGGTTTCTGGGCTCCCTCTGTGCAAAGGGTGCTTTCAGAGAGCAGGACTGCTTTGCTGTGAGAAATCAGCTTATCAGATGGGTGCAGGGTGGGCTGAGGAACCTTCTGTATGCCTGCAGAGTCTGAATGATATCCTTAGAGCAGACACCTGGTGTTTAGATAGCTGAAATTCCAGGAGAGGGACCCCATCCTGAGCAGAAGAGTTGTACCCAGCCAGTACTGGTGATTGCATTGCACCTTGGGCTGTCAGAGGAGAAGGCACGACAGGACACCAGCTTGCAGAGCCCAGCACCATTTACCTCTGCGCATCCCAGCTCGTGCAGTGAGCGTAGCAGAAGCAGCCCTAGGTGAGGGCGATTCGGCTGTTTAGCACCCAGCCTTGGCAAGTGGCAGAAGCTGCAGGGAAGGAGGACAACGCAGGGAAGAAAGGTGAATTTTGACACCAGGAGAGAGGTCTCAGGCACCTTGCTGAGGACTCTCTCCTCTCTCTCTGCATATCTTTGCATACTGTGGCCAAGGAAGAGCTGTGTGTTAGTGGATGTGTGTGCGAGCACAGCCGTCTCCGTGATCTCCTTTGCAAGGCCTCCACGTTGTTTTTTCCCCTCTGGTTTCCCAGAAGAGAAGTTAATAAGTCTGTCCAGGTAGAAGACTTCACTGAGGAGCATTATTAAGCCTTTCAGCAGCAGATGATTTCATTCAGAATGAAGAGCCATGAGCTCCAGAGAGACCCAAATTCCAGTGAAGGCAGCCTTCTGGTACATGTTCACTTCCCCCCGCCTCCCCTCTCTTTCCTGAGGCATGCGGGACCCCTTCAGCAGTTTCATTGATAGGATGAGTGCTCTGGGGCAGCATGCTTTTTAAGTTTCCAGATCAAGTTTGTTGCTTTCTTGATTTTTTTTTTCTTAAAAAAAGAAAAGGGGAAAAAATAAGGAAGACATGTTAGAGGAGAATGGAGAGGGATGTGAGTTATACTGCATCTGTATCCTGTGGTCATGCTGCAAGTGAAAGGCATAAATGAGGTAAAATTTTTGTAGTTGTGATGCTGGAAATATAAGAGCAAAACGGGCAGCAGAAATTCACAGAGGGTGAAGTTTGCAGAGGGAAGATGAGACCTGCATTGCAGATGCCAGTGTAGAACTTTGCCCAAAAAATTCCCCGTGCATGAGAGTCAACGGAGCTGTATTAATAAAGCGTAGCTATTAGCTATTGAGTGATTCGGGTGGGGTTGCATGCAAGTTATATATATGTATTTTTAATCTGTAACTGCCAAAAGACAGCAGGGGAGAAATGTTTGTGCATCTGGGGCTAGAGCAATGTGAAAGAGCAATTCTGTTAAACCCTTTAACTAATTTTGCTGTTCATTTGCAACTCCCATTGTCTTGAGCGGTTATTATGGGTGCTGAAGAGCTTCTGGAAGTCTCAGGCCCTAGTTACTGTTCGTTCAAATTACTGCAATTAGTCATTGAAGCTCCTCATTGGGAAAGCTTTTGAGTAGAAAGACGATTACGTGAAAGGGTGGCTCTTGGCTCCCTGGATGGCTATCCCGGGCCTTTCCAAAGTGAGCCAGATCCAGAGCGATGTGCTAAGTGAAGGAAAGTGGCAGTATAGTTCAACGCTATGTATGTGTTTTCTCCGTCAAAGATCACGAGCTGTAGCTTGCTTCCTTTGGCACCAATCCACAGTAATCTTCCTGGCTCCAAGGGAATTATTCCAAGTATTTCCCGGTGTAACTGAGAACAGAAACTGGGCCAGACCCAAAGGATATAAAATCAGTACCGTGATTCAGAACTGGCACAGCAGAGGAGCTGGTGCATTTTTGGCTGCCAGTAGAATAAATCGATGAGTTGCTGGGCTCTAAAAGTGTCATCTACCCTGTCATGCTGCTATCATGTTGGACTGACGGGTCCTGTTCTGCCTAATGCAAGTGGGTTTCAGTCCACTGCAAAATGACCCTGCTCTCATCGCATCTTCTCATTGCATCTTTACATCCACTTTCATTTCCCATGTTTTGTCACTGAAATCTCCCAAGAGTCAAATGCTGTCTGAAATGTTTTCAGTGTGAGACTTAGAGTTGTAACATCTGTTGGAGAGATGAGGTTTTCCCCCGGCAAATGGCCCTGAGGAAAGTTTCCTGGTCAAAGCCCCAGTGGAAACTGTAGACTTGAACACCATTCTGTAGAATCTGATGTAAATCAGATGAAATCCAAAATAAGGCTCTATGGATTTCACTGGAGGGTATCCACAACTCTTAAAGTGAGAGAGTCAGCTCAAGAAATGCAGGGTAGCTGCAATATCCTCCATTGCTGTCTCTGTCCAGCAGGACCCAATCTGCAGCAGCTCAGCCCAGCATCAATGCTTGTTGGTTTCATCTCTGGCCAACAGCCACCCTCCATCTACTCTCATGTTCTTCTTACGTGGTCAGCAGAATTTGTCTGCGGGACCCTAGCTTTTCACTTGCCTTACTATGGTAGCTCTAGGTCTGTAGCATTTTCTCTTTGGGTTCATTGCAGTGCTTTCTTTGGGCTGCGCTGCTCATTCGAGAAATGGGAACACTGGTTCGTAATGTGCACCCAGATCAGTTGAACCCTCTCCATGTGTTCAGCTCAGGACATTTGATATGTTGCTGGAGCATGCTGTGCACAACCTTCCATGTTTCTCTGTGGATGTTTTGCATTGTTTTCCTAGACACCCAGCCTAGGGCATTATTTTTTTGTGGGGCTGGCCTGCGGTCCCCATGCACAGAGAGCTCATATTTGATTTGAGGTAAGAGTGAAGGAAGTACTCAGGAGTCCCTTTCTCACCAGGTCCTCTCGCACTGTAGATTATCCACCTCAAGCTCTCCAGACAGTCTCCCGAGAATGGTTCGATTTTATTACAAGATGTTGGAAATAAGCTGAAATGAATGCACAGTGACAACTGACAATTGTTTGCTGGTTTATTTTTTTCCTGGGAGGTGTTATATTTATTCCAGTCACGTTTTTTTTCTCTTCCTCTCTATATCTTTTGTGGCTGACTTCCATTTCTTTCCCACTCTTAAGTCTCAGCAGGAAGGACAAAAATTGGTGGCCTGGGAAATACAAAATCAAATGCCTTTGAGTCATGTTTGAACATCTGGAGTAAGGGTGTGATTCCACGGATGTGCAGCCGTGGGTGCTGAGCGGATGGAGAGTGCAGGGCTGGTAGGACAGCAGGCGTTTGTCCTTCCATAGCAAGCACCCGTAGGAGTTAAAAATCTCATGACACTTTGGAAAGAGTGGAGGGGAATGGCTGGTTTTGGTTTTTGATACACCGTAAACCAGCCTTTAGATTAGCAACTGTCATCATGAATAAGATCTAGACAAGCACCCGGATTAGGGTCTGCAAAGGATGCTGTGAGAACAGGGCAGCACAACCATGGGGAAATCCCCTTCCATTTCATGCCCCTCGTGGAGGTATTGGCATAGTCCTTGAGGGCTGATATTTAATAGTTCTTTTGAAGGCTTGTTACCATGAGCTACAACAGCTCTGGAGAGCCTTGGTATATTTGCTTTGTTAGGGAAAAATCAGAAGCACCTTCTGAAACCATTTGCTTAGGGCCACCAGGGACTGGGTGTTGCAACATGGAAGCTTCCCAGTTATAAACTGTGGATTTTTGAAGAGCTTTTAAACTTTTTTCTTTTGTCTGCCAGCTGCATTTACTATGCACTGGCTAGTACATTAGGAAACTTCAAGTCTGCACATGAAAATATGTTGAAAATTATTAGTCTCTTACAACATAGTGATAAGCAAGAAAATGGGCTGGATGCCGCTCTCTGAAGACTTCTCATTTTTTCACAGTTTTTATTGGTTTGCAGAGGACACTGAGGTTTCCAGCTGTGAGATTACAAAACCTCCTTGAACTTCCTCCACTGAATCCTTTGCTAGATGTGAATGTGTGGCATAAGTGACCTCATCCAACTCCCGAGTCTGTCCTGGTGAAGGCGTCATTTGGCTGGGGAAGATGTCACGAGATGTGAAAACGGGACAGATTTCCACCTTGCCCAGTACAACTCTCCCTTCCTCCCAGCGCCCCTCTGCTATCATAGTACGCGATCTACGGTATCCATATATTCATCATTAACCTCTCACAGACTTTAAATAGACCAGAAACAGCTTCCTTCCTTGTAAATCCTTTCCCAACCAACTTTTCCTTTTCTTCCAATTTTGTAATTTTCAATGAGAGAAAAAAAAATAATCATTCATTATCACATAAATATGAAACCATAACTTGCGTTCTGGCCCAGGAACAGCAGTCTGTCCTGTGCTGTGTGGACAACTGCCTATATTGCCAGTGTTAAATCAGGCTTTTTTTTCTCTCCTCCCAACCTCTCTGCAATTATTATTATTTTTTTTTTTTTTGGACAGCAACTGTTCTGGACACAACAATCATGTTGTGCCAGCAGTGAACAAAACCTTTCATTCCATTAAACTGTGGCCCAGGATTTCAACCAGCTATTTTGGGAATAGTGAATTTTAGGCACTGAAAAAAAACTCTGATACATTTTTAAAGACCAAAGGACAATATAAAATGGTAGCTGTGCACGCTCCATATTGTGTGCTCAGGAAACAGTATAAATGTTTCAAGATGACTGTTGTGTTATAAGGTACCAAAGCAATCTTTTTATTAGAGCACAGCTCCTGTAAGGAAGAAAAATGTAGAAATGTGGAGATAACTGCCTTTGTGCACAGAAAAACAAAGCAAAAGGAAGAAAATACTTTTGATATTTAGTTAGAAAATACTTTCCTTCCTCTCCCTTTCAAATAGTTCATTTTTTGGCAAAAATAGCACCCAACATGTTTTGACTGAAATGGAAATATTTCGGTCTGAGAGAAGTCCTAGCGGTGCCTCCTGGGAGCTGCTGCTTGGAAACTTGGTGCTTCGAACCTGTGCTGGCTCCAGCGGGGGTCTGGCTGCTCCACGCTCTTTCTGACAGCCACGGGGGGCTGTGGTTTCCCTGGGGAAATGCAGTCGGGGAAAAATTTGGCTCCCAGTGTGCAGCAGGAGTGTGGGACCCTGACACCACCTGTGCTGGCACTCCAGGGTAAAAACATTGCAGTTTAAGGCATACAGCTCTATTATAGAAAAGAAATACTTTTCATCAGTGAGAAACAACTGCGTTATTTTATTTCTTCCCCTGCTTCCCCCAGCTCTCCATTGGGTCAGAAAGCGTTGATTTAGGTGAGCAGTGTCCGGATGGGGGCTGTTCTCAGTGTTCGGATGTCTCTGCAGAGCGAGGGGCTGATGTCGGTGGAGGTCCCTGTGAGCTACCAGGAGAGTTTACTGTAAGAAATGCCCATGCAGATCTAACCCCACTTGCAAAAGGGGAGAGGATGGCTCTGTCCAAAGGGGACATCCAATTCTCCCAGCACTGAAGCAGTGAGAAACTATGACTGCAGTTACTTTGGCATCCTCCAAAAGAGCCACAGAAAACAAGGTGTGACATCAGGCCATGGTGTGTCCCCCTCCTCCTCCATGGCAGCTTGTAGGCAACACACTGTTTTTTTTTTTTTAAAAAAAAAAAAAAGTAAATAAACAAGGCTATGCCATTTTTGGGAGGGGTGTGTGTCACCTTTTGGCAGCTTGTCTCCTCGTAAGAGAAATGTGGTGAGGATGCAGCTTTGGAGTATCATCTCCATGAATATCCTTGCTTGAAAGTGGAGCATGGTTGGAGCAGACAGCTGAAAACCGTGATCTGGTAGGGCTGGGAGACCTCCTAGCACCTAGCAGATTTGGAGATCACTTGGGAGGTCTGAAGGCCATAGTTCTCAACCTTCCTGCACCTTCCAGCAGGAGCTTTTGGGATGGAAACACTAGTGCTGGCTGTCCACTGATGGAGAGGTCTCCTGAAGCCCACTGCGTCCCCTGGCATCTGTTGCTGGCTTGTGTATGAGAAGGACAAGTCTCTGCTTCCTCCCACATTCCTCCCAGTCCATCTCTTTTATTCATTGTGCACAGCCTGAACTTCTGGACAAAAAAGCTTTCTGGTCAGCCAGCCCAAGTGGGTGGAAAGCCCTGCTCCTGCAGGGAGGAGCTGCTGGGCTTCCAGGGGAAGAGACCCCCCATTTTGAGTAGGCTCTGCTTGGCAAGCCACCAGTGCCCGGGGTTTGGAAAGCTTTTGTGGCACAATGAGAGACGCATTCATTTGGTTTTGAGCTCCTGGGTGAGTTTCCCCTCCGTAACAACTCGGTTGCTAATATTTCTGGCAGTCACCGCAGCAGTGGTTTGGATGAAAGCTCCCTACTGTGAGTAGGTTTATATAATTGGTATTGTTAAATTTTGTAAATAAATTCTGAGTTTCTACAGCGATAGGTCCTCTCTAAGGGGCCTAGAAGGAGAATTGGGGCTTCTCCTCTACATGTAGGTGGCCAAGTGAGCCTGCTCAAGGTGGATTTAAGGATCTGTCCTCATTCCAGCAGAGCAGCCTTGGGCAGGTGAATATGGTACCCCAAAGCCTCTTTGGTCCAAAGGCTGCAGCTTCAAAGAGGAGAGCTTGTGTTGTAACCTGGGCTCTGGTTCTGGCTGCTCTGAGCCTGGTGGCAATTCACAGGGTGCTGCCGTGCAACCTGCTCTTTAGGCATTTCAGCAGTCCTTGGGTTCGATGAGTGCCAGGCTGTCTTGCAAGAAGACCAGAGGGAGTTTAGTACCTCCCCTGAGGTCTCTGAGACCCCCTGTTCACTTCTCAGTCCTACAAAGCAGGAACAACCTTGTCCAGCAACTGATGTGCTTGGAGAAATGTCTCCAGAACTGCAGGGTCTTGTAGGAGAGGGGTTTGTAGCCAGGGCTGGCAAAGCATCCCTGCTCCAAACCAAATTTCAAAACAAGGGAACAAACCAGACTTTCTATCAGTGCTTGTCCTTCCAGCTCGTCTCCATTCATGCACATGGCTCTGGCGTGCATTAGGTCTCGATGACTTATTTATTTCTTCTCCCTGAGTGCTCTGGAAGGGAGCTTGTTCTCTGGCCCAGAGATCCCCTGTTCAGGAGAATCAGGCTGGAGGAGCCTGGGGAAAAGGAATGGGGATGATAACCAAAAGGGGGAAAAGTAGATCTAAATATTTAATCCATCCACAAGTCAGCTTGGTTCCCTGTAAGCAACTTGGCAGAGATGAGGTTTTTATTTACACGCTTGCTCCCATACACAATATAAATAGTATGTAATTTATAAATGCTGTTATAATATTCATGTATTAATCTTGTGTCTTTTGCTAAGAGTACGTGTATCTATTTTATGTGTGTGTGTCAAACAGCAGCAGTGGTGGAAGAGGCAAGAACGTAACAGGGAAGATACAAAACGGAAAGCGAAAGGGGAGAGTGCTGCAGCGATAAAGCATGACGGGGCTGCAGTCTCCTGGGAGGGACGTCTCTATTTCCCTGAAAGACTCTTCAGACACCATGACACTAATGTACTGCCTTCATTTATTAATTCACTGATCTATTTATTAATTGATTACTTTTCTGCTTTGTATTTTTTGTTTGTTTGTTTGCTTTCAGTAAGGAGTACCCGGTTGTTCCCAGGAGCACGGTGAGACAGAAAGTGTCCTCGAATCACAGCCCCTTCAGTGGTGAGACCAGGGTCCTTTCCGCCTCCTCCAACCTGGGCTCCCAGTACCAGTGCGAGAACGGGGTGTCGAGCACCTCCCAGGACCTGCTGCCGCCCGCCAACCCCTACCCGATCTCCCAGGAGCACAGCCAGATCTACCACTGCACCAAGAGAAAAGGTCAGAGCCCAGATGCTCTCGCTTTGCAACTTCCCCCCCTTCCTAGCATGACCATCAGCATTATTCTGTGGTGCTCCCCTTGCTGTTAGACTTGAAGATGCACAAGGGGTGAAGGCAATCCGCCGAGCTGGGCTGGGGAACTCATCTCACCAGTGTGAGCCTAAATCCCCTTCCCTGCTGCTGGGCTGGGAGCGAGCTGTTTGGAGCGGTGGCCGTACCTTCCACCCCCGTTGAATCCACATTCAGCTAGATAGCTGGGGCAGGAGATAAAGCTGGCTTATCTGGCTCCATAGTCCCTCAGACGGGGTTAATCTCTGAGTGTAGATACCTTGACAGCTTGGATTTTGCACAGTTTTGGACTGAGAGTCTCATGGTTGGGAGATATTTGCCCATATGCAGAAAGCATTTCCACTTAAATGCCCGGTCTAATGAGCGGGGCATGGGATTGAAAACCATGATATCCATGTTCATTCCCCTCTGGTGTGACTGACCTGCTTTGACAGAGCTTGAGGGATCCAACTGTGAGTGCTTTACGCTGACTGCTGAGCTCGTCCTGGCGTGAAGGACCCGGGGTAGCAAGGGGGTAATTGTTCTTGGGCAGGAGAAGCACTTGGCAGGTTCTCCCTTCCTCTCCCAAAGCCATGGGAGTGCCCAGCTGCAGGGCTGAGGTAGCAAAATCCTCAGATCAAGCCCAGACCCTCAGAAGAATAGGGAATATCCAGGGTAGAGTGCTATAGGGTGGGCATGAGATCATTGCTGCCTGCCCCTTTTCCCTTTCCTCCACTATTTAGCACAGGAAAAGCCAAGAGGAGACAGCTTGCACCGTGGCAAATGCACCAAGAACTGCTCCAGCCTGGTAGCCTCTTCCTACAGCAGATCCCTTCCTGCTTCCCTGCATGGTCCTATCAGACACGTCATTATTTTTAGCAGCATAACCCCAGGGGCACTGGGACGTGCAGAGCAGGCTCAGGGCAAACGTAGCGGATGCTGGGAAGTGCTGGCAGATGGGGCAGCAGGGCAGTGGAAATTGGGGTCTCTCACATCTTTGGGGAACCCTCTGGGTGTTGTAGCATCAGTTGTGGGTGTGTGTGTACGTGTATAAATGCAAAACGTTGAGGAATTATAATATTTTCCTGGTGTAAAAAGCAAATGGTGGAAAATGGAGGCGTAATTTTCTGAGTACTGCATCCTTGTGCTCATAAAACCTGCGTCAAAGCTGCGGTGGGAAATGGCGATGCTATGCTTGGGCTAGCTGTCAGGTGGGGAATAAGGAGTAGCAGTGGCCTCCCAGGGTGTCCCCTAAGGTCAGAGGTGAGCCGAGTCACCCTTGCTCCCCCCATACTGGTGCAGAGCTATGGATGCAAGATGCTGGGACACAAAACCCCATCTGTGGTGGTGATGGGGCAGGAGGTCACGTTTACCCTTGGTGTCCCTTAGCCTGAGCTCCCGCCTCAGTGCTCCTTTGCCCTGGGAGCTGAGCTTTCACGGTTCCTCTTCCCCTTGACAAAAACTAACCCAAACGAGCTGCCCAAATGGCAGCAGCCCTTTTGGACAACCTCCGACTGCTGCGTGTCCCCGCACCGCGGGGCAATCCATCATTCGCCTCCGCGTTGTAAAGCGATAAGGACTCAGCAGAGGTTTCCTTCCAGTTTTGGGATTCCCGCTAAGTGGTGTCTCCATGGGTGGTTTCCCTCAATCCCCCAATTATCTCACTTCCTCTTATTGTCACAAAAGAGACGACTATCTGCCCCGTAATAAGCTCCCTGGCCCTTTTCTGGCCTGCGTGGCCCTTGCCAAAGTGCAGGAGACCGGCGGAGCATGTCCTTGTCTGTAGGGCTGATGGCCCCTCATTATCTCACCGATGGCTTGAGTGGCACAAGCAGTTAAGGGCCTTTTATCAAAGCCGCCAAATGCTTTAATCAAAGAGAAGCAGCGTCCTGTCCGATACCACCGGCTTCTTCCGCGAGGCTGCTGTCTCAGGAGCCCGAGCCCCGGCTCTCCTCGCTGTGCTTTTTCCCCTCCCCACGCATCCAAGCAAATCGAAAACAGCCACCAGGGCTTAAAGGAAAGAAACACAAAGTTAATGGGAAACAGAGAGCCAACGTAAGCTGCCAAGCAGCTCTTTGCGAAGTGAAATTAATTAAAAAAAAAAAAAAAGTAACTAGAGATGAGCAATTCTGTTCAGATAAATCAGAACGTGATCCAAGGTTTCGTCTCGGACTCAGGCTGTGCGTGGCACTTTCTTCTAGTGCTGAGCAAGAGTCTTTACTAAATGAGGGAAAATAATCCTACCTATAATATTTCTCTTTATCTTCCTCTTCCAGCCTCCCCTTTTCCAGTGAAATATTAAGCTCTTCCTCACACCTCTCCCGCTTTCCTGCTTTAATCTTTCTGCACAATTTTTAACAAGCCTTACGATCTCAGAAAAAAATGTAGCAGCATGTTGAGTTCTAACGTACCTCTGTCTATTTTCTGGACTGGGAATTTTATTGATTTCATTGGATCATTGACTTCCCAAACATTGGCTCCTCTTCAGTCAGTTTAGGATTTGTCTCCAGCAGATTATTTCCCCTCCACAAGGCTGTGGTTATGGGTAAGTGCTTGCAGGGGCAGAGGGCAGTTCGCCTGGGTTCGAGACCAGCTGGTGTCTGTATCTTCTGAAACAAACACCACCCCTGTTTTCCAAGATAGTCTCTCGAATACTGCTCCTTCCAGCTTTGACATCTCGTGATGTTTCTCTGGAGCCCTTTTAATCAGGAGGGCAAGTCTTCGTTTAGGCTTGGTTAAGAATAGATCTGTATTGGAGCAGCTAAAAAGAACCTCGTTTGACTTCTACTTTCTTGGTGACTGAGGACCAAGATTTAGTTCCGTGTTTGACAGTGTTGTTCTTAGCTGTCAAGTCAAGATGGATTCGCTCTGGGGATCTGATACGGAGCTACATTAGGGGAGAGCAGCAGGGCTGTGAGGGGATGTTATCTCCGAAGGCTCCTCTGTCTCAGGGAGCTGATCCTCCTCTAGGCGAGGAAGGAAGGACACATCCCAGAGCCACAGCTCTGGCAATTTCTGGTGCCTGGCTGGGAACCTGGGGTCACAGCATTGGGAATGACCCCAGCATGGCATGACGAGGCTGCTGCTCCAGGCACTTTCTGGACATGCTAAATGCAGTCCTTGAGGCAGGAATTGTCCTGCCTTGTGTCCTAGCTCCACACTGAGATCGCTTATGGCATTTCACTCAGGCTGGACTTGGGTGGATGTATAAACTCCAAAACTCTGTCCTACTAAGGAGTGGCCTCAACTCTTGATGTGGATTTTTAGGCTGCAACAAAGATCTGTTAAAGCTTCACTCTTTCTCTAGTTCTCCACTTATCCTTCTCTCACTGCTGTGCTTGGAGGAGCCCAAAAGGACTTTCCAGCAGGCAGCTGGCTTTCTGTCTTTGATTTTAGCCCCACATCCCAATTAGGGCATCGGGGCTTGTTTTCCCTTGTGCTATCCTCTCCCCTCAGACTTCCTGTGAACTGAAAAGTCATCCCTTTAAACCCCTGCTCCCTCCCGGCCTTACACAATCTCAACCACTTGGCAGATTTCTGGGATGCTTGCGATGCTGAACAGGAGGCAACTGGAACAGCCTTTCCCCGGGGAGGTTATAAAAGTTGTCATGTTGGCACTCTGAGGGAGAAGAGGGATGTGGCAGAATCCACCGGCTTCAGCCAGTGAGGACTGTATCCTTCAGCCTCTTAGCTTGGACGTGACCCTGCCCATGGGGAAGAATATATCTTTCATCCTCTTCCTGCTCTGCTGAGGTTGGTGGAGATGCAGCAATGCCTTTCCCCCTTCTCCAAAACAGGCGCTGTTAGGGAGGACTGACCTCTTCATTTACCAAGCTGATTTCTTCCTGCCCAGCTTTTCTGTCACTTGAGGAAGCTCCAGGACCAGGGCTGAACATGAGTCAGGTCTGGGAGGTCTACTTGGAGGATGCGCTGCTCGTCCTGCCAACGGTTTAGGAGATGCAATGAGTTTGCCAAGCCTTGAGCTACACTGTGGCCAGAGGTGTCCGCAGCTTGGGTAGATGCAGCCGGGAGCAAGGGGGCTGCTCGGGCACTGAGGATGAGGAGTAACATGCCTGCATGGTGGGGAGATATTCAGGGGGTTGGTGTGTGTCCAGCCCTGCTGGTGGGGCTGTTGTTTCAGTAGCTTCATGTAGACACCCCACTGTCTCATCAGGAGATGCTTTCTGTGCCTTTGCAGGCAGTGCAGCCATTTGCTGCCCCTGGAAGTGGCTCCAGGTTTTGGTGTTGGGTTTTTCTGCCCCTCTGCTCCCCTGCAATGCATCACAGCCATTGCAAACCTTGTGACTGCTAGAACAACTAGCATAGCCACAACCTGTCATAGGTTTCATGTCCTAGGACATGTGTCCTGCTTGCCCTTTAAAGATGCACATTTTGGTTAAATCCATCTTTTTCTTTTCTTCTTTGACAACCCTTGTCAGCTTTGCACATTGTGATTAGCTATTCATGCTCATGCTAGATTCATATGAGAAACCAGACTGGGCAAAACAACAGCGTTAATGACAATCATCCATTGTGTCTCCCTAACAAAGTTGGGATGAACCTACTGTAATGTCCTGGAAATGTGGGTGAGCGTTAAAAGCTCAAACAATCGTGTCCCGTTCTGCATTGTCTTCCATCCCAGGGAGCTGATTGTCATGAATTGGAAAAGAGCTCCCCTGATTTACACCAAGGGAAGAGGTGGGCCCTGGACACCCTGAAGTCCAGAGATTTTGCATGTTTGCATTTCATCCTGGATGGCCCTAATCTTGGTATTGGGAAAATTCCATTTAAAAAGCCATTTGTGTGGTATTTACAACCCAGCTGGAAGTAGTAAATACCGGAAACCTTGGAACTGCTTACGCTCTCGCTCAAGCTCCTTCATTCGATAGATCATCAAATTCCTTGCATGGGAGCCAGTTTCCACCCCGTTCTGCAGGCTCCGTTTTCCTTGGACCCACTTCGGAGCAGCTTCTCCCGGGTGCTGGCAGCTTCCCCCTGCTTGGCAGAGCCCTTTGCTTTTTGAGGTTTGTGCAGTATCGAGGGGCTAGTCGCAGGAGCTGATTGCCCCTCTCGGCTTCCAAGAATAGCAGTGAGGATGGGCAGCATCTTGCAGGACCTCCAGCGTCTCCCAAAGGTGCACAGATCCCCCTGGGGCTTTGCTACCAGGGGAAGGACAATGGAAGGCTGTTAAGGAGCCAGGATCAAGAAAGAAACCAGGGCAAAGTGGATACTTCTCTGCTATGTCCTGTTGATGCTGAGGAGGTGAGAGGACCTTCGGAAAGAGGATGTAGCCTTGGGATACAGTGCCCAGGCTCCAGAGCAGGTGGGGATGACTCTAAATAAGAATGGAATGGGAATACCTCCTTCCAGCATTGCAGGAGAGCTTTCTTTGGCTTGTTCCACTTTTTGCCACGCTCTTACTTGAAGAAGTCTCCTGCCTGCCCCCAGATCTGTGGGGATGACCTTCACCTGCTTGGTACTGGCTCTGATTTCCTCTTTGAGCGGTGGTGGGGTAATGGCAGGTCAGAGTAGAGACCATGTACCGGTGCAGAGCCATCAGCTGAGGATCTCTGCTCTGCATCATTCCATCTTCAGGATGGACCATTCTCTTCTCTTGAGCACTTTGAGGTTACACAGGTGGGAAAAACACCAGGAGGAGGGGCCAGAGGGCGGGCAAGAAGTGTTAGGGTTAGGATAGGCTGTGGTCCTTTGTTAGCATCCCCTTTGGAGACGTGCATGCTGCCCTTAAACACCTTAAGACCTGGAGTGACAGTGCCCTTTCCACGCTCAACATCAGAGAGAATGGGTCTAGAAAGGCCAGCAGAGCAATTGGTAGAGCTTAGGGAAGAAGAGGGGGCACCCATAAGGTTTCCACCGACGTGCTGGTTGTTTTTATTTTTCTCTCTTCACCTGCGGTGTGCTCTGGAAGCAGATCCGTGGCTCTGTGGCTCTGCCTGGCTGTGCTGTGGCAGGGAGAAAAATGTCTGGGCTAAATGGAAAAATCAGCAACCTCAGGTTGTAAGTCAGGCACACTTTTGCACAATGGAAAAACAGGGTTCGACTGTTTTGTGTTGTATATATTAAAAAATAAAATAAACAGTCAAACCCCAAGCCAGTGACTTCCAATGCCAGCAGAGTAATGCGGTTTAATGCTGAAAACTTTATTAGCAGAACAATGCTTCATTTTACAAGATATTGTTTTTCCACCCTAGTGCTCTTATTACTCAGTGTTGGGTTAGGGATCCAAAACTTTTAGGCTGTCTGTAAAAGCTAGAGCTACTCCAGCCATACGTACCTCCTGCGATAGACCCGTGCTCAGCAGGGAGCTGAAGACAGTGCTTCCAGCTTTCATCCTTCAGGGAACTTCATCATTTTCCCTATAAAAAAATAAAAACAAACCTGATCAGCAGTAAGGGCAGTGATATGCTTTTGCTCTGCTCACCATTTCAGCTGCGTTAAAGATGCTATTGCAATGTTTGGTTCTCCTGTCCTGCTGGTGCCCAGCTGTAGTGGCTGCCCTTGGTAGGCACCTGAGTGGGAGTAATGGGTTATTTTACAAGCAGAGAGGGTGCAGCTTGGAGAAACACATGGCTGTTTACAGCAACAAGGGTACGTGCAAGTTTGCCAGAAACAAACAGTGCCAGTCTGCACCTCCTGAAGCTGAGACGTAGAGCAAAACCACGGGAGTTTGTGCAAGTGCCTTCTGGTGGGGGCAGATGCTTTTGTCCTCCTTTTTATGGAGCTGTTTGTTTCTTTTGTATTTTGGGGGTAAAAAAAAAAAAGAAAAAAGAAAAAAAGAAGAAAAGAAAAAGAAAAGGCAGCTCAAATCATGCTCGAAATCATGCTAGTTGAGGAAATTTGAAGAGGGCTATTCCTTGCAGTATTCTTTCCCATTTTACCCTTGCTGAAAGGGTTCAGAGCTTTCTGTCCCGAGAGGCTGTAGTCGAAGTGGGATGTTTTTCTGCCTGCACCAGGAATCTTGCTCTTGAAGCAGCAGCAGCAAAGTTAATCTGGGTCAGAACAAGCTCGCCTTCGCCTGCCTCGCTGTCCTTAAAATCTCTTGGTGAACTGCTTGTCCCCGGGCACTTTGCCATCCATCCCAGCAGAGCTGGATTTCATTTGATGACCCTGCAAATGAATAAATAAGCACACATTCAATTATTCATTTTGCTGCCCCCAAGAGATTTCACCTAAATTGTTTATCTCCTTCCCTCGGTTGGCACGGGTTTGTTGTGGGAAACAAAGGGCTCTGCAAGCTGCGCCTTGTTGTTTTGAGACGGGAAATTCACTTTTCTTTTTCTTTCTGCTTGGCCACAGCACGTAGCTCTGCATGGATTTATGTGCCCCTTGGCACAGCTGAAGGCTGTAAAACTCCAAATCTTGATTGCCTCAACTCTGCCGTAGCTGGTGCCCTCCCGGTGGGATTTTTATTGTGATCTCTATTTTTCTGTCACTTATCACAAAAAAAATAATGTATCATTGTTAAAGCTTTTTAATTAACAGCATCAGTTCAGAGGCTCTGGGTGTGGGGACCTCTGCTAGGGTATTGTGTCTGCAGGCAGGAGGTGCTGCTCCGGCCAAAGTGCTGGCAGCAAAAGGAGACGATAAATTTGGTGATGTGGTGGCTTGAGTGGGGGGTATCACCAAAAAAGCTAAGTCTCAAGGTCCCGTTGGCATCTTACAGCGTTGCTTTTGCTTGCAGAGCTCCCAGCTAACCCCCTCCTTCCCCAGTCCAGGGACAAAAACAGCGGTCAGCTTTAGTGGGACCCGTTCAGACCGATCCCAAGGAAGGGCTGTGACACAGCCGGGGGACATCTCCGGACCTGCTGCGTGCAGGCTGTGCCCCTGGCAGGAGGAGGATAATCCTGCCGGGCTGCAGGGCACGGTGTTGGTGTTGGCTACCAGGAGTTTTCTCTCCCAACAGATGAGGAATGTTCCACCACCGAGCATCCCTACAAGAAGCCCTACATGGAGACTTCTCCGGCGGAAGAGGATCCCTTCTACAGGTCCAGTTACCCCCAGCAGCAGGGACTGAACACTTCATACAGGACTGAATCAGCCCAGCGCCAAGCGTGCATGTACGCCAGCTCCGCTCCCCCCACGGACCCCGTGCCCAGCCTGGAAGACATCAGCTGTAACACGTGGCCCAGCGTGCCCTCCTACAGCAGTTGCACAGTGTCTGCCATGCAGCCGATGGACAGGTTACCCTACCAGCATTTCTCTGCCCACTTCACCTCGGGGCCGCTGATGCCCCGGCTCGGCAGCGTGGCCAACCATACCTCCCCCCAGATAGGAGACACCCACAGCATGTTCCAGCACCAGACCTCGGTTTCTCACCAACCCATTGTCCGGCAGTGTGGACCCCAAACGGGCATCCAGTCCCCCCCCAGCAGCCTCCAGCCCGCAGAGTTCCTCTATTCCCACGGCGTGCCTCGAACCCTCTCGCCCCACCAGTACCACTCGGTGCACGGCGTGGGCATGGTGCCAGAGTGGAGCGAGAACAGCTAACCAGGCAGCCGAGGCCACAGCATCAGCCACGGCAACAAATGGAGGAAAAAGAAATAAAAAAGGAAAAAAACACCCCGTTGGTAATACAAACAAGAGCGTTTTGCAAGACTCCTTGAAGTGAATGTTCACCGTTAGCACTCGAGAGGGACGGATGCTGATTGACACCACGGATGAAGCAGTCATCGGCCTCGGCGTGACTTGCCCCCTTTTTTTCTTTTGGTTCATAAGTGAAAAACCAACAGATCGGCAGGCTGCCCCCCGCCGTGCCCCCCACCCGACTTGTGTTGCTGCCACAGCGAGCCCCCTCCCCATCGCCCCTCCCCAGCCCCTGCTCTTTTTGTTCTCAAATGGACACGAGACTCCTGCTGCCTTTCTCAACACGGCCAGAGTGCTTGAATGAAAACAACTAGGATGTTACTTTTTTTTTTTTTTGTGGTGTTGATGTTGACAATGTTATATAATAAATAATAATATATATATATTTTTCTTTCAATTTTCTCAAGAAAAAAAGACACGGGCCCTTTTTACCAAGGGTGGAGCTTGGAGTGGTGTTTTTATTGTTTTTCGTTAGTGTTATCGTTGTTGCTTTTCAACAGAAAAGAGGTATTCTGAACCCACAAATAAGAAAAATCAGGTACCTACCTCACCCAGGTGTTGTACCACAAGTGAAATCGCTCACTGCTATTTCCTTAAAATTGCCACATGTCCCCCAAAACGCATCTCTGTGGGAACCAGCCTAGGAACCTCAACCCCTGGCCCACTCCCATTTCTCTCCTTCCTCATTCCTTCCCACCTCCTGGTCTTTTCCGTCCATCAGCTATCTCTGTCAGAAATGTGGAGTATCTTTCTAACTTGAAAACCTCCACAAATTCGTCTGCTGCCGAATTTTTTGCCGGCACGTGGAAAGTGAGGCTGTGAGCCAGCTGCAAAGGGGAGGAGAGAGGGAGAGGATGCAGGGAGCAAAAGGAAAATCAGTAGGAATGATGGTGGCAATTGCTTGCAATCCTCAACTTTCAGTTTGTCGGTCATTCTTTTTCTTCCCCTCTACAAATAAAAATAAAAATAAATAAAGAGAAAGGGATACCTGTCTGGGTATGCTGAGACATTTAGTAAATGTGTTTGAATGGAGCAGAAAATGATCATGGGAGGCTGGGAGTGGGGGAAGCAAGAAGAAAGGAAAAAGTGAATGCTTGTAAGTAAAAATGCCTACTGCAAGGACTCTTCAGGTGTAAAATTTACTGGTACTATTTATTTATACATGGGAGTTTGAGTAAGTCCTAATGTGTCACGAAGCCAGCAAAGCAGCTGATTCAGAGGGACTCATGGTTTATTGAAACTGAACTTTGTTTTCTTCATTTTTTTTTCTCCAAGCTGTGCCCACACTCTCTATATAATTTACATATATTTTTAATTAAAAGCAATTCTAATGAACAGAAGAGGTATACCTGTGTGTCAGCAGAGGAGAATGTGGGTGTGAATGAGTGGGAATGCCGGTATGTGTGCGGGAGGGACCGCAGACAGATACCCAAACCATGTAGCTCAGAAAAAAATCCCTACCTAGCTATGCTTTCCTATTCTTGTGTGCCAATTTATATCTAATAAATACCACATGCTACAAAGTGCAAGGGACCTGCCCACCATTTTTTCCCCTTTTTTTCTCTTCTTTCTGCTCGATGCCTGGAAGTTTGTTTTTTTTATTTATTTACGGTTAAATAAACACCATCCTGGTGGGGAAGGCTTTTAGGCAGTGATGGGCTGAGCTTGCTGCATCCTGAGCTGCATGTTTCTTCTCTACCTAGGTCCTTCCCACACAAACCACCTTCCCTTGCCAACTCTAAGGTTTATCATAGAGTTGCTTGTGTTGGAAGTGGCCTTATAAACCACCCACTTCCAACCCCCTGCCATCAGTAGGGATGCATCCCACTAGACCAGGGTGCTCAAAGCTTGGTCTTGAGCACCTCCAGGGGTGGGCATCCACAATTTCTCTGGGCAAAAGAAGTTCTCAGGGTCCCTTTCCCACCAAGGTAGATTTAGGAGCAACCCTGAAAACCCAGGTGGGTGCAGGGATGGCACCAGGAGGAGCTGGTGGAGGTGGAGCTGCCCCCTCTTCCCACCTGGATGGAGTCTGTGGGGACGTCTGGCCCAGGGGAGCTGTGGGACTGTGCCCCAGCTCCAGCGAGGGAGGGCAGGATGCTGCACGCTTTGTGAATGGGAAGAAGATGGAAAAACAGTGCCAGAGAAAGAGATTGGACTGAAATAGGCTGCATCCAGGAGGTCCAGCTTGAAGGTGTCCTCCACGTGGCCCTGGCTGCCCCAGTGAGCAGCATGATCAGGTGCTGGGAATGTTCATGTCCTAACATGAAAGTGAACAGGTTTTGAAGCTCCCCTTACCTGATGATGCTCCCACCTGGGACCTGGGGATGGTATCCTGTTACTGACCTCAGTGCACCCACGGGAGTCCCACAGGAGTCTCACGGGGGTACCGGTTGTGCCTGCTGGCAGGAGACCCGAGTATCGTGTATGCCCTCTGTGGGCACGGCCGGGATGTGGAGTTGCACACAAAGCTGCCTGTCTTCATGGGGCCACCCCCGGGGAAGGACTCGGATGTCACATTGCTCAGTAAATCACATGCTGTTCCCCCGGAATATGCAGTTACCCAAGATTAATGATGGGGTAAATTGTGTTTCAAGTTAAGGAATAAAAAATTACACTGTATTTAGCTGTCAATTACATTGTACTTTCCAGGCTTCATTATCCCACTGCTAATCATGTAATCATCTTATCACTATATGGTAATTTACATGTAATTAAATGGCCAGTGGTTATTCCATAAGTAAAGAGGTCTTACCAGAAATGTGTGCCATGCATCTCAAAGAGCATTAGGGAAACTAAGTCCACATGGTAAACTATTTCTCAAGCTTCAGAAGTAAAAGCCTCAAGCCTTCAACTTGACTAATTTCCTCTGAGCTCCTTGCATTATTATTTTAGCTCTGCGGGGAAATGCCAGGGCTCTTCGGTGGGTTCTGCAGTGCCGCAATGGGATCTGATGGCTGGATTTTGGCTGCCAAATATTGGGGTAGGTCCTGAGCAGCCTTGGGGTGCACCGTGGTTTGGAGAGCAAGGAGGGGATCAGTGGGAGCAGGGTGGGCCCGCCACACCGGGGACAAAGACAGGATGGGTAGGAGGACACGGTGTAGCCCGCTGTGACTCTTCCAGAGGCCCATGGTGAGTCCCAGCCTGGTTGTGACCAGGCCTTCTCTGTGCGGAGCCTGGAGAAATAGCTTGTGCATCTTCCCAGCTCACCAGCTGAATGCAGGGACCTAACAATATGGGGAACTGGCAAGGAGAGGGGTGTTTGTTCCCTTTGGTTGTGGTTTTATATATAAAGAGCCTGAAGTGAGTTCCCTCATTTGTCTTCTTAGGGACTTATTCCTCAACAGAGGATGATGACAATAATAATAATAAAGAAAAATGGGGAAAATCATGTGCAAGTTAATGTCATTGAAAGAAACAGTCAGAAGAGGTTGCAGATTTTACCCTTTTCAGAGCTAAGCTGGTAATTCAGCCATTAAGGGCCATGAAACTTGAGCAGGACCATCCCCACCTGATACAAGGGACTATCTATGGCCACCATGTGCCCTTCCCTTCTTGCCTGCAAGCCCCAGGTGTAATAAAAAGGTCCTTGGAGTTGTCTGGTGGCTTCCCACCACCACAAGCACCTCTGAGGGTCCTTCTGCCCAGGGCCTGGGGACAGAGGTGATGGAAGGAAGAACCCTGGAGAACTGGACTTGTTGGTCCCACATCCTGAAAGGGGCCTGGAGGGCTAAGAGTGTCCCCCGGTGAGCTGGGTGGGGGAGGTGGCCGTGGCCCACCCTCTCCACGAACCTCTCAGTGATGACCTTGGAGCTGCTCTGGCGGCATGGAAAGCAGCCATGAACCATCGCCAGGCAGAAAAACAGGGCTTTCTATACGAAGCATAATAAATAAATGCATGCTGTGCAATTCCTTCAACCTGAGGAGGAGAGAGAGAGAGAGAAACCCAAGCTCCACTAAAAAATATCTTTCAGAGAGTGAGCACCAATTCGCAGGCTGTGGTCGCAGAAGCTGTTTTTTCAGCTGCCTTCCTGGGCTAAAACCCTCCTGCAGTTGCCATCCTTTGTACCCGGGAAGGCTGCAGATGCCCCAGGCGGGCAAACAGAGACCTCTTTGTTAGTCCCTATCAGCTTGTTTTCGAGTTTCAGCCAGGACGCGGGGCGTTTTTTGGGAGCTGGCATTTCGGGAGCTGGGACCAGAGAGGTTCCTCCTCAGGACGAGGCCACCTGAGCGGGGCAGCCTCCGCCGAGGCTGCTGTCCTCCCTCCCCGCCACCCTTTGAGCCTCCAGGGCTGAGGGAAGAAAACAACCCAAAGCCTCAGGATTCTTGCCCATAAATCCAGCCCACAATACCATAGATTTTTAGAGAGCTGCCAACTCCGACAATTTTATGATGGGTCTCATGTGATTTGCAAAGTGTTTTTTTTTTTTTTTTTTTCCTCTCTTTTAAAGTTCCTGGAGTCCTGTGATTATATGAGACTCTCAAAGGATGCTGAGGGTTTTTATTTTTTTCTCTTTTTTTCTGTTTTTTTTTTTATTTTCTTTTTCATCTTCTTTGTTGAGTTTTAGGCTATAAAATAAGGCTGGAAATTTTACTGGAGAGGAAAGTGAGGCAGAGAAAAGAAATGGCTTGTCTGGAGGTGGGACTAGAGCTCATCACCAGACAAAAATATTTTGCTTTCTTTTTTTTCTTTTTTTTTTTTTTGCGTTCTCTCTGGAAAAGTGGAATCCTTTGCTTCATTTTTTTTTTAAGTAATAAAGTTTTCAAAGTTTAAGTGAATGGAAAACATTCAGAAAATGGACTGAATACATTCCTGACCCCTTGAAAAAATGGAGAAATATTTTGCTTATGTTTAGAGCATTTTACCCTTTTGAAATTTCAAAGGAAATTTTTCCGTCCCAAGTCACTTCAGGTTGAAACCCTGATGTGTTTCACTTGGAAGCCCTCGCGCCCGGCAGCTCCCAGGCCTTCCACTTCCTTTGTTTGGCTGAAACAAATCCTTCGGCCCCGGCGGCTGCTTCAGTCTCTGCTTTGCAGTCACTTTTGCAGGCTTCACCCTGCACCTGGGAGGACTCAGCTATGATAATGGATAGCGAGAAGCCCACAAACTGCATGTGTCACATCTCCCTGAACAGATAAATATATGTATTTAGTTGTGATGGCTCGTACACTGGGGCAGAAGGGCTGTTGGTGGGACAATTGCTTGGCAGGGGTGTCCTGGCCATGTGTCCTCTTGGCATTTTCCCCCTCCTCGGAACACCTGGGTGATGCCCGTGCTTTCCCATCAGCATGCGGAGAGGTCAGTGGGACCTGCAGCTGCCCTGAATTAGGCAGCAGCAGCTGGAGACAGTGCCCAAGGCTTGCACCAGCATCATCCGTGGTGAGAGCCATCACCTGGATGAGCCCTTCCACCACGGGGATTAAAGGCAGAGGTTTGGTAGCCAGAGCTCCTGTGGATGTGTGAGCTCAGCAGAGAGCCTGGCTGCTCATGTCAGTGCTGTGCTAAAGTACATTTTAAGTCTAAGTAAGTAAAAAATGGGGGTGTGATGTTGGGATGGGAATTGGTCTCTATGTGGTCTGGGCAGCACTCTCACTCAGGGCTGGGTAATTGTGTGTGTGCAGAGGGGTTGCTCTCCCCTTCAGCCCTAACAAATGTTTTTTAACCTGTCTCAAGGAAAAAAAAATTACCTGAATTCTGGATGCAGATTTCCACCCTAAATCGGTGTTGCAGCACATAGAGCTCTTTAATAACATGGGACCAATAGCTCAGGTTGTACTTATGTTAATAAATGCTGGTGTTTGAGATGCTTTTGTTGTGTAAGGCCAAACATGCATATTATTTTTATTATCATGACAATAATAACGTACTGTTGCTCATACTTTGTGTGGTCTGGCATGTGGAGGATGCAATTATCAGTGTGTCTGCAGCACTGTGAGGCTTTGTGCTAACCCCATTGCTAGCTCTAGGGTACCACAAGTCATCAGTATCTCACTTCAGCTTTTGTTTGGACCTGGGCTGTGGTGAATTAGAAATGTGTTTGTTGTCTTTGGGGTTTTCAGTGGAACACTCTCATTGAGAGGTGTAATGAGATGGTCACAGTGGAGTATTATTTCCTCTTTTCCTCCTGTTGGTGTCTGGACTTCTAGTATATCCTTTATGATCAGTAAGACGGTACTCCAGGTAGTTCCACTGTCTGTCCTGTTGCGTGGGGTTGCTCATCCCAGAGGCAGGACTTCACTTTTGCCTTTCTTGTGCTTTGTGAGGCTCCTGCCATCCTACTTCTTTGGTGGGATCCTTCTGAGCAGCTGCTCTGCTTTCCAGCATATTGACTGCTCCCTGCTTTGGTATCATCTGTGAACTGGATGGGTGTGCTCTGCCCTCTTTCCTTTGGGCATAATAAAGATGCCAAAGAATGTTGGTTCCAGTTCTGGCCCTTGAGAGATACCACTGATCACCACCGTTTGCACCTGATGGTCCAGCCAGCTTTCCACCAATTTAATTGTCTGCTTATCCAGTCCATAGCTTGCTGGTTTGGCTGTGAAAATACTATAGGAGACTGCCAAATGCTTAGAAAAGTCAAGATTTGTGTGCTCTCATCTAATGTTTCATTGCCTACTTGAGGGCAGGTGCCTCTCTGTCTCCCTGTTAGCAGTTGCAGGTCCTGACGTTCATCAGAAAGCTGGGCTGGGGATCACCCAGTGTTTTCCATCTCAAGATCACTGCAAACCTTAAGGAGTCTGCATGCACCTTCTTTATCAGAGCTTTTAATTAGAAACACTGTGCCTTGCTAAAACACAGGATGGCTTTTGTGGGGCGCAAGTCAAGCTGGTTGGAGAGCTGGACTAGCATGATGTATTTGCTGCTGTTTGAGTAGTGTTGGCTACCCTGCCTGAGTCTGGCTCTCTTTGTGCCCAGGCAGGGGTTGAGAGGTGATTCCAGACTGGGAGAGCTTGTAATTTAAGGCAGTGGGGCAATGGACCACGGATGGTCCATGATGCTGTAATCAGTCTGGAGCTGGTCAGTGAGTTATGAGTGCACACACGTACACAGACACTTTAACAGCCTCACTGAGTGACAGGCACCAATATTACTGTTGGGTCGATGCCAGTCAAGGTGGTGATGACAAAACCAGCTTGGCAGTGACTGCAGCATTTGCCCATGTGGGGAGCAAACCATAAAACCCTGTTCTGGTTTGTTTCCAAGTGTCTCCCGTGGAGACTGTGTAGCCAGGGAAGGAGGCAGTGTCACACAGCCAGGGGCATGGGCTGCAGGTCGGTCTGGCAACTTTGCATTGCTGGGTGACCTTCAAAGCCCCCAAAAACACTTCAGAAAGGAAATTAGATACCCCTACTGGACTAATATGGGCAACTTTTTTTTTTTGGGGGGGGGGGGATGTATTTAACCAGCATCCAAACACTGCTTGGGCTCGAATGACCTCATTTACTTTAATTCCAGAGAAATAACTGTACTTTCCCCTCCATTTTTAAATGTACCACCTGAAACAATAAAGTATGTTCCTAAGTAAAGCATCACCTTGAATAGGAAACATCCAAGCTCCTTAAGCACGGACTTAAAACTTTGCTGCTGGGATGGGAGTTGAGGGTAGCTCTTATAAGAGTTGCTGAATCCTTTTGTTAAGAGAACTTGATCTAATATGCCTCTTCTTGTGTGTGTGGGAAGACATCCAAAACGTTGCTCAGCTTCAACCGGTATTTCAAAAGAAAAACAGCAAAGTCAGCATCAGTAACCAAAAGGGTCACCTCATTCCTAGCTGTGCTGCAGCATTAAAAACAAAATCTAAAACAAGTCTTAAATATTTTCCTAATGTTTATCTTCCAGACAAGGTGCTTCAGTTCATGCCAACCCTTGAAGGCTTTTGCTGGTAAGGAAGTCTGAGCAGGCTTATCACCCACACAGGGCACTGCTGATCCTTCCATGGGATTATTAATGTCGGTTTGCTTGAATTTTACTCATATTTACACAGCTGCTAATAAAGCAGGGGAAAGCTGTGTATGATATCTCCTTCCCCATCTGATTGGGGTAGATTTTAGGACAGCTTTAACAACTTGATTGGTTATTGATGGATGGGGCAAGAGCCCCTTGGGCTCAGCCTTCATTAGCTGGGTCCAGCCTGTTGACACATGGCTGCTGCTCTCTTCAGGAGGATAAATTTCCAGGAGGATGAACTTCCAAGCGCAGGAGAGGTGGCCCTGGGTCTGAGAGGTGCAGGTAGTGATATATAACCTAAATCTGAAGGGTTTGTGAGCCAAGACAAGCTCAACATGTACTCTTGAGAGAGCAAAATAGCTCGTAAAACTCTTCAAGCTCAGCATCTTCTTGCTGAGGATGCTCAGCCTGAAGTTTTCAGCTTCATGTTGAAGGTGGTTCAGTTTGGCTCCAGAAGTTGGAGAGCTCCCAAGGGACAGCTGCTGTGATTTGATTAGGCTCACTTCTTTGGGAAATGCAGCTACAACAGGATGTCTGGACCAACTGGCCCCTAACCAAAAGGCTTTATCCACCAGCCTTGTCTGCAGCAGGGCTGCTATTGGGATTCCAGTGTGAATATTTCTGTAGACAAGTTCTGTATGAGTCTACACAGGGTTAGGCTGGAAGTAAATCTTGCACATTTTTTGAGCTTGAGCTATCCTGGTGAAGTTTGGTATTGTTGGACTGTACTCCTGGGGTCCTGTGCTACTGGGAGTCTGTCCTCCAGGAGGACACCTAAGGGGGATAAGTGGGTGATAAGCTCTTTGTATGTTAATAATAACAATGACCCATGCTTGGCTTGTGCCACTCATTGCCCACACTGCTTGGGGTCCAGTCAAAGATGCAATGCTTGTCTGGAGAGGAGGAGTATGCAGAGCTAATCAATAGGATAAAATCATAATGTGGCAAAAATGGAGGAGACAACCTGCCTGCCCTGGACTCTATTAGAAGAAAAACAAATGTTTTATTCCCTTTGCAGTGAACCCAGCATCTGGCAGTACGGGTGGGGAGGTGATTCTTGATATCTCAGCCCCTCCAAAGTGCCTCGTCCTGCTGTTTGTGGTGAGCAAGTGGCTTTTTGTTGACAGGATGCTGAGCTGTTCTCTGCTCCTATTGCTTGTGTTAACACCAAAGCACCTCTTTATTAGCATCAATGATGATCATGGCCTTTCTGTGCTGGAGTTCACAGTGCTACCCCATGCCAGGAGAGATGGGGTTGGAAGACCTGGCAGTGCTTCCTCTCCATCCTCCTCCTCCCCTTTAGTGAGATGGAAAAATCCTAAGGCTACCTGCCTCCATTTCTTGAAGCAGGAAAAGTGAGGGGGAAATGGAGGAAAGCCCCTTATATTGCTGTAACTTTTTGAGACATAAAAGCTTTTCTTTGAGAGCAAATCCTTTCTTTCTCCCCCCCTCCTCATGGCATTAGAGCTAGAGAAATTCCTTGGAAAATAATTTGTCAAGGCCCTGACTGATCAAAGACACATATAAAAGGACCCTTTTTTTAAAGGGGAAAAAATCCCCCTCCAAGCTCAGAATGAATTGGCAATTCATTTACCAACTGTCAGATAAAGTAGCTCAATCCCTATCACGTCTTTAGCTGGAGCTGTGGCCAGAAGGAAGCAATTCTCGGCCCACTGTGCGTACATGTTTGGGGTATGTTAGTGATTAGGGTATTCCTGCCTGGGGGATGCAGAAAGATATGACTCAGATTCGCAAAAGAGCCATAAATCTCCCTCCTTTTATTCAAAATGTGTGTTTTATAGCCATTTCCTGGCCAATTTCTGCCTCGAATAAATATGTAACATATCTGTGTATAGTTTTTAGGTCCAAGCGTTGGGATCCCTCTCAAGAGTGAACTGTCTGCTCAGGGAAAGTTTGAACATTGTTTTCTGCTGTTCCTTTCCTCCCAGAAAACTCCCCCGTTGAGTATTAATTGGCTGAGGGTTGTCCCTGTGGCACCTGCTCCTGCCTGTCTGTGGTGGGGTCCCCTGGGATGGGATTGGGTGGGAGATGTGACCCAAAGGACCCCAAAAGGTCAGCCAGGCTCCAAGGCTGGATCAACTAGACTGAAAACTGGGATTTTAGTCCAAAGGCTCTGGTAGGGTTTCAGTAATCCCAGGCTTGAGCTAGCCCTCACACAGCACTGGATTTGGAAGTCAGCAGCTCAGTAGGTGCCGTGCTCGCATCCCAGGACTGTGCTGATGCTCAGCCAGGAGCTGGGCTTGCTGTTCTGTTGGATCCTGCTTGTCCCTGCAGCTGAAATCATGCCTAGTTGCTGATCTTTAGGGACAATATTCCCCCAGTTCATGGTACCTGAGGGACTGCCCTTCCCCATCTCAAGAACAGCATCGTCTATGCATCTTCCCCCTCCTTATCCTCCCACTCCACGTCCTTTCCAAACACCCTGGTGCCACCCAGTTTACTGCCCTCCCCCCCCCCCCCCCCCATTCTGTTTTCCATCCCTGTTCTCCAGTGTCATGTTTGTGATTTTGAAAGGACAGCATAGGTCTGAGGGAAAAGGCAGGAGCTGATGGACAGCAATGCAGGAGGAAGTAGGGGCAGGGATATTTCCCTGCTCTCAGTTTCCCGTCATGGGCTGCACAAGTAGAAATACTCAAGTTCTTTTCATAATTGCAGTTCTTTTTAATGATTGCAATTCATTTCAGTGAAATGAGCTGAAGCAGCTGAGAAATGGCTACAGGAAGAGGCTGGATCATTTGTTCTCAGTGTTTAGCCAGGGGATGAGTCCCAGGAAGAAGGAAGGACAACAGGAACAGCTTTGCTTTTGTAGAGAAATATAAAAGCTTTTCATCAGTGTCCTGCTCCCCCAGGTCACACAGGAGGCAGATTCCCCTCAGTAAAACAACAGGAAAACCCATCCCTTTGCAAGGAAAGCAGTAAAAGTTTGGGGTCTGGCATTACTGGTACTTTATTTTTAGCTCTTCCTTCTAATCCTTTAAGCCTGTAGTTCCTTTCTGCTTCCTCTTTCCCCTAAACCAGGAGCTGCAATCATTTGGCCCCGATTCAAAGTCTCAAAGCCAATGGCAAAGCTCCCAGATCCCATGCCAGAGAAGTCTGGTAGGGTCCTGAAGTTTATCTCATAAACGGCTCCATCTGAGAGCTGCTGCACTTGGTGGGAATCTTACCACTAACCCAGAGGAGCATGTTTTTTTTTTTTCTTGACCATGCCCTTAAACATACCCTGCCTATCTGGCCAGCTGTGTATCCTGAGTATACATGTCATTTAAAAATAATTTGTGGTTACAAGAAGCAATCTCAAAGTCTCCTAAACTTTGGTCCAAGGTTAGGATTGTTCTCACAAAGGCAAAAACAATGTGATACCCTGAGTAAAGGATAAAGCAAGAAAGATGTAGCAGAGTGATGGCTGGGGTATCTTGGGGATTTCTCCTGAAGGTAGATGGCAGGGGGCAAAATCCTTCACTGGAGTGAAATGTGTGTATATGTGTGCTTTGGATGCTCTTGAGGGGAAAGACACTGCCCTTTGCTGTTTTTCAGTCATCTCTTTTGGGTCGACATGGGTTTTTCATGGCAGGTTTAGCCCTGAGCTGTTCCCAGCCTGTGACTCCCAGTGCCAGGTGACATTTATTCCCTTGAACTTTCTTCACTATTGCTGCTACCTTAGTACCAGGCAGTATTGCTACTGGTGTCATATATTAACAAAGGAAATATTGCTAGGGATCTCCCAGATGTTGGGGATAATAGTAATTCCACACCTGGGTGGGGAGGTTGCTTTCAAAGCAAGCACCAGCAGATCTGAAACCCTCCAGACAAGTGTCTTTTACTCAGCTCTGACCGCCGCTTTTAGCTTCATTTCTTTTTTTCCCCCTGCTGTGGTATCTCCATTTAGGGCCCACTCGTGTAAACATTTATAAGCGCATGATGGGTTTAACAGTGATTCATCCTATTAAAGTCAAAGTGGCTACTCACCGGATAGTTTCCAGAACTAGGCAATAGATATAAAAAGGGCAGGGACCATGACTTTTCTGTGCTATCTAAAGTGGCTAACACTTCAGGCACAACAGGCTCAATTTTAGAGGAGCTGGCCTCCCTCTGACTATATATTAAAGCTGCCTAGAAACATGTTTCCCCCCCACACCCCCTCGGGGAAGTCTTCTGTTTTAAAGCATCCCAAAATGGCTGAGAGCAGCACTGTCATGTAAATGGTTCTGGAAGAAGGAGGGGAGAGGTAACTTCCTATGCACAGTGAGCTTTTATTTTTAACCAGAAAAAAAAAGTTGAGAATTGACAAATGTCCATTTTCGACCCAAGCAAAGGGATTCGGAGGAGTAACACAGAGATAACACTTTGAAAGGACTTTATTCCCTTCCTTGTGGGAGTATTTGTATTTCTTAAGCCCCCAAAACTTTGCCATGGCCAGGGAGGGCAGTGCCTGGTCCCTAGCCCGGTGCAGGCCTTGCGATGCCGCTTGTGCAAATCCGAAGCGGTGGCCAACAGTAGCAGCAGCTACTGCGTGGGGACCACGTGCTGTCCTGGAGAAGGCACTTAGCTCCCCGGGGCTGTGTTCAAGCACTTCAAATACCTCTTTGAAGTGGTCTGTGTACCGCAAGCAGCTCTCAGCCCGCTGGTCCGGGAATCCCCGTGCTCGCTGGGGGAGGCAGGTCAAGCCAGCAATGTGCTGCTGCAAGGATGCTGCCAGTAATGCTCCTGCTTTTAGCATGTCTCCTCCATGCACCCTCATCCCTGTTCAGTAAGTGGTGGTGTCTGGGCAGGGTTGGCCCTGTTTCCTTAATGAAAATTGTGTTTGGGGAGCGGGGAGAGCTGCAGAAGAGCAGAAAGCCTGGTTCAGGCTGGGAGATGGGACAAAGCCAGGGGCAGCCCCGGCGTATTTCTGAGCACCTGGCTGTAAAAGGCCATCAGGGCTATCTCAGGCTTTTTTGGACACCCCTCATGCATTTAGGCAAAGGACCTCAGAGGAATTTCAAGGGATTTTGATGTGGTCTCTTGGAAGCAGACGTGACCTTCCCTGCCTGCCCATTCGGCTGGCTGGATGTCAGCCAGCTCCGCACTAGCAGGCATGTGGCTCTGTGAGCATGGTGCTAAGCCAGAGCTATTACCAAAAATAGGAATTAAAAATGTCTGATGCTTTGTTTTTAAATGAATAGTAGAGGTTTAATTAGCAAACTATATGGTTTTCCCTGTGAGACTTATATGAAAGCAAAAAGAAAAGTTGTCCATAAATGAAGCTATGGCAAAACTCATCTTTCTCATTGTGAGATGATTCAATGCTGAGAAATGTTTGACTTTTTTTTGAATGATTTATCAACTGTCTTCAAATATATCAGACAATTTAACTTAAAAATAATCATTCAGTTGAAAAACTACATTTTCCCTTGAAGCAAAGTTTCAAGAGAAAAAGCTTCCCCTGCGTACCAGTGAAGAGTTCATGGAGATATGTAGCTGCCTGCCATGATGATAGGGAAAAGAAATGAAGTGGGATGATACATATTTTATAGACACCTTACATCTCTAATCTATTTGATTGGTGGGCAACTAAACACTGAGGTAAAGATGCCAACGTGATATCTTTGTGGGAACTGCAACTTCATCGGGTATTTGAAGAAGGTATCTATGGACAAGTGAGACTTCTGCAAAGGGAGATGTGGTAAAGCAGGATGCTTTACCTAGTGAGAAAGCAAAAAAAAAAAATCCAAGGACCCTGAACATGGCCAGGCAGTTTCTTTAGAGGATAAAAAATAATAAAAAAAAAATCAGGGTTGCCAAAAAAAGCCTCAAGAAGATCATGGTAAGGCTGACTGAGGGAACACCTGGGAAAGATTGATTAAGAGACAGCCGAAGTGTGTGTGTGATTTATGAGGAGTGGTCCTGGCTTTAGTAGGAGTTCTTTGGAGATATTGCTGCTATGGTGCAGGACAAAGAAACTCCTGGATGCAATATAGTTACTGGATTGTCAAACAGCACTTGATAAGGTTCCCCGAGTGAGGTTATTAGCCTAGCAAGGGAGAAACTGAATATGAGGTTGAATGGGCTGTGGGACAGAAACTTCCTTCAAGACACTGCAATTCTCTCTATACATCCAACCCAGTGTAGGTATGTCTGTCTGTCTGTCCATCTAGCTATTTACTCATCCAACATTGGTGATTCTTGCTCCTCCCTGCTGGGAGCAATTCAGTGGGGTGGAGGGAAGACTGCTTCACCTGGGAGATTATTTTGGGGATGCCCTGTGGGACTTGAGCTTCCTTATGTGAGGAGAGGGAAGGTTTTCCTGGGGGTTGGCTGATGGAGCTGGAATCTGGGAGCCAGCACTTTGAGACAGAGCAGCTGGTGAGCAGCCCTTTGAGTAGCTGGCATGTTGGCTGGGCTTCATGCAACAAGCAGTGAAGATGGGTTATGGCCTGGGGACCTGGACCTGGCCCCCAGGAAGGTTTTGAAGGGAGTGTGAGCTCCAAGAGAGCTGAGGATCTTGCCTCATCTGCTGTGGTTTTGTAGGCCTGCTCTGGAGGTCTCCTGGCTGCCCATACAGGCTGGCACCCTTGGAGGGAAAGCATAAACTTCACTGGAAATGAAAGATACAGCTGGGCTGTACTCTGGTCCCATCTCTACTCCTGTCTGTATCTCCTGAGAGGCTTCTACCCCCTCCTTTTCCTCTTCCATTACCTCTGTTTTGATCACCTTTCTCCAGGGTCTCTGAAAAGCTTCATGCAGGGGTGAGCTGCGGGCCCACTGGCACCAGCCCTTCCCTTTGAATGTAAGCCAGGGAGCCCCCAGAGAGCGGTGGCCACGAGTGGAAAACCACAGCTCCGATAAGTCCAACCTTCCTCTTTCAAGTGCTCAGTGCTCTGAGGCACTGGAGCCTCCTCTTTATGACTTGATGAATAACTAGAAGATGTCTGAGAGATGGCAAAATGAATATGCAGTGTTTCCCAGCTGGATAAAGACAGGAGAACTGATAAGAGAAGTTGGATAGCTTTGGCTTTTGGTGTCAGCAATGACCTCAAGCTATGTTTTATTAATGTTGGAAAAATGGGGGAGTTCAAGCATCCATGGAGCTTGCAATGCCCAAGGGTCTGGAATATGCAGCCTCATATGCTGTCTTTCAAATACATCAGAGTTGTCTGTAATCTTTGAGTTTCTTTGTTTTTAATGTCATTCTGAGTTCTCTGGGGAAAGACAATGACTGGGCTGTGTTCCCTCTCCTTTGATAAGGTTGTAGCTCTTGGAATTTCACTCTGAGGAGCAGCTTTCAAAGATGCCTCTGAAAGGGAGGGAGGCAGACAGGCAGCTTTATAGGCTCTGCTGTCGCTCTACTCAAGACACAAGGTACCAACCTGCTTCTGGCTGTTGGACTAGATGATTTTTCCAACTGAAATATTCCATGCCATTCTTTCTGTTCTGCTCTCCATGGCCTAAAATACAAGACTTTTACGCCAACGAGAGTGACCATTGACCAGGAATGAACAAAATGTGTACATCTGGAAACACATGATGAGACATCAGAATGTTTGCAAGGCCATATCAAGAAGCCAGGCTATTAGAGCAAAAGGCAAAGGAGGAAAGCACAAAGTCTTTGCATAAATCACAAATCTTTGGATGCCTTCAGTTCTAAGGCTGGGAAAAAGACAGCCTGAAAAAGCATGTGGGACTTCAGGGTTTCCTTTACTAAGGCATCATCTGGGGACTTAAAGACAGACTATGGATATTGCACCACCTTGGGAAAGTGTTTGAGGTGAGCACACCTCAAATAATGATTATATTTCTTGTGGCTGTGGAGAAGGATGCTACAGACCTATGGCCTGGGGCAATCAGGATGAGTCCAGGGCCAAAGGATTCTCTTGTAGGGGACCTAAACAGTTTTTTTCCCTATTTAGGAGGGGAATGGCTTACACTGGTATTGGGGTGGAGGTTCAAAGCCACTGGGGCCATGGTCTGGCCATTTTTCCAGAAAGGAACTTCAGACAAATTTATTCCCTGGTAAGGTAGTAAAATGATGGAGGCAGTTAAAACAAGGCTACGAAGGTCTTATATGCTTTTAAGACCATTTTTATAGAAAAAGAACTGTGTGGAGAGCTCAGAAGGAAGTGAATGGGAGTATGAGAGGAGTGGGACAGGATATGATAAGGTGCAACAGGGATGTTTTGGCACTCACAGCCCTTCTTGACAGCTACCTGTACACCTGTCCTGACCACCCTAATGCCACCTGAGAGGGGCTTTTCCAGTAAATTCACATTCTCGGCTCTTTGTGTATGATGCTGTGTTGAACCAAGACCTAGGTAAAGCAGGTCCACTTGAAGCGGAGTACAACCTTTTCTGGGGGAGCCAGCTTGTGAGCTGCATCTTGTACTGGCATCTGGCTGATATATATTCTTACAAGTACCGTAATCATCAAAGATTTGGGAACTTTCACATTGCATAGTCATGCAAATCCATCCCCAAATATGCTTTCCTTGTGGATGAAAGCTCTGTGTCCAGGAGAGCTTGTCCTTGCATCTAATTTTAGCAATCTAAAATGTAGGTGTGGAACCTATGCTACCCATGCTACCTATCCATGCTTTTCTTTAAGCAAAGCACATAACTTTTGGATCCTAGGGACACTGCAGGTTTTATTCCGCAGCAGAAGTACGGATGAAGGGCAAGCTTGTGGGGATGCCCCAGCAGTGCAAGACAGTGAGCTGGCTTTGGGTGAACACATGGCCTTGGCACAGAGTCAGGTTTCTGTTCTGAGTCTCTCATGCCTAGACAGAAAGATAAATAGGAGTGAGAAATGGTGGTTGAATCAACAGAAAATCAGCTTCTATTCTGATATTTCCTCTCGGTGGTGTTTACATTGTTTTAAAGCAGAGACAGACAACAAACTCTAATAATCACAGCAGCAACAACAAAAATCCTCACTGGGCCTGTTTCCTAACTCATGCTCTGGCGCGGACTGTCTGCTGCTCGCTGCTTGTGCTATAGCGCTGCTCAGGAGTGATAAGGAGCACACAGCCTCCTGTACTTTAAAGTGCACTAGAAATAGAAAGAGATACAGTGCTACAAAAGGAAACTGGCTGGCTTCAGGCTTTCCCGGGGCTGATGGTGGTTCAACACCCAGGAGCCTGATGTACCCCTGCAAACGAAGGACAAATTTTCCATTCTCTGTGACGGGCAGTAGCTCAATCTGCTAGTCAGAATGGAGACAGCCCTTCTTTAACCAAATATACTGGGATCAAGACATCAGTGAGGTAAATGGCATGTATACCCCTGGAAAAAACAAGCTTTGGCTGAAGCCCTTTGGTCTAGGACTTTCTTTTCCTTTTTGGCTATAAGGCAGCTGTAGACTTGATGGTAGTAGAAAAACAATGGATTCCTTAAGAAAATATCCTGATGAACTTGGTATCTTGTATCAGAAAAATTCCCACAGTTCACCTATATATGATGACAATTTAAAAAAAAAAACACCTCTTCCTCCTCCTCCCATTTGGAAGGGATGAGGAACCTTGGGCAGCTTGTGGATTGTCGGATGTGGCCCTGCTTGGGCTCCTATAGTTCCTCAGAGTCTGCTTTTGGTTCATCCCACAGATGGCAAATCCCTTCCAAACCAACATCTACAGAGACTGGCAAGCGTGCTAGGTGATGGAGTGGAGAACTTTTCCAGCAGACGCGGGCTTGGACAGGCAGGACCAACAGAGTGCCAGACTCTCTGGTTTCCCTGTACTTGGCGAGGTGCACAGGGGAGGGAGATGGCCTCTGTACAGCCACGATCTTTGCCCGAAGACCAGCCTTAGGGAGCACTTGTTTCACCAAGTTTTAGGCCAGTAAAATACCCTAGTTATTAATTTCAAGCATTTGTTTAAATCCGTTGACCTCAAGGGGACCATCCAGCCTTTGGCCACAAAGTAAGTGAGGTGAGGTCACCGCATACGCTTGCACAAGCTGGCAAGTAGTGCACACAGCCTCTGGCTTCGGGCATGCACAGAGCCTGTGCTACAGCATATTAACCAGCAATGTTCTCATTCTTGGTCCAGCACACACCTCACCATGCACCTTCATTTTCCTGAGGAGAGCTCAGTTATGCGCCTGTTTAACTCTTCCAAAGAGGTGGACCCAGGAGACCAACAGCTACATAAGAAGACCCAATCCCCATTTTCCATCCCACTGATGCATGTTTCTCTGCCCTCCAAAGCAAACATTTCAGCATGCATGCAATAAAAGGGCCACTTTCTGTGGATAGTTTAGCCATCTCCTTAGGGAAGAGACCTAGGAAAATCTTTGGAAACTTTCTTGCTGGACCAAGTGAGTTGAGAGAGAGAATTTTGCTTTGCAGAGTCAAGAACTGGAATATTTTTGGTCTTGCTTGTCATCAGAGATGAACTTGAAAGGCAATTCATGAGAAGAAAGGGGGTGGCTGTGTGTAAAAAACCACAAAAATCTTTCTAGGACCTGGCTCCCAATCTTGCTGCACTTGGATTAACCATTAGTTTTCAACCTGGACATCAACAAGAGTAATGCATGAACAGCTCCTCTGCAAAGCAGGCAGTACACAGTGGGAAAGGGGAACTAGCAGTAAAAATTTGCTGCTGCATAGGTCAATGAACAGGCAACTGATATTTGAGCAGAACTAGCTCCATCCAGATCTGAAGTTAATCTGTGCTAAAATCCCAACATTGTTCTTCCTCTTATGCCCCTCCCTAACTCAAAGGGGGAAATAAAATATAAAATAATAAAAAATAAAGTGGTAGAAACTGCCTTTAAAGAGGAAATTGTCTAATTCTAGGTCATGGCAGGGGCTATGCATTCTGCATGGGGGGATGACAGAATCTACCATGACTGGAAAAGACATTGTCCACTTCAAATCCATCAGTAAAGACTTCCTCCCATCTGGCCCTGAAAAGGGAGAACCGAGTGGTGTTTTTGTGCATGGGAAGGGTGGCTCGTTACACAGGAGGAATCACGTCCTGGCTGCCTGGGGAGGCAGGATGTCAAGCTTGGAAGACCAAGCATTTATTTTGGAAAAGCAAGCTCCAACTCTCATCTGCACACGGATGCACTTCACTTGCCTTGCCTTTTCCAGCCCCTCTTCTTTCATGCCTTTCCAGGCAGCATTCCTGGAGGATGAGGAGCTGTGCACCAGCAGTCCTGCCCCTCTACCCTGGGGTAACGCTGTCACTGCCACTGGCTGGCAAGAAGATGCCTGGCAGAGGATGGTGAAATAAATGGCATTCTTCTTCCTGACTTCATTGTGGTGCTGCCCTGCTGGGATGCCTTGGCTCCTTCTGTTTCCCACACTTTGGGTCGCTTGGTCCTTCCATGAGTTTCCAAAGAGCTTTGCAAGAAGCCAAAGCACCTGTTCAGTGAACTCAGATCATTCAGGAAGCTGGCAGAAATGTTCTTCCTGGACTGGCGTCTTTATTTTTTTTAATTGCAGGTAAATATGATACTTTCCCTCCTGAAGCACCTGGTGTGATGCCTTATTAGTTATCTCTTCTTCCCCTCTTGCCAACAGCATCTCTCCCCTTACCATATTTTAATTGCTGAAGTTTACCTGGAAGTTTACCTGCGTAGGATGAGTCAAATTCAGCCCTCTGTCCTCATTCCATGAACCTTCTCCCAGTCTGCAGTCACATCTTGCCTGCCAGTGGTGCCTGCTCTGCACCAGCCAATGTCACTTCCAGAGCCCTGCTATTCCTGCTGGATGGATAATGGCATCACCTGGCTGTGCCAGCTCTTATTTCTGCCTAATGCAGCTGTCTGAAGTCAGTCCAGGAGCCTGATTCTGAATTAGAGAATGACAGCAAGGACTTAATCTCGTGCACAATTAGTGGTCAAGACTCAGCTCTAGAGATGCAAGTGAAGAGGCTTCTGCTATTCACTTTTTTTCAGCAACAGTCCGATAATCCTCTAAATCCAAACTTTGGATTGCTGCGTTATTATTTTGGAAGGGGGAGCAAAAATAACAAAACTAAGCCCACTGCAGCCCCTTGAAGTGGACTCAAATGGAAATAAAACTCCTTTGCAGAGTGAGCTTTGGATTGATTTTTCATTCCATGTCCAAAAATTACTTGGAAAGATCTTGTCGGCCAAAGGCCAGGGTCTAGTCTGTGTACCTGCGCTGCTGTCCAGATGGAGGAGAAAAAGAACAGATGCGTTGAGATGAAGAGAAGGATTTCAGAGCGTGTTTTCAAAGCCTCCTGTTCGTTGAAAGGGCTGGAAAGCAAATTAGAAAACATATCTAGGGTTTCCTTTGAACATAAGGAAAAAATTGACTTGGATGCTGCTAACGTAGTGCCTTTCCAGGCTTACCGTGATGGGGAAATGTCTTTGTGGGGACTCGACCCAAAATATCCCTTTGGTCAACTGCCTCTCTGCATTGGGCAGGCTGGTGTGGGAGGAGACAAGCACATGCGAAGCTGAATGAGACTTTTAAAACACTTGGCCTTCCCATAATGGAGGCTAAAGTTTGGCAAATGGTTTGGTATTTTGTTTCCTATGACTTTTGCCTTAGTGTCCAACGTGGTCCATGATTTCAGTGTTCTCATGGATTCATTAGTTAGAAGCAAAAAGAAGGAAAGATCCTTTGGCTAGCCTAGATTTGACTATTTTTAGGCAGTGTTGCATGCAGCTCTGATCCAAAGGGGGAAGCTGTGCAGTTGGATCTGCCACAGGTGGTGCACGTGCTCCAAAGGCTGGCACAAGTGGGCTCCTGCTTTCTAGTCCTTCAGTGAGTCTGCACCAACTCTACCCAACCTGTCCTCTGCCAGCAACCTCAGTGCCTTTCTCTGTCCATGAGCAGATCTTCCACCTCCTATGGAGGTGATGGTATTGCCCACCTCCCTGGTCTCTGGATCCAGGCAAATGTGGATGGACAAATGGATGCTGTGCATCTGTCCCAAGGTAGCAGGATGCGTAGGGAAGCCAGAATCTTCCTGTCCCTGTTGCAGCCTTACTGGGGCTTCAGATGCTGGCAACTTTGGATCCTGGATGTGGATATCAGACTCCCTCCCTCTTCTCAATCTTTTAGACATTTTGTTTTTCAGCTACAGTAGGATTTTGAAAAATAAGGATTGATTCTCTTCCTAATATGTGGCACAGAAAAGAAAGACACCTAGACTAGTATCAGCAATGATTTCCATGGAAACCTTTATTTTAAGCAACTTTGGGGACTGATGATGATGTACATTCAGTAAAGGTTGAAACAGTTGAAGCTCGTGTTGGAATTTCTGGTGCTAAAGCTGAAACCAGAGGATCTAACATGGAAATCAGCGTGGGGCCAATACTGAACTTGATGGAAAAACATGGTGCTCATATTGAAATGCTGTAAGGCCATCCATACAAGCAGGTAAAGCCAATATGGAAGAAAATATTGAACTTGACCAAGAATAACCAAATGGAGGGCTAATATCCAATCTCAGATGTATGGACAGCAGACCCTGCTTTCCATTTATAATAACATTGTTTTACAACCTTCTGGCAGCCTTCCTTAACCTTAAAGTCACACTCAATTCCCTTCCCACTGAAGGCCTATGTATTCTACCACTGTGGACTGAGTTTTGGGATAATAATGAGCTAGTCCTTAGATGTCCAGAAATCGCAATGAGAAAAGCAGAATTGACAAGTGTGAAAAGTCCGTTCTTGCAGAGCCCGGTGCTGTATTTGAGCTGCAGCAAGCTGTCAAATGCAATGCAGGCTGAATGGATCCAGACTGCAGCCTTTGTTGTGGGAAATTGTGGAAGTTCCTTAACTCCTTGACAGAGATGCTGAAAAAGAGGCACTGAGGTTTGCACCCAGCAAAAAACAGACCTTGCAGCATATTTAGGCCCTAAATTTTGCTGCAGCTCTCATCTGAAAGTGGATTTATGACTTCATCCTTCCTTCTCAGCCTACCCAAGATGTGTAACTCAGCACATGCCAAGAGCTTCTAGGCTTGAATATCTAATGAGGAAAGACTTTGGAAGTGATGTTAAAACAGAAAATGGGGCTGCTCCTGGTGAGAGAGCACAGGGGAAAGACCAGGAGAGATCTTGCCCACCTTGTTTCCCCTCACCTATGCTGGGTCAGCCACATATTTACACCTTCTGAGCCTTGATCCTGACTTTGATGGGCTCACACTCCACTTACTGTGCCAACTGGTAGCCCATGCTGAAAAGGGTGCTGGAAGAAACCCTGAGTATGAGGCATGTTATTGCATGGGAGAGGAAAAAAAATCCCTCAGCCAGATGCATAGCAGTGGAAGATTCGTGCATGGAAGATCTATGCCTGAAAAATTGTCTGTCTTCAGCTGTCATCTAGCTTAATAAAGGCAGGATGGAGAGGGAATGACTTTTCTTACCTCCTTAGACTATCACAGCTACAGCAGCCCTACAGCAAAACTGGATCAGTATGCGGAGAGGGAGACAAAGTTGTCTCTTTAGAGAGACAAGCAGACAGACAAATAGACAGCTAGCCAGATTCTTCTCTGTTATATGCATGTAACTCCAAAACTATTAAAGGAACTATTTGTAACCAGGAATGGGATCAAACTGCTGGCATAGTTCACTGTAAAAGATTTTCAGTTCAATCTCTGATGGCACTTTAATAGGAACAGCTACTCATCAGCAATGTCAGGGTTAAATACTCCCAGCATGTGTGCAATTGCAGAAATACCCCGAGAAGAATCAAGGAAATATTTCCATCTTAAACTGCGATAAGGAGTGAAAACGTGCAACTCGTTCCATATGGTGGCTGGGAGCCCTGAGCCAAGCGGAAAGCCGCGGAGTCTGCCAATGCGTAAGAACTCGCAAGCCTGATAAATGAGCGCCTTGCTTCGGGAAAGCCAGAGACAAAGTCGCACTGGAAAGAAGAAAACTGAAGAAAAGTGAGGAGTTGTGTTTTTTCTTTCCCCTTTTTTTTTTTTTTTAAGAGGGAGAGAGAAGGGAGAAAAAAGCCAAGTCCTACCCATTTTTCTTGTTGGATGGCAGCAAGAATTTCTGGAAATGTTTTACATGTCAAAGATTTAACCAAGCTGGGATGTTTGTGGACAAGCCATTATGCAATGAATAAATAAATCAGGAAAAGCAAGGGGAAGAGTCTATCTTCTCTCCTGCTTTACAAAAACGATCCTGGGCTGAGACAGCTGCATTCTTCTGCGATACCCCGCGCAAGCCAGGACACAAGTGCCCATGAAGTGGAGAAGCAATCTCAGGTTTCTCCAGCATCGAGGCCACACTGCATTCAGTCATACAGCAAGGAGAGATTCATGCAGGTCATGCCAGGAGGGAAAAGATACCGGGGAGAGCTATGTTCATAAAGGATTTGAGCACTGAGCATCCTCTAGCAGCAGGAGCGGGCCCCAACAGCTCTCCAGCCACCACCACCCCCAGCACCAGGCACGGGTGCTTGGCCAAAGAGAAGTGGGGCCATGTCTGGCACCCGGGGTCACAGAGCAGGGGTGAAGGCGAGAGAAGGGGGCTGTGCTGGAAGGGAGCAGAGGGTCAAAGCAGATTGCGTGTCTCCTGCTCGGTGCCTGAGATTTGACAGGTCCGCATTCTTGGCTGAAGGGATCTGGCTGTACAATCGATTTCGGGAGAGGAGTGGGTAAAGTCATAGCTCGGCTGCCTGGGGGAAAGGCTGCTCCTTTGAAAAAGTCTTTCTACGGGCAAGCAAGTCACCTCCGACAACGTGAGCACACTCCCATGTTCGGTAGAATCAGAAATGGGGGAGGAAATCACCCACACACACAAAAAATCATTTCTCCTGTTCCTTCTCCGAACAGGGATGTTTCATCCAGAAGATGTTTTGAAGCTATGAATATAGAAGCAGTTAGATTCCCTGCAATGGGCAGCTATAGGAAATCTTAGCTAAGCAAATTCATTGTGATGAAATTGAGGCTGCTGCTCAGACATAGACACCGCTGTGTGGGCAGAGAGCAGTCTGACTTGTGCTCAGTGACTTCACCCAGACGAGGCACACAAAGCCAAGAGCCTTTTGTTGGGCTAAAAAGAGCAACAAAAAGAGCAAACCCTGCAGGTTGTAAATTGCTAGGCAAGGTGATAAATGGTACGTGAACTGGCAAATATTCTCTGTCTGGAAAGTTGAAAAGAAGCCCGCCTTCTCGTGAGCCTAAAATATTTCTCTTTTTGGAGTACCTTAGTTTCCAGCTATGTGCCACAGTTGTTCACTTGCCAAAACATTTGTTCTCTAGCCTGACCTTCTGTCTTGTAGCTGCTGACAAAAGCAGCCTCTCCAAATCTCCCTGGCAAAAGGGAAATAAAAGCTTCCCATCTTGGTGTGCCGGGTTACAACAGCTACCTCCTTACAGCAGTGCCTGGCTGTCCAGGTGATACCCCTCATAAATAAAGGTGGGCGACTTGCCCAATTTGCTGGAGCGGGTTTGGATAGAAGGAAGCTGGTTTGCTGGCATCAGGGACCAGCCTGGATCATCGTGGCTGCAGCAGGAGCCTGGGAGAGCTTCGTGGTGCAGGCTCTGGGCTGGAGGCAGAGAAAATGTGTCCTAGCCCCACCTGGAAGATGCAATAGAGCTAATGAGGTGGAGCACAGAAGTACAGGGATTTAGGATGATGTCCTGGATGATGCAGGGCTTCTCAGGTCTGCCTGCTGGTGTACCAGCTGGTGTCCTCAGTGTTTTCCTGAGGACCTATTCAGGGTTTGGTTGGGTTGCACTGAGACTGTTCTGGTTGCTGCTAAACCAGAGCATGACATTACCTCCCTGGCGTGCTCCTGAATGTTTCCCATCCCCTTCGCCACCACTTACACCCTCCTGCACAACTCATGTCATTGCTTCCTGCCCAAGCTCTGGCCGGATGCTTCTCTTCAGTCGTGGCCTGAGTTTGCTGTTATCCCTCCTCTGATCCTGCCAGCTTCCCCTGCCACCCTGCGCTGTGGCCTCTCCAGCGCTGTCAGCTCCCTTTGATGTTGCCTAATGTGATGTGCATGCTCCCAGGCTCATGGCAGGGAGGTGCTGTGAAATCCCACCCCTCCGTGCCCACAAGCCTGACATTTATTATTTGTTAAGGCTTTCTTTAGCCAGCCCAAGACACTGCAGGGAAGTCCTCCCCAGGCCTGAGCTGGCCAAAAAATCAGTGGGTGGGTGGAAAATCTTCAGAGACTGACTGTTGAGACTTCTCAGATGATGGTCCTTTTGATTTCCATTTAAGAACAAGCTGAAGAGCTAATTTTGATTATGACATCTCTCTGTCCTTGCAAAATGCCCCACCGCTAAAAGGCATAGGCCTGAATCCTAGGGACAGATTTTCCTTTGTTTTATTTTGTGCCGTCATTTACAGCTCTGAAAAATGCCTGTAAATACACTTGGTTTCACACTCCGTTCTCCTATGCAATGTCTACATGGCTGAACAGATCCCGTCAAAGATCTCAAAGGCTTTTAGGCACCTAATTTTCACCAGCAGGGGCTAGATGCCCGTGCAGCACCAGATTTGGATCTGACTTGCTTTGCTTCATCCCATCCATGTTACACAAGAGTGTCTGCAGCGTCTGGAGGAATCCTCAGGCCTGGGAAATTCCAGACATGCAGTTCTCCTGCTGCTGCTGACCATTCAGTGTTGGCTTTGTGCCACGTTGAGGAACCAGCAAGAGACCTGTGGGTCTCTGCTTCCTGCGCCAACACCAGTGTTAATCCAATCAGAGGTGGCTGCTGAGAAGTCGGCTCCATTTGGCCATGGTGGAAATGTGGACCCAGTTGGAATGTCCCTTGCTGTGCCCTATAAAGAGTTGAGCTTATTGAACAGGAACGTCTTTGACTCAATGAGGTATCGCGAGCTACTCCTTCACTTAAGAAATAATGCTTAGGCTTTCTCCTTTACTGATCCCTTGGAGTGACTCTTCACTACCAGCAATGGTGTTTCAAATCACCTATGATAGGTCCTGAAGTCCCTTCTCCTGCTATCTATCTATCTATCTATCCTGTGCCCCTGCGACAGCAACCTGAAATTCCCCTGTGCCACGGGGGCTTCCTGGTAAGTCACTGCTCAGAGGAAAGGGGGTCTGGAGCTCTGCCCCATCTAACATACATCAAAGTGTCACCTCCAGGCCAGATGTTTTGGAACAGATGCTCCAGAGGCAGCTCTTCAGCAGGTAGGAAAAATTGTAGTTCCCTCTATTTACTCCTGGCTGTGTCAATTCAGTGCAGCGAAGGGCTTGGCTGGTTCATTCTTTGGTTACTTTGTTTGAAATTAGAGAGATTTTCCTCCAACGCTATCCTAAGTCCATGAACAACTCCATCAAACTGGTTTCGGTCATCGTGTCTGCCTAGGACAACATAAAACCATCTCCAGAAGCAGGTAAGACCAAATATCTGTCAGGTTTTCTCTTGAGGGGAACTTTCTGATGAATCCTGCAAACCCCCCATGGGCATCATCCCCCGAGGGGGCTTTCCCCAGGCTGGAGCTCATCTCTTGCCCTTTGGCTTTGCTGACCCTGCTGATCACCACAATTCTGGGAACTCAGCTGCATGTTTTATGAAACAGGTGGGTGTTCATGTTCTCCCCTGATACTTATTTTTTTTAAATCTGTTTTTTGCCAACTTAGGCAATCAGAAAACTGTAGCAAAGGTTGCAACATTTGTTTTTCAAGTTTGTTTTTTTTTTTTCTCCCCAGTCAATGAAAAACTCCCTTAACGAAAGCTCTCCTTCTGAAGGCCTTCCTGGGACTGAAGCTTGGAAGATGTGCCAATCTCCTGACCTGAGTTTCTGGCTCCGTTTTCTAGATGGAGAAGACACAGCTTTTAAGTCAGGTCTGTGTCTCGCGGGCCTAAACCACAATCGAGGCTTGTGCTGGCCTTGTGCCTTTTGGACAGAGTAGGTCTGTTAGAGGTCTCGCTGTGTAGACATCGGGATAGACATGCTGGCTCAAATCAGAGATGCATCTGGCCCAATATCCTGTCTCTGATGGTGCTAGTAGCAAATATTTGGGGCAAAATATAAGCTCACAGCAAGCCCCATGTGAGACTTCCCATGGCCCTTCCAACTCATGGCAATTTGCAGCCGAAGGACTTCCTGAGCTCCGAGTCATATCTGCATCCTTGTATGTAATCATCCTTGATGGATCTTTCAATTTCTTTAATTGCTGTTTGAACCCATTTGCGCTTTTGGCTTCCACGATGCTGCATGACAATGAATTCTACCACTTAATTATGTGCAGTTTAAAAATATAGCCATAAATCATAAGTCTTCAATTATCATAAAAGCCTTGCATTTGGATGAGATTGCCAGCATGGATAAAGTCTGCATAATTACATTTTGTGTATTATGTCTACGGAAATGGGAGCCTCATACCAAAGTTCAGGGGATGCATGCAACTCGTTTATGGCAAGATCTTCAAGAGAGGCTCATTCAGGATTCTTCAGCTCTCAGCTGCCCGATGGCATGTGCTTTGGCAGGGTCTGGTTTATACAGAGCTGTCCATCTGTTTTCTTTTCCCCGGAGCAGCTAGTAGGAAAGGTTTATCCATCTTTGCAGGCTGCTGTGGTCTCTTGTGTTTAAGGGGAAAGGTCAGGGTAATGGATGCTTTTCCCGTGACTTTTGTTTCTCCGTGATTTTGCAGGCTTTTGAGCAATTCTGCAGTTCTTTCAAACCTACCCACTGATTCCCCAGCTATGGCGCAGCCTGAAGGAGCTTCCTTGTGAAAACAAGCACAAGCCTTGGGCTTGCTACTCACAGACCAAGTAGGAAAGCCTGGATCTGCTGCAGAACTCCGCTGGGAAATTAATTGCTGGCCAGATCCTTGCTGAAAGGTAAGGAGAGCTTATGCCTGCTTTGAGGACCAACCTCAACCATTGCCTGTTTGTTTCTGTGCCAAGACTGACTAACAAGTGCTTGCTGGAAGAGAAAAGCCCAAAGAGGATGAGAGTGAGCCTGAACTGCCCGATTCAGCTCTGGTCCACCCCGTAGACAGCTCCCAAGTGGGCTTCCATCTATCAGAGCAACGTGACGGGGATCTCGGTCCCATGGTTGTGGAGCCTGGTCTTCAGAGAGCAGGGGACATGTGCTGTGTCCTCCAGGCAGCTCAGAGAGCTGGATCTGCTGTGCTTCCTGGCACTGCCACTTCCCCTTCCCAGCAAGTGACTTTTGGGGTGACAGTGACAAGGGACTTGTAATTCTGTAACATTTTCTGATGGGGAAAAAAAAAAACAAACCATATTTTTTTTTTCCTCGTGGTGGTGGTAACCCTGGCACCATGAGCTCCTGAGCATTTCTCTGGGCTGCTTTTGGCCCTGAATTTTGGGGAGAAGAAAGGGGGCCTGATTGCTTAATCCCTCAAGCTAAGTAAAATCATCTGTGCTGGCAAATTCTCCAGGAGATGTACAGTTCATTGCTTGTCAGGCCAGGTTATTAAATTAAGCAATTTTCATCAGATAACACATCTTCTGGTTCATGTAACATGTCCAGCAAATCACTGCACTCATAATTCAGCCTGATTGAAAGTGAGCTGCTAATCCATTTCACTTTGGAGACGCACGGTAGCGGGGCAGCTACTCCCGTCAGCAGCTGTGCACGTGGACGTGCTCCCTTGGGTGCTCGTCCCCTCCCTGCGCCCCTCTGCGAGGTCAGGCAGATGGTGCCCATCTCTGCTGACCCTTTCCATGCTACGTAGCGTGGCCTGGATTAGTTGCCACTCAGGGGGTCCTTTTAAGTGATGAAACCTGCATTTGGGGGAATTATTCTGCCTCGGTTCCCTCCCAGCAGATGTGGATGGTGGAAATCCCTAGTGAGGTTTGTCTCTGGGTTTGCATCCTATCGCTCCCCTCGGTGGCCGTGAGCTCCTGTCCCATCCAGAAGAACTTTGCTCTGGTTTTCTAATTAAGGCTGAGTTACCCTGTAATTACGTGACTCCAGAAGCTGGGCCTTGATGAAAAGCACAAATGTCTGGTGTCATGAGGTGGTTCATGAAGGGGACAAGGGTTCTTTCCCAGGGTCAGCCTGTCTCTGAAGGAGCCTTTCTCCTGGTAGACTGGAGACGAGCAATTTCAGTTACATCAGGTGAATTGGGTGTTTTGACATTAGGGACATTCACGGTCTGCTGGGGACTGCTTGCTGTGCTTCTGCACAACCACCTGGGCTCAGGGAGTGGCTGTGCACCATAAGCAGTCTCACCCACCTCATTTCCCTTATGTCAAGATGGAAAATACCCATCCCCAGAGCAAGAGATAGGAGCCAGAGACAGCCCCACACCTCCCCAAAGCGATTAGTGAACCAGGCATGAGCTGCTTCATTAAAGCCGGACAATGCTGGGCAAACACATCATTATAAAATACCCAGGAAATCCCATAGCCAGGCAGGCCAGTGACATCCCTCTCCCCCTGCAGAGACTCTGTCTTCAAACCCTGGTGACCTTCCACTCGCTTGCTCCTCAACTCCTGCTGCTTTGCTGCCAGGCGAAAGCCCCGTGGGATGCACACAGGGGAGGGATCCATCCCCTCCTTCCCCTCCATGGGAACCCCCCCATTTTCAAAGCCCAGCTCTCTGCAGCCAGCCCTGCCCGCTTGTAAAAAGGCCTTGGAGCAAAATAACGTGACAGGTGAACATTTCCTGTTTGGATGGGAGGGTTGGGGCTCAGTAATGAATGCCCGGGTTTGTCCTGGGCGGGCGGTGGGTGGGAGGGTGCAGCGGTGCTGGGATGCTGTGAACCAGCTGCAATTAGGCGTGCTATCATTTCCTGGAGGAATATATTACAGATAAAAGGTGTCTGTCTGTGTTGAGTCACTCCCTGTCGTTATAGCCTCGCAATAGTGCTGTATCCCTATGTATTACCAAACTTTGAACGTTTCGCCTATAATAGAAAGTTCTTAGACATGAGTGCCCCCATCGCTGTTTTCAGGGTCACTCCGAGCTCTCCACCTGGGCTCCATCCCACAGCCTCTCATTGCATCTCACCTCTCACCAGCGCATCCCCACTCCCCTTGGTGACTTTGTGCTCTGCTGCCTGGGGAAGCCCTGCCCTAAGTTCAGGTCTCAGCTCCTTAAAGCCACTCATAACTAAGGGTGAGTTATTTGCCTGAGTGCCCCGGAGCTGGTTCAGCTAGGAGGAGTCAAATATCTTTTGCAAATAGCACAATGTTTTGGCTGTTAAAATCCAGTAGTCTTGCCTCAAAAAAAAAAAAAAAAATAAGCATTTAACCTGTTGTTGCCTTTATCAGCTGCTCTGAAGGGAAAATCAGGTTGCAGCAGAGTCAGGTGCTTGGCAAAGGTTCCCCTCCTCTCCGTGCTCCAACATCAGCAGCTTTCTGTCGGTCTGGTCCCTACTAGCCTTGCGTGGCTTCATGTACCACTGACTATTAATTGCAGAGCAAATTAACCTTCCTCAGACCATATGTTGCTGCTGCAAAGTATGCAAATATGTTATTAGTGACTGTAAAAAAATAAAAATAAAAGCGCAGTTTGACTCACATTACTGCCAAGAGATTAAATGCCGACATTTAAAAAATTGGCAGTATTTCCACAACAGGACTTTTGTCGCATAATGCCATATCTACTGGGATTATCCTTTTAAAAAATTGGCAGCGTCCTCAGAAAGCGCAGCCTCTAGCTTATAATTTTTCTTTTATCTGTTTTTTTTTTGGCAGCTGCTTGAAGAAATCTCCTTGCCATTTCCAGACTGGAGACCTTTTGTTTTCATTCAGCGAAGTACCAGTTCTGTAAGAGACAGCTTTCTCCACTCAGCATCTTTGGGACACCCATCGATCAACGACAGGGAATTAAAGTAAGAGGAGGGTGGCTTGGAAAATAAACTCTTCACATTCGACTGACGAAGTGGGAAACATCCGCTGCTGGCCTATCTCCACCAGCTTTGATGGAGCTGCGCCAGCACAGAGCTTGGCCCGGCGTCTTTCAAGTCATTATTCTTTCATTGGTTATTTGCTAGTCTATTGAAAGCCGGAGTTTTACATCTGCTGCCTCATGGACTTTCTCTCCTCCTATTATGAACATGCTTTGGTTTCGTATTTGCCTTTCACAAGGCCTGGGTTGTGAGCCCTTGTTTAATAGCGAACAGGTTTTTTGTGCAGGTATATACCGGGTTTGTCATTCTGGAGTCACTCATCAGCAATGAAGTATTTTTATATAGCTGGAAAAAATTAAATACAGAAAAATTTCTTCTGAAGGAAAAACAGCACATGTGAAATCTTTTGCTTTTTTTTTTTTTTTTTCCTTTTGCTTCTTCGGTTTTAGTGAAGTCCTATATTTAATAGCAGAAATTAAATGCGGAGATTTTAAGCACTCCTGCCTTGAATTAGATAACAATTGATGATTAATTGAGTGATCAATTAAGATTGATTAAATTATGAGTAATTAATTGCTTGGATAACATTTAATTATCTCTCTGCTCTCCCTAGGCCCCCAGTTCCCAGCCACTCTGAAGCAGGTGCTCAACCCCCATCACCTGAGCAGAGGTGAGTTCAGCCTCTCGATGGAAGGAGATGGGACTGAGAGCTCAACAACGGCTTTAAAAACTGAAGGTTGAGCCAAGCTGCTGAATGGTAAGTAATGAAAAAAGCCTATCAAGTTGCATTTTTAATGCCTATCAGTAGTTCAGTAACTGAGATTGTAGCTTGGTGGCTGCTAGTTTGTAAAAGCAGGAGGTGAATTACAGATGCAGAATGCTCCCTGCCCAACAGTAAGATCCCAGGGAAGCCACAAATTAGGAAGACATTTGGGTCTCAGGCGTGTTTAGTGTTTAGCACACATGAAGAGGAAAGCCACAGTGATGCACCCAGCCTTCTGCATGACTAAGGGACCTACAAGCTCCTGGGTGGAAAGTGGTTTTGTCATGTGCAGGCAAAGTTCTTTGGTTGTGGACTTCCAAAAGAGAGAGCTTTGGAGGGAGGGGACAAAAAACCTTGGCAGCAGTTCTCAGAAAGGTGTTTGCTCATGGATGGATTACCTAAATCTCCTCAATGTGCTTTCCAAGAGGATGGCCGAGAGTGATGCTCCTGAAAGGGCAGCGTCCCAGCCCCTTGGTGGAGAAGCTTGCCCATCGCTTCTGCAAAGCGTGGACACCACAAGAGCCCGTGGTGGGTGCAAGAAAGGTGATCCAAAGCCCCTGATCCTCTGATAACAACAGTGGCTTGTAAGCACGTTTGGGGAGGGCTTATCCCTCCTTCCCAACAGGAGTGTGTGTTTGGCTGTAAATTTCTTCCAGCTGTAAAGTCAGAGAAAACACTGATAAGCTCCCCCTGCCCGCCGGTCCCCCCAGCTGGGAATGATACATTTACCAGAGGTAGCTCGCTGTACCGCTTCCCTGCTCCTCCACTTCTGGAGCATATGGAATATATTGTGGTCTGAGGGAAATATATCTTAAGAATTTCTCCTGCGTCTCTTTGGGAGCATTCCAGAGCGGATTACAGCAGGTGTCGCAAAATCAGTGGATTCCCTCTTATTCCTTGGGCGTTTAAGGAGGGCTAAGTGAGGAGCCATGGCAAACTGCACCCAGAGACACAGCAGACATTTGCATCAGACTCCAAAAGTTTTGTTGTTATTTTGGTTGTGGGTGAGACTAGCAATGGAAGCTCCAAAATAATGGAAGAAAGAGAGAGACTTTCCAACAAGGGGGACAACGAGGAAATATAAGATATTTGCCTGGAAACATCTGTTCCTGCAAAGCGTCTGATCCTGAACCATGATAAGCAGTTTCCATAATGTGTTATTTATTCTCTGCTGCCTGAGGAATAAAAGCAAAACACCCCTGTTACTCCTCTGCAGTAAGTGGGAGATGCGCTGGTAAATGTGCATTACAGGAGGTCTTCAGTTCTCAACTAGTCCTCATTTGTGTAACTGCTTCTCTGAAGTCTTTAGCAATTGAGGTATTATCAGCAATTTTTTTTTTCCAGCCAAAAGCCAGATCCTGAAGTTAGCCAGCACCTTCTATTAGGGGACCCAGCACCAGAAAGGACACAGTCATCCTCATGAGATAAATGCACTTTGCGTCTTACTTTTCTTTCTTTTTATTTATTTATTTATTTATTTATTTTTATTCTTATTTGAACTAGTGCTTGCAATTCACTTTGGGTGAAAAGCAGGATGGAACTGACACGCCAGTGAAGGCCACATCCATTACGGGCAGTCAGAGCTTCAGCTGCCAGGCTGATGGGAACTCATTGCTGAGATAAAGATCTGTGCGTTGACCCGTGAGGCTGAATTATCAGCTATATGGAAAACCATTGACCTAACCATCTTCCAGGAAAAGGCAACACGTATTGGAAAGCATACAGAGAGGCTTGGGATGAAAATTGGGAAAGACAGACCATTTCTCCCACTGGAAGCTCTGGGACCCGCTGCAGACTTGGGGCGGGTGTTTCCAAAGTGCTTTCGTGCGGAGGAGTTTTCTCCAGTGAAGTTTTCATCACAGCACTGAGAAGGCCTTGATTTACTGCCCTCGGAGTATCCAGGATACCAGAGTTGCATTAGATTTCATGTCAACCCTTTGCAAAGGCAGGGCTTAATGCAAGCTAGACCTGTGCCTGGTGGACTTTCCTTCTGTTTCGGTACCTCCCTGTTGATCTGCTGCCTTTTCTCTCGTGTCAGTCCTAACAAGTCTGTACCAAATCCAGGCACGTCCTTCTGCAGGGTGTGGTTGTGCACCCAGGGGGTGTAGGAAGCTGGACACCAGGAATGATGACCGTGAGTTAGTCTATAGTGAGGTTTTCCCCATACCTTTCCTTTTTTAAATGGCATCTGGACATTACCAGGGTGTTGGACAGAGCCAGAGCCCAGGAAGGATGTGAATCAGCCTACTGCCTCTCTGTGCACTCCCCAGGAAAGCAGCGGATAACCCCTTGCCCTGCTCTTCTGTCAGGGGGCAGAGGGTCCAGCGTTCTCTGCAGAAGTGCTGAAGCTTGCCTGGTGTCCTGGAGAAGCAGACAATGACATCCTAGAGCACATGGGTAAGATGTGGGCATAGAAAGAGCGCCCGTTCTTTGCAGGAAGAAAACATTGCTGGAAAAGTGGCGGTGCAAATCGGTCCCTCCCCAAAAAGGACCTTAACTGGAACTCTGTAAGGAAAAGCTGTTATGTGCAACCCTATTTTGTGTCCCAATGTATTCTGGTTGACAAAATCTGGGAGCACCTCTGGAGCCCCCTCAGTGAGGGACATGGGAAGATGCTATGCCCAGGGAGAGGGATTCTCCCCCAGTTGCTCTCCCCATCTACAGACGAGGTTCCTGCTGTCCACACTCCATCCATAGTCAGTGGAGAGTGATCAGCACCTCCAGAGGTCATCCTTCAAACCAGCTGCCACTTTTGGGTGGGGAGAAGGACTGACTTCTCAGGTCTCTTCCCACTGCCTACAGCCATGGCCTGGGGACAGCCAAATTTTGATGGCCAAAGTCGGGTAAATGATTCACAGACAATATCAAGCCTGAGTCCAGATGCAGATGGGATGGAGCACTCTCAAACTAGGTTATGAACAAATCCCTCTCACTTGGAGTTTTTTGTGACTTTGCTATTAAGCTGAGAATATTTAAAAGCTGGGGAGGTGTTGAGCATCTCCAGGCACAAGAGATGTCTCAGGATGTAACAAAGTGTGACTTGAATATCTTGCACCTTACCAGTGAGCCATGCTTAATGGGTCAGGCAGCAGAAGTGTAATGAAATCAATAGAGTTTGCTTATTGTTTGGTTGGAGTGGAGATCTTTGTGGATCCAGAGACGCTGTGGTGGTATCATGCCCCCCTCTTTCCCTCCAAGTTTTCTGTTCTATTGTAAACTTTTCGGGTTTAACCCTTGGGAAGGCTGTGATTTGAAGGGTAGCTGCAAGAGAGTCGAGGTCTACAAGGATGTAATGTGTTTGGCATGGTTTGTGCTAGGAAATGTCTGTGAGAGTAGAAAATAGGAGCTGTGTACAATACACCAGGGAAGGAGCTGAGGCTTGCAGACAGGGCTGCAGGCTCCGGCTCTAACCCCAGCTTGACAATTGATAGAGAAAAATCTTGTGACTGCCGTCTTACAGCACTAACGAGGAACGCGCGTTCTCTTCTGATCAAAAGTCTGAAACACAACGTGCTCTCCCTGCCCAGCCTCTGATCTGCAAATACATCACTGGCTTTTATCACTCATTTTTTCTTTATCTGAGCGGAGCTGGTCTCAAGCGCTACAACCTGATTATCTCTGAGGAGGTTGCCAAATGCATGTCAGGGATCGTTAGACGTAATAATAAAGGAAGCAGGAGGAATCAAGTGGCTCGAGTAGGAAATCAGAGGGAATTCCTGGCTGTGGCTGCCAGTCTGGTGAACGCTGGGACCTGCCTGCAGCGTTGTGTGACAGAGGAGGTCGCAGCTCATGACTCATAAGCCTTCTCAGATCAGTAATACATTAAATGAAAATGCTGTTGTGTGTTCTCTCCCTCGCAAAACAATATACTTACATACACGCATAGCAGCTAGGAGAACAAGCAGTATTAAAAGTAGAACTTAAATCCCTCTTGGCCACCCTAAAAGTTTGTTAGTCTTTGCTGTTCAGCCCTTGGCTTTGGGTTTCTTGGCACTTCAGGGCAGGGCTAAGGAAAGGTTTGGTTTCCCTTCAGTTCACAGAAAAATAATTGGTGGCGCTGCTACATTTTGGGATGAATTAGAAAATAAGCAACAATATTTTCCAGCCAAGACCCTTCTATTCAATTTGAAATGAATTTCATTCTGCATTCAGGAGATCTCGAGAACCATTTTTCACAGAAAATGGAAAGACATTTTTAACTAAAAACTGGTTTGTAATTAGAGGCTTTGCTTTAAAATAAAACACAATGTTTGGGTTTTCTCTGTTGCTGAGTTTTCAGAATTATTTGTGTTTAAAAATGTATAATAGAATGGTTTGAAATGATTGAATTGCCTTTTATTTTGCTTCAAAATATAACTGTGGCAAAAAAGTCATTTAGCCCTAATCAAGTTCAAATTGATCAAACCTACTTAGGTACTGGCTTCTGGCTACCAAGTTAGCAAAGGCAATCTTCTCCAGGTAGAGAAATGGAGCTCTGATAGGAATTAAAAGTTTTTTATTGGTCTTGTAACAACCTTCATAGAAATAGGATAAAATCAGAATAAAAGATCTGGGCAAGAATTGTTCTTCAAACAAAGTCATTCTAAATTAGGTAGAGCTTCTCAAAGATTTTAGCTCCCCAGTCTCATTAAACTGGACTCTAGCACCTAAAATCCTCTCTAGATCTGGATGGAAATCCTCTTTGTCTTCTCTTAACGCCTCTCTCTCTGTTTCAGTAGTGGTGCTTGCATTTCCTAGCAGTCCCGGTGCTCAGCTCGGTTATGGCAGGAGGACTTGGAAGAGCCTGCTCCAGAAGCCTCTGGTTTATGGAGGGCTTTTCATGGTGTTTTCTTAAGGTCTGGGCTGATCCGCGAGGAGTGGGGCTTATGGAGCTCGGTTTCCTGTGGCTCGGTGTCTCGCGGTTGGATTATCGCATGCCTAATAAGGTGTGAGCCCTGATTGAAACATTTCCTGAGGTTGGGGCCTTTCGAATATTTCTCTCCCAAGTGCCCTTTCCAGCGTCTAACAGCCCCACTGAGCTCCAGCTGCGGCCCCTCTCCCAGCGAGGGCAGAAATACAGCCTTTTTCCTCCATCCAGCTGCCTACAGCCATCAAACCCAGCGAACTCCTAATGCTTCTGAGGCTTTTTTTCCATCTAAGTTGATTGAAATGGAACCGTGGATTTCAGGAATTATGACTGGAGGGAGCCGAGGGACACACAGGAACGGTACGGTTCTTTATGAATAGTTGAGAAATCAGCTTTGGGTTGAGATCAAACCTGGTGTGCTTCACCCCAGAGGGAAGCTGGGCAAGAAAGCTCCCACATGAAGGAAAACAGTGAAGGAGTTTCAACTCTAACAGGGTTTAACACACTATATAGTAAGCCTGGACATAGTAAGTGACTATTTAGGACCAGGAAAGGAGAGATGGAGCCACGAGAAGGCATCAGACCTACCTTAGGACAAGAGTTAATGAACTGCAGGGGCTGCCCTGGCATCTGTCTGGTACAGAGGCTGGAGGGATGGAGAAGCTCTCTGAGCTTCTGAGCACATGGGGCCGTCACTGTGCATAAGATAGGAGCTTGTCTCACTGTGGCCCCACCAAAACCAGGCCTGGGAAGGTAGCTTTCACCTCCTGGTGTGCCCAACAGCTTGGAGATGAGCACTGACTTACTGATTACCTATGTGTGGGCATGGGAACGTGCTGGCCAAAATATCCCTGCACTGGGGTGGGATTTGCTGCCTGGGAAAGGAATTGCCCTGCAGGAGTGGTTTAAGCTCCAGAAGAGTTCTTTATTCTGGAGAGTTGGAAGGGTGCTTTATTGAAAAAATGGACAATTTTCAAGCTGTGGGACTTTCAGGTGCCTGCTAGAAATAAATCACCTGGATTCATTGCTTACCTCTTCCAACTCCCTGCATTTTTTCCCCTGAAACAAGCTACAGAAATATTCCTGGTACCATTTTGAGACATCGATGCTTGAAAATAATCCCAGGCTGCAGAAGAGGAGGCTCATTTTGCTATCTGGCTGGAGCAGCCCAGACCCCAGGGCTGCTGTCCCCCGGTGCGGGCAGGGAGGGGAGCAGGCACTCCAGAGCGCTGTCAGCAGCCGCCGGCATTCCCGCGGGGACCGTGGCACCTTGTGTGTTTTGACAGGGGACAGGCTGTTCTTCTGCTAATAGGCTGTTGGACACGGTGTTCAGGAGGAGAGGGTGGGAGGTTACAGATTGCAGGCACAGCGGGAGGTTGGGGATGCGGCTGTGGCACCTCCACCTGCAGTGGCAAGTTTTGGGATCGATGCTCCTGTGCTTTATTGATCCAGGGGGGGTTGGGGGGTAGAGTTCAGGTCCTGGGTTGTGCTGTGGGGGAGGAAGGCTGGAAAATAAAATTCCCAGAGTCCTAGGGCAGAGAAATGCCATTTGGCTGGCAGCAGGGGAGGAGGGAGCTGGCTTTTTAGGCTGCGTGCCATCAGCTGCAGTTCGGGGACCCTCTCCAAACCAGCAGCTCCCACCTTGGCTTCTGTGCTTGATCTGGGTTCTCTCCAGGAGCACGAGCTGGCTTCCAGCTTTATTTTAGTGAGAATTTACTTCCTACATTTGTCTTTCCTGATGAGGGGAGGCAGAGGAGGAGAGAGGCTGGGCTGTTTTTTTATTTACACACACCGCTTCCGCTGTGCAGCCCAGAATTACACAGCTTTAACTGCTTTTGTTTATGAGATAACCCAGAGGGGAAAAAAAATCTTAACATTTGCAAAGTTAACTGCTCTGAAAATCCCAGAAAATAGTAGTTTGGGTGGCCTTTCCTGCAGATATATATGGGGATGCAGGTTTTATTTAGGCAATCCCACATGCAAGTCCAGTGTGCAGCAGCGATGGGGAGCGATCCCTGATGCTCACAGGGAAATGTGCCCCCGAGAGTTTCATCCTGCCCCCATCCAAGAGTGACACAGCTGGACCAGGCTGTGAATCACCCCACAGAGAGCTAATGGACCTAAACCAAGGGGGGCAGAACAAAGCAGACAGAGCCTCGCTAGGAAACTCTGCACTAGGTGTTGCAGTTGGGGTGCCAAGCCAGTAAGCCCATTAAAATCCTTACTGGGGGAGCAGAAGAGCTCCTTGCATTAACATGTGTCACCTTCAGGCTAAGATAAATAATAATAATGAGGACAATGAGTGATTTAGAGGATTTTACTAGAATAATTAATGCTGATTTATATTGCCAGGTAGCAGAGAGACAGGCAGCGGTAGAAGTTTCTGAATGAGACAGGGAAGGGGATGACAGTGGGGAGTGAAAAATGAAATGTGCTTGCTAAAAAAAGCAAGTGGAGCTGGCTCGGGCATCGAGTGGAGCAAAGCAGGTGACATAAATAATACCAGCATATCTGCCGTTCTCCTTAACAGGGATCACTCACTCTATAATTAGTTGGAGTTATTAGCATTCTCAGTTGCTGTGTGAGCAGACATAGGGCTCTGTAAGACAGAAACTAATACTATCTCTTCATCCTATGGAGATAATTAAATGGCAACGGGGGGAAAAAGAAACTAGTTTAGTCTGGGTAAAGAATGACTGCATGACTTTGAGGGTGGGCTTCCTAGGATCAAATTAAATCTCTGGCTGGAGAGCATGTTCTTCTGACTCGATCCAGCCAGCAGCTCTGCTGGGAGGACCCTTCCCACCTTCAGGGACCCACCGGAGTCACCAGGGCTCCCTCGGGTCCTCTTGGGGTCCCAGAGGAGTTGGAGAGCTCTGTTTTGCCATGTCGCAGGCTGTGAGACCCCATCCCCACCGAGGGTCCTGTCCTCAGTGTCTTCCTTTACCACCAGGTCTAGCACAGACGTGCAAGCTGATTGTGCAGAGAGCATTGTGGGGGCATTGGGGCTCTCTGGGCTGATCCTGCACTGGTGTAGCCATGGGATCGTGGACATTGCTTGCAACAGATCCAAGGAATTCAGGATGTTGCAGGCCAGCATCAGCAATGGTAATCAGTGAAGCTGTCACCCTGCTTGCTGGGCTGTCAAGGAGTGGGATCATTTCTTTACCATGGTGCCACTGCTTGCTCCTTGGAGCAATGGGAGCTTCCACACATCTGAAAGTAATGGTGTTTTTTTTTGTTTGTTTTTTAAACACGAGCTTTGTCCGGCAAAAACCCCATTATGGAAACAAGAGGTTGGATCAATGCAGAAGTATCTCCCAAACTCCCTCCGCTGGGAGTAAGGGCAAGCAGAAATCAATGGGGAGCTTGCTGGCCCGTGCAGCAGCCAGGCTGGAAGCAATCCCTGTAACCAGCAGCTCCACATGTCCTTGAGATGGATTACACAGCCTCGGGGAGCTGGATGCCCGGGGAGGCACCCAGAGCATCCCACCCATGTAAGTAATGGTCTGGTGGCTCGTGGGGGCTGGCTGCTCGCCCAGCTCTCACTGTCCTTGCGTGTGCAGCATCACCCAGCAGCTTCTCCCTGCCTCCTCTCCGGGCTGGGGCAGAAAATCCCTGGTACAGCCATGGGAAGGGGATGCTGGCAGCTCCCTACACCCAGACAAACAAAAAAGCATCAAACTGGATGGGGCTGGGGGATGCAGAGGCAGATATTGGCACGGGGCTGGTCCTTCCTGCAGACCTGAGCAAGGAACAACAACCCAGCCCCAGGGATGAGCGTGCAGTTGGGCTGGGGGGGCTCTTTGACTGGCGGGGACTGGTTTTGGAAAAGTGATTTGTCTGAGAAGCACCAGGACCAGGGATGTTTGCAGGACAAAGAAGACAGGGAGGACTACGGAGGCAGTAGGCTGGAAGGATATTAGATACAAGAAAAACAGTGAACCAGCCTGGGGACTGCTAAAATATTGATTGCAATCTTCCAGCAAGGCATAACGTGCTCCTGCCCCCACTGTGCTGCTTGTGTCTGATGTCTTGATCCTCCCTCTGGCCTCTCCTGTGTAACTGCTGCGCTGTGCTCCCAGCTGGCAGGCGGGGAAACTGAGGCACGCTGTGGGTACTGAGAAAATGCTTGAAACTTGATGTGAAATGGCAAAGGTGGATAAAGATCTCGCACCTTGCGGGCCAACAACAAAACCTGTAATAAACCAGGTGGGTGCCAGGGTGGAGATGGCAAGGTCTGTGTGTACCCCAGGCTCAGCCTCCCTGGTCCCGACCACCTCAGCCTCTGCTATCCCATCCCAACAGCTTTGGGGATGTGGCCAGCAGGATGTGAGCAGCTGAGTCTCTTTCCCTCCCTCACCCAGGAGTCCAAAAAGACACTGTGACTCACTGCTTTTCCACGGGCGCTCTTGCCAACTCTCTAAATACTCACTGTTTTTCTTAGAGCCCTGGCTCCTGGAGCCATGTAATTACTTGAGCTTTCATTTTCTTTAAATAAAGCCCATTTCTAACAGTCATATCTTCAAAGAAGAGGCAGAAAAATGTGACCTCTTATGAGCTCACAGGCCACATAATGAAAACCCCACCTTTATTCATTTTTTTTTCTTCTTGTCACGGTTTTCGCAATTTGCTCTTGCAGACTGGGCTTGCTGGAAGTCCTCTTTCTCTATCCCTGGAGTCTTGCAATGCTGTAAATGATCCCACGTTTGTGCCTCAGGTGTGTTGACATCTCAGGCCCGGACACTTTGATAATTTATTGTTGATATTTTCTACCTGGTGATGCACAATTTTGTGCTAAAGGCAGGGAGGGCAAGTAGAAAGGTAGTAAATCCCAACCTGTATGCAACAGACATTTGCTGGTATGACTTGTCTTGCATCAGCACGTCTTGGATCCACCCCTTGTTTTGAACCCCATCAGAAAACCCTGATTTTATGCTGGTTGGGTTTAATTGTCTGCCAGAAGGGCCCAAGACCTTTATGAGCTGAGTTCTGCTGAGCATCTCTTCATTGCCTGCTACAGGCAAACCGTGATCCCACGCTGCGCCTGTCCCACACAACAATGTTCTTTGGCCCGAGTTTGAAATCTTTTGTCCAGTCTTTTCAGCTTGTTTCCCCATTCCTTTTAAATGCACCTTTCTGGTCCAGGAGGAGCTCCAAGACCTCCCAGTCTCTTTGCGACCACTAGGTGAGACAAAGATGATCATTTGATGTTGGGATGCACTATGGAGAAGCAGGGATACCCGGAGGCGAGGGAGGAACTCTGCTGGTCCCACCCACAATAAAGCATCAGGAACATGAACACGATGGAGATGTGATGAAGTGATCCCATCCCAGGCAGCTCTCCAGCTCCTTTATGGGACAGCAGGGACTGCAGCCACGAGACACGCAGGAGAAACTTGGTGTTTTCCTTGTTCTGTTGATGAGCTTCGAATATTTTAACTCTGTCCTCAGCCCCCCATCATGGTAGCCAGAGTGCATGGGCAGGGGCCCAGGGCATTGCTTTTTGGAGCAATCCTCTTAATTTAACAGCAAGCACCGGTGATCTCCAGCGAGCGAGAAGCACACGATTAGAAGTAATCCAGAGACATTCCCAAACACATACTTTCTGGATGCTGGGTTGCTAGCATTTTTAGCAACATCCATCATTGCAATGGCCAAAATCACACGTTCAAATCAAGGCCTACAAAATATGGAAAAGTTTAAATAATCCTTGGAAGTAGTCCAGGAATCAGTCCTTTGTTCTGCGGGACTTTTTACAAATAATGCTGTAACACAAGCCCCATAATGAAAGCCCCAAATCCAGCCTATTGGATTTCCAGTCCGATTTTCCTGTTCCAAGAGGAACAACTTTGATTTTGGTGGGGGGTAACGGCAGAATTGGTTTGTCCCCTGGCTGGACCAGCTTGGATTTGAAGACCTCAGCTTGCAGGAACAGGCAGCAATGTGAATTTTCTCCATTTGAGGTTTCTCATGGGCTGGATCTCCTTTTTATCCTCTATTATTTACACCTCTATTACATAACCAGGAAGTTCCTTTCTTCCTACTGCAGGAGATGCTCTCCTCCCTCTGCTGGAGGCCTGATTGCCGTGCAGCAGCCAAAGCCTTGGAGATGCAGACGCACGTTTTTCTTCTCTGGCCCTCTTGCACCCATACTGACATCTGAAGTTTTCCATTCTTGAGGCCATGGGACAGAGGAAGAGGAGCCACTCCACTGTAAAGGCCACCAGAGTGACCTTAGTGTGGCTGTGACCCCACTTTCCGGATGGATAGCAGGAGAGAGGGACTCACCGTAGAGACAGCTGCTTGGCTCTTCATAGGAGAAAAAAAAAATAACACCAACCACCCAAACAACTAACCAAGCAGAAATCCTGCATAACTTCCTCACTTCTGTTTTCCCTGTTCCTCAGCAACAACCTTAAGCAGAATCCCCTTTGCCACTGCTAAAAGAAGGATGAAGAAATAGACGTGGGAGGCTGTGTTTCCCAACCATCTCAGGAGTCAAAAGTCTCTGGAAAGGAAGGGAGGGGACGGATGGGAGCAGAAAGCATAGCCCATGGGCGTATTTCCACACTATAAAGCCCTCTGGCACAGTGAAGCATCCTGCATCCATAATTCTCCAGACTGGCACCCAGCAGCTGCTGCACGGGGTCTTGATGACACCCAGCATCAAGCCATAGACATATCTTCCACCCACCACAAAGGCGCCGATGTTGCACATTAACGCATCTTCCTCCTGCATGTCAGGAAAAAAATGAGGCAGCTTAATAGATATTTGCTGACCTGCAATTCATGCTGAAGCAGTCAAGCACCTTCCACTTGCTTTTTATGTGGTTTTAAATGTTTTTTAGAAGTATCTGTTTATTACAGCTCAATAAAGTTTTATTTTGCGAAAAACCATGATTGATTTCCTCTGCTTTAAACAACAGTCAACCTCCCCGGCTAGCACCTCCTCCCCGATTCATAAAAATGTGTTAACAATTCATTTAAAATTCATATACAAGCCAAGCACAGTTTATTCATGAAGTTACACAAATTAATACAAAGCAGCACACTGCCTAGGCCTGGCACGAAGTCAAAGCGTGCTCTGACGGCCTCCCTCTGCTGCACAATACGGCAATGTGCTCCTGGAAGCTGCCCTCGTGGCTGGCGGCTCCGCCATCGGCAGATAGAGGTCCGAATTTCTCCTCCCCTCCTTGCTACTGCCTTTGCTCTGCACATCTCACGGATGTGATGCAGAGGTGAAGATCTCAGGCTGTAGGAGGCTTTGTGTGCCTTCAGCAACTGTGCATCCCCCGTGCATCAGCACTTCTCTTGCATATGCCGTGGTGATGGCAACACCTCTCCTTTCTACTGTGTGGGCGCCCACCCAGGGTGGATGGGCAGGGATAGCAACCAGTATTGTGAGGCTACTGGTGGGGCAGGATCGTTGATCTGCTTGTGGTGATGGTTGTGCCCTTGGAAGTGTTTCCTCAGTGGGGTTTTCCAGCCCCAACCAGGACTCCCGGTGCGTGTCCCGCCAGCCTCTCCCCTGCCAGGGCAGGCACCACCATGGGAGCAGGCACAAGCTGGTGACCTTGGGTGTCCTTCTGGTGGTCCTAAATTTGTTCTGTTGTTAGGTCACCATCCTTTTTTTCTGCTCCTAGACATGCCTCTGGCAGTGCTCTAAAGGCACTAATTGGCCTTAACTACACTCACCAGCTTCACCTGGGACACCTAGCCACCACCTCTTCCCATGGCCCAGGACCTGTATTTAAGGAGAGCCCTCGGCCTTACCCCTCCCTCTGTCCCTGAGCTATGTTGTAGGTGTGTTTCTAGCCCTGCCTCCTGGATAGACCTTGGACATGTTCTCATCTCCTGCCATGCTTTCTGTCCAGACCTGGAACTTCTTCTGTAGGGAGTCTGTCCCTAGCCCTGTCTCCTGGCTGGGCTTCAGACCTGCACTGTAAGTAACCTGTCTGTCTTGGCTGGACCCAGAGTCTCTGCTGTAGACAGTGTCTCCGCTCTTATTTTCTAGATTGAGCCCTTGTAGTACGTTTGAGCCTTGTCTCCAGCCCTGTCTCTGGTTTTTCTTTTGCTCTGGGTGGACTCTGGACCTGGTTCATCACTGCCTTGTCTGAGGCTGCCAATGGCCCTGCTGTGCTTGGCACTGCAGACAGCATCCCCTTGGCAAGGGTGCTGCCTGTCCTGGGATAACCCTCAGCTCCCAGCTTGCCCACCTCTTGCAGCTCCCCAGCAGGCTCATCTCCTGCAATTGAAGCCACCTGAGGCAGCAGCATGTCCCCTCTGCTGGGCTCTCATGTGTCCCCTACAGCCCCTGGAGAGGGATGAGCAGCTCCAGAAGGCCAGCTCGGGCTGGTGTTGGTGTCCTCGATGCAGAAGAGCCTGGGTCCTGAGCCATGAAGCACCTGTACTTCTGCTAACAAGGCTGGAAATGTGTCCTGGTTTTGGCTGAGGCAGAGTTTATGTTCTTCATAGTACCTGCTATGTTGCTGTGTTTTGGATTTAGGAGGAAAACGGTGCTGATAACTCACTGATGTTTTAGCAGTTGCTGAGCAGTGCTGACACTAAGTCAAGGACTTTTCAGCAACTTGTGCTGCCCTGCTGGTGAGGAGAATGGTGCTGTACAAGCTCAGTTGGCCACGCTGCTCTTCCTGAGATGCAAACATAGAATGTGGCCAGGCTCACTCCCATATGTGCCCTTGTGATGCTGCCAAGCCTGTGCAGAGGGTTCCCTGCGAGCCTGTGGGTACCACCGTCAGTGCCTTTCATTGGGGGTATGCAGCAAGGGGATTACAGCTCTTTGTCATCAACTTTCCCTATGCGAGGGCTGGAATTATGTAATTCTAACAGTGACGATCTGGGGAGAGAAATGACTTTTAACTTAAATATTTTAAATAGTGTTTAGTACTAGATTCTTTTTGGTAGCACCCAGTATAGTTATGCAAATCTGCAGCCTGGACTGATTCATGGAAGCTGGCTTGATCTGCTGAAACATGTGTTTGTTTAAATAATTATTCACCTTTTATTCCTCCTCTTTCTTCTCTTCCAGCAAGAAACAAGTCAACAAAACAGTGCTGAAAGGCTGCTTTGTATGGAGACCCTGGGGCCTCTCCCTCCTCTGCCTCTGCTAGCACAGCATTTGCCCCTGTGCTGGCACCCGAGCAAGGTGCTGAAGAAGCCAGGGCTGTATTTTGGGGGAGGGAGAGCAGAACAAGGTGACAATCCCACCAGGACACATCGATTGTCCTCGATGAAGGAACCTGGAAGTGGCAGCAGGGAAAGTGTGAGGCCAGGTGGAACTTGAGCAAACATCCCTCGCTCCCACCGCTCATGCCTTTCTGAGCAGGGAGCATTCGGCTCCAAGGAGAAGCTCAAGTGTCGCTTGATGTTATCAATAAATTGTCAGCCTGAGCTTCCTTGTGTCGCCGAGGGTCACTGGCTGCAGTGTTGGAGGCGCTTTTCCCCCGGGAGGTGTGGGGCAGCCAGCAAGGAGGATCCTGAGCGTGCAGCACGGAGCAGAGAGCATCGGCTGCCCCGCCTGGGGGGACAGGGGTGAGGACATCCGTGGCTCTGAGCTGCAGCCTCTTCCATGGGGACCCTGTGAGATCTGTGCCTGACAGCATCAAATAGCCAGCGTGCTTGCTCCTTCCCCACCTTCTCTGCTGACCTGTTATCTAAAGTGCTTTTTCCTGCCTCCAGCAGCTGAGTTCCCTCATGCTGGGGGAGACGTGGTGGCCTCTTGGTAAAATCCACCTCTCCCAGAGCACGTTGGGCTGACCACGAAATGCTGCAGCCACACTTCAGCCCTAAGCTCAGGATCCTCTTCCCCAGAGTGCGCCTTGCCCAGGGCTTCCCACAGGGCTTGGCGTGCTCTTTTGCAAGGTGCCTGGTCTTGTCCACAGAGGAATGTGGTTGGAATTTGGCCCCAACTCGGTTTGCATCAGCTGCAAACCCAAGGGAAACCCTTGGCACTGTCTCCAAAAACTCCTGTGCTTCTGGGCAAGGCAGGACGTGGGCTCAGCTTTGCTTTGCAGGCTCGCTTCCCGGAGAGCAGACCTGTGCTGAAAAGTCTCCGTGGGAACACTCGGGTTGTTTCCAGCAAGATGTATCTGCTGCTTGGAGGAGAGAGGTGGGGATGAGGAAGGAGACATTTCAACAACATCAGTCAGGTTTTAAAAAAACTACTTATTTTCAGCCTAGCTGTTTTAGTCCAGCTGTTTTCAGCCCTTTTGGGGTTGCAGGTTCCGCACACACAATTCCCCTGGGTTCCTGCACAGGCATTTTGAGTTTCTGATCAGTTCTGCTCTCCTCGGGCATCTCTCGTGGATCCCTTTGTGCCTGTGGCTCCACGAGAGTTTGATAAGTGTAGGCTGGAAGCTTTGTTGTGTACGATGGCACACTAAAGCCATGCTTCTGCTTTGCCTGAGCCACATTGCTCTCTGACTTATGATATGTGTGTACTACCTAGCAGCACCTGTGTCCAAAAATCCTGAAGTTTTGGGTACTGCGTTGATGACTGCTTGTTCTACAGGTTCATTACAGAGTCTACTTGCAATGTCAATATTCAGTAGCTGGGAGTTGTGTTTGCTGAGGTTAGACAAGCAAGTATTTGAGACTTTATTCTTCTTTTACAGCAAAGACTGTGAAACAGTGGTGACAGAGCAGAGTCCCAGTTCACCCGTTGCCAAACCTGGTCCAAGTCCAGAACCGCTCTCCAAGGTAAGAAATGATGTGCTGTCTGCCTTAGCTAACTTACAGACAGCTTATGTTCGCTATTGAATTGCGAACCGTGTGTCTCTTAGAGCCAACGGAGCAATATTTTGGGGATGGCCCTCCCTGCAGCTGCAGATCTACTGCCTGATGGCAGCGGACAGCCACGCAGTCAGCTGAGATGAGACACTTCTCTGCAGATGGTTAAGCTTAAGCAAAATGCATCTACGCTACACACACTCTTGAACTAAATTCCAGTCGTTTTGGGAACCTATTGCTTAAAGGAAAAAGTAGATCACATTTCATTAGATGATGCCTGAGATGAAAAACTGGAACTGGTTTTATAGAAAACACGGATAATTTTCTCCCAATGTGTATTATTCTTTTGCAGAGGATGGGGACTGGGGGGGAATCCTTGCAGATGAGCAGCCCCTGATGGAGAAAGGGAGTGAGGGTGAAGGCAGAATGAGCAAAGGCTGTCGCTTGCATCCCAGCAGCACTGGGAGAAGGCACTGAGAGCTGCTGCTGCTGCTCTTCTTGGGCTGAGAGACACGGCTGAACCCTGGGAGAGATGTGGGAGTACAGAGGTAATGGTGATCTGCAGGGTAAATGCTTCACGTCTGCTGGGTTCCAGCTGAATCTGTGCTACCTGGGCTTGCTTATTTTTTATTTTATTCTTTTTAGATGGGGCTGACATAGGATTAGGAGAAAAGCAGGAAAAAATGTCAGTGCTAGAGATGAGGATTCAGGGAACAGCTGAATTGCAGGTAGGTGCCACTCCAGGATGAGCAATGAATGGATAAATGTAGGTGAGAGCGTGATGAGGGCTGCTGTGAAAAATGAGGAAGAAAGTGTTTTGGTTTTTTTATTTCTCTGATCACATCCTGAATCAGGAAAAAAGCCAGTATCCTAGAATTTCTGCACATTCAATTCCAAAAGGAAAAAATGCCTTTTAGAGCAGGCAACAACTTCCACTTTTGTAGAAAAACTGATTTGTTTTGAATTGAATGCAGAAAATGAATGTCAAAGAAAAGTCACTTCGAAGCAAGAAAGTCCATCCTTTTCATTGGGAAAATGTCAAAAGGGCACGCTGACATTTACATTTTTTTTCTCTCTCTACTTTGTTCCCGAACAAAAATTTGCCAAAGCCAACAGGGTGTGATTTGCTGATGGAAATCTGTTTTGACAAAAAAAATTTCCAACCAGTTTCACAAGCCACGCACAAACATTTCCACTCCTGATTCCAATCTGGATTTGGCAGGGAGTGGGGGGGTAAGGATGGAGAGGGGCTATGCTGTTGGTTACCCATCAGGGATGTCTCACCCTGTCAAAGGACCCAGCGCTGCTAGAAGCAACCTGCTTCCAGAGTGCTTAGACCTGGGTTTGCTCTGTCTGGCTGGGTGGAATTAAAGGAAAAACCTTTAATGAGAAATGTTCACACGTGAGTCATGTTAGGGATTGATAGCTGCTGATTTAGACCTGAAATGGAGTGGCATACCAGTACTTTTTTTCTGCACTAACCTAACTACAGCCACTAGTGGTAGTGGGTGTCTCAGGGTGTGTGTGTCTTGTTCAGGACTAGTTCAGAAGTGCATCTGGGTGTCATTCAGGCTGTAGCCCATTGGCATCTTCCATCTGGCAATGTGGACTGGAATATCCTTGGGAGCAAAGTCAGCAGAGATTTTTCTTCAGCTGGGTTGCAGTGCAGTTGTAGCTCACCTGAGCAGGCCAGCAAAGGTAATACGTGACATTTCTGCCTTGTGTGTGTTTGGGATGGTGTTCTGCCACAATACCTGCTTGCTTATACTTTTTTCTTTGTGATGTAGTTCATGGATGATAGATGAGATACCAGATGAGGACAGGAACCTTTCTGACTCTGGCTGAGGGACAGGCAAGCACCTGCTTCAGCGGTTCCTTTGCTGCTTCTGTCCTCCTTGGCAAAAGGCTGGCACCTCTAGAGGTGGCTGAGGAGGTGGAAAGGCCTTGGGGAACCCGTCTGTCCTCTCATTACAGCAAGAATAAACATTAACTTAGACTAGACATCACTTTTAGGTTGCTGAAGCAAAGTGAGATTAATTCCCCTCCAAGCATCTTGAGGAGAAGCATTAGTGACTGCAGGGTGAGCATGTGGATCTTGGAGGAGACCATGGTGTGGGTGGGTGTAGGATTTTTGGGGAAGGAAGGAACAGATCCACGTAGCCCTGCCCTTGTGGGTGACACCACCAGCTTGCCTTTAAGAAGGGAACGTCCTTGGTGACTGCAGGCCACCAATCCCAGCCAGCTCCTACCTGCTGACAGGGTGCCGCTGCGATGTGTGACAACCGCAGATGGCTATCAGCTCCTGGAGGGTCCCGTCCCCATCCCCTGCCCGTTTGTCTCACTGAGTGGCACCAAGGGAAAGTGACAGCTGAAGCACTGCCTGACCAGGCAACAAAAACACCAGCAAAAATGCAAAGGGAAAGTTTCAGAGGTTTTTTTTTATTATTATTCTATGACCAGCTCATGTGTGCAGTATTTTGATGTGCCACCATTTCCCCCTTGGCTCAGCTGTTCCTTGGCATTACTTAATTGCCCAAATCCAACTCGCCATGTTTTAGAGATTCATCTGAGCTCCTGTGGCTTGCTGACCAAGCCTGTGGCAAGGATCTAACAGTACTCAAGGTTACAGGGACCTCAAGTTATGGGAAGCTGTGTGAAAACATATATTCACCCCCAAATCTTCTGTGCCAGTCAGTTCTGCTTCTCGTCTCCCTAGTGTGTCCCAGATGGGCTGGAGGCAAAGCAAACCATCCTCCTTGCATCAGGGGGACAGAAGCATTGAAATATTTAGGCTAGTCTCAAGTAGCTCTTCCCAAACCATTAGCATGATAATTGGAGATCCCAAATAATACTTCCTAGGTATCCATGAGGTCTGGTTACTTGCTTATCTTTGAGTGCTTACAGACCAAAATGAAAGGATGTTTTTGCTGTAGCTCATCCCTACATCACTTAAATCCAGCATATGTGAAGGAAGAGGTTTGCAAGTCTCTCTTGCTACCCCATGGTGGTATTTTTGGTGGTGGTGGTGAGAACTAAACCATCAGCCTGGGCACAGAGACCAGGGCACAGCCCATGCTGACAGCCCATAGCCAGCGCCTCCCCCAGGAGGAGGGCAGCCCACCTTGTGCATCAGCTCAGTGCACGAAGGACTTGGAAAGGAGGAGGGAAAAAAAAAAAAAAAACCACCAACATGTGAGCACAAGGGCTTGGACGTTACCGGGGAGAAAAAAAAGCCACAGCGGCAATAAAATTAATTTCCTTCTCTAATATATACAAGACTTTCTCTAGGAGAATTATGACCCAAGCTGATCAAAGTCTGTAAGTGGTACTTATGCTATCAGTTTCACCCCCTTAATGCCCTCCTGTCAAAACAAAATCCCTTCGAAAGGCTTTGAGGAAAATCACATGAGCATAATGGCTTTCAAAAAAATGGCCCTAAGTACTCGGTAACATATACAGAGAAGACTATTAGATCGGCTGGTGTAATTGTACTTATATTCAAATGTAAACATTCTTATATGAGCAAGTTACTGCTTACCCACAGAGCGGAGCACAGGCGGATCAGGCTGAAAATGCTTCAGTTATCAAGGGAAAGGGGAGGGGTGGGCAGCGGTGAGAACTTTGCCCTAAGGCAGGATGGTGATTTTGGGCAGAATTAGATAAAAGGAGAAGGGAAGGATGGGGCTTTTTAAAGAGCCATTTGGAGATGCACACAGAGAGGGTGAAATTCAGGTGGGGTGCAATTTGCAGTGTCGTGCTGCTCGCAGGTAGGAGACGGACACATCGAGCTATCTGATCCTTTATCTGTTGTAACGTGTTTGTTTGAACATGTTCTCAGTGGGTTTAGTGCTGCTCTGACAGCTCTGGGAACCGCAGTCCTCCCTGCGTTCCCAGCAGGGATGCGCCAGGCAGCACTGCGAGGGGCGATGGGGAGGTGCTGGGCTCTGCCCACAACCATCCCAGCCTGTTGAGTACAAAAAGGTCAGTTTCTCAAATACCTGTTTTTCGGGACCGTTATTACTGGGAGGCTGTGCAGGCCACAGACCCGTGGGGATTGCAAGTTTTGTCCGTGCACAAAATAGAGACGGTTTCCATCACCTGAGGATTTGCTGATGCACCTGTAGGGCCACTGGGCCTCAGCACCTTTACACAGGTACCACATTGCCCTTGGGAGCAATGATTGTCACACAACTTGCTTCATGTTCAGCTCATGATATAAGCCCTGCTCTTTTCCCATCGCTATTTGGGACTGTTTCAGTATCTTGGATAACCTTTGCTACTAGGAGCAATGCTTCAAGGATGTTCCACAGCTGGGGAGGGATGGGGAGCATCAGTGGGTTCAGAGAGAGTCTGGAGGGTCTTAAATGGGGAGGGTGTTTGGGCAGATCCTGATGCTGCAGCACAAAACTGAGCTTTTCTGGTGACTCGGATGCTTCTGAGTGAAACAGCTGCCTCTGAGGGTCAGTGCCACTTCTGTTTCATCCTGTGCAAACCAAAAGCAGGCACTGAGTGCAGCACTCGTTTCTTCAGTCCCTCTTCTTCTCTCTTCCTCCTCCTGTTTGCATTGTCCCACCTTACAGGCAGAGACCAAAAGTTCATTCTTTAGAGTCTTCCTTCTCTTTCTCAGGGTTTCCGCCCTCTCTTTGTGCCCCCAGGACCACGCACCCTCTTTGGCATATGGCTTTTCTCCCTGGGGACACCAGCTCAGTCTACCCCAAGGTAAGACCAGGTCGACTAGGCAAGGGCTTTTTTTTTTTTTTTTCCTCCTTTGACAAAAGCCTGAAATATTTCAAAGACTTTCTCCAAAAGACACAATAATACCAACAAAACCATACGGTTTCTATTACTCTTTTTCTGGTGAGTTGAAAACAAATCTTCCCCGGCCATCCCTCTTGCACTGCGGCAGAGACAAAGTCTGCTGGAGTCAATGAAAAGATGTTCATAGATCAGGCTCGTCGAGATTCCTAACATCTCATAGAGGTATTTCCCTATCTGTCCCTCTTTCCTGGACTTACTGTCTTGCTCTCCCTTTGGAGGAAATTCCTTTCCTGGTGATAACCATGTCTCTAGCTCATATTTCCTCTTTCTTGTTGACAGTTTTAAACCAATAGATCTATGAACTTTGAAGTAATAGAAATATTTAAGACATACCTACTCTTTCCCTTATCTAGAACAGGCTGGGATTATTATTCTTCTGGACATTGCACTTGTAAAGGGAGACATTTGCCTTTCATCCCATCTTCTGGAAAGCCAACCCCACTTTGCTTAATGAGGACTTTGGTAACCTCTGGTTATTGATGCGTAGCACCAAGTATTATTACCGGTTTCATCCCAGTAGGTCCCAGTGCTATTTTGCCACCTTTTATCCCAGCTGGGACTGATGAGGTGAACCTACTTTTGAGGTGGCTGCAGCAATTCCCAAGTTGTTACAGAGGCCAGGGAAGGGAAATGAAATTGGTGAAAGGTTTAGCTGTGGAATGATGCGATTAAAAGGTCTTTTCCTGGGGGGTTCCCCCATCTCTGCCCCTTTCGTGTAGGATGCTCTAGGGTGGGAGGACCAGATTCTTCACCAGGAATTATCTGTCAGATGCAAAGTGTGCCATGCTCCTTGAAAATGAAATCATGCCCATACAGCTGTCATCTTGGGATGACAGTGTCTTGGTTAAATGGGGCAAGGAGGGAGCTGCAGCCCATCCCCAGAGTGTCTGTCCTGGGGGGACAGGCCCAGCCCCAACAGCTCTGCGGCAGCATTGCTCTCCCTCACACACCGAGAACCTGCTGAGTGTAAATTCCTCCCTCAAGGACTCTGCAGATAGGGAATGACTTTCTCCACCTTCTCGCTTGCTCTTTCTGCTGGATCCCTACCGAATAGGGGCAGAGGGAGGAGACCCTTCCCACAGCTGGTAATTCTGGCTGGCATACAGGGGCTGTGTCCAAGGTAAGTGAACCTGTGGGCTGATTTAATGCAGCCAGTCCTGCAGGAGACAGGGGTTAAAGGGAATTACAGAGGCACCAGCAGCTTCCCACGGTCACCTGAGTGCTGCAGTCTGGGGTGGGTGAAATTACCCGGCGCTAATGAGCAACACCTCCCGGTGCTCCCATGGGGCAGAGGGGGAATTGGGCAGGTAAGACAACCTTGTGGTTAATTAAGATTTTTCTCATCTGTAATGAGCGTAATTTGGCAAACTTCCATGGCAACGTGTCTTTAGCTATGGTTGAGCTTGGGGAAGGTTTTACCCGAGCTCCGGCATTTCAGGACCCCGATAACGGTGCTGCAAATGGATAAAGCACTGATGTCCCTCTGGTGTGCTGGTGTTGGGTGTGAGGCTTTTCTTTTCATGCTGCGTGCCAAGCAGATTCTGGGCAGCTTCTCCAGCACAATCTTGAGATCACATATTCTGCTTCTAGACAGCAGGACCTAAGGCAGGATATTCTGGAGGGACGGGGCTGTGTGAAGGCAGGGGAGAACCCTTGGGTGCCACAGGTGTGTGTGAGAGGGTCTGTGGTGCTCTAAGGAGAGGGACAGGCTGACCATAAAACTGCTTTGCCCAGGTGAAAGAGGTTTGAATGTGTTATCCTGAAGCATCTGGGGTGCCAGAAGGTGGCTGCTGCGGTTCCCCCCCTGGGGATAAGAGACCTCCATCTGTCCCACCTGCAGCCTGCTCGCGGTCCTCTCTGAAGATGGCTCCGTGGTGGAAATGGAGCACATCAGCTGGGTTTGTGCCCAGACGGACACGGATCTGTAAAAACAGCATTTACCACTGCGGTGAACACCAGACTTTGTGGCTTTTTTTGTTCATGTTCTTGTCCCCCCTCTGTAGCCCCGGCCTCTCCCAGATGAGCCTGAGCGAGAGGCAGCGCGGGGAAATCACATGCTGGCATTTCCCCAGCTTTATCAGCTGTGGGGCTTAAAACAAATAAATCATTTTCCGAGGCTATAAATCCAGAACCTTTCACCAACTCTTACAGTAACGCACATGTGCAGAACAACAGCAGGCTGTTTATCCAAACTCGCCAAAGCCTTTGTAGCAGAGCTGATGAGTTTGCAGCAATGTGTCTCACCCGCTTGCTGTGGAGCTCAGAGTATGTGAAGGGAAAGACGATGTTCTCCCCAAACCCAAGCTGGGATGTTTGTGGAAGGCCTTTTTTTTTTTTTTTCTTGCTTCATTGCATGGTGTTTCTAGGCTGGGATTTTCCCAGGTCAGCTTTCAGAGCTGCAGGAATTGGTACTGTAAGGGTTAACCGGGTGTGCAAGGATGTTCCTCTCTCCTCCTGATCCCCAGGTCTTGGCTCTGTTAAACATCTCCCCCTCTCTTTTACATTCAGCTCTTCTTTTACAAGGCTGGGCTCGGGAATCTCAGCCCAGCCAAGAGCCATCTTCCCCTCCATTAAGGCTGCGTGACAGCAGGTAACGATATCACTTCAAAAGGACAAAATTGTTCCCTTCCCCCTGACTCCCCCTAAATTAAACTCTCTGCAAACAGCATTTGAGCACGACATAGGAAGAAGCAGCTGCCCTGTTTCCTTGCAAGACCCAGCTCCCAAATGCGGGGACAAAAGCAGAGCCAAGCCCCATGGCCATTGATGCTGTTGGGGCTGCATGGCGGGGACCGCAGGGCTGTTTGTCCAGAGACATTTGCAGCTCCAGTTTTAGCCATGTCACCCCCTGAGAGGAGCTGAAGACACTCTGTTTTATCAGCCCGCTGCTGACCTCTTACCCTGGATCAGGCCAGCAAAGGCTGGATCATGTCTTGGCTAATCACCGTGGCTGCAGATCGGAGTCCTAAAGGTCTCCATCTACTGTGGGATGCACTGAGCTCACTTTCACAGCCTGCCTGGCTCTTTTTTCCACTTTTCTTTTTTTTTTCTCTTTTTTTTCCTGCCTTTGCTGACTCAGTCTAACATTTCTCACGCTGTTTCTATGCCTGCCATGTCTCATGCATCCCCGTGGGCTGCCCCATCCCTTGGCACACAGGTTGCACAGCTCTTGTGCCGCTGGCTGTGCTCGTGTGTGGTCCTCCACCTGGGAGCGAGCGGGCCCAGTGGTGTAATTTTGTCTCTCCTGCTCGGGCACTATTTAGGGATAACAATAACAGTCAGAGGAAGGTCTCCTGCAAGGAGAGATCAAATAGAAGGGGGAACACGGGACTGAGAGGGCAGCCCAGGAGGTGCTAGCACAGGCAGCAAGGAGGCACGGTCTGCCTTTCTTCCCAGCTGCCTGTCCTTTAACAAAAAATATGCAAAGGAGAGGTACCAGGGTTAGTTATATGAGTTTTGGGGTAGCAGTTTAAAAAAAAAAATCTGAAAAATTAAGGCACACGTACCAAAGCTACTAGACTTTGCCAACAATTTATTTTTTATCTTATTTTTATTTATAATATTTCATTTACTTATCCTAACTATTCGCGTAGAACATCATTTTCCTAACCCCCCTCCCCAAAACCCATTTAACCACAGAATTTCAGCTTCATGGCATGCCCTCACCGTAGCTGGAGGTGCTTATAACTCCAACTGCCTTTGCTTTAGCTTCCAAGTGGTTGAGCCCCCCAGTTTCCTGTGAAATCTTCCCTTAAATGATCATTTGAGAGGCTGCAGTCCTCCTGTGCCTTCCCAGAAACCTTCAGCAAGCCTGGACAGGATGGGGATATCTCCTAGGAGTGATATGCAGTCTGAGCAAGCCTGCAGAGTGCCAGGGCAGCTGGCTCCCCCTGGCCTGAGGGACACCCGCTGCAGGGTGCTGCTGATGTGGGAATAGCCCCATGGCTCCAAAGGCATAGAGTTCCTCAGCCTGGATGGCTCTTCATAGGTAATACTTATATTTTTTTTAAAGGATGGAATGGATTTGGACCCAAATAAGTCATTGGAGAACTCTCCCAGTCTTCCCCCAGGATTCCTGATATCTTAACCTTCTGTTAAAATAAGTTTAAGGTTTTAGGGGACTCCTATAGCCTCTGATTTATATTTTCCTAACATCTTAAGGATGCTGGAGAAAACACAGGTGTCTCACAAACACTGATGTGCAAAAAGTGACTTATTTCCCATGAACTCCTTGCTATCCTAGTCTCTCCTCTGACTGAAACCGATCCAGTGGCCATTTTTGCAATTAACCCCTCCAAAAGTTGAATGTCAAGTTAGAAGCAGGGTGACAGCAGAGCTTGAACCTAATGCTGGAGCCTGCTCTTGCACACCCTGAGGGCTGTGGGGCTGCTGCCATCCTTCCCTGGGCTGCCTGCACAGCAGCTGCATCCCCTGCTCTTTCTGCTGGTCCAGTTGGGAACATGCTGTCAGGCTCTGGTATTCCCTGAAAGATGAAGCTGTGGGTCTGCAGGAGCCCCGTGATGAGGGTGTGAGAGCAACGTTGGACACTTTGCCTCCTTTTCTGGCATAATTTTGGGTCATGGTGCTTCATGGCCCCTTTTCTGACCACAGGAAATGAGGAGGACATCAGCGAGCACATTGCGCTAGGAAAGCCGTGAGAGCCAGCCTTTGATGACACAGGGTAAAAAAAAGCCATTAAGAAAACAGGAGAAATGCATGGAGAGAAATGCTTGCAGAGAGGGGAAAGGATGAGCAGCGTGCAGACCGACCCTCATGGGGCACAGCTCCATCAGCCCCAGTGCTCCCCCGAAAGAGTTAATTCCCCAGCCAGTGCACTAAGTGGTCAGCAGCCCAATAAATTATGCCCTCAAAAGACAAACCACAATCATCATTAGTCACGGCTCATTGGCCTGTTAAGGCTCCTCAGTGAAGTTTATCTCTTCCCTCCTGTCCACCGGCAGCCATATTTCATGCTCCGAAAACAGATGACCCCGGGGGTCAGCGAAATGAAAGCCCCATTCAACAGGTCTGCGAAGGGCTTGCCGTGGAAAAAAACGGCCGGGGTCAAAATAACATTGAGATACGGCCAGACCTTCAGCCGCTGCCCTCCCGGAGCAGACACACACCACACGCTCAAGTGACCAAGACATGTTAATCCGTTTCAGGATCAGGCAGGGTCAGGCCGGGGCTGGGAGGAACAGTGGCATAATTAGGTGAGGGTGACCTCCATAAAACAGTAATGGGCTTCCAGAGGCACGCCGGCGCGGGGCAGCCCGCGGGGCTTTGGGCCCACTTCCCTGGTCTTTGTGAGATGGAGGTGGCTGTGGTGGGACGGTGCTGTCCCCAGAGACTGGTGCTGTCCCCAGAGATCGGCCTTGTCCCCAGAGATCAGTCCTGTCCCGAGAGATCGTCCTTGTCCCCAAGGATGGGCCTTGTCCCTAAAGATCGGCCTTGTCCATAAAGATTAGCCTTGTCCCCAGGGATCGGCCTTGTCCCCGGGGATCGGCCTTGTCCCTAGCAGTGCCTGGTCTGGTGGACAAGGAGGGTGGCCCAGAAAGGAGAGGAGGCTCTGGGAATCCTCCTGGGAAAAGCGGGGTGCTCTGCGATACCGAGGAGCAAAAGGCTGGTGGTTGCAGGGTAGGAGCTGGAGCGACCACGTTTGGGTTCCTCTGTTCCTAGGGACTGACCCAAGGTTTGTGCCGAGACACCAGGTTTGTGCCCACTTTCATCAGGGAAGGATAACCAGACCTCCTGAGCTTCACCCCACTGCCCTCCTTCTGCCCAGCCTTCAGGCTGCTGGGCCCACAGATGTGTTCCAGATTATTTATTTATTTATATATTCAGGTTCTATTCTTTATTTTAGGAGTGTTTCTATGTGGTGGAAAGACAGAATAAGAAAGGCAATGAGGAAAAATACCTTTATTTTATTTTATTTTATTTTATTTTATTTTATTTTATTTTATTTTATTTTATTTTATTTTATTTTATTTTATTTTATTTTATTTTATTTTTTTATTTTATTTTTTACATCTTGTATTTCCCACTTCTGAACTGAAATGGGATTCTGTTCTTTGGTACAAAAGGGTCAGATGACATGATGACTGGTTACTAAATGGAAGTTGTAGATGTTTCAGAAATACTACTCATTTAAATCAAATGCTTTTGACTTCAGGGATTTGACTGAGAAAGAGCACATTTCAGAAATTGAGCCAAACTTTTATTCCAAATACCCTCCAGCTAGAAATTTTTACATGTCCAGTAACAGAAATAAAAAAAAAATTAAAATCAAACCTTTACAATCTGCTATGAAGTATCAATTCAAACCCTGTTATCTCCAGCAGAGCTGTGCGTGATGAAACCAAAAACTGTGGTCAATCAGCACACTTTACGGTAGAAAATCAGTTGCCACCTCCAAAACCCCATTTTCAGAAGGGACCTTGTTTTCTCCTTTTCTTTTTCCTTTTTCCTTTTCCTTTTTCCTTTTCTTTTTCCTTTTCTTTTTTCTTTTTCCTTTCCCTTTTTCCTTTTCTTTTTCCTTTTCTTTTTCCTTTTTCCTTTTCCTTTTCCTTTTTCACCAGCTCTTGGTGAACTACTGTATCACCTTTAGGATGGAGCTGAGCATTTGAGGGCAGGGAAGACTTGAGGACAGCACAGGTGTTCCTGGATAGGGACCACCAATGCTCCTGCACCCCCAGCACCCCTCTGGATGGGTATTTAGTCCCCAGAAAACATGTTGTACCCAGAGATGGCATTGTCATAGCACTGGAGGTCAAATCTGGGGTTGACATCTGTGTTGCTGTAAAGGAAGAGCTTTAAAACCAGCTCCCCTAATGAAGCTGATCGTGTATTTGAGCATTGTAAATCAGGAGGTAGCAGGCCAGGGCCATACCAGCGAGGGAGGCAGAAGAGGATGGAGCACCAGGGGTGACTCTAGCTAGCATTCTGCTGCAATAATTCCTTTTAGAACAGCTTGCAGGGATCACGTTTTAAAACAGCTCTTTAGCTGCGTGTTTATTGCCCTGTGCGTCATGGCATGTTTTAATGCAAAGCAATGGGGATGATGTGATTCGGGACATTCAATCTCCCAGCTCCTTCTCTCCCCAGTTACAGCTGTGCCTGGGTGCTGGTAATGGCTGTGGTGGGTGCAGGCAGGTGCCGTGCATCGCAGCCCTGGATCACTGCCACCATCCCTGGAGAGGGCTCAGCTGGGTGCAGGGATGTGATGAGACAGGGGAGGAGGCTGGTAGCGAAGGGGAGCTGCAGGGACTGGATTCTTGGTAGCAGGGCTGAGCAACCCTTGTGCAGGAATAGGGGGAAGAGAGGTGCTTCTGTCTCTGCAAGGCTGGTGGAAGACCTGCAGGGATGTGGGCTGGGGTCCCTGCCCCTACCTGGGGAGGGGGGTGCTGGGATGTTGTGCCTGCGGGATTTTAGGCACAGATGGGATGGAAGGGGGGTGTTAGGGAGCTGACAAGCTGATTGTTTCTCTCTCCACTGTCTAATCAGGGTCCCCAGCTCTTAACTCTTCTGCTGCATAATTAAGGTGACTGCATTGAGCAGCAGCACCCCCTTCCCTTGCGTTCATCCAGCAGGCTGCAAGAAAGCTTCAGTCAAACAGATAAAAAACTTGCTCTAGATAAAGTGTGAGGGTTTCCACAATTGTTTTGTTTTTCTTCTCCTGGCTGGAGACGGAGCTTCGTGCTGCAGGTGCTCCTCTGGGGAGGAGGCACTGGGGTGCTGCTGGCAATGCAGGGCTGCCTGAGCAGGTCCTGTGGAAGGTGGCAGCGGTGTCCCCAGCAGCCTGGGGAACTGAGCCGTGACTTCCCGAGCCCTGACCCATCGTGGCAGCTGCCAACACATGCTGGCCATCTCTGATGACACGGCCCAGTCAGAACAAGGTGTGAACTGATGTGGTATTGATTCACTTCTGGGCAAGGGAGGTGAAAACGGGTATTGAAGTAAGAGCATATGCAACATGGAGTCAGCAGCAGGTAAGGCTTTATTACTTAAATCCACTTCTTTACAAGCCAAAGCAGACACAGATGCAAGACAGAAGTTGGGACAGTGTGTAGCACATGTGGCTTTCCATTCCCCAGTATATAATGAACCCCTTTAGCTACGTTAAATTAATTAGCATCTTATTGTGGCGTTCCTCTGCTGCAGACAAGCCAGGGATGAGCGCTGCCAAGCTTGTCCCTGCTGTCTGCACGGAGCACAGCACAGCCCGTGCTCCCTGCCAGATCTGCTTCAGTCACCTCCGTCTTGGCGAAAACAGCCTGAGCCTACCCCATTTCCCCCCCTTTTCCTCTGGTCACTTTACCCTTGCCGGAATGAAAGCCCTATTGCCTCAGCTCCTTTGAAATGCCTGATTCGGAGAGGCAAAGCAGCAGCACGTGGGGCCAGGCAGAGCAGGGAGGAGATGCAGCAGAAGCCCCGAGGAGGATGACAGGTGTGGTGCTGGCAGAAAATTTACAGCCTCAGCCTTGGGCTCTGGGCCTTCTTTTTATTACATTTTACACCGAGCGAGGTAGATTGAGTTACCATTGCATTTTCATCTGCTCCATCAGGGCTGTGCTCAAAACCAACAACTGCGGGGCTGGGAAGAGGGCTCCGCGGAGATGTCGGCTCTGGCCGTCAGCAAATACATCAGGTATAAGTAAAGAGCAGGTGATATTTCATAAGCTTAGAATGGGATTTAGCTGTCCAGCGGAGTCCGGAAGAAAAGAAGCACAGCTAGCGTTTCCCCAGTCCCCAGGACTGTAGAATGAGATGAATCTCCAATTTTTTGCCCTCCCTGGGTAATAGAGGCATGTCTGGGCTGCTTGCTGGCTCCTCCGCCACCCTGCCCTCACTGTGCAGGGGGCTGCTGGCAAAGCTGCAGGGAGTCCAGGCTGTGGGATTTTAATTGCTGGCTTCCAGAATGACATTCGGGGCTCTGGAGTTTGGAAGGGGAGCTGGTGTGGGCTCAGCACGTCGGGTGTGAAGCTGTTCTTGTCCACATGAAGCTGCAGAGGAAGGGGACGGACCCCAGAGCTGCCTGCAGGTGGATGTACCTCCTCCCAGGCTGCTCTGGCAGGGTGAATTTGGGCTTCTGGGGCTGTGTATGTATTTTTATGGCTTCTTACCTTTAAGCTGTTAAATGCTGGTGGATACGGACCAGTCCTCACTGACTGTCTGTGTTCTGGGTGAGAGCTGGTCTGTGTGCAACTGGAATTGGGAGATACAGACAGGAAATAATGTCCGGGGAGACTTTTCTTAAAGAAAAGTAGCTTGTGGATGCAAGTTATGTCTTGAGCACCAGAGCTTGGAGTATTTGAGCTCTGCCTCCTCATTTATTTATTTTTTTAGCAGCAGATTTTTAGGAAAAGGACAAACTGCAGCCTGAGTTCTGCGGCTTGGCTCCGACTCTGAGGAGTCCCTTCTGCTCTCTTGCTGTCCAAGAGCAGCCTCTGGTGTGGCCCAGGAAGCCCACGGCCTCTCTGACCAGCCAGTTCTCCTGTGGGAGGGTTTGGCACCCAAAAGCAGCCTGTGGCAGGTGGCTGCCCACGCTCCCTTATGGAAATGAGCCCTGGGTTTGGCCAGACTCTGCCACGGGTGCAGCAGGGAAGGACGTGAGTGTTTGCAGGGACATCTGCAGCTCTTGGCATGGTGGCACCATCTGCTATGCAAAAAGCAGCAGGGCCAGTGCGTTCCTTTGACTATGGACCTTTTCCTTTTTTTCTGGAAGTGACTTTGCACAGAAGTCATCCCTTCAGGCCCTGTCTTCTGTCAGTAGTTGGGATTTTTGGCATTCTTTTTGGATTTTTTTTGGGCTGGTCCAGGCTGTCAGCCCACAGCCACCCTCCTGGAGCAGCTGTTCCCTATATCAGTGCCTACTGGTTTGTTTGGTGTTTTTTTTTTTTTTTTTTTTGCTTCTTGGTGCCAAACATGAGGGAAATAGGCACTACACGGGGCGACAAGGCTGCTGTTTAGAGCCTCCACAGGCTGAAGATCAGTAAAGGCAAACCCCTGCCTGCAGGAGGGACTCAGCCCCATGGCAGGGCAGGCTGGGGCCATCTTCTCTGGCTTCTTGTGCACAGCAAGCTGAGCAGGAGCTGGCGGTGAGTCCTTGCTCAGACAAGATGAGCTGGGTGGTATAAGTGTACAGGCAGCAGGTTGAGGTCTGCGACCATTCCCCAAATACAGGGGGCTGTGCTGGAGCACATCGGCCAGTTTGGGGCTCCCCAGTAGAAGAAAAGCACTGGCAAGTCCAGCGGAGCCATCACAATGGGGTGGGGGAGCCTGTGATGGACGGTGAGGCTCTGCCTCATGCTGATGGGCACAAGAGCAGGGTTGGTGATGTCTTGGGAGCCAAGAGCTGTCTGGAATATCTCTTCCCAAGCCCCCCAGGGTGGGAGATGTTCAGACCCAAGTGATTCCTGCCTGCAGGGCGGCTTCTCTGGGGTCTCACCTGCACCACCCTTGCTGCAAATGAAGCTATAACCTGTTGTTTAATTTCTAGTGGAGAGAATGGTTTTCAAGTATTTGGAGACATCTCTTCGACCCTTCCCAGGCTTTCATCCAAGCTGGGGTGTGTGATACCCCCAGAACCAGTGAAGAAGCTGAGCTGTTCCCTCCGCAAGCCCCGTATTTCAGCTCTGGCTTTCAGCTGGGAGTAGCAGTATTTGCATGGGCTGGAAGCCATCTCCTCTGCCCTCACCAGGATGCTGCACATGGTGGTAGCAGCTGGTCTAGGAGAGCTACCGGGGCCTTTTTCTAAAGGCAGAGCTGAGTCTGGCATCCTGCAGTAGGTCAGGTTTAATGTGGCTTCTCCGCTTGCAATTTGTCAGGGCCTTATCGGAACATCTGCATCCTGGCCTCTTATTAAGCCCTTAGAAAAATAGTTATATCTAATGCCTGAATAGCTTTAAATTTGGAAGCGGAGTGGGAGTAGATGGAAGAAAATAAATTCCCCTTCATGTAATCATCAGAGGAGGACAGTTCTGAACAATGACCAGATCGTCCTCACACCGATGATGACAGCAATTTCGGACTTATCACACCCCGGCACTATATTAAGGCACTGAGATTACATTGTTATTCATTAGCACAACATCTGTTGAAAATCAGCATGGAGAGGGCTGGTGCAGATGCTAAAAAGCCTCGCGATGGGAGCAGGGAACGTGTTCCCCCACAGGCAGAGCAATTCCTCTGCCCTCCTGGGTGCTGCTGTAGCTCCCTAGGTGCCGTGCACGTGCGATGCAGTTGGTGACGATGTCGGTCACCCACATCTGCAGGTCCCAGGGCTGCCCAGCTGCGTGCTTTCAGGTGGGTCTTCTCCCTTTCTCTCACCCTTTTCAGGTAGTCTCTTGCTAGTGTGGGCGCAGCTCCTCGCAGGGCACAGCAAGTTGGATGTGTGCCACCACCACGCTTGCCATGATGGGGGACAAAGGTGCCATCTCCTATGTTTTGAAATTTTAAAGTGTACCCAAGTGGCCATTCTCAGTGTGCTCACACCAAAATGCTCTGATTCCTCACAAGCCCAAAAAGGTACAGGATCTTCTTACTATTTATCCTGTCCTGCGCTGAGACCTCCTCTGCCCTGGCTGCCACGAGAGCCTCAGCTTTCTTGGCTTCCTCAGAGAGGAACCAAGTTTGTGGACAAACTTAGGAGTGACTTTCTGACTCAGTTTCCCTCCTGGACTAGCCTCATTAGTACTTAATCTCCATGGCCCTCCTTGTTTATAGCCTGGAGGACCACCTCCTTGTGGTGTATTTGCTGATTCTCACGTGTATCAGTCACAGGGGCATTAAGCTATAATTTAGACCTGGTGTTCTGATTTATTTTTTTTAAAGCATTTTCAGTTAACCACAGTACAAGGAATCAGGAAAAGCAGGACTGCAGGGGTATTTCATAGCCTCGCTGCTAAAAATACAGAAAAGGCTCTTAGCTGAAGGTCTCCTGGAACTGCAACCGTGGTGGATTTGCTTCTATATTTAAGTAAGCAGTTCTAGAAGCTACGCTGCCCTTCTGAAGGTGATATCTGAGTCTCTCCAGTCATCGCCATCCATGGCAGCACATCATTTGATTTCATAGAGCATGCGGATGATTCGGTGTGTTGAGGGGCGTCGCTATCAGGCATCGTGTTGATGTGTAGGTCTGCCCAATAAGTTCGGAAATCCAGCCCAGCCTTCCTCCTCCTAAGCTGCCTGCTTCTGCTCAGGAGTCACTGATGCTGGTCTGCAGAACCTCAGCTCGAGGAGCTTTCAAAGGACCATTTTAGCAGCTGGTGTGAAACATCCATCAGTGCTCCTGTCTTCGCTGTAGCTTGCACCATTCTGGTTTGCCTTACTTTGGTTATGATGAAATTTAGAGGAACTGCTCCTGACAAATGAGACTCTCTAGTGGGTTGCTTCTTTAAACCATTAACACATGCTTAAACATTGACGGAGCGTAAAATGGGAACTTTGAAAAGGAAGATCCTTCATTATCAAAGGCAGCTGGTGGCATGCAGTGGATCACTGCTACCCAGAAGCATATCAGTGCGAGCACATCCTCGTCTGGATCATCAACTCCAAGCATGTTAGGAGACGAGTAGGACAGATGGCTGCTGCCCTTGAAACGTACCTTGATGGTATAAAAGCTGGGGTGGAAAATGTTAATTTACAGGCAGAACAGGAAGGTGGTGAAGATGTGGTGTCGGCAAGGCTGACCTGAGGTTTCTCTGTGTTTCACACGGACCTCAAGGAGCTTTGGTTCTCAAGGAAAGGTCTTGCACTGAGATGAAAGGTTTCTTGCAACTCCTTTTCCAGACCGGATTGCAGCCAAGTGTCCCCCAAAGGAAGAACTCCTGAGAGATTCCCCTTCTGCTCCCCCTGCCTTTCCAGCACCAGTTCCTACCAGTGCTGCTGTGACAAGCCTCCCTGGGGGGCACCGAGAACTCTGGTGGCAAATACTCATTAATTGATTCTCTAGGACCAAGGATGCATCCGATCCAATTAGAGATAAATAATTTATGCCATCGAACGTGAGATTGGGACGCTATTGATCAAGGGCAAGAAGGGGGACAACAGCTGTTCCTGTTGTCAGTGTTAAGGAACCTTCAGCATTATGGAACCTAAACTGAGATGATGATGCTTCAGGAGCAGCAGGGGACCACCAGGCTGAAGATGAACCAGCTGAGGTCTCCGTGCCACACAGAGGCAACAATTTCTCACTCTTTAATCCTCTACCTTTGCCCATGCCGAAACTTATGGGCTTTGAAACTTATGGAGATCCTGAAGGCTTCAAAGGACACCTAGCTTAAGCAGAGCATGGGTTTCAGGAGGTAACAACAGGGTTCAAGTGTTTATAGGGGACCTCACAGAGCAACTGCTTAAGTTTGCAAATCTTTTTTGGTCATCCCACTAAGCCCATGTGCTTTAGAGAATGGACAGGTCCACTCCAACAGCACCAGGGAGGAACTCAGCCACAGTGGGATGGGGTAAGAGCGGTTCTGCTCGGTGTCTTCAGACAAAACCAGAAGCATCAAGGGGGAAGGTCCCAATGGAAACACAGCCATGTGCTGCGTGTCTGCAGAAGGCACTGCACCTGCGTGGGAGCTGCAGGCCAGACACATGCACAATGTGTGCATCCAGCGCACGTGGCTACAGAGCCTTTGGGAGACAGAAAAACCTGGTGCTGCCTAATCTTGCTTTAATTCTCAGCCGTTGCTCTATATGAAGCAGCATAGGGAGGAGGAGCACGGTTTGGGTTTGGTATATAAAAAGAAAGGGAGGAAGAAAGCAGAGTTCCCACTGGTGACTTGTTCAAGCCAATCCAGAGAAGACGGAGGGACATTTCAGGGCTGGGGGCTGAAACACGGATGAAGATTTTCTGACAAGGTCCAGAATTGCTTGGACTCTACCCATGCATCCTTTTCAGCATTTCAGTGGCTGGGGGATTGCTGAGATGTGTGTGAGCCAGCTGGAGGCTTTCCATTGACTTCGGTGGAATTTGGATCAGGCCCAACGCGAGTGGGTCCTCGCTCAGCTCCGAGAGGAGAGGGGGAAACTTTGCAAGGTCCAAGTGGTCCAGAGAAATGAGGATCGCTCAGCTGACATCCCCCTGGAACTAGTGCGTGGTTATTTCAGGCAAAAGCAATCTGTTATTTCCACTCCTGAACATTTATTTGGGTCAGGGTGGGAAAATCCGATTTACTTGCCAAAGTCCCGCTGGGGTGGTAAAAATATAAATACCACATATTATTATGTGTGTATTCTGAAAAGTGGTTAGTGACTGTGTTTATTACATTTGGCCACTTGCGGGGAGTTATTCTCTGTCTGCCCCCTCCCCTAAATTCACATGCTTACGCTGAATGCTGGCCCTGCTGGGACCCGTAAAACTGCTGCAGGGGGATGGAGCCAGAGCGATTTCAGCTCCTCGCAGGGCTTCCCGCAGCCTGTGGGGAGGAAATGTCTTTCCAAGCCACCAGTCCCACCTGGCCGAGCCACCACAGGGATGTGGTGGGACGATTTCCCAGTCCCATCCACGCGGGGCTCCATCCTGTGCTTCTTCAACCCAGGGTGGACGCCCACGTGGCCGCATCCCCAGCAGCAGCAGGACGTGTATTTCATCCTGGTGGTGCTGGGTTTGACCTGTGATGGCTCAGGTAAGGCAGGGGGCAAAGAGGATGGCTGTAACAAATATGCCATTACCATTGTGCTTCTTTAATTGAGAAGACACTCTGATTTACCAGGATGGATGGTGACAGAGCCGAGGATGGGAGGCGCGTTTGGTTACAGGAAAATGGAAGGGAGCTTTGACTGCATGTCTGAAGCCACACAGCATTTGAAATTGCAAACGCATCCCCAAAACCAAGCGCTTTTTGCAGAGCACTGCTTACAGGCTCGGTTCTCAGCCTCTCCCAGTGCTGGCCAGACAAGGAGCAGCCAGAGCCTATTCCGATTTTGGCAGGGCTAGGAATGGAGCGGATCCACGCTGCTCCAGCCCTAGAATGCATCATCTCCATCCAAGAGCTACAACTGCCCATCCCAGTGCTGTTCCTGGATGCCTCTTTCCACCGGAGGAAAGTTCAGCTGGAGAAGATGGTCTTTCTTCACCTTTGTGTCCGAAAAGTTATGGTTACACCTTGGTTTCTGGTGTTATACAGGACGAAGGCAGCACATCCCGGGGCAGGGCCACTCAGGCTTTCCAAGCGTGATTTAAACCTGCCTTGTGATCTGAATGCCTTGATCCCCTAGAGGGGGTTGGGATGTGTTTGCAGACTAGGTGGCCTCTGAACTGGATAAATAGCCCCAAATATCCCTCTCTTGGGTACTCGGAACTGCCAGTGGACCGGTGCCTCTCGTCCAAGCGGTGCTTTCCAGCCCCACATTCCCCATTTTGGGCCAGAGTCCTTCATGAGCAGCTTTTTAAGCCCCAGGTCACTCTTATAAGCTACAATGGATGTTATTAATTTGACTCCGTGCCATCCCCTTTTCTCATTTACCACTTTCTGCGGGGGGCTTTGGTTGCACGTGTGTCAGCAGTGAGATGCAGTGGGTTCAAGGCTCCTGCTGGTGCCTTGGCTTTGCATTGTCTGAACCCTGCTGCCTGTGCAGATGGGGCTGGCCTGGCATTTTTCAGGAAGGAGAAAGCTAGGTTTGATGCCGTGCATCAAAAAGCATGGGTATTTGTGTTGCAGCAACACCTAAGAGTCCTGCTGGGTCGGAACCACCAGCGAGGAGCACGCGAGCTGCTGCTCCCAAGGAGGGCTGTGTATTTCCAGCTAGCAAAAGTCCCCTGCATTTATTCTGCAGTGCAACCTGAGGCACCAGTCAGTTTCTCACGTCTCCTGCAAGCACAGCATCCCCATCCCCAGCTCCGTGCAGCAATCAGGGATGGAAGAAGTGCAAAAAAAACCACAGCCCTGGGGTCCGTGCTCGCAGCATCCATCACAGCCTGCATGGCTCGGTGGCTGCGTGCGAGCCCTCGGTGCTGAAACGAGCCCCCGAGGGGCTCCTCCACCCCCCTCACACCACCAGCACTGCACTTAGCTCTCCTCCAGCGTGCTTTGTGGAGCAACGAAAGGCGTAAAAGCAGAGTGAGGCATATAGAGGTGAGGCATATCCCACCCAGCCTTGGCCCCGCTCCCTTCCGCAGTGAAAGCCGGCATGCACGCCTGCAGATAACAGCTTTCCCTACGACAACCGGCATCTTTAGGAGGTACCGAGAGGCAGAAGGAGCAGGTGTTGCACAAAGATGCTGGCAGATCCTGCTGGCAGGGATTTCCCTCGCATCCAAGTGGGAAAAAGCCCTTGCAAGGGCTGGCGGAGGCCCGCTGGCACCAAGGTGGCGTTGCTTGCAGCGCCTGGCCATTGGCACATTTGGGGAATTAGCCCGCATCTCCTCTCCGTTAGCTCACCCACTTCCTCCCCCAGCCTCCGAGGAATCGCTTGGGTTTTGTATGGGCAGCTAATTAAAACCTCTCCTCGCTCGAGCCGCTGATTGCAGAGAGGGCTGAGACCACGAGCAGACCGCAGAGGAGGCTGCCCCAGCCCACAGGCTGACCCCACGCCACTGCAGACCCCACGCTCGCAGCTAGGACGTTATTTACTCTGATACCAGCAACGTTCCCTTAAAATATATTGAAAGAGAGATTGGGAAAATGAAGTGTATAAGATTTATCCTGCACTAGAGGATTTCAGCATCCAAGAAAGCCAGAGAGTCCAGTCCCTCAGACTTAATAGAAACCTCCTGCTTTATTAATGTTGCTTTGCCTTTTTTTTTCTTTTTTTTTTCCTTGTCCACAGGTCCTGGGCAGAATGTCAAAGCTGTATTTGAGGAGTTTTCCTGGAGGTTTTCATTAATAACAGGGCCAGGGAATCCACTGCAAATGTAAAAATAATAGATTTGAGAGCCCTGAAAGGATGGAGATTTACTTGCTGTGGAAATATAAGGGAGAAAGTGGGAGTGGGAGGTTCCCGTGGCTCGGCATTGCCTGCCTGCGAGCTCCAAAAGCTGCCTGAAGCTGAGGAGGTGCCGGGGATGGGTGCGGGAGGGAAGGCTGCCTCCTGCTCTGCTCAGCACCCGTCTTCCAGTGCTGCTGGATGTGCCTGAGCCTTCCAGGGGCTTTCCCAGGGTAAAGAGGAAAGGAAAAGGTGCGCAGGGAGCTGCCATCCACCGGATTGGGTTGGGTCTAGATCTGGGCTCCTTGCTCACCCCTCTGAAAAGCGAGGGTGCAGGGTGAGGCTGATTCCCAGTGGGAGGCCACACAAGCATAGACATGGGTAAGAGCTGTATGAGGCCACCACCACTCAGCTCTTGGGGGTGCCACGAGCGTGTCCCCTCCTTCATAATGACCCTCAGCCCATGCTCTTGTGCCCTACAGCTATCACCCGCCCAGCTTGCGACCTCCTCGGGCTGGTCTGTTGCACAAGTGATGGTGACACTATGCCTGAATCAGTCCTTGGAAAGCCACCTAAAGGAGACCAGGAGATCCCTTCCCACATCTCTTCCCCTGCAGAGGAGTCATCTCCAGGGATTTATAACCTGGGCATCCCAACCCCGTGAAGCCCACGGGCACTGTGGGCTCTGAAGGCTCAAACTGAGCCAGGAGAGAGCTCCTTCTCCACAACTGATTGATGATGGCTTTGGGCTCCCTCCCCAAACCAGCCCCCAGCACGCAGGGAGTGAGCTGTCGGAGCTCCCTGGGCTCTCCCCGGGAGCCTGGGAGGTGCAGCAGCCCCGCAGCCCTCCGGAGAAGCACTTCAGCCCCGACACGGCTCCTCCTGCCGAGCTTTTCAACAGCTCTGCGGCCCCCCTGGCCCTGCCCGCCGCGCTGGTGGCCTGGGGGGGCCGGAGGCATTTTCCCAGCGCTGTAATCTAACAGCACCAGTGGGAATGTTTACAGCACGCTGCCACTTGAGGGCTTATCGGCTCCCTCCCTATCTCCCACCGCTCTGGCCTGATAAACCGAGGTGCTGGTGGCACCCGGGAGAAGCGCCCGGAGCTGGGGATGGGAGCAAAGCTGGAGGGGCTGCGGCATTTTTCCTCCTTGCTGAGGATGTGGTGGAGGTGTGGAGCCCGTGGGGATGGGGGGGCAGCAGGAGAGACCCCTCCCTGATGGGTGGCAGAGGGCTTCCAGGCCTGGGGTAAAGGGAACGTGCCCTATGGGGGATTTGGTGGATCGTGGGAGCGAGGAAAGGCATCCCTGGGAGAATGGGAGGCGTGCTGGAGAGCCTGGTGCTCCTAGCAAGGGGAAACTGACTGCTGGCACCTGCCCATCGTGGACGGGAACAGGTTTTCCCTAATTAGCCTAATCAGCGGGGGATAAAAGGCTGCTCACCTGGGCCCGCAGCTCTCTGCTTTGCTGGAGGGATGGCTCCGAACCACGACAGCTCATGAGCATCCGCGCTGCCCTGGCTGCCGCCTGCCAACACGAAGGTGCCTCCCCTTCCCCCAGAAAACCTCCCAAACGCCTTTATTACCTCCGGGAAAGAAAAGATGCCCCGATGCTTTCCCTGCGGACGCCGGAGCATCCCTCGAGCATCCCTCGCTGCCCCTGGGCTGCTGTCGGCGGGTGCTGGCCTGGGACAAGCCGCTATTGCCCTCTAGCGGCCCCGGGGCCGGGCCGGGAGCGCACCGTGCCGGGGGATGCTCGGGGAGCCCTGCGGGGTCCCTGCGGGGTCCCTGCGGACACGGCCCCGGCAGCCGGCACCGCCTCGTCCCGCCTGGGCTGGGCTGCCCCCCGCACAGCTGGCCGCGGGGCTCGGTTGGGGTGGGTGTATTTGGGGTATTTTTTTATTTTTCTCTCGAGGTTTTGTGGGAAGCGCACCTGGCTCGCAGCCCCCGGGCGTGCAGGGATGCGCCTGAGCCTCTCAGCGGGTTGTTTCCCTGGCTGGGGGTGGTTTTCCCCAAGCTGGGAATCTCAGGTTTGAGATTTGTGATGATAATTGAAGCAGGGAGTGTGTCTCGGAATGCACCCCAGCTTGATTTTAGATGCATTTGAAGCCAGTCAAGATTTATTTTTATTTTTTGGTAAAATGCACATTTAAGAAACCTGGCGCTCTCCTGATGATGTGGCCAAGAGGGAGGTGGTGAGGCTGTGCAGGAGTTGGGGACCAGAAAAGCAAGACAAGCTCCGGGAATGGGGGAATACTTGTACAGGGAATGGATCTGGGACTGATAGAAGGCCCTCCCTCCATGAAGGGTCTTGGGAAATGCAGGGGAAAGAGAGAGGCTGGAAAATCACCGTGTATTTCTGAGGATGCTGGAAGGACCGTGCATGGCACAATTTGTCCACCTTCCTCGTTGCCCTCTCCTTTTATCATAATACACAAGGACCCTCTGGAAACCGAAAATACCCTGCTCTTCCCGGAGCACATTCCCAAAGTGTCCTTCTGCAGCTAATCTGTCCGCCAGCAGAGCCCCGGGCTGGATGCTGCTGTTCTGGTGCCTGTGCCGTTTTGTGTGACTTGTTAGGACCTGCTTCATCCCGGACGTTATTGGGCTCATTTTCCACTTATAAATAAATACATTACTCCCAGGGCCGGAAACTCAGAAGAATCATAACCAAAGGCTTCCTGAGCCCATCAGCTGCCCCAAATGGCATCTCCAGGGTAGACCCCAGTGGCCATCACCATCCAGAGGCACTGGCTCAGCAGCCAGCAGCAGTGCCCAAGCCCTGTCTGAGCCCTCCAAGCAGCTGTCGGGGCTGCAGTTGCTCTGGGATGCCAGGTGCTGGTACAACCATTCCCTCCTGGAAGGTGCTGCCCTCATGGGCGTGCTGGCAGAGTAGGGCACGGGAACATCCTTCAAAGTGGATTTAAATTGCTGTTGATGATCCCCTGGGTGGATTTTGCGATACAGGGAGCGCCCTCGTGGCCCCTTCCATGGGCAGAGCAGAACAGGGAGGTTTGGGGGATGCGGGGAGGAGCTGGGACCTGCCCACACCCTGTATCTGGCTCTGAATTTGTACATCTCGGGGAGACGGAGGGCAAAGAAGTCCCACTTCTAAAGCTGTAGCCTTTCATCCCTTTCACTGGGCCAGGTGAGACTCAGCTTTGCCTTTTTCTCTTTTCAAACAAGCGAGAGAAGCCAGCTCTGCCCACCCAGCCGGGTCTCCTGTGCCCCGCTGCCTCCCACCTACAAGCAGCATCTCCCCAGGCACCCCAGGCACCCCGGGGCTGCCCAAACCCACCCTGCAGCCCCCTCCTGCTCCTTCACCCATCAGAGACCCAGCAGCAGCAGCTCCTGCTCAAAGCCCCCTTTGATGCCTTGCCAGCCCCCGAGCAGCGCCAAGGGCACCCCGCCTGCCCAGCCCCGGAGCACAAAAGGGGCTGTGTGGCTGCTGTTTGCCCTCCGGGAGCTGGGAGGAAACTTGGCACAGAGAAAAACCTTTAGAAGCTACCGGGAAGACCGAGATTTATGTTTCGCTGCTCTTGAGCAGAGAATAAAGGGAAACTTGAGTGTGAGCGGGTAAAGCAGCAGCGAGGTAGGCACTTTATTTGTGGGGTGTCCGTCCAAGGAGGGCAGCAAATGGGATTTGTCTTCATGTATCCAAGAGGAGCATTCGGTGGTGTGTATTTGTAGTTTATATCTTAATAAATTGATTTGGCACTTGGGGGAGGCTGATTCTGCTCAACTGAGAAAGCGCCTTTGGTTTCCGTGGGGTGAGGAAGCTGCCTGGAAAAAAAAAAAAATCTCAGCCATTTATTTCTAACCTGAATGTCTTTTGCTTTAGGTTATGAAGAACAGCAAGAAAGATCAAAAAAAAAATAAAAATCTCCCTGCAGAAGAGGGCATGGTGCATGTATCTGCAAGTTACAGCAGCCCGGAGAACAAAAAGGCTGCTGTTTGGAAATTAAGGCAGAAGTATAACGAGCTTAAAGGAACAGCGCAAGGAAAACTGAGAGTCCCAGCACTGCCCGGACCAAGAACGGCCCCATCCCCGTGTCATTGTCCTGGAGCCCAGGTAAGCAGAATGTCCCCGGAGCCGAAAGGCCACATTGTGAATTTTCCTTGTATTTCTGAAGGGCTAGGTCGTGGATTCTGCTGAGTTTTGTGGTTGGGCACAGACTCCCTCCAACCCAAGTCTCCATCCTAGCCCAGCTGAGCTAGGACTGAGCCTCCCCGCGGTCCTGGGCTGCCTCCAGGGTGGACTGGGCTGGCAGACCTGCAGCGGTGTGGGCTGCTCGGGCCGGCACAGAGCTGTCTTTCAGAGCCAAGTGGCGAGAGCTCAGCCTGCCAGGCAGCCCGTGAATCGGAATTTACCTCTTGCAATGCTCTTCCTGGAGGTCCAGCGTTCAGAGCCTTACTGTGAGCATCCCCAGCCAGAGAAAGGCCCTTGTGGGCACACGGCAAGGGCTTAGGAGTGTCTCCTGCAGCATCTGATAGCTGCCTTCTGCAGTTATATGGATACGAGGGATTTCTTCTGCTGTCTCTCATATCCACTGGCATCTCACAAAAGGATTTCAGCCCCTCTAACAAAGGGTTATCCACCCTGCAGCCTTCCAAGGCAGTCCCCTCCAGCCTGCTGTCACTGTCTTCACCTTGATTTTGAGTTTTGCAAGGTTTTTTGGCAGTGTCTGCAGGCAGCGCACACCTTGCCAAGGGGAAGGGGAGACCGTAAAATTAGCTCTTGCACCTTCTGCAGAGGCTCTGTGGGCACAGTAAGTGCAAAAACAACTTGCAAGTGCTCTGCAGTTGAGGATGGCTCCGAGCTGAGCTATCCCAGCTGCAAGCTGTTCCTGAGAACTGCTCACACAAACTAACTCTTGCCACCAAATGTCCATATAATTTTATGTCCCTGGCCTATCCCTCGCGCCTAGTACATGGATATATGACCCGTGGTTAAATAACGAGATATGACAGGTTGTACATTGCTTTGCGATTATGGCATGTGTCATAAAACAAAAAGCTGAAGGCAATAATCCCCTGGAAACACATTGCCCTGGGGCGTCTTGTTACTATTATGAAATAAAATTACAAATGAAAAAATAATGAAAACATTCAAGAACTCATGGTGGAACCGAGAGGCAATCAAGCCTCTAGCCAAGGCTGTGAGGACCATTTCTATCCAGCGTAGACACCCGCCAGCCCCAAGGTGTTAGTGGCAGCCTGGCTGTGGGCACTGCTCTTCCTGCAGCCAGCACCCCAAGAGGAGCAGGAGCATAGATATCCCTCTGGCTAGCTCTAGGAATATTTCTTCACCTGGGGCTGATGTCCTCCTTGGACACATTCAAGAGGTCTCCATCCTAAAACCGTTCAAAAACAAGTTCTTTGCTTTCTTTCACCTCATTTAAAGTGGAGACTTGTGTATTTTTTGGCCAATAATTTCCCTCCTAGTTTAATTTGGTCCAAGGCGGGAGCTTTCTAATAAGCCAAGAGCTTTCTGAGGAGCATGGGGATGTGATATGTCAGGGTGGAGATGCTGAAACTCGGGTTTGCTTTGGTTCTAGACTCCAGTTCAGCTCTTTAGCAAAGCTTGACCTTCTCCAAGGATATCACTATCCTTCTGCCCTTTTTCTCGCTTCCTTAAATATCCTTGTATATATATATATATATATATGTGTACAGAGAGAGCCATATCCTGGTGTTAGAATGTCACAGCGTACAGAGGTTCTAGGTGCTGTGTGGGCACACAGCGATAGCTCTACCCTGGAGAACAAGAGCAGGGTGATGCCAACGTTTCCCAGCTGCTTGGGGGCGAGGAATGGAGTTCCCCCAGCTGAGGCTGCTGTTGGCAAACGGCATCACCAGCAGGGCTGTGAAAAGGGAAGCAAAACAGGCACCCGAAGCTGGGTGACAGCACTGTGCTGCTGTTGGGTCATCTTCTGTTCTGGGTGGGGTGCTGAGTGTGGTGTCATGTAGTGCTTGGTGGTCTGGGGAGCTGGCAGTCCCCGTCAGACCAAAAAACGCTAAAAAGAAACACATTAGTCGTGAATGAAAACCATGTATGAACATGACCACATGGGGAAAGGGTGAGGATTTCTATTTATTTATTAGTATTTTTTTGGCTTGAAAACGTTGGAGGAGTATCTTGAAGCTCTGCTGAGAGGGACCTGAAGGCCCTGGTGGATGGTAGCTGAGCAGTACTGGAGACTGATGGCATCCTGGGCTGCATGACAATGGGCACAGCCAGCAAATGAAGGAATGGGATTTTCCCCCCATGTTTTACGTTTGTTGGACTGGGGGCTGGAGCATGTGCCCCATGAGGAGAGTCTGGGGGAGCAGGGCCAGGTCTGGGGTCCTGGAGCACCCCTCTGTCCCTGCCAGAGGTTGTGGGGAAGATGGGGCCAGGCCCCTTGCTAAGGTGTGTGAAAGGAGAATGAGAAGCAGCGGGTGTAAATTGGGGCAGGAGGGTCTGGCTGGCTGTGAGGGAAGCAGTTTTCACTCTGAGGAATGCTCATTGTGGGACCAAGGGAGGTGATGGGATCTCCAGCCTTGGTATTCAAGGACCAGCTGGAGAAAGACTGAGAAACCTGGTCCTAATTCAGTGTCAGCCTCGCTTTGAGCAGGAGGATGAACTAGAGGTGTCCTGAGATCCCTTCTGAACTGATTTATTCTGTGATTCTATTGAAATTCTATACATTTTGGGGGTGTTTAAGAGCCTTTCACTTCTGCGAAATCTCATCCGCGAGCAGGCGTGGATGCGGGTACAAGGGGACAGTTACACCAGTGTTTTTATCTCTCTTCTTGGCTTCATTTATATGAGATAAGGGATGGAAAACAGCACTGCAAGCTTGCAGCTGGAGTCTGGTGTCACCCCCACAGGTGGGACACGAGTACAGATTTTCCCCATGTGCCAGCTGTATCCCCGCTCCTGAAAAGCCCCCAGGGCTGTCTGCAGCCCTGGTGTACGCACAGTTATCAGCTGATAACCATCACCTGTCCCCTGCCCACTGACTCACACAGAGGCTGCCCCCCCGACGAGGAGCTGTAGCATTTCTTTGTTCTTTTTCCCAACCATAAGCATGCACCGAGGGCTTGTTCCTTGTCCTTCCCCCAGGTAACATCAGGAATCAGCAGCTAAAGCCCTGGCTGGCTGGGGCCCCAATGTCTTCTGTCCCAGAAAGGTTAAAATGGATCTGATGGTCTGTGGCATCCAGGGGTGTGATCCAAATTGGACCATAGCCTGCAAAATGGGGTTGGAAATAAGGGAACTGGGCTGGGAGTCATGGTATCAGGAGACCCTACTGGTGGACAGATATCCATCCGGATGCAGATGGACAAAGATCCTTTGCACTTGCAGATTTTAGGCCTTTTTTCTTTTTTTTTTTTTTAAGAAAAGAGAAATGCTTGTCACTGGTTCCACTTTTTTGGGTTGTCAGGAGCTGAAATCTCTTCTATAAACTGCCCCGGTTTTTGCTTGATTGGTGACTCAAAAACCAATGGATGAAAGCAAACATCTTTCCTTCCCCGCTGCCTTCTGAGGGCTGGGGGGAAAATCTGCGTAACTTCAGTCACTTGACAGCTGACTGGGAATAGCAATTTTTAGCCTGAAAAGAACTGAGAAGGAAGCTTGCGCGTTCTGAAAAACAATTAAAGTCAGCATTTTTCACGCAGTAAAAAATTGGACAAAAGCAAACAAGTTTTTTTGGAACTCTCAAATGCTTCCTGACACTTTTAAAAGAAAAAAAAAAAATCCATTAGTTTAAATAAAAATCTGACATTTTAATAAGAGAAAATATTTTGTTTGGACTCCTGTATAGGTATTTTGAATTTAACGTCATAAAATACATTGTTGCCTTTAATAAGTAATAATATGTCATTAAATATTTTAGTATATTTTAAAGAAAATGTTCCAAAAGAATAATGTCAAAAATGAAATATAATGCTCCAGCGCTGCCCTTGGAAAAGTCAAAGCGAACGCTTTGACCATCTCACTTCAAAAAAAAAATTGTAGGAAATGTCAAGTTATTGCGAAAAAGTTCTGATTTGGATCCAGATGTGGTTTTAGAAGGCTGGCCTCCATCAATAACATTTTTGACCGAATGCTTTTGATCCACGTCCCTCCGGCTCCGCTCAGCACTCAGAAATGGAGGGAGGGTACCGGCCTGGAGAGGATGCGGGGTTGAACGAAGGTTGTATCCCGTTCCCCGAGGCTCTGCTTGATCTCGGTGTCAGAAGGAGCGCTCTCAGGACAACATGACAATCGTCACTTGTCCCATCACGGGTCAGGTTTGTCCCATCGAGTTACCTTCAATAGATCCGCAGCGGGTGGGTTGTTGGCTGAATTTCTGAGGGCTGAAGCACGGGTTTCTGTTTTATTTTTAAAGTGCCTGGTTTCACCTTTGGGGGAATCTCTGTAGTACTCAGCAAGGCTGAACAGAATGAGTGAATAACTCAGTTTTTGGTATGCGGAGAAATTAAAAAATGATCAAAGGTGAAAGGGAGCGTTAGGAACCTGACTTTTTCATCTTCATTTCTTCTGAAAGCAAGTAAATAGCCTTATATATTTCTTAACTTGGAAGAACAAGATCTCAACCCAAATGCTGCCTCAATAGCTTTAAGCAAAAACTCTGTGGGAACGGGTCCTCTCGTGTTCAGGAGCTCGGTGCCATGCTCAGGTTCTTCTTTCAGGTCTGAATCAACGGGTTCTGGAATTGTAAGCACCCAGAGCAGCTTTGTGGGTTTCACGTAGCAGTAATGATAACACAATAACAAAAAAAGTGACCCTCTGCAGAAATCCCTTATCTTTTCTGGCAGCCACCCGCAGGAAGAACGTTCATTTCCAACCTGTTTCTAAACATACTGACAGTGGGCAATTAGGTGAATGAGGGAAGCAATATTCCTAGTATTTGGTCATAAATGAGGAATTAATTGAACACTTTCTTTTAATTTCCCCCTTTACCCAAGACTGAACCAAACTCGTATCTCTTTGGCTAACAATGTGCTTCCTGGCAGAGGGAAGGTGCACGGTGATTTTTTTTTTTTTTTCCTTCTTGATCTGGCCAGTTCTTTGCCCATTTTGTGCCAGCTCTTGCTTCATGGTGCTCCTTTTCCCAAGTGTCTCCTTGCACCCTTGTTTCAGCTCCTGGTCTGGACCCTGGTGCGTCTTTGGGGAGATGCTACGATCCTTGAACTTGATGTTGGGTAACCTGCAAGATAAGCTCCTTTCCTCAAGAAAAGGCAGCCCCTTTTCCAGCAGAGTATGGGTCTACAGGGCAGAACCCCTTTGCTGGGAAGACCTAAAGCTTGCCCTTTTTGTCTCCCTCTGGTCCCAGCAAGTCCCTGCCCAGCCCCAATTACAGCCCGGGCTCTCTGGGAGAAGCCGAGGTGCACTTCAAACACAACAAAGTCCCGTGGCTCTGTCTTCCCTACAGAGGCAGCATCTCCTGGCCTTCTGCCCTAATGAGAGCAAATTTTTTGTCCAAACATTTGAAGCGAGGAGGTGCCTTCTCTTGCCACCCCCCGCTGGGGTTAATATTATTATCCCGTTCGCTCCGGTTAGAAATTAAAACAAGGGCACTGGCCTCTTGTAATGAGACGTGACAGTGGCTCCAGCACTTCAGAAGGGAATTAGCAGAGCAGGGCCGGCTGCCCAGCCCGTCTGCGCACCACCGCATCCCCCGGCCCCGCTGCCCCGGGGGATCAAAGGGCGCCCACCTACCCCCGGGGGTCCCGGCGCCCCTCCGGCACGGGGAGAGGGCCCCGGAGGGCTCCTGGGCATCGTCTGAGCCCAGCCAGGGTTTTGGATGGAGAGCTCTGGGGGAGAGGAGAGGAGGTGGCGGGGCTGGATTTCGGGTGAGACTGGTGGGAAAGCATCATCTGAAATGCTGGGGGGAGGATAAGGGTACATATATGATCATATTCGCATGTGCACTATATATATTATAGGACATTATACTATTTATATCATATAAATATAGTTTATGTAATAAATACCATATAGTTTATGTAATATGTACCATATATATATAGTTTATGTAATATGTACCATATATTATATATAGTTTATGTAATATGTACCATATTGTATATAGTTTACGTAATATATCCCATATATTGTATATAGCTGATGCATTTATATGCATTAATATATGAGTATTTACATCTTATATACACATATATAATTAATGAAAAGCTTTCAATTTTGCTTTAAATACTTTTTTTTTTTTTTAACTTTAGTCAGGTGTTCTGTACAAGGGTTTTCTTAGGAGAGTTAAAAGTATATATTATATATAGTATTAGAAATACCCACCAAAGGCTCCCCAGACCAATGGTCCTATCACACAAACCCGGTGAGCCAAACCAGTTCTTGTATCCGTCTCAGGATAGGTTTGATTAGAAATGTCAAAAAAAATATGGGGCAAAAATGTGAGTTTTTAATCCCGTTTTAAAGGGCCTTTACCCATGCATGAAGTCTCCTTTTGAAGTGCTGCGGCTGGCTCCCTGGAGGAGGAGGTGCCCTGCAGCCCCACAAAGGTTTGTGGCTGAAGCCTTCAGGCAGCTGGCGCTGGTCATTATTTGGGGCAGGATATTCCTTGTGCCAGCCCGGTCTGGGCACCGGGATGTGACCAGTAAATGGATTTACTGGTGCTCCAGAGGTGGAGAGGGACAGGGGGAGCAGCCTGCAGCAGGCTTTGAGCGCCATAATGAAGAGCCTGGGAAGTGAAAACTGATTGAGCAGGCTGCTAGCAGTGATCGCAATGAATTTCCTTGGTCTTTTTTTGTGCTGTGTGAATGGCACAGGGAGGGAAAATAATTCTGTGTGCTGATCACGTACAGGATGCTTTTTGCACACCTGTGTTGCAGGACTGGGATTTCGTGAGCCACCGCGATGATGAGGGATGAATTCAACCCGAATCTTGCCCTGTATTGTGTGACAGCACCTTCCTAGGGGAGCATCTGGGGCTAAACTCCTTGAATTGGGGTTACCAGCATGAACCCAGCTGGGGAGGCAGGATTCTTGCTGGAAGCAGATGGGAGGGAGCAGTGAATGGCCCAGCTTCTTGGACTTTCTCAGAGGAATGTCAGAGGTGATGCTGGTGGCTCGGGAACACAGATTATCATCATCCCCGTGGTGGCACCAGGACTAAGGGCTAACAGCATCATCAGGGCATCGCCCACGTTGGGAAAACATGAGCGAATTTGTCACAGCTAAAGCTGGTAGGGAAAAAAAATCCCTTTTCCACTATATCCAACACAGAGGAAAATTTCTGTGGGGCTTGGGTTGCTGTGGTTTTGGTTTTGAAGGATGTTTGTTTGTTATGGTTTGTTTTTTTTGGTTTTGTTTGTTTTGGTGTTTTGGGGTTTTTTTGATTGAAAATAAGAAAATTTTAGGCATTTTAGGTTTTTGAATGAGCCAGTTTCAATTTGCAATGGATGTGTGGCGTGGCCTAGGAAAAGCTGACAGTCCTGGGAAGAAATCAGCTCATTTTGGTGCTCAGCTCTGCAGCAGGGCCAGAGCACATACCCGGGCACGTAGCCACGGGCTATGGGGGGCAGGCAGCAATAACCAGGCGCCCATCGCTCGTCCATCCCCATCGGGGCTGGGGGCTGCTGGCGGCATGGGGGCATCGTCCATGCCGGGGGGAGCAGCACCGCTGCAGCTCTCCAGCACTGACCTGCTCAGTGAGCAGCAAGTGAGGAAACAGGAGCCTGCACCAGGAAAGCAATTAACATGAGGCTTGGTCATTGTTTCTATTTTTAATTTTCCTTTTCCATTTTTCAGGCAGATGTCTAAGGTGCGGGTGCTGGGGACGTTTTCTCCTCGGGGCTGTTGCTTTTCTGTCCCCTCCCTTCACAGCTGAAGCGCAGCGAAGCCCCTGGGGCTCGGCACTTCTTCCCTGTTCCCCTCCACCCTCTGGGGTTGGGGGGCTGATGGGGTCGCGTGTCTGAAGGGCTGGCAGCAAGATCCAGAGCTGGGCATCAGCAGTTTCCTTGGGATGAGGGTTTGGAAATGCAAGCTGCAGTGCCTTTGTGCTGTGCTTGGCCTCTGAGCTCGCTCAGAGGTGAGGAGGGGCTGAGAGGGGGTTAAATCCATCCTGCCCCCCAGGCAAAGGCAATGGGTCTGTATTTAAGCAGCCTAAAATTTTAGTGTTGTGAACTCCCTGTCCTCCTTCCCCAGCCCCCCTGCCACTGCCTCTGAAGGCGCTCAGGGATTTCTGCCTCCCTCGTGGATTGAGAGCATCCCCCCCAAATATCCTGTGGTGCCCTGCATGGTGTGGTGGGATAAGGGTATCTCCTTTATCCCTAAAATTTCAAGATTTTGCTCAAAAGGATATGAAGGAACGTTTTGCAGTCAGAATGATGTGTCTGAAATAAGTCGTGTTTGTTTTTTGCAGGGGGTGCAGATGTTACAGAAACCCAAATCAGAGAGCTCCTTGTGCCTCGAGAGCACTCACTTGTGTCCTGGATGACTTCATAACTACAGGAAACAGATATTTGAGGTTCTGCTCTGTTCCGTAAACTTCCCTGACTTTATACTTAAGCTTCCCTGATTTTGCCAGAGTTGCAAAGTCCTTGAAAAACTTCAACTTGTTGATATAGAGACAGGTTAATTTACTTAATTCTGGTTAAGGAGAAACTGGAGATGGCATTCCAGGACAAAAACCCACTCCATGGAGGCGGACTAAATTCTTCCATCTCTTTTTTTTTTTTTTTCCCCCTCCCCTTGTCAGAGCAGGAAAAGTGAGGTGACCAGTGCTCGGCCTTTTTCCCGCTGGCTGCACGGAGACCTGAGCGTGCAAGGAACAAAGATGATGCTGGCCCTGTAAGGAGGGCCAGGCTGCCTTGTTCTGAGATCTGTTTTCTTTGCAAGCATGGATACTATTTTAAAAACAAACATTGCCCTGGAATTAAAATCTGAAAAAACTTTCTGCTTTGAAAACATCGGAGTATTTGGTGGGTTGGGTTTTAATGTCATGTTTTCGTAATGTAAAAACCATTCAAGTCCAAACGCAAGCTCCTAAATAGCTGTTTTGCTGTAACCTAATTATCAGTGGAAACTGGAATTCAACTTAAGTCACAGTGCAGGGAAATGAAACAGCATGGGCAGAGTGAAAGGCTGCTTGTCTGCCTGAACTAGAGCATTGCACTCATATTTGAAGGAAGCAGGTAAACTTCTGGTGAAAATGTCACCTGCATTTCTGCCAAACGTTGCGACTTCAGCAAACCTGCGTTCTCTGCTGGTAATATGTCCCATCAGAGGAGGAGCAGCCTCCTCCTGCTCCAGCAGCGAGCCAAAGGGGATTCCCAGGGGCTGGGGAGCAGAGGATGCTCTCCTGCAGGCGCTGCTGCGTGCCAGGAGCCGAGAAGAGGGCTGATCTCCTCGAGTCCTGCACACATTGCCTAGGAGTGGGGGGAGACCTTGGTCTGTCATCTGTCCCTTTGAATAGTCCCAGAGCGGACACAGGTTCATTCATCTTCTCTTAAAAAAAGTGAGGATCAGTACAACTGGTGCATTCATTTGCTGCTTGCATGCCTGGTGCATGCAGGAGATCTGTTAAGCTCCTTAAAACATGTTTTATTTTGCTCTGTTAGCAAGTTTGACATTGGAAAAGGATATGTTGCTCTATTCATCATTTCAATGATGGTTTTGGGAAGGGAATAAGAAGGCACTGAACATCCCTTGCTCTGTGCAAGGCGATTTTTTGTCTCTTTTTTTTTTTTGGTATTTGTTGGGAAATTAGGATGTGGGAACCTAAACCTGTGGTTTTGTTCAAACCCAAAGTGAAGGGAGACATCATGAGAACTTCAGATTGGCTTGGGCTTTGCTTTTTTGTTTGTTTGTTTTGTCTGCGTGCATATAATGCCATAACCTTTGAAGCCCTTTTCCTCTAACTCTTTGTATCTGTGGTCTGGATGATCCCCTAAAAGCCGGTGAGCTGTGCTGCAGCTCGCCTTCAGCGCAGCAGGTCCCCAGGCTAGTGCCCTGGAGGACGGGTAAGGCTGTGAGTTACACGCAATTATCCACCTCTGCTGCATTTCCTGCTCACCCCAAATCAGCCAAAAACACCCGGGGAGACTTTTCTCCTGGGGTTCTTCTCCAAACACCCATGAGCACAGGCTGCTGCGGCGCGAACATTGGGAGCATCGCTGCTCATCGCCGCCAGGACCAAGGGGTGCCCCGGTTTTTAGGGGGCGCAGAGCAGGAGGTTTGGCAGCCGAGCGTATTTGTTTTAATACTGGCAGCCCCCGTGGCTGCTCGCTCCCTCCCGGCCCGTCCTGTTTCAATAGCGCGAGCCCAGCAATGTTATTTCAGCAATCAGCTGCAAGACAAAACAGCTGGCCCTGTCAGCCGGCCCGCGGAGGTGTGGAAAGTCCGCTGGGGGATTAAGCTGGTCTTACCATCAGTCCTCACTTGTGAAAATACAACCTACTAAGTTTGCCTAGATGATGCAGTTTTCAATTGCTTTTGTTTGCTTTGCAGACAGGTCCTAAATCACGCTGTCAGTCAGCCTCCCCGCCTCCCCCCGCGCCTTCCAGGCGCTCTCGGGGAGGACCTGCAATGTCTTTCCCAGCTCTGCGTGTTTCCACGGCTTCCCCTTGCTCTCCCGGTGGGAAGGGAGGTGGCACATCCCGCGGGGTGAAGCCCTCGGGTGCCCGGCAGCGATGCTGAGATGGGGCTGAGGAGGGGGCAGCACCAGCATGGCCCCTGCCCTGGTGCCCGGGGGCTTTGTGGCAGGACCCCCAGCTGCTCTCCAAATTTCTGCTTTCACGTTTTGTGCTCGCAGCAGGGCAGGGAGGGCTTTATCAGCTCTCATCCCTCTCTTTGCGCCCGTGATGGGGGATTTCCGCAGCAGGGAAGAGCACTATCCGCACCTCCCGTCCTCCTCCCTCTCCTGTTACATCCATCCTTCCTCTCCTCCCTCTCCTGTTACATCCATCCTCCCGGCTGCAGAAGACATCCACGCACCACGGGCAGAGCAGAGGTGGATTCTGGCTCCCTGCGAGCATTTCACGCTCCGGCCAAAAAAAAAAAAGGGGGGGGGGGGTTGCCACAGTTTTTGGCACGGGAAGGACTGGCGGAGATGGGGAGGAAGCTGCTCCACAAGGTGCAAGCCTGCGAGATCAGTGGGAGTCATCTGCTCGGCTCTGTCCCACCGGGTACGTTTTTATATATCCGTAGGTGCCTGAGTACAGCCCTGTCAGCACCCATGGAAGGAGGTGGTCCTGGCTGCAGGCAGGGACCAAGCCTGCTCAGCACACGGAGCCTCTGAGACATGGTGCCCCTAATGCAGAGCTTCTCTGTGGGTCTTTGGGGGGCTTTCAGCCAGGATTTCGGACCATGGGTAAGCCCATCCCATGCTGCTGGGCATCAGAAGGCTGCTCGAAGTCAGCGCATTCAGGTCCCGGCGGTAGGTCTGCAAATTCCTTTATAAATCTGGCCCGCATCTCGTAAGCAGCCGTGGCAACATCTCTTCCCCCAGCCCCGGCCTCACTGTTCCAGGTGTTTTCTTCCGCCTTTGTCTCGTAAGACGATACACAAAGGACAGGCCCCTTCCAGGTCTGGGGGTCTGTGCGCCAAGCCCGCTCCCAGCAGCGCACTAAATCCTGCCCCTCCACGTAATTTAAATCGCAGCAGCGCTTGCGCCTCGAGGAAGGTGGGGGAGGCAGCTGGATCTGAGCATCACCTGGTTAACGAACTTGCTGCGATGCCTCTTCCCCTCCTCTATATACAGCTGTAGGGGCAAATGTTGGGGGGCAGAAGGGTTTGGGTCACCTGAGGGTACTGATGCTGATGGCACGGTGCTGAGCTTGCAGTGCTCCTGGGGCAGGGCGGTGCTGAGCTGCCGGCACCTCCCATCCCCATCAAGGTGATGAGAAAACCCAAGGAATATTTCCAAAATATTTTTTTTTCTAGTGGGAAGGATGGCTCTTGGAGCAGCTCAGCGAAGCAGGGTGCCCTGCAGGTGCCTGGGGACGGAGGAAGAGCACAGGGGGTGCATGGCACAGAGGTGAGGGGCGACCACCCCTGTGCTTGGTGCTGAAGGAGGAAACCTCAGGGGTTTTCCTCCTGCTCATGGGTGCTCTGCGAGAGGCTTGGGTGGCTGGGGACCCCCAGCAGGGGTCCTGCAGGCATGGTCCTTGTGTGCAGGGGCACCGAGGGCAGCCGCCTCTTCGACATCCCCAGGAGCTCCACTCTCTGAGCGTTGGACTGTTTTCACACCTGATTTTAGCCAAGCCAGAGGAACAGCTGCCTCTAGGCAAGGCTTTTTCTTCTTTTTTATTTTCTACTGCCAAGCAGCCTGGAGACATTGGGAGAAAGCTGCATCCCCCAGTGCTCCAGCGAGGAGGACGTGCTGGGAGCCACACAAGTCACTTCCATGGGGGCTTCCAACCTGCTTTTGCAGACCTACGAGACCTGAAGGCCAAGAAGGACCCCAATTCCTGGTCCTAAGGTTATGCAGCCAGCAGTAAACCAGCCTGATCTTGCTCTGGGCAAGGTCTGGTGCTGACTTGGAAGCTCTCCCTGGTGAAGATAACAGTGTTTCCTCCGCTTTTCTGGTCAAAGTGATGTTGGAGGTGGTGTGGGGCTGGTTTTGTCCTTGCCTCTTGCAGCCCAGGAGGTGGAATAGGTGATCGGTGCTCTGGCAAAGGAGCTGGAGTCATTATCTGGATCTTGTATGGCTTTGCAAATGCTGCTTGGGTGGGTTTTTTTGTTGTTTTTTATTTTTTTTTTTTTTTACCTGTGAGGTTGTATGTGGATAAAATTAGAAGCATCTTAAGGGGAAAGAAAGTTCCTCAATTAACTCCAAAATACCAGCCATGGAGCTGCCAAAGGGTTAAGGTTTTAGCTGAACTCCTCCTCTTTCTGTGCGCCAGCCTCCCTGGGAAACAGTTTATCAAACTGATATAGAAAAATAAAGAAAATGGCACGCATCTTGTGTTCAAGGGGGATTAACCTCACCGGGAGCATCCATCGCTGGCCCCGTTCCTCAGAGGGGCTCCGGTGGGGAGAGCTGGAGGAAAACCAGGCCGTGATACGTGCTGCAGATGGCATTGCGATCCTGCTTGCTGCAGCAGGCCTTGCAAGGGGGTTTTGGAGCAACTGGAAGCAGACCTGGCTGGGATTTTGGGGGGATAAAATGTGCGTTGGAGTTATTTTGGCCAGGTGAAACTTCTCAGGGCTCCACGAAAAACTCTTCCATTGCATCTCTCTCTTTCAGTGCTAACAGAAACATGTCGGAAGGGCATGGTGAAGTACGAAATTCTGGGAGATGCCCTCTTTTTGCCAGGCAAGTGGTGTTTCTGCTGCTCGCCGCGTGGCGAGCTCCCCTACAGCTGCTCCTCCGGCATAAATCTGACCCGCGAGCTCACCCAATTCATTAGACACTGCCTGTTGAAAAGGCAGTAAATCAGCTAAAACCTCAGTCAGGACTGGCTTTGGCATGTTTTATGGTAGAATTAGAATAACGAATGAGGAGCCGGCTGTTTATGTTAGTTTTGGCTTGCAAGCTGAAGAAAAATTCTGGTGTTGGACTTCGCGATAAACTCTCCACGCTGTAGCGGGCTCTGAGATTGGAAACAACTTTTAAAAGCCTTGAGGGCCCAAGAGGGTGAGGCTGGCACATCATGAGCCTGCTGAGCACCAGGGTGAGGTGAGACATGGGCAGGATGAGACCGCACCGCTGGGGGCTCTCCAGAGCTTGGCGACCTGCAGCCATCTGCTCCTTGGGGCTGGTCTCTGTGCCACATGCATGAGGAATATGTGAATCAGCCAAAGTCCCAAGTGTCCAGCTATTTCCATGCTCACACTGGCTTATTTACACCTTGCTTGGATGCTTTTGGATTCCTTCATAGCTCGAGGTGGGCCAGCCATCATCTGTCCTTGGTGGGTTTCTTTCCAGCTTCACTCTGATATCCTTTAGGCTCAAATGCGTAAAATGGGCTTTGTGCTGGGGGGCAGGAACTGGGCTGAACTTCACCGGGGTTTTCTCCAACCTGTAACATGGGCCTGGGTGGCTCGTGGTGGAGGTGGATCAGTTTTCCTACCCCCCGAGGAGAAGATACCCTGGAAAAGCGAGATGAGCACATTTCTGGGCTGGTTTTGTCCAACTATACCACCAGAGCAGCTTCCTCTGGTCCCCGTGAAGCCAAGGAAGAGAAAGGAGGCTGTGTGTCTGTATTCACACCGGGGGGAGCATCTTTGGCTCTTTCCTGCTGCAGGCTGAGGTCGCCTGGCAGCTAGGTTCATGGAGAGGTCTTCTCCAGCCAAAATGGCCCAGACTGTAAGTTCAAACCCAAGAGGTTTAGCTGGGACTCCGGTGCTTGCACTGTGTGTTATTTGCATCCAGGTGATGTATCACCAGTAGATATCACCTCTTGTCATCACAATTTACTATTGATAACCCAGTAAATTGCAGGTACAAAGTAGTATCTATGATCCAGGCATGCTACAGTGAATTCCCATTTTCTCACCCCCAGGGTACTGGGAGGGATGAGCACCTTGACCTGCTGCTGTCCTTCCACCACACAAGCCACTGGGGCTCTCCAAATAGCTGGCATCGCCTCCTTGTGCTGAACGCAGGTCTTCACGTAGTCTTATTTTCCCTCTGATGACTGTTCTCAGAGTGGACACTGCTTCATTCAGATCCGAAGTCTCTTTGTCCCTTCTCTCTCTGTTCCAACCCTTTTACCACTGCCAGCTAGCAAAAGCTAAGCAAATGGACCAAAATTTCTGTGCCTCCCCTGTTGAACCAGTGGGCAGGACTTGGTTGTGTCCATGCTCTCACTTTTGTTTCTGCAGTTTCTTGATTTCTTCCAAAGGACCGTAACGCACGTCCCCTTCCCAGCAGAGGAGCCCAGCACACCTTGTTGTTGTTCATCCCTTGGTTCTGCCAGTCTTTGAGCTTCCCTTTTAGACAATTTGAGGTTGCAAAGTGCACGGTTTTGTAGAAGGGAGTTCTTCAGGGTTGCACAAAAGTCTCTTCCACCAGGTGGACAATGAAATGCAGTTCACAGGTGGGTTCTCACGTGCTGGTTGGAAGCAAGGTGAAGGCTTTGTGGAGTGCTGCTTAAAGCATGGGTTTCCAAGTGTTTGCTGTCTGAATGCAAGCTCCAACACCTGGAAAAGAAGGAAACATGCTTACAGCATCTTCCAACAGTAACTCTGTGCAAAGAGCCCGGGTTGGGTTTGCACAGCAGTGAGCAGAGACGTAGGGATGTGGCAGTTCTCTCCCGACATACCACGCAACCATGGGCTTTGCACGCCCGCCTTGGGCTCACTCACATGGATCTGTAGACATGTACCATCTCCGTTCATCTCCCTACTCCTCACCTCTCTGCTCGTTCCCTTGGCAGGCACCAAAACATCCCAAGGGCTTTACCCAAACCCAGTGGGAGGCGGTCAACTTCAAGGGGCTGTGGATGAGGTCCTGCAGGAGGCCCATAGCATTCACAACTTCTTGCCTCTTCCTAAAACATTTTGAGCCCAAACCATGCCTATGCTCACCTGGCAGGGGCTTCTGGGGCAGGAGAAGCGGGATTTGGAGGAAGGATGGTGTCACGATGGGGCTGCCCATTGCCTCCCCTGGTGCCACCCCAACTCATGGGTCTCTCCCAGACATCCCACAGGCCATCTCCCACGATCGTGCCCTTCTGCCTGCCTTTTCCTCCTTTCCTGTTCCCTGTTGAACCCATCCAGGCTCAGTCCAGGTTTCTCCCGGGACTATTTTGACTACTTTTCTCCTCCCTGGGCTCCGCGGCTGCCGCCTGCCGGCGGGGCTGGCTCAAGGGCAGCCGCCGGCCTTTAGCTCTTTGAAGATTAGGGGCTTTAGCCTGTCTTTAAAGTGAATTTCTCTCCCCCTTCCTCTGTTTTATTATTATAATTGATGACCAGCAAACTTTTCTTTTCCTTTATCTCTTAAATATGTTTCTTTACCCTTAAAAATGCAATATTTCTTTTAACTCAGAATATGGATGAGTCTGTGCCTAGCAGGGCCGCCTTTGCATCATCTGTCAACTTGATCGTGCAAAGCCTCTGTTTTCAGCTGGCATCCAGCGCGGATTTCAAAGCCGTGACTCACCAGTTCTTTGCAGAGTTAGGACCGAAAGAGAAGGTAAAACAAAATAATGCATGAAAACCTCTTTACATCGTTAATTACGAAATTTTATTCTGGGAGGCCTTGTGCCGGTGCTATCAGGGAGTTTTGCACAGGAAGGATTAAAATCGTCGCAAGATTTCAGGAGCGAGGGCTGCAAAATGAATGGTTGCTCCTTGGAAAACATCAGTTGGGAGAAATAAAATGACTGCAAGTGAAGTTGGGAGGCCAAGATGCAAACTTTTTTATTTTTAAAAAGTGTAAGGCAGGAAAGGGGGAGGGCATTTGAATCATTTTTTAAGTAGTCAAAACATTGCATTTCCATACAATGCGTATATGCTTAAGTAGTAAGTGCTAGAAACTGAAATTGCTTTCTTTCTCTGCACGCGTTTGTATAAATAGCAAAATCAAGCCCACTTTCAGAATGAAAAATCTGTTGAATTGATGAACAGAAATCTGTTCTCTGAAAATGCGAGCAACATTTTCTCCTGAGCAATATAATTTAACCAGAAAGATCTTTTCTTTGAAATGCTTGTGGTTTTTTTTGTTTGGTTGGTTTTGGTTTTGTTTTGTTTTGTTTTTTGTATTTTTATACTGTGGCTGATGCCATGAGCTGGAAGGGGGTCGGAACTTCTGCACTGCCTGCCTCCGGTGGCTCCTGTTACGGGATCCCAGGCTTCAGGGCTTTAACGAAGACAACTCTCCAAATAGTGTCAAAGGAGTATGCCCATAGCAGCTTAACGTTTCCTCTGTTGTCAGCTCTTTTTATGACACCTTATCATATGCATCTTAAATCCGCGTGCAGAGAAGGCAGGAATTAAAAATGAGCGTTTGGAGCCGGCTGATGAGCACCGGTGCTCCCCGCGGGGTGGTGGCAGGATCCTACTGATGGGAGGGATGCTTCCTACGGGCTGTTCCTGCCCAGAGGCAGGGCAGGGCTTCCAGCCCCACTGATTTTAAAATGTCATGGTCTAGGATGGGGCTGTTCTAACCCTATAGAGGCTTTACCCCATGGGCTTTCGAGCCAGGCTGGGCGATGGCACCCACATGGGACCCATCGAGATGGAGGCATCTCATGGTTAAATGCCACCCATGATGCCAGGAGGTGGGTGGGTTATAGAGGCTCTTGGAGCTCTGGTGAGTGCCTTTGCCTCTTATAAAGCTTTTGCCTGTGTTGTAGGGGTGCCTGGGAGAGGCTTGTGCTGCTGGGCAATGCTCTGGCCAAGCACACGCCTGTTGCTCCAGCTCCAGACTCAGTGTTTCATTCCTTGCTCCTCATCCCCAGCATGCTTATTTGGCGATCCCGAGGAATCTGGGTTTGACGTAATGCCTGCTCAACGCCTTCTGGACCACAAGGCATTTTTAAAAGAGAATTTGTGAACAGCTGCTGATGGAAAGCACTTTGCGATGTCAAGCACTAACGAAGAGCTGGGATTTCAGGGCTGGCCATCCTTCGTAGCCAAGGATAAGGCGCAGGAGGGGCGTGAAGCAGCGGTGTGAGGTGCACGAGGCACAGAGCCTGGATATGACCAAACTCTACCGAACCGTCTTTTCCTCTTACCAGCTGGTTTCTGCCGTTATGCCTTTCATCAGGCACCAATATTCTCCAAAGCTTGATGTGCGTTGGCACCTCTAGCCTCAATTCTGGTGCTGCCAGGGCACCGTGCAGGCTGTTCCCCACACCGTGGCCATGTGAAATGTGTCCCTTCACTAGGACATTTCATCACCAAAGCCTCTTTGGCCAGAAGACACCTTGTTTGCCACCAAGAACCGCCTGAAAGGGGTTGAAATGTTTTCTTAAAATCTGAGAAACGTGCAACGTGGGTGCTTAACAACACTGAAATGTGGCCCTGTAGAACAGTCTTATGCTGCTGGGTGCTTGAATTTAGCACTTCTCAAACCCTCCTCGTGTGGTGGGGTGGGGGAACCCGACATAAAGCAGAAGGTGTGAGGTGGGGAAGGGAATGCCCGAAGGAGACAGCAGGGCAGCCACCGGGGCTCAGTGGCTGTTGCCTTATCTTCACCCCAAAAAGAGGAGGGTTCCTGTTGGAACACCCCGGGCTCTTCTCCTCGTCTCAGGGTCTGGGAATGGGGGCTTTGCAGTAGCTCCAGGCTCTTCGGCTACTACCAACACATGGTGGTAAATCCATTGGGGTCCTCGGTGGCCTTGTTCCCTCATGGGCACCACTCTGCTGCTGGGATAGGCGCTGCAGAAGGAAGGAGGTGGCGTTAAAAGCAGGGTGCGAGTCAGAGGGAGCTGGGGCACAGCTCTTAGCAGGGCTGTCCCTGCCCAACCGGGCACCAATTTCTCTCAGGGGGGGGCTTTGGGGCCACCACCATCAGCAGCAACAGGCCCAGGCTGGATCTGTGCCCGCGAGGGGAGATGAAAAGCTGGGTTAGGGGCCTGCAGAGCCCACCCAGGGCCCTGTGGCAGGCGCGGTGCCAGGGGGGCAGCTGGGCACACAGGCTGTGGAGAGACCTCATCGAGAGCCTGTTTGGTTTGTCTGGCGTGACACGCAGAACCTGAGTTATTATTTGATCCCGCGCTGAGTAATAACCAGATAAATGGGCCTGCAGATTTCCAAATAAACACTTTAATAAATGACGGGTGAATTAAAGGAGAGCTGCTCCCCCCCCCCTTCCCTTGCTCCCAATATTAATGTTCAAACGCAGGCGGGCAGTGTCTAACAGAGCCCTGGGTACTGTAAATACATTTCTTGCACTGTCACACATAAACACTGGAGAGACGGAGATCAAAAGGTCTCGCTGCGCGGAGCAGGGCGGCGTGATGAAGTGAACGTGGTGCTTTGTGGCTGGGCTGGGGTGATGGGACGCCAGAGAATAACAGACTGCCTGGAGACGTAGGAGCCCAGAAGGCCTGGGGGGCCTCAAAGGGGGAAAAAAAAAATCCCCACTAGCAGCAGGAAAAATAAATAATTCCGTTATCTCTGATGAATTTCTGCCTTTGATCTGGTTTTTCCTCTCCCTCGCGCTGCCTTTTCGCTCCCCCACCTCCCCCCTGGACGCTTTTTTTTTTTCCCCCTTCCCCTCTCTCGGTTTGATTTATCCCGCGGCCGGCTCGGGGAGCCTGACGGGTGCTGATGAATGGGCAGAGCTTGTCTGCCCCTCGCCCCAAGCCGGCGTCGGCCAGGACATCCCCGGCTTCTTTTCACGGCCCAAAAAGCCGGCGTCCTGCCAGGCAGCAGCATGCCACCGCCGGGTGGGTGCGTTGGTTGGGCTGCCCTCCATCGGGATGATGCTTTCCCCCCTGGGCGCACAAAGCCCAGCCTTCCCCGGCCCCAGGGTTACCGAGCTTAACCCTGCCAGCTGCTAAATAATTGGGTGTTTCTTCCAGAGCCAGTGCCTCCTTTCTGAGCCAGCAGAGGCCACGTGGGTGCCTCTGATATTTCCCTGCAACGTTGCCAAAAAAAAAATGGAGAGAAGATGGGGTTCTGGGGGCAGAGCATGGTGGAAGTGGGCCGGGTCGGGAGGGTGGCATGGGACAGGTCTGTCTGCTCCCCTGGGGCTCGCACGGGGATGGGATGGGATGGGATGGGATGGGATGGGATGGGATGGGATGGGATGGGATGGGATGGGATGGGATGGGATGGGATGGGATGGGATGGGATGGGATGGGATGGGATGGGATGGGATGGGATGGGATGGGATGGGATGGGATGGGATGGGATGGAGGCTCCGAGGAAGAGGAGGGAGGGATGGCACCAAGGTGGCTTGGGGCGTTTCTGTTTGCACAGAGGAATTTCTCGAGGGTTGTGCGGTCAGTAAGCTCACGAAGGCTGCTAGAAATTAAATATTTCCAGCCTAATCCTCAGCAAAATGTGCATGACCTGTGGAAGTTCGTAGGTAACTTAAAGGATGCCCTAAAGCCCTGCCATCAGAGGCACCCACCACCGGACATCCCAGTGCTCCTGCTGCTCCGAGAGTTTGGTGTCCACAGCACTGGGCAGCGCTGTCCCCAGGCCTGGAGGACCACCGGGTAAATGCAACGAATTAATACAAATAGGTTATATGGAGTTATTATGTTTGCTACTTGAAATTAAAGCTCCTTCTAGTCAGGAGTCCCTCAAGCAAGCTGCCTGTGCTGTGAGATACTTTCCCTGCTTATTGCGTATAAGGAATGGACGCTTGTATTTCTTTCCTAAATAAATAGATAAATTTCTTTATCCATGGATAGGAACATTTGGTGTTAAAAATATATATATAATTCTGATTTAGAATAGAATAGTTTTCCCATTGAATTTCCCTAAAATGATTGTTTTCAACAACCAACCAACAACCAAAATGTTGTACGGTGGTGAAGGTGCCTGCTGTGTTTCCCTAGCATCGCTTTCGTTCTTTGTTTCCATTTGTCTACGCTACACAAGTGTAATATGCTCTGTTATACGTAATGTAACAGCACGTAGAGAAAAAGTGATAGTTTTCTAGAAACAAACAGGAGCCATCAAAATGGCTTTAGTACAACAAACTGTTTGTTTTTTAACTTGTTGCAAAGTTTAATCAAGAGCAACACGTTAACATGCAAACCATGTCCTTGAAAAATCCCTCTTCTGATGTTAATTACTAGGGTTATTAGTGCTGATACTAATCAATGGTCCAAATAGGTTACAAATGAAGTCAGAAAAGCCCCTCAGATTTCAATTCAGATGGAAAATACCCCACTTCCCAGTAAGATTCTGGTTCAGACGGCAAAATATTTTGCGGATTATTTGCTTTGAGCCTGCCCTGCAGAGCAGCTGTAGGGCTCCTCTGATTGTGACCAAGCTCAGGATGTGCTGAGCAGCACGGCTGCTGAAGATCCGGACCTGAGGAGGGCTAATTAGCTGAGCAGCCTGCAGGTAATTAGGGAAAGGGCAGGGCTGCCCCTCCCTGCGGTGGTGGGGCTGCTGGATATGGCTGGGTGCCAGCAAGGGGGGATTTTCCCGAGGGAGAAATCCACATTTCACGTCCTGGGGAGGACGATGTGTCAGGGGAAAGGTGCTTGGTGGTGCTGGTCTGGGGAGAGGCATGCTCTGCCCTGGGTGCTGCTGGTGCCAGGGGGTATGTCTGGCTTTGGTGCGGGATGGGGCTGCAGGTGAGTGCCCGAGGGACTGAGGGGCAGGATTAAATCCTCTTTGCAGGGGTTATAGTGGGGCCCACCAGCAGGCTGAGGTTGCTTCGAGGCTCTCAGAGGGAAGAGCTCCTCTTTCAGCTGGGTGCTAACCCAGGAGACCAGGTGGGTAATGTACAAACCCTAGAAGACCTCAGCCGTCTCCAGAAGAGAAAGTAAGAATTAGATATTTTTAGTTTTATATGTATTTTCCCCTCCTTCTCCTAAAACAAGGTGGACAAGTGAGATGGATGAGCAGCTTTTGGGCAGCCCCGTAGAAGCGAGAGGAGAGGCATCATCTCTGCTGGTGTTAAATAAGGAGAGGCAGGGGCTGAAATGTGCCTGGTGGGGGTGACGTGCTGGTGGCTGTGCCCTGCTGGGGGTGATGGATGACAGGGAAAGGCTTGCTCCTTCTCCACCAGCCTCTTTTTGGGGAAAACTCTCAAATCCTTCGGGTGAAGGAGTCCTTGGTGAGCAGAGCACTCCGCATTGGGAGCGGTGATGCGTGCTCTATAAAAATAAGTTTAACATAGCAGATGGCTTGGAAGGAGACTTGAAATACGCGGTGCTGTAGCAATGGGGACTGACCTGAGCATCTATACTTCAGCTCCCCAGCCTCAGGCAGGAGGAGGCAGTTGGCCAAACCTATTTGGAAGGCCAGGTCCGAGCACTCTGTGGAGTGACAAGCAGAGCCAGCCCCGGCTGCCACCCCTCCTGGCAGCCTTATCTCCCCCCGAACATCAGAGAAGTGATCTTGCTCCCGAGGCCGGGACCTGACAGCCTTGTACATTAGCACTTTTTTTAAGCGATGTCCACTTTTGAAATAGTACCTGTCCCGAGAGTGGTCACTTCGTTTGACAAGCGCTGGCGATGACAGCTGGACGCGGTGTTACAAACTCCAGCCTTCTGCTCGCCCTCGCTCCAGCCCCGCTCGCCGTCCCCAGGGGAGGGGGCACGGAGAGCTGCCTTCGCCTTCTGGTCGAGACGTTTGTACGCTGTGCCGTGGGCCAAGGTCTGTTCGGGCTTTGGATGCGGGCTGCTCTCCTGCGGGATGCACGTGTGGAGCATCGGCAGGCTGTGCAGGTGGAAGTGGGGTTTCCCAAAAGGAGCACCTCCACCTCCCCTTCAGCTCTTCCAGGCTTGTTCCTCTCCCCTGTTTTAGGTCTCAATCCCTTTTCCTTGCCCATCCTGTGCCATTCTCCATGGCTCAGGTACATCCCATTCAGATCTGTGTTTCTCCCCATGCCCTCCACCCCCCTTTGTCAGCTCCCCCAGCTCTCTGCTCCTTCCCCATCACGTCTGCCAAGCAGCATCTCCCCACCCCGACCTGTCCTTGCAGGCTGGCTCGGTGACAGCCCTGCCACTTCGCCTGTCCCACTCGACACCTACCCTCCCTGGGGGTGTGTAAGGAAAGGTTGGATGTGGTGCTTGGGGACGTGGTTCAGTGGTGACATTGGCGGTAGGGGGATGGTTGGACCGGATGGTCTTGAAGGTCTTTTCCAACTTTAGCGATTCCTGGCTGTCCCCCTGTTGAGAACCACCCCCCCCTTGGCAGCTGCCACGTGTCCCTTTGGATATTTCCCCCTGTCCAGCCCCTGGTTAGGAAGCAGACAACTGGCACAGCCCAAGCTGAGCCTGCAATTTCCCGGCTCATAAAAACATGAGCTTCCTTCAGCCCCGGGTCTCCGCCAGGTCGTCCCCACGCGAGCCCTACGCCTCCTCCCCGGGGCTCCCCCAAAATATTTTGTGACACCAGCCACGAGCTGGGCTTTTATTGCTCCATATGTTGGAGGCGCATGGAAAAACACACAGGAGAAGTCCCCGTGGTGAGGGAGTGAAAAGCCACCGAGTTTACGGGGTGTTGCAAATAATCCGAGGCAAAACAAATGTTTTCGGCTGACCCGGCTGCCAATTGTTTTAAACGTGGAAAAACAGGCCAAGGGGCAGCTGTTAACGGGCCAGTAATTTTCTTCCTTTCTGGACACCCCGGAGCAGCAGATCTCAAATATTCCTTGGGAAAGGAGTTGAGCACGGGGGGCTTTTTATTGAGCAAACCACGAGGCAGCGCTGGCTCACCCTCGAGGAGCACGGCTCCTTCCAGCGCGGGGTTTTACGAGCAATAACCTGCCCGCGGAGCCGTGCGGCCGGGCTTGGGGCTCGCTGGTGGTGCTGGCTTTTATAAGGCACCGCGGGGGCTCGCAACAGACGTGCTTTTGGTAGAGCAGTCCATTAAACAACGCAACCTGAGCTGAGCAGCCGTGGGGGACCAAGCCCTCGGGACCTCGCTGAGCCGACCCCTCTGCTTCTGGAATAAACCCAGCAGCATCCCACTTACAGCACGAGCATGCACAGGGAGGCTAATGCACTGCTGCAGGGGAGGTCAAGGAGGAAAAGGCCCAGGCTGGCTTTTTTCCGGAGCACTCAGTTGTTGCTGCAGCGCCCAAAATGCTGCCAGTCCTCCTGGGTTTATTGCTGGCGCTGGGGTTTTAGGGTGTCTGGGATCCCCCTCGAGAAGGTTTCCTTTTCCAGGAGTTGGTGCAATCTTCTGGGTGTGCCACATGGGTCTGTAGCCTGTATTTGATCTGTTGGATGCTCTTCTGCTCCCTGTCGGGGCTGGGGAGGAAAATGGGTAGCCAGGGAAAAGTTTCAGGCTTGCTTGTGCTGAGCCTGGTGCTGGTTGCAGTTCTCGCCCTTGTCTGCGTTTGGAAATATGACAGGCTTGGCAATAAGGGGACGTTGTGCCAGAGGGCTTGGTGCTCCCACAGTTTCAGTAAACTCCATTCCCCCTTGACTCAGAATCGCTCACATCACCGTAGCTCCCTACCAGCCTGCTCCGTCTGCTCTGGAGCCATCCTTCCTCTTAAAACATTTTAGTTGTCTCAGTTTTTGAGGTCTTTATTCAAGCTGAATTACTTTAGGGCAAAATATCTTGATGAGTCCACGGATTAAAGAAGTTTGCAATTTACTTACAAAAACGGGGTGTTTTATTCTGGGCAGGATAACACCACTCAAGCTCCTTCTGCGCTAAAATCTTGCACAGAGACCACCTATTGCAGTCCTGAGCCAGAAAGCTGCTCCTTGCCAGCTTGAAAACCACTTCTTCTACTCATTTATGATCCGGGTTGCAGGTCTCCGGGTTGATGAGAAATTTAAGGACGGTTATCCCGGTCCACGAGGGGGTCTGGGACCTGGGGCTGAGCACCCGCAGCATCCCGCGGTCCAGCGCTGGTCCCCGGGGGATGCCGCAGCTGGGGGGTTTCCATGGGGACGGGGAGATGCTGAGTTGGGGACGAGGTTTGGTGCCCCTCCGTGCGGCAGGGGGCGAGGCGCTGGGGTCTCAGCACCCCGCAGGGGCTGGGAAGGGGGGGTCTCGGGGCAGGCTGCCCCCGGCCCCGCTCAGCAAGGCGGCCCTACGGGGGCTTCTGGGGGGCTTTGGGCAAAGGGTGCGGGTGACATCTTGTGGTGGCGGCTCCTCTCCGGGGCTGTGCAGTGATGCTGCTGCAACAGCAGAGGCTGCTCGGCCATTTCGGCTCGAATCGGGGCCGGCGATGGGGAGAGGAGAGCACCTTGGGCTGAAGCCAGGCGTGCCTGGGCATCGCTGCGAGGTTTCCCCACTGGCTGTTTCTTTTTTTCTTTTTCATCCGTGGCGTAAGGATGGAGTGGTGGGAAGTGCTGGAGGAGCTGCTTGGACAGAAACCCAAAGGTCGGAGGCTTTCCCAGGTCCGTGCCCCGCAGGGTGCCTCCGTTTTGGTGATGCTCTGCAGCCCTTGTCCTCCCCGGTGGGCAAAAACCCACCGAGGGGCTGTAGTTAAACCCAAACTCACAGCTGTGAGGTGCAGCTGAAGGTAGAGAAATCAGTGGGATCAAGAGGGCTGCAAACCTTCTGGAAGAAGAGGGCTGTCTATGCGGGGAGCTAAACACCATGGATGTCCGTGGGCTGCTGGCCCCAGCAGCTGAGGCAGGACTCGGTGTCCCCCCTGCCTGGTGCTTGCTGGTGTGGGGAGGAGGATGCTGAGCCAGCTGGGCGTCTGCCTAGCCCCTTGTTGCTGGTTTTGATGGACAGCAACAATTTCTTATATTTTTTTTTCCCAGCAGGGCAGAGCAGCTCTGGCAGCAGACAAGGGGTAAGGTGATGCTGGGGTTTGGTACCCTCAGGTCTCAGGGCATCTGCTCCTCGGTCCTGACATCCCTTTGCACAGCTCGAGCCTTAGGGATGTTTTGTGCTGCCTGCTTCCTTGCTGTTGGTGTTTTGAACCTTTGTTTATGTGAAGCTACCTTCGTTCACCTTTTTTTGGAGTGGCACGAGGTCTCTGGTGCATTCCCCAAAGCTTTTTTGGGGGTAGGACCTCCTGAATTCATCCAACTCTGACTGCAAGCAGGACTTGGGGTGCAGCTAGGATTTTCTACGTGATGGAGGGCTGCGGAGACCACGGTGCTACGGTTAAATGGATTTCAGAGTGCTGCAGGGGAGGAGCTGGGGGTGAGTCCCCATCCTGGGGGTCACAGCTCTCCCCTCCTGCCCACGGACCCCCGTGGGGTCAGGTCTGGCCCACAGCGAGCTCTGAGAGCTCCTCTTGGGGTGGCTGAGCTGGTGGGGGGTTAATGGGTCGAGAAGGCTCCAGCTTCCTCGGCAGGTGGAGAGGTTTAACTCTGCCCCGCCGCAGCCACCGTTTTTCTGCTCGGGCGGGCAGGAGGCTTAAAATGGCACTTTGGCTGGCAGAAAGATGGGGGCCAGGGGAAGGGCGAGGAAGAAAGCTTTTTACTGCCAAAAATAACTCCGGAACAAAACGAGGAGGTCGGGGGGTGAGCAGGGGAGTGGAGAAGCGCTTTCCCTGGGGGCCAGCGCTGAAGTTTTCACCCTCTGAGTACGCGAGGAAGGAAAGCTTGGGTTTGTGGAAGACTTTCCCCTCCTGCCAGGGCTAAAATGAGCCGTGGTGAGGCATGAGGGTGGCCGGGTGACAGAGCATCCTCCTGTCCTTCCCTCCTGCTGGCTGGCTGCAGCTTTCTGAATGCACTCCCCCCTTGTGTAATAGTGGTTTTCTTGTGTGTTTTTTTTTTCCCTGTATGGTTGGAGCTGGGACAAGAGGGACATGGGATGTGTTGTCCCAGCCCCAAATCCCGGTGTGTGCTGAAAGCAGGGACCCGCTTCCCCAAGGATGGCATCACCCAGAAGTGCTTGTGGTGCTCACCTGCACCCCAGGGAGGTTTAGGGCCACAGGAAGGATTGGGGGCTGCCCTCATAAATCTAAGCAAGGACACAAGGACACCTGACCAGGCTCTGTCCCTCAGCTGGGGACTGATGTGATGGAGCAGGATTTGGTCCGGGGATCATCTCCGCTGCCCGTGGGGGAGGTCTGGCTGCAAAATCTATGAGCTTCAGGCCCTCCTCCCCAAAAAATGGATTTGTAAAGAAGTCCCTGCAGAGGGTGCTTCCCAGAGCAAGTGTTGGGTGGGCATTTGATCGCCGGTGGTGGCCGGCGTGCCAGGAAATACTGTTATTTCTTCCCTTCCCAAGCTGGGAGACAATAAACACCGGGCTCTGCCTCCCTTCAGCTGCGATCCATCAAGGGGGGGGGACTCGCACCAGCGAGCGGGCGAGGGGAGGTCAGTGATTGTGTAAACAGGCACTTCAGAGTTCAGCCGAGCTGGTATTACTGCAATTCATTAGAGGTGTCAGCCCTCTTTGTAGTCCCCGTGCTCACAGAGCCCCTCGCCTGGCAGCTTCAGCACCCAGCCTTGCCAGCAGCAAAATAAACGGCGTGAGGGAGAAGCCCTTGCGGGAGAAGGGAGCTTTGCCGCAAGCTGGGAAGAGGATTTGTTCTGGGGGGACGTGAAAAAAATTTGGGGCCCCTTTGAGGATGGGGTGAGGACCACAGGAGCTCCCCATGCCGCTCGCCATGGGCGCTGTGCGGGGATGGAGCTGGCTAAGGGTGCACAATGCCTTGCCCACCGGGACAAAATGCTTTGCACTGAATTGTTGCTGCTGTTCTGCTCCCTGAGTGCCCCTGGGATGGAGCAGGGACGTGCTGCTGCTCGGGCAGCCCCTGAGCTCCTCCGGGGCTCGGTGCAAAGCTCCTTGCCTTGTGTGAGCAGCCAGGGATGGAGCGGGGCTTCGCACGGAGCCCAAGCCCCTGTGCTGGGTGAGGCTGCGACAGCTTGTTCCCATCCCCTCGCCGCCTGCTCTGCTGCGAAGCTTCAAGGGACTTAAAAGAGCACCAAAAACACCATTCCCAAGAGCGAGACAGGCTGATGTGGTACATAAATGTGGGGCTGGAGCCATGGGGATGTTTTTTGGATTTGTTCATCGCCAGCTGGTAGGTGGCACAGGAGCTGTGTTTCCTGGCTTACTCCATATCGCAGGCTTGAACCAGCTTCTCTGCTTGTAACGAATGGTTGGGATGCGCCCTGAGTGGTTGGTGCTGTACAGAAGGCATTCAGGGGAGTGAAATCCACGGCAGAAATGTGAGGCTTAGCACCTCTGCAAAGCCCAAGGGGTCAGAAGCTGTGGGAGAAGGGCTGGGGAGGCAAGCACACAGTGCCCCCGGAGTGGTTATACGTTTAGTGTGAAAACCTAGTGATATTCCTGATTTTTCCTGTAGGATTTCAGAGCTTCATGTTTTTCAGGCCAGGCTCTGCACCAGTAGAGGCTCTTCCCCTGGGGCACCTGGTGCTGAAGCCGCCCTTGCCCCTTCCAAACCAGGCACACGCGGCGGTGCCAAAGCATGCAGAGCACACCCGCTGCTGAAATCGCCAAATTTCCTTAGGAATAATAATAAAAAAAAAAAAAAGGCAGGAGGGCGCTGGCTGCCCTTTGGCTTTGAGGAGCTCGGTTGGCTCTGCTGCAAGGCTACCAAAAAGCCTGCGGTGTGGCGTGCTGGTCCTGAGCAGGTGGAGCTGGACCGCAACACAGCGAGGATGGTATCGGCATTGCTGGTGGGGTGGGAGGAAGAGCTGAGTCCAGGATGCAAGGGAGCTGCAGCAGAGCCACTTCTGGGACACAAAGCGCTGGCCCCCAGCTCTGCAGCCGCTAATAAACCATCTGGCACCGCTTACTTTAATTGCATTGTGCCCTGGCATAGGGCGGGCAGGCGGAGAGGGTGCCCTACATTCTTGCACCGCGGCATTTGGTCGGGGATAATTGTGCCTGGCCAAGGCAGGCAGGTGCTCTCGATATTTGCACTGCTGGGCTTCTGCAGGCAGGGAAAAGTGATGCGTGCGGTGGAGGAGGGAGTTAAACCTCGGGAGATGCTGTCTCTTGCTGTGCCTTGCCCTTCCCGTGCTGCCTGTCCCCGTACCTGCCGTGGTGAGGTGTCAGGGGTGGCCTGTCACCCTGCGCTGCCCCCAGCGCCCCGGGGGTGGCAGGCTGTGAGCTGAGGCTGAGGGGATGGCTGGAGGTGGAGATGGTCCTCAGGTGGCTACAAAGGGGGAAGGAAAGCACTGGGTGGCCTGGGAGATATATGGCAGCTGGATTCTTGGGGCTGGGACTTGTACAGGGCTCGGCTCCCACACACAGCATCTCCCTGCTTTGGGGACATCTCGTCTGTATTTTTTTATGGCAGCCCTGCCATGTGTCCGTGGTCACAGTGCAGAGCATCTCTGCTCTGGGAGCAAGCAGGGAACAAACCTCGAGCTTCCCATCCGTTCCCCCTGCTCTTCACCTCCCCGGTCCCCCCGCACCCTTCCTCTGCGCTGGCTCCCATGCCTGAAGCCCCCCACCCACACATCGGTGCTCATCCCTGCCCCATCTCCCCAGGCTGGCAAGCCAGCAGGCATCTATGGGTCTTTATTTTCCCAGGGCTTGCTGATAAATGCCGTCTCCGCAACCCCAGCCCCGATTGCCTCGTTATCAGGCAGCGTGCTGCGAGGAAGCGACCCGTGACCCTGCCCGGAGCGACCCCCAGGGAATTGCCCTTATCAGCCCCTTTCTAAAAGCTTCCCTTTTTGACACGACAGGGGAGCCTTGTCCGAGAAGTGCCCAAACAGAGATGGGGCAGGGGTGCTGCGTGCGGCAAGGGATTATTTTCCTGAGGTTGGGAGGGGAGAATCCTCCTGGGGAACCCCGACCCCATTGGAGCAGCATCGTGGGGAGCGTGTAATCCCTCACCCAGCACCTTGCTGAGTCCACCTGCTCTGCACAGATGGGTCCCCAGCTCCACACCCGGGGTTATCAGGGAAAGAGACGGCAGATAAGAGCGTCTGTGGCAGGCAGTGCCGTGGGACAGGCTTGGGGGCTGCCAAACCCACAGGAGGGGAGGCTGGGCTGTTTTCTCCCCTCCTGCGGACCCCATCTGTCCATCAGGAGGAGCGATCCTTCCTCCCTCTTCCTCCTGATGTTCTTATAGCAAACATCCAACTTCCAAAACTTCCAACCTAGCCTCACGTTTATGGAGGTGATGTGCTGGGGCACCGCCGCCCAATTTTCAATCCTGTGCCCTACCCAAGACTGCTCAGCCTTTCTCCTGCTGCTCTGGGTGCCAGCACCGAATTTTGGAGGCTGCCCTCCAGCCCCGTTCCACGCTTTGGGGTGCAGATTGTCCATTTTGATGGGCGGACGGACGGATGGCCAGCCTGTGTGGGTTGCTGGTCCTACCCCCCAGGGATTAGCGGGGATGGGCCCTTGCCAAGCCCCGGCTGTCACTGCGTTCCCACCTTTGATCAGGAGTCGGCATTCCTGAAGTGCTCCGTCTCCCACATGTTGCACTGATCAAAGGCAGCTGTTGCCCGGACCCTCCCCTGAGTCCATTTACACACAACCAAAAATACAGAAACACAAAGGAAAGCGAAGGCGGTGGAAGGGGGGTGACGGATGGAGGAGAGACCAGGCGAGGGGCGGCAGCAGGAGGAACCCTTCTCCTCGCGGAGGGTCCCGGCCACCAGAAGGGCCGGTGGTGAGGCTTTGGAGAGTCACGAGAGAGGTGCAGAAGGCTGCCTCGGGGTGCGCTGCGATGGGGCCGGACCTCATCTGTCCCCTGAAGGAAACGGTGTCACCGCTGGGTGACAGCAATGGCCAGGACCAGCTGCAGCTGCGGGGCCAGCAGGGCATGGCCAACATCTCCGTGGCTTCGTGCGGTCAGGAGGAACACCAGGTGAACCTCATTTTTAAGCCCGTGCCGATCACAGCAGTTTGTGTGCTCGATGCCGAGGTCCCTGCAGCCCCCCGGGGAGGACCATGGTTTTGGTTTGTGCTTTATGGTCTGTGGTTTATCTCCCGTCCCAGTGAGGGTGACCCCAGCTCGGGCAGCCCCCACCTGCCCAGCACCCAGCAGGGATGAGGTGCTCCTGATCAGACAGGCGTGAAGGGCTGCCCACGGCCACGCGTGTCCTTCCTGGGCAGGGCTGGCAGCAGGACAAGCCGTGCCGTGGCACCCGGGTGACCTGGGGACAAACCTCTGGTGCCCCTTTGGACACCAGGCCAAAAGAGACATCTCTCCAAAACCGTGGCATGCTTTGAGTCTGACCCCTCGATGCACCCGGGGAGGGACAGGATCTGCAGCAGCTTCTTTCTTTCTCCCCTTCCCGCCCCTCGCTGTAGCCCTGGCTGCCCAAAGTTCAGCCGCTCGGCTGCAGGCAGCCCAGAACAGCGTTTTACAGCAAGGTGACCCCTGCTCTTTGGCGCTGTGCAAGGCCCTGTCCGGCTGGCGGACGAGCCGGCCGCCTAACGCGCTGTGACAGCTCCACTGGGACCGGCCGAGGGGCCGCGACTTCTCCTCCTGTCAGCGGTGGGATGGGACGGAGAGCTTGTCACCCCCTGCCAGGCACGGGGGGCCTTGGAGGAGGGAGGGCGGGGGGATGGGCAGCACCATGACCATGCCACCATCCTGACGCCCCGACTTGGTTCTTGGTCGGCTGGCACCCAGGCTGCAGGTGGATGGAGCATCACCTTCACCGGGTGCAGCACCTGCCAGGTACCCTCCTGGATTCGGCTGAATATCCCCCCTAGGCATGCCCACGGGATCACCTGAGGTGTATTTTCATGGAGAAAAGACCAAGAAATGTGTCGTGTTCAGTCTAATCCTGAGTCTCTGCTCCGGGGCAGGGCAGCACCTGGTCTTTCCCCTACCGATGCTGTGTGCCCACAGCAGAGGGGTCAGGGATGGTCTCAGGGCAGGTGTTCAAGCACTGGGAGCTGCTTTCCAAAGCTTTTGTTGAGCCTTCTCAAACAAGGGCCTCTGTTTCCCTCTCTTCTACCTGGGGCTGGGACCTCTGCACAGGAACGAGCCTACATTGGGGCAGGATCTTCCATGGGGCAGCAGGAACACCCACCGAAGGAGCCACCTATTTTGATGTCCCAGAAGCCTAAGACTGGGTGAGGAAAAAAAATATATATATATATATATATTCCAGCTTTCACACTTGCAAACATAAAAACTGGAGCCAGAGGTAGACTGCGGAGTAGAAAGTAAAAAGGAAATCAACTCTAAAGTCAGAATTTTGAAAGCTTTTGCTTCTGTAGCTTGATCTTTGCATTTGGGGAGGCTGAAATATGTTACTTGCAAAGGAGGGGGAGTAGCAAAGGGGAGAATCTTCATGGCCCTGGCAAAAGCCATGTCCCCTCATGGACACTGAGGCTTCTTTGTGAGCCCTCACCTGGGGAGGATCAACCCTCATTGCAGGAGGGGATGTTAGAGGGAAATCGCATCCCCGGGTGAGGCGTGGGAACCATGGGGAGCAGGATGGCTGGCTGTGGCTGGGGACAGCTCTGTCCCAGCGGTGACAGGTTAGGAGGACAAGGTCAGAGCTGTCCTGGACAGCACAGGCTGGAGCTGGGCAGTGCTGGCGGCTGCGATCAGCAGGTGAGGAGGAGATGGGGAGGGAGAGAGGGGGACGAGCGTCTTGGAGAGGACGGGAGTGACAAGGGCACGGTCTGGATGTGTTAGTGACAGTGTGAGCGGGGCCCTGTCAGTGCCAGGCTGCGTCCCAGTGACAGGGCTGACAGCCCGGCAAGGACAAAGCAGGAGCAGAGGGCGAGGGGGAGGGAGCTGGGTGCCCGGCTCCATGACAGCTCGCGGAGACCCCTTCAAAGAGCTGGGTGATGGGAGCAGGAGCATCTGCTCCTGGGCACTTCGTGCTGCGTGTTTTTCCTTCAAGCAGAGCCTCAGATGGCCATCCTGGAGCATCCCGTTCTCTCCTGAGCACTGAGCTTGGCCGCTCCCCAGGTTCTTGCCGGGAAAATACAGGCGGTTCCCTTTCTGCTCACCTGGGGGGGCTCAGGTTGGGCTCCCCAGTTACAAGCCTGCATCCCAGTCCCGCCAAGCCACTGGGATGGAGCCGTGGTGTGGCTGGGGTGAGCCTGCTGCCTTCACGGAGATCTCCCCCCTGTACAGGGGCAGGTGGGAAGCAAAGCAGCCCTGAGCTCACACCATCACCCCCAATTTCCCCTAATTTTTTAGGGGTTCCTTCCCCCTGCCCTCAGGGCCTCTCAGCTCAGAGCAGCACCAGGCACGGAGCTCCCTCCTCCGGCCCCACCGAGCAGCACCAGGAGGACCCAGGGAGGTGACAGCGGCGTCCCCTGCTTTGGGGACACCATTTTCTTTGGGGACATCAGTGTCCCCCCTGCCATGGCTGCATGGCCCCAGGGGCTGTGTCCCCGGGCTGGCAGGGAGGGGACACCCCCTGGGGAGACGACACCCCCTGGTGGCCCCCTTGTCCCCTCCGTGTCCCCTTGTCCCCTCACCGCCCCCCATGGCCACCTCCATCCCCCTCCTTTGCCCCCCCCCCAGGCCTCAACAGGCTCGGGCCCGTTGCTAGGGCCCGTTGCTATGGGCGTTGCTAGGGCCCGTTGCCATGGCCCCTCCCCTCTGCCCCGCTCTCACTTCCGCGCCTGCGCGCTGCCGGCCCCGCGCCCACGTGACGCGGCGGCAACATGGCGGCGCCCACGGGGCGGCGTGCGCCCGGCTGAGCGCGGCGCGGCCCTCGTCGTGTCGCGGCCGCTGTCGCCGCCCCTCTCTGTCGCCGACATGTCGAGGCTCATCGTGAAGAACCTCCCCAACGGGGTGAGAGCGGCGGCGGCCTCAGCGGGGCGGCGTTTTGGGGGGAGCGGGGCCTGGGGGGCCGGGTACGGGCTGCTGGGCGCGGGGAGGCCCCGGTGAGGTCCCGGGGAGGCTCCGGGGAGGCCCGGGAGGGAGCCGGGAGCGTGCCCAGGGGGCCACCGGCGTCCTGGCTTGTATCAGGAGTAGAGCAGCCAGCAGGGCCAGGGAGGTGATCGGCTCGTGCTCGGCTCTGGTGAGGCCGCACCTCGAGTGTTGGGTTCAGCTTTGGGCCCCTCCCTCACTGCCAGAAGCACATCGAGGCCCTGCAGCGTGTCCAGAGAAGGGCTATGAAGCTGGTGAAGGGCCTGGAGCACAAGTCCTGTGAGGAGCGGCTGAGGGAACTGGGGGTGTTTGGTCTGGAGAAGAGGAGGCTCAGGGGAGACCTCATTGCTCTCTGCAACTGCCTGAAAGGAAGGGGTGGGGAGCTGGGGGTCGGCCTCTTCTCAGAGGTAACCAGTGATAGGACCAGAGGGAATGGTCTCAAGTTGTGCCAGGGGAGGTTCAGGCTGGAAATAAGGAGACATTTATTTTCAGAAAGAGCAGTCAGGCATTGGGACGGGTTGCCCAGGGAGGTGGTGGTGTCACCGTCCCTGGGGGTGTTCAAGGCAAGGTTGGAGGTGGTGCTTGGGGCCATGGGTTAGCGGTGATGTTGGTGGTAGGGTGATGGTTGGACCAGATGATCTTGGAGGGCTTTTCAAACCTTAATGATTCTCTGATTCTATGGCCCAGCACAGAGGGCCCTTGGCTTGGTTGGAGGAGGCGAGGGAGGGCTGGTGGAAGGGGGAGCAGGACTCTCAGTGGTTGGGGTGCTGTGGGCCAGGGGTCTCGTGGGGGGGTGCGGGCAGCTGCCTGTGGTTGCAGTGGGTGCCGGATTGGGGGCAGCCCCCACCTGGGTGCAGCATTTGGGTGGGGAGCTCCTGGAGGCACAGATACATACATGTAGGGAATTCATGGGGGAGATGAAGAGCTTTCGTAGTTGATGTGCGTTTCTTACCAGCTCTGCCACAATATAATATGCTTTATTTTTTCAGAAGTCCGTTGTTAGTAAATGTTTTGGTTTGGATGTGTCCACAAAGCATCTCTGTCGTTATATCACATCGCTGACTTCTTTTCCTGTTCCTCATTTCCCAGATGAAGGAAGATCGCTTTCGGAAGCTGTTTGCAGCCTTCGGCACGCTGACCGATTGCTGCTTGAAGTTCACCAAGGATGGCAAATTCCGGAAATTCGGCTTCATCGGCTACAAGTCCGAAGAAGAAGCTCAGGTGGCACTGAACCACTTCAACAGGAGCTTCATAGACACCTCCAGAGTCACCGTGAGTTGATCTTTAAAAATGCCTTCTTTTGATTCAGAATGAAGTTGATAATTGGAGATCTTGGTAGTCTTACTAATGAGCAGCTAGGGCCCAAAAAAGTCTGAATTTTAAGTTCTCTGCAGCAAAACAGCAAAGCCTGATGTCAGCCCTTGTTGCTGGTGTCCCAGGCAGGTAGCTGATCCAGATGGTCCGTCTTCTGGGCACTAACAGTGATTTCAGGAACAACAGTGCCAGGTTTTGAGCTATGATCATCCGAACTTGTGAATTTTGAGCTCATTTTTGCCTTTAAATAAAGTGGTTCATCACATCGTACAAGGCAGAGGGTTATCTGTGATGTGCAGGAGAACTTGTTTGACTGTTTAGTTGAGCACTGTTCAGACTGTTTACTTTTAAAGACTTGATTTATTCCTCTCAGGTTGAGTTATGCAAGTCTTTTGGTGACCCTTCAAAACCCAAAGCGTGGAGTAAGCACTCTCAGAAGGCCCCTGCCTCGGAAAAGCAGCCTGAGAAACTTGTGACGAGTGCACCTCCTGCAGGCACAAAGAAAGTAAGTCTTGCTTTTTTCTGTGAGAATCTGACGTGTGTCAGTGACTTGGCAGAGGGAAGGATAGCCGGGTGTGTGGGAAAGGGGATCGAGTAGCTGGGACAGCTGATGTTGGAGGTTCTGGCATTTTTTGCCTTAGGGCCTACGTTCCCTAGACCTTTGGGTTACCTGAGAAGTGATATTGCCTCTGCTACTAACAAGGCTTTCTAAATATGGTTTATCTTCCTAGAAAAAAAAGAAGAAAGACCCCACAGAAGACTTAAAGGAGGTGAGTTAAGTTTCAGTTCCAATCCCTACATTGTTGCTAACTTATATTAAAAGCAGGAATAATATAGCGTGTTTTTTTTTCTGTATTGCTTTCATTGCTGTCAATTCAGGCAAGATGTATGATGTAAAGAACTCCACGACAGTCAATTCTGTTGTAACAAACTATGATTCTGATAATCCCAACGTTTGAAATTGATTATTTTTTTTAATTGTTAACTACTCCTCTGTGAACAAACACTGCATCCAGGACAAATCTGTTTCAACAACTGTGTTTTCAAGCCACGTGCAAGTTTTGTTACATTTGACTTATGCACTTTTTCCTTCTTTAATGTTTTTTTTTTTTCCTTAAAGTGCTTTCTAAACAGTAAGTACAACAGGAAGGTATAGGGCTGAGAGATTGGGAAGATGTTAGTGACTTTAAGTGTTCACCTTGTATAAAGTGGACTCCCCTTTATGAGTTTTCTCTCTGTTGCTGGAAACGAGCTGTCTTTGAATTTAAACTTGCTACTACCTCTCCTCTGTCTGTCTTCACAGTTTGTCTGCTTGGTTTTTCAACAGCTTATTTTGTTGCTTATTTTTTGTCTGCTTATTTTTCAACAGCTGGAAGGAGATGAAACGTTCCAGGAGTTCTTGGTGGTTCACCAGAAACGGTCTCAGGTGGCCACCTGGGCTAATGACACTTTGGCAGAAAAGCCCAAGAAGGAAAAGTCAAAGGCAGCAGCTGATTATCTGAACTTCGATTCAGACGAGTCTGAGGATCTGAGTGAGGAGGAGAGGGATGGGAATGAACCCTCCGAAGAAGAGGAGGAAACCAAAGGTACCAAAAGGAGCCATCTTTGCTCATCTTTCTCTCTGAATGTCAGTGTCCTGCCTACAAACAGAGACAGTGTGATCAGAAGGTAGCTTCCCCAGCGTGAGACTTGCTCTGTATGCTTCAGGTGTATGGCTAGCTCCCCAAACGTGGAAAAATGCAGTTTCTGGTACGAAGTGGATGGCATTTGTGCTTTCTCCTGAAAGTCTAGGAAGAGTAATAGGGGAAACGTCTCTCTCCCTTAGTGCTGGCCTAGCCTATGGCCCCTTTCATTGCCAGCATTTCCAAAGCTGGATGTGGTTTCTTTTTATTTAGTAGCCCTTAACTGATATCTGTGGACATGGTCTGCCTTTGATGCATGTTTCTGAAAATGTTGGTGTGTCCTCAGGCTCTGCCAGAGTTGATGGGAATGGCCAGAGTTCGGTGAGTTCGATCCTAGAAGGAAAACTATCTAGTGGAGTACTGGGGTGACTTAGACTGAGAAATCTGGGCTGTAATCTGGCATTTTTAGTCTCGTGTGTTCTTGCACCAGCGATGAATGTGGTTTGGGAGCCATCCTTGCTCCCTGTGTGGTATTGCCTTACGTCCTTTTGAAGTAAATGGCATCTTGCCTGCTGCTCTTTGCCTCTGTTTGGGTAACTAATGTGTAGGTGTGGTCAGTCGATCTCCGGGGATGGATGGATGGTGTTTTGGAGAAATGGCTTCCTTTGTCTTTTACCATGCAGAACTAAACTGAACAATTCTCTGGACTCCAGAACAACTCTCTGGAGTCCATTTGAAGTATTTAGTTAAAACGGAGACAAAATAATTCATGAAATGCCTCAAGCTCCTTTCTAATTTGTTTTATATATGAACTGTTGCTTTTAAAAAAGAAAAAAGAAACAGCAGTCCAGACATGTCAGCGTGAAAGCGCTGGGTTAAAATTGCTCTGCTATTTTCAAGTCTTTCCTTCATGCAGAAAGGGTAGAGGAGAGGAAGTTGGTTCTAGTGATTGTGTCTGTACTCACATTTTACCTGGTTGAGGAGAAAAGTATCAATGCAAAACTTCGGTCTTTTTTCTGACAGCAAAGAAAGGCCAGGAGAAGAAGGCAGCTGCCAGGGAAGACCTCTCAGATATGGATTACCTGAAATCTAAAGTAGTGGAGGATTCGTCCTCCTCTAGCACAGAAGAGGAAACAGACAGTGAAGAGATGGAAGGTGAGAGTGAGGAGGACTCAGACACTATAGAAACTGTCAGCACCCACACAGAAAAAAGGGGGAAGGCAAAAGCCCAGAAACCACAGCACGAGTCACCAGCAGAGAAGCAGAAAAAAGGATCCACGCTGCAGGTATTGTTGAATTATATTTTGTCTGTCTTAAAGCAGGAACTTCATGGGATAGTACATTCTCATTGGTTGCTCCAAGGATGAGATGGAAAGCTTGAAATCTGCAAGACCCCCAGGTACCAGCTTTGTTGGTGCACTTGGTGGGAGACATTAAAAAAAGTTTGTCAGATATCTTTTCAGTGCTGATTAAATTTCCCTTTTTGGAAACTAGGGGTTTTTAAGAAGTGCTGTTAGTGCACTTTTCAGAGGCTCTTCTCTCTTCCCTGTGCCTATCTCTGTGTCTGCATAGAATGCTCTTTTGCAGAGGTTGCTTTTTAGCAGTTATTTGAACATCCCAGTCCAACTTTGCACCCTCATCCAGCAGCTCCTGCCCAGGCTGATGCAATTGAGAGAATCTCTTGTTTTTTATCTCAGACCTCCTGCTTGCTGGGCAAAATCATCTTGTTGTGCTGTGACTTTAACTGTTTTTCATTCAGCTGCTTTGTTTTTTCTGTCCTTCTGTGCAACAGAAGAACCAGGTCAGCTCGGGAGAAGCAAGCACGCCATACACAGTGAAACTGCATGGTGCCCCTTTGAACATCACTGAGGTGAGCTTCGTTCCCAAGCTGGGAGTGATTGTTCAAGGCTGTTCCCAGTTTGTAACTCAACCAAATCTTTGCAGAGGCCCCTTTCTTCACTCAGTGGAGCTGTGCTGAGGGTTGTATGGGCAGCCAGAGAAGCTTTTTACTTGGCTTTGTGCAGAAATGCTCTATGTTGCATGTGATGTTTCTGTAGTGCTTATAAAAAAAAAAGTCTGAAACCTACTTCCCGTATCTGAGAACTCATTTAAGCAATTCTAATTCTTCCTGCAGCAAAAGATTCGAGAATTCTTCTTGCCTCTGAAGCCAGTGGCAATCCGGATAGGAAAAAATGCCCAGGGGAAAAACACAGGTAATGTGTAAATGTTGAAGGGAGTTGGGTCTGTGACTTGGAGGACCTCTGAATCACACCACTGCTCTTTCCATCTGTAGTTCTAAATTGCTGGCTCGTGCCCTGATTCTTACAGACCTTTCTGTGACTTTGCAGCTCACCTGCCCTAGTTGCCATCCATAGGATGCCGTGGGCAGAGTAATGTTGGCTGTGCTCCCTTAGGGTACTGCAGCGTACAGCAGCAGGAGCCTTTTCTTTCATCTGCCCCTGGAGCTTTCCTAAACATCCCAAACCGTGCCAAGGAAAGGTCCCTTCCTCTGGGAAGGGCTGCTGCTGCCAGTCCGTCTGTAACCAAGGTGGGATTCTGAGGGGCTGCAGTTACTGGAGGTACCCAGCAGAAATAGCAGGTCCTCAGAGCTGGCAGGGAACTTTGCATGCTGTTTTTCTTTCATAGCCTAAGAGCAGACGCACCTTTTCTTTGCTCTTGACGGCTTGGAGACACCTGTGAAAGCCTACTTGAGCTGTTAAATTGGGCTTGTTTGGTTTGTACGTAGAGAATGAGCTATTAAAAGGCAGCCTTCCAGTCTGATGGGGCTGTTTTCAGGCTGGATTGAAACTTTAATGGGACCTGAATGCTTTATCTATAGGAATCTATATTTAAAAAGCCTGATTCACCCTTAATTAGCCAATTAGTGACTCTGCGCCCCACATGATGCTCAGCTGAACATTTCCTTCCTCCAAGGTTATGTCTTTGTTGACTTGAAGAGCGAAGCAGAAGTGCAAAGGGCCTTGAAACGGAAAAAAGAATGCCTAGGTAAGGGCTGTTTGTTCCTTCTCTTTCCGGCTGCTGTCGATGGCAGGGTGCTCAGCTGCTGAAGTGTTCCCTGCGGAAGAATCTCCCATTGCTTCAGTTTTTCCCAGGCAGATGGTGGGGGGTGGTTTGCTCTGCGCTGCTGACGTGGGATAACCAGGTGCTATGTCAGTGCCATCAGGAGCAGCTTAGACTTGGCAACGGACTGAGCCGTGTGGTCTTTGGCTCCTGTTTCTTGCCACGTGCCTGAAGTGTATCTTGCTCTTGGCATAAAAATGGTATCGTTTAAATCTAGGTGGGATACTGCAGGGGGTTTGTAGAAATGACTCTGTAAATCTGTGTTTGAAACCTGCTCCTGGCCTGGTCTGTAGTGGAACTGCTCAACTTATACTTGTAAAAAAACCCATGTAGGAAGGGAACACCTGCTTAGAAGCCTGTGGACGAGGCTGGCAGAGGCAGAAGTGTTGGAGCTCTGAAGGGGAGGGAGGCTGTGCAGCTGGCTAGCAAGCATTATTCTGCTTTTCATGAAGACTAATCTCTTGCAGCCCTCATCCTTTTGTTTAATCAGGCAGAGTTCTACTCAGAGATTTTTTTCGAGTTGTAATTGCCTGTGTCTGCTGTAAGCCCAGGCTCTGAACTCATTGGTACAGGTTGCCCGTGGCCTTGCGAATCATCTAACGTGCTTGTGTTTGTGGACTAGGTGGGCGATACGTCGAGGTATTCCGATGTGGGAATACCGCAAAAGAAACTGTTCCAGCAAAAACTGATGACAAGCCGTGGCAACGAAGGAAGAGGGACGATGAGGAAGAAGAGGACTTGTCTGAATCGGGAAGGCTCTTTGTCAGGAATCTGCCTTTTACCAGCACTGAGGAGGACTTAGAGAAGATCTTCTCCAAGTATGGTATGTACTTGCTGTGGGACTGGGACAGAGGCTTGCTTGGTGGGAGCGGATGTATGAAGCTCCGTGTCCCACACCTCATCTTTATTGTCCGGTGTGATAGGGTGTGGTTGCTTGGCCTTGAAACCGATCCTGGTGCTGTTGTGCTTAGCTCAAAGCATGCTGTGTGTGCGCCCTCATTCCTCATCACATCTCAAACGCAGCAGTAAAAGCTCTTGCCAGTCAGTCTCAGAGTCCTGGTGGGATGGGATGGGATGGGAAGGAGGAGAGGGTAGCTGAAATTACTTGCTGCATGAAACCCTGATCACGCAGGACACTTCTAGATTTTGTAGGTAAGGGGTGAATTTCTGAGTACCCCAAATTCCTGTTTGTGTTTGGCATGTGAGGTGGGAGCTTCGAGCTTCCCTTTTTGCTCGAAGTTAGGCAAATCCAAGTTTCTCTTGGCATGAGAGTGTCCTGGGGGAGATGGAGGGTTAGGTTGTGGAAATCCTTGTTCCTGACTTAAGATAAAGAAGGCAAGTTCTAAGCAGCTGCATTTGTGTGGCCAGGAGGTGCCAGTTCAGAGTGCTGTTGTGAGCTGTGATGGCTGTGCCGGGACATCTCTCACGGAAAGGCCTTTCCTCTCGCAGGGCCCCTCTCGGACATCCATTTCCCTATAGACAGGCTGACCAAGAAGCCCAAAGGATTTGCTTTCATCACCTACATGATGCCCGAGCACGCGGTGAAGGCCTATGCAGAAATGGACGGGCAGGTGTTCCAGGTACAGCCACCGATGGGTTTCCTCTGCTGGGAGGGTGTTTGGTGCTCCTGTGCTTTGCCGAGCAGGGTTCCTCTGGGCGGTCAGGGGCAGAGGCAATTCTGCCTTGCTCTGAGAACACAGTCCCTTCTGGTAGGGCAGCCTGGTGTGAACAGCTTCAGGGATACCTGAGCTAGAGGAAGGAGGTCCGAATCTGTCATGTACTGCCTGGCTACTCTTAATTGCAGTAATGCCTTCTCTGGGGAGGAAGGTTCCCTCTTTCGCCTAGTTCACTTGACTAGGAAAGGTGCCTGAAAGTTTCTTCCCTTTGCTTACTTAGTTCATGAGTTTCTTTTGGGTTATTTCAGAGCTTCTTGACCACTTCTTCCTTCCTTCTAGGGTAGAATGATGCACCTTTTGCCCTCCACAATCAAAAAGGAACAAATTGAAGATGTGGATGCAGACGAATCTTCTTCCTACAAAAAGCAGAAAGAGGCCAAGGAAAAAGCCAACAGTGCCAGGTACAAAGGTGTCTTTTAGCACGGTATGATGATACAGCCTGCCAAATTCCCAAATGGCCAGAATGCATCTTTGCAGGGGATGTAGAGGTTACCAGAGCCAATAAAGCATTTATTGTGCACCTTTCTGATTCTTTTATCTACTTGACTCTTCACTCCAAGTAGCTCTAGTAGTTCAGTGAGTAGCACAAATTGAGAGAAACATGGGGTTCGGTGGCTCTGCTTAGGAGTTTCTCTGGTGCCTAACAGACGTTGGTCTGGTGCTGTAACTCTTCGGGGGTCGTGGTTTCAGATCGGTTGGGTCTTTGTCTTCCACTTGGCCACGTGTATTTCTAAAATTTGCAGGAATTTTGGGTTATCTTCCTCTGCAACATATTGGTTTGAAAGTTTATGATGTCTTCAGACTTTATGGGGAAGGAGTGCAGCCTTGCTTGCACAGGCTTTGTTTTTAAGAAACCAGATGAAAAAATGTGTTCCTCTGAGCCAACATCTGAACTTCCAGCTGTAACTGTGTGGCTGTGCCTAATGACCTGCTAGGGAAGAAGAAGAGCTAAGATGCCAGCACTGCTGCCTTGGTTTGCTCTCCAGTCATGTTTCCCTCATTCTGTTCCTTCTCTAAGGGTCTTCTACCCTTCTTTCCCTCTAACTTATTGTCCTGGCTGCTAATGGTGGCATGCAAAGCTGTTTTTTCCCAGGACCATCGAGTAGAGAGATGCCAGTGGAAGAAGGCTGCAAGGCTTTGAACCTCGCTCTTTTTTCTCTCTGCAGCTCTCACAACTGGAACACGTTGTTTGTGGGGACAAATGCTGTGGCTGATGCCATTGCTCAGAAGTACAACGCTTCCAAAAGCCAAGTGCTGGATCACGTGAGTTGGTTATTGATCAGTGAGGAGGGGAGATCACTTTCCTACCTGTTTTCTCTGGGCCAGGACCTGCCTGATGGTCTTGTGCAGCAAAAGGTGCTGCTCAATCATGAGCACCATACAGGCTGAAAGATCAGTGATCCTGTAGCCTCTCTGTGGAGGACAAACGCTTTGTCACTGGAAGACAAAATGACGTTTCTTCTCCCATTTCTTCTCCCCATTCTCCCCTCTATCTGCTTTTCTGTGGCTGAATTTTGAGTTTGTACATGACTGGAAGTTGATGGGAATTTACACCTTTCCACTCAGCAACTCCCAGCAGATTCAGAGGAGCTGGAGCATTTTGCCTCCAAGCTCTCTGCCAAATTCCTGATGCTTTTAAGAGCAGCAGGAGCAACAGTTGCTCAGCGCCTTCCTGGATCAGGCCGTTTACTTCCCTGCCTTGACCTCTGTCACACTGCTAACCGATGTTCTTGCCTGCAGGAGAGCAAAGACAGCGTGGCAGTGAGGGTCGCTCTGGGAGAAACCGAGCTGGTCCAGGAAATTCGCCGGTTCCTAATCGAAAACGGAGTCAGCCTGGATTCCTTCAGTCAGGTGAGATGCCCAGCTGGAGCAAATAGGACCTGCCTCTTCTATGGTTGCCTAGTCCTGACATCCTCAGCTCTCTCTGAAATTAATTAATCCTCATCATCTTGCAGGATTGAACTCTTTTAAGAGTTAGGAAACCTTCTGAACACTTGCAAAATGCAGCTGTGCTTGGGATGGTTGAAATACATGCTGCATGGCTTTCTAAAATCCCGTCTCCCCTTTCTCTTTTCCCCCCACCAAACGTGGCAGGCCTCTGGCAAGCGGAGTAAAACCGTGATCCTGGTCAAGAACCTCCCCGCCAGCACGAGCGTGTCAGAGCTGGAGGTCCTTTTTGGCAAGCACGGCAGCCTGGGCCGGGTGCTGCTCCCGGCAGGAGGCATCACAGCCATCGTGGAGTTCCTGGAGCCAACTGAGGCCAAGCAAGCGTTCACCAGGCTGGCTTACTCCAAGGTGAGCGTGGCCAGGGGCAGGCAGCTGCCTGGAGAGCGTGGGTCCTGGCTAATTGTGAAGCTACAAAAAGCTGTGCTTCTTAAAATGTAAGATGGGGGGTTTTGGAGGATGAGATTTCTCAGAGTCTCTGCTATTCTGTAATAATTCCTCTGTGGTATGGGAGAGAGTTTCTGATACTTCTTGCATTGGGGGAGTGTGGTACTGATGCCCAGAGCTCCCCTTGGAGCTTGTTTGCCCAGCTGTGGCCTTGCTCCTTGACCTCTGGGTGCCGTTTGGCAGGCTGCCCCTGTGTGAGGTTGGATACGTCTTCTCCTTCAGTGGAAGATAGTTGAGCCAGGCAAAAATGTTGCTTAGCTTTCCTACTGCTGTTTCCGTAACAGTGTGTCAGTGGAAAAACTCAGAGCAGAGCTTTTTTTCATGTCTTACCTTCTTCATGTTTCTCCTGTGTTCTCTTCAGTTTCATTCCACGCCACTGTATCTGGAGTGGGCTCCGATGGGTGTCTTCTCCAGCCCAGCCCCTCAGAAAAAACCCACAGAGGCTCCAGAAAAGGAGGGAGAAGCAAGCCTGGCACCTGGTAAGAGCTTTAACTTCGGGTCACTCCCCTGCTGCATTCTGACAAAAGCAGCAATGCTGAACTTTCTGGTAGGGAACCATTCTCTTGATGTCCTCTGTGTGGTTTTCAGGGTCCCCTAAGAACGCACCTGCAGTGTGTCCCACACAAGCACTGGGCTCTATCCTGTCTCTGCACTCCCCACCTCCTGGATGAGTCGGGGGCAGCGTGGTGCTGCTCGCACACAATCCAGTTGGCCTGGGCTGATGGGAGGAGATTTTTGGGCCGGGCTGGGCAGCAGCAATCAGGAGAGCTGTAGCTGTTTCCTTTGAGCCCGACCTGCCCCCCTGAGCGTGGCTTTGAGGTGGCTGCGTGCTGTGCAAGGCCACGCTCCCTGTCTGTGGGCAGCCAGCTTGCCACAGCAGGCAGCGGTGGATGGAGCAGCCCACGTGCCAGCCTCAGATCGAGGGTCCCTGTGCTCGTTTCCTTGTGCTCCTGTGTCAAGCCCTGCTGTATGCTTTGTCTGGGTGATTTTCCACTGCCTCAAGGGCACAACCTTCCCTCCACCAGCAGACTCTTTCTCCCCATCCCTGGGGCTATAACAATTAAATCTTGCCTGTATGTTTAAAACCTTTCAAGATCCTTTAAACCTTAAAAAAAAAAAAAAAAGGGGAGGGGGGCTGGAGAAGCATGGCTTTATGTAGGTTTGTTTTGCTGGAAGCTATTTCAGGACTCTGAGGTTTGGGGAGGGGGGAGAAAAGCTGATGAAAAGCCTCTTCCTGGGCTGCTGTTCTGCGTGTGGGTCACAGGGGACAGCTGGAGCCCAGGGGAGCTGGGGGGGGGCGCTTTATCTCCCTGTGACCGAGACCCTCACCTCGAGATAAAGGGCTTTAAGCGCAGGAGCTCCTGGAAGGCTGCTTGGGGCTGATAATGGTCTTTGCTGCCAGCCTCTGGCGCTCTGCGTCTGGGAGAGGGAAGGGAGGGGATGCGCGGTAAACTCCTCGCCTCGCTCACAAAAGGGCTTCAGGCGGCGGCGCGTGGCGGCCTCTCATTGTGCCAGCCACAGATGGAGGCACCTTTTCATCCCACCCCGTCTCACTAAATCTCTTCCCTCCCCGTTTCTCCGACGAGTTGCCTTCGGAGGCGATGAGTTTTTTCCATACCTTGCTGGCAGATTCCTCGTGGGCTGGGATGAGGAGAGTTTGGCCACCCGACCGAAAAGGTTTGGGCTGCGTGGTGTCAGAGGCAGGGAGGGCAACCAGATGGAGCCCTGTGGGGAAAGGCAGCTCTTGAAATAGAGCCGGGGGGTCTCTGAGCACCCCTGACCCCATGCAGGTTTATCTCATGCAAAGCGAGGGAAATAAGCCTAGGAAAATCATCGAGGGGGTGGTGGTAATGCCAAAGGGAGGTGCTTAGCGTGGTCCCCCTGAGCACAGCATCAGCTACGCTGTAGGGGATGAAGCTAGTGTGAAAATGCAAGTTGTTTAGCAAGGAAAGGGGTTGGAGAGCCAATGGATGACAGCTTGTGTGTATACCCTGTTGTCTAGGAAGTGCCTTCGTGTGCTGATGGGGAAGTGAGGGTTTTGCATCCTGCAGATAAGCGTTAGCAAGAGGTGAGGTTGTAGAGCAATGCAGAGGTGTGCTCAAGCAAGGCTGAGGCCCCTTGCCTAGTTCAGCAGTGTCTGGTGAGGGTGGATGTGAGGGTGTTTGGGTGCTGGGGAAGCAGGTTCGTGGAGTTTCTGCGTTCAAAGGACAGGCAGTATCTTAGTTTCCACAGCTGACGTGTTCACGTACCGTGTGCTGAGCTTGCCTCAATCCCTGTTCACCCACAAAGAGCCAAGGGAGGACTGCTCTGTTCCTGCTGGAACGCTGGCTCACAGCTGGGGCAGGGGGCAAGCTCGCCCCAAATTCAGCTTTGTTACCCCTTACAGCGTTGTGTTTGTTCTTGTTGTACCAGGTGATGATGACACGGCCACAGCTGTCAAGGGCTCAGAGGAAACAGCAGCACAGGAGGAGGAGGAGGATGAAGAGGAGGATGAGGAAGAAGAAGAGAGCGTGCCAGGGTGTACCTTGTTCATCAAAAACCTCAACTTCGCCACCACAGAAGACACCCTGAACGAGGTAAGCCGTAAGCAAAGGGTGGGGACTGGGTTTTACTTGGCACAGGCCGCTCAGGTGGGGTGGGAGTGGGCTGGAGGTCAGACTGGGCTGCTTGCTGGAGCAAACCCCTTACTCCCTGCAGGGGCTAAAAGGAAGGGCTCTGCTGGGCTGCAGAGGGCCAGGGGAAAGCTGTTTTCCACCTTGTTGTGCCAAGGATAGTGTCCAAAGGAGTTCAGTTGCAGACACTACGGGCTAATGAAGGGAAGAAGAGGGAGCCCAGGATTGGACTGGGGCTGGAAAACTCCACTTAGAGTTTTCGGCATCAATTAGACAAACGTTTCTGAAACGGTTTTGATGAGGTTTAATTCCACCTTGGGACAGGTGGAGGCAGCAGGAAGTCTTTTAAGACTCCTTGCTTCCTGTGCTTCTCCTTGGGATCAGCTTGAGCAGCTGTGACGCTGCTTTGTGTGCTAAATAAATAAATGGTGATTTCACTGAGGTGTGCTTTTCATCTTCAGTTTTCTACCAACGCAGAGCTGCTTTACCTCAGCAAAGCGCTTGGGAGAGATTGTAGCGTTTCTGAAGCCCCGTGGGATGTTAATAACAAGGCTGGGAGAAACAGCTGGAAGTTCCCATCCCTGCTAATTTCTGTAGCCATGTGCAGTGCCACGTTTCATGGGCCAGGAGTGCTGGTGGGGTGTTAGTCCATTCTGGACCTGTGCTCCTCTGCCTTGGGACTGTGGTACTAGTATAGACGTGGTCCAGTGGGCCCTGGGAACAACTATAAATATCAGAGAGAGACTGGGACTTGTCCGTTTTTCCTTTTTTTGTGCTTTGTGGCTACAGTTTTACAGGAGAATCAAATAGCCGATGTGCTGCTGTAGGGCACCCCCTCCTGCTCAGCTCTGGAAGGAGCTGTTTTCTTGGGACGCCACTGGAGTTGCCCACCCCTAAGGTCCCTGCCTGGGTGAGAGCATCTTGTAACCTGCAGTGGTCTTCCAGAGCCACCCCAGATCTCAGAGGTTCTGAGGAGGGTTTCCAAGAACACCTGTATTGATTTTTTTTTTCCTTTTTTTTTTTTAAAGTCGGTGTGTATTTGCACAGAAGTAATCTTATAATAGAAAAAGCAGCTGCACTGACTGCTTCTCAGGTGTGCCGGGGGGAGGTGGGCTCGTGAGCTTGTGCTCGTGGCTCTGGAAGAGGGCCACGTTGTCACTCAAGCTGAGCTGTAAGCCTGTGACAAAGAGAACGGAGTCACGTGTCTGAATTCCTTGCAGACGTTCTCCAAAGTGGGAGCTGTGAAGAGCTGCACGATATCCAAGAAGAAAGACAGAGCAGGTACTCTAGATGTTGCTGTTCAATTCCTTCCCTTGGCTGGTTGCTGAGGGCTCAGGTGTGGCGTTGCTTTAGCATTCATCTAGATGAGCGTTTGTGTTCTTGCTGGCGAAGTCTTTAACATTTCTAGAAGTACGCCTGTTGAAATGGCTGAAAACAGCCACCAAAAATACACCGGGGTTCAGTCTAGAAGGTTAAGCTCGATTGTGGGCTTTGTGGGGATGTGTGTAGAGGAGCCAGCTCCTTCAGGACCACACAAGACGCAAGTTGAAAGGAACCAGCGTCATGCAGTGGTTGAATCATCGCAGGGCATGCTTTAATCCACAGCAGCAGCCAGGATCGTTGAGGATCCCTGGCTGAGCACTGTGCTGTGTGTGGTTCGTTTGCCATCTCCCTGCCTGCGTCGGTCCCGGCGCGCTGCAGGGACAAGTGGTTGGAGCTGTTGCGTTGCCTGCTTGCTTTCCACGGGGTTGGACGCAGGAAAGGTTTTGCGTAAGGCAAGCACAGCCTGGATGGCCTTTGACTTCATGGCGTGGGCATGGGCAGGCTGGCCCCTTCTCTGGGGTATTACTTTTTGCCTCGCCAGTTTTGACGATCAGCAGTTCAGAGACTTCTTGTGCTCCAAATTGTCCCTGCATCACATTGAAGAGCCAGTGCAGGGCACTGCAATTCATGGTGTGAGTGCGTGTGGTGCTGTGGCAGCGAGTTCCCCTAGTCTAGTCAGTGTGCAACAGCGCTTTCTTCTGGTTTGTTTTTAAATTTTTAAATCTCCTGTTTAATAGCATGGTTTTCTACTAACTTAAGTTCTCTCTCTCTCCTCCTAGGCACGTTGCTTTCCATGGGCTTTGGATTTGTGGAGTACAAGAAGCCAGAGAGTGCTCAGAAAGCCCTGCGCCGGCTCCAGGTAAGCTCAGGTTTGTCTATCCAGATTTGTCTATCCAGGTTTCTTTCCAGAGGTGATGGGCAAAGGCATGGATGAGCTGAGAGGCTCAAAATCTGCTTGAGGAACAGGGTGTAAAAGGGACAGTGGCTTGTTCAGAAGGGTGTTTGTTAGCACTGATCCAATGCGGAGGTGGCAGAAAATGTGGAAAGGTGCAGATTTAGTGAGTTTGTATTCTGCCGGGTGTCTTTTGCAGAGGTGACAGAGACCCAGGCCCTCACAAAACGAGAATAACTATTGCTCAGTATTTAGTGCTGTGGAGTTGAGTTTTATCTTCTGTAAATCTGCCAGTGCTTCAGGGTTTTCTAGCCGTACGCCTTCTCCATGACACATGCCACAGGGCTTGGCTGCGCTCCAAGGGAATAAGTTGTTCCTTGTGCTGCTAGAACACCACCATTGAAGTCCTGGGTCTGCATTACCTGGGCAAAGCGGGCCAGACAGCTGGAACGATCCCTTTCTAGATAGGTTTGAGGAAATTGCTGGGTTTGTACAATCTGTTCGTGCTCCGTGACCGCAGTCCATGGGTCCCACCTTCAACAGGTGGTGATTTCACGTTCCACAGCCCACGTAGTCTTGGGGTTAGATTTGCGTTCCCAGTTGTTTTGAAAGCAGAATCCTGGGGGAAGGGAGAAAGCAGCAAAGTGGGTATTTTGCAGACTTTTTTTTTTTTTTGCTGTATTGGCTACTGACAGCAAATGAGTCATCCTTGGCTCATTCCAGAACAAGCAGTAAGACGCTCCCTGCCTTGAAGAGTTTGCAGTCTAGAGGGAGAGGAAACAGTAGTCGGAGGCAGTGAAGTGACTCGCCTCTGCCAGCTTAGTGGCAGAGCTGAGGCTGATCGGCAGGGAGATCAGGGACGCGGGCTGCTGCTTCGGTCGGTCAGGCTGTCTTCAGCCTCACATCAGAAACCTGGCCTTGTTTGAACAGTGTTCAACAGGGAAAAACTTTGATGGGGAGAATGGGAGGAATATATGGGAAAGAGTAAAGACGTGAAGTGCTGTGCCACTACCTTGGAAGCGTGAAAGCTGTTGTGACTTTTTTTTTATATATATATTTTTTTTGACTTTTAGGGCTGCATTGTAGATGGACATAAGCTGGAAGTGAAAATCTCGGAGAGAGCTATCAGGTAAAGCTGTCTTACCTCTGTAGCATGGTTACATTTAAGCTGCAGTGGTTCTTGGTAGGTTCCTCATTTCTTAGCCAGCTTCTCTGCATCGTGAGGGTTGTGAGCAGTAGCGCTGGTCACACATCAGCTCTTGTTATGATTAAGTGGAGTCACCTTAGTCAGTCTTACTTGAAAAGAAAAAAAATCAGCTGATGTGAAGGTGTTTGCTCAGTAAAAGACATATTTCCAAGTAAAACCCCTAAGCAGCATGCAGTGGTGGGGCCCCAAAAGTGACCCCAAAACGTGAACCAGGCACTTGAGACTTCCACATTCAAAGAAAAGGCTCCTCAAATGCTTTTGCGATGGTGCCTCACAGACAGACCTTTCTGTGGAGGTGTTTCTTGCTGTCAAATAAAGAGGATGACTGACTGAGATTTATACCTTTAATGCTGAAGTCTGAGACTCCTGTCCACTGGGATTTTGGTGATTCGTACCCATGAAGCTGAAAATTAATCCAGGTGTTTGAAGGTGACAGTCAGCACTCAAAAACCGTTGTTTAGGCACTTTGGAAACCCTACCAGAAGAGGTGTCTCTTAAATGTCAAAATTTCTCCGAAAATTTGGTACCTAGGGACCAGAATTCAACAGTTCACGAGCTGCAGTTTGTACTTCGGTTCTTTAATGAAGCATCCTCATTCATTCTGCACTTTACAGTCTGGATAACCACTAAATGAATTTTAATGTAGAAAGCTTTCCTTTATTCTGCTGTTTTTTGTCTTAGGTAAATTTTTCTCTTGTTCAAATGCAACACAACCTGGGCAAAATAAATTAGTTTGATAATCTATTAAAAAGTTTTGTTTACTGTTTTCTAATCCAGAAAGAATGAAAATTAGCTTACATTAGACTAACTGCTTGCATACGCACAAATAATATCTCCTTCTGATAATTGAGTAGACAAGATTTGGTTTCAAAAGAAAAATTAGTGGCAGGTACAAGTACAGGCCTGCTGCCTGATCTTGGTTGTGGTTGCATTCAGCAAACTGGAATCCAGTTTTCAGATATGGGATTTAAATCGCTTGCATTCATTCCTACATGACATACCCTGTGAAATTTCTATTGTCATCAATAAGATACCAGTGAGGATGTCACTCTGAGCTGGCTGGCTAATTTTTCCTGACTCCTAACTTTAAAGGTGCCCAAATGCCCTGTGTGTGCTGCTGCACAGTGGTTCTCACCTGCCCTCTCTGTTGACTTCACAGGCCTGCCGTGAAATCCTCCCGAAAGAAGCAAACGGTCAAGAAGCAGAAGACTTCCAAGATCTTAGTCCGAAACATCCCATTCCAGGCCACCGTCAGGGAAATCAGGGAGCTCTTCAGGTAGGAACGCGCTTTGTCGGGCGTGTGGTGTGCTCCGTGCGGGAGCCAGCAAGATTTGAGTACAGGAGCTTGCTGCTGGAGTGTAAATGTTAGGAGTTCGGGGGTTTTTTTGTGGAAGTAAGCAAACCTGGAAGTAGAAATGGTTTAGCAGGTTATATATCGCTACAGAAATTCTGTCTGAGGGACAGAGATGACATGTGCCAGCTTTGTGACTACAGCCCTGGGAGCTGTCAGAGCTGGGTGGCCCTTCGCTGTGCCACAGATGTCCCCGGAGCATGGGCATCACTCCCCCGTTGACCGAATGACATCGCCTTGGATTTTTTTCCCTCGTCTGATCCGTGTGCAGCAGCTTTCCTGCTGCTTGGCACACCTGGCTGGGGAGGAGCACCGCGAGCCGCTGCAGACAGCTGCTCTGAGAGGTTTTAGCTCGGGCTGGCTCCCTCCTCCATCTGCCCTGCACGCATAATGCCATAGCTCCTTCCCAGCACACAGGGAGCGCGTAAATCTTGCTCTGCCTTCGAGTGTTTTGCTTTGTGTACCTGGATATGTGCCTGGTGTACTTGGTGTGGCGCATCCCTGCGTAAGGATGTGAGGCTGTGCTGCCTGTCGGAGCCTCTCCAGCACGGAGTGCCTTGCCAGGCTTGAGACCTGCCGTTAACAGCGAAGAGGGATTTTAGGATCCCAGCCTGCATTCCTCTGCACGCTGGCTGGTCTCGGTTTTCTTTGTACCCTCAGCCTTTTGTGCAGTGACTCGTTACGCTGTGTAACACACCTCAGGAAGGAGGTGCAGCCGTGTAGAGTTCAGCTTACGGTGTCTTTTCTGCTCCCACCAGGATGAGAACCTGTGGCTGGTTGCCCCAGGCTGTGGTCCCAGCTCCGTTCTTCCTCCTGCATCCCCAAAGGAATTTGGGGGGATCAGTGTCCAGCTCCATCCATCCCTTTTTGCATCCACAGAAGCAAGAGTGGTGGCATCCGTCCACAGGGAATGGTGAACTTCTGGGTTAGGAGGGGGCTTTCCTGCTGAGTGTTGAAGCAGAAGGCAGGTGGCTTCAGCTGGTCAGGGCTGCAGCATCCCCTTCCAAAGGGACTGAGCCGAGGAATCGCTTTAACCCTTTGAAACCCCTCAGGGCACACTGTGAGCTGCCTAGCGAGGAGCCGTGGGGCAGGGATTTGTTGGAGCAGAGGAAGCAATGCAGCTCCCTGTGTACAGTGAATTCCAGCTGCTTAATTAGCGTGGGATGCCCTTCTCCTGGCCTGCCCGCAGGTAAGGACGGTGGTTTCTGTGCTGCTGGCAGCCTGATTCCTGCAGGATTGAGGAAGGGTGTAAGTTGGTGAGGAAAACTGTGTGTTGAAACACTGTTTTGGAGCAGGGTCCTCAGTTCTAACCGGTTGCAGACCGTGGACTCAGCTGTCGGACACATGTTGAGGAAAGGCACCGTGTAAGGAGCCCTGTGGAAGAGCAAAGGGGTTTTCTTGCTGGTGCAGCCTGGGTGCTGTTGCTTCCCGGCTTCCCTGAGAGCCCTTTTGAAAGAGGGCAAAAACCCTTGGGCTTCAAGTTCTCGTGCTGAGTTCTGGTGGCACACGGGGCTCTGCTGATCTAAAACTCAATGCAGCGTGGTCGTGGAAATGTCCTTCCTAACGGCAGAGCAAACAAAACCGTGGGGATCTGTGCCTGTTAGGGCTCTGGGTGAAGTTCAAGGACCTGGGAGGCTTATGTGTATCAGGAGAATAGAAGAGCCCGGCAGAGAATGAGGGGTTTTTGGTACATTTTTTTATTTCTTCCTGCCTTGTCTGGCACCTGAGTGCTGGGGAGCGGAGGGGCAGCGGAGCGCTCTGATTAATATTGCAAGGAACAAGCGGCTTCTGGCTCCGGGCACTGCTGACAGCGTTCTTGGAGCAACGCGTGAACATCCGTCCCATTTACCTAGGGTATTTGGAGATGCGGGTTTTATCCTCAAAACAAAAATCAATGGCTTGGGGGGGGAGGACACCCACAATCCTCCCTGCACCCCTGCCATCCCTCCTTCCCTTCCGAGAGGCTCAAACCGGGCATGACAGAGCGCTACCCAACACTTCATCCTCCTAGATTGCTTTCTGTGCTTTTAAATCAGCTGCCTTCGCTCTTGGAGCTTTTAGCTCTCCCTCCATTTAGGAACCTGTCCGATTTGTATTTCCTTACTTTATTTATTTGGAATTGCGACCGGTCGCTTGGCAGCGGAGGCGGCACGGACGGCAGGGCTGCAGGGGGCACTCTTAGCCTGCCCAGGAGAGGCTGCTGGGGACGGACAGCCTGGGGACAGCCAGGGACCCCGCCGGGCACCGCCACGCCGGGCAGCAGCCCCTGGCCCGTGGAGGTGGGAGGCTTTGCAGGACGAGCTTCTCCTCTATTGTTTCATGCTCTCAAAAGCCCTGCAGCTGATGTCTCTCAGCTTGCTTCCTTCTGTGCTTGATTTTTTTTTTTTCCTTTTCTCAGCTGCTTTGGCAGGAGACGGTACGTGTGTTTTTACCCCCAAACAAATATTTGCGTGTTTTGAGCTTTGTCAAGGAGCTCTCTTCGTTTTTAACTCTCGCAGCGGTAGGTGTTAATGACACTGAAACAGCGAAACAAGGGAGTTGGGTGTTGGGAACAGCAGATTTGGAAGGCTTCGTACACGCGCTGCTCGGCGTTGGCAGTTCAGGAAATCCTTCCCTGGTTGTCCTTATGCTTTTTAATATCTCAGCGTACGGATCCATGGCTTGGATGCTCACACTTGCCCTGCCCTATTGCTCGCGTTCGTACAGCCGTCGAGTGGCGACGTGGGTCCCTGGTAGCGCGGAGAGGTCTGCGAGCGCGTGCAAAATTCAACCTGATTTGTCCCCAGGTGGATGGCGTGCAGGAGACTCGATGTGAACGAGTTTAATTTTGGAGTTTGGGGCTATCGAGTTCAAATCCCTGGGATGAAGGAAGGAGCTGAAGTCAGGAGCACTCAGGTTAGCAGCCCTGAAGGCTGGAGTCCTGCCCCTGCAAAATCAGGGTTGCAGGGTGGACGTGTGCCCACGCCGAGCCCGATGGCTTTGGGACATGTGGTGTCCCTCTGTCCCCTCCTGCAGGAGGTGCTGGCCTCTGTCATGCCGTCAGGAGAGGTTTTTTGAGGCCTGATGGGTGTTATTTTCTTCAGAGGGAGAAATGCTTTTCAATTATAGGGGCAGCTTTTGGGCTAGGTGTGAAGATCTAGCTTTTGTGGGTGGTGTGGTTTTTTTTCGCCATTTTTGTTCTTTATTAGATTCTACTCTTATCTTCACTACCTGCAAAAATAACAAAAGACAAATGGTCCTTCGTCCTTTCCAAAGAGCCGTGCTTAGGGGAGGAGAGACAAAGGAATTGATATCCCATGAAGGCTGCTAATTTTTGCTACCAAATTGGGGGGCTTTTATGGCACGACTTTTTTCAAAAGGAACTCTCGATGTGGCAAGCTGAATTGGAGATCTGTGAAAGGCCACATTTTCACAGATTGGAGCTCTGGCAATTTCTGAAAATTGGGCTCCTTTAAAATCTCTCACACTAGATCCAACCTTCATTTGAAGTCCCAATTAACCGTTTGTTTCGTAGCATCCTCTTCCATCCTCCTTCCTGCACCAACTTTCATGAATATTACAAACAAGGCTGGTTTGCAACTGCCATATGACACTTCAAGGACACCTTTTATTTTTGCCAAAAGGGGAACGGTGAGATTTAGAAGAAGTCTTAAAGATTTCCACCCAATCTAATGCAATGTGAGACACAAATACTGCAGAGAGTCCATCTAGAGTTTGGTGCCTGACGCTTGTACCACCACCGGAGCAGTTCTTGGCGTTGCATCTCGACTTGTGTGCGTTGAGGATGGTGTTTTCCTTTTGCCTTCTTTGCAAAACATACCTAAAAGTACGTAGTCATTTTTTTTTTTCAGTATAAATTCTCCTAAAATTGCAAGGAGCTTCGCTTCCAGCCCTCCTCTGCCAATTAGTCGCAGCCACCCTCACGTTGTGAGCGCTGCTCAGAGCGAGATCAGGCGTCAGAGCAGTGCCCCTAGAAGGTGTTTTATCATCTGCCTGGCCACCTCTTGTCTTTCACCTGTAGGAAACGAATCCAAATGTGTTGTGAGAAGCTATTGAGTCTTAGAAATTATCCCCAGCTGTTAAGAGTGGACTTGAGTTGCACGAAGAAGCAACTGAAAGGTATGCCAGAGCACGGGGGGGCTGTGGGGCGAGTTTATCTCCGTTGTGACTTCCCTACGAAGAAGGAGGAAGAGAAGGAAGACCTTTGGGGTCTCTCCTAGTTTTTAACTACTTTGCTGGCTGTTTTCTTTGTCTTGACAAAGACATGGCGTTATTGCATCTGGCAAAACAAGTGCCTGGGACTGATCAGGAGAAAACAGCTCCATTCCCTCTGATAGAGGGCAAAAGTGAGAACAGGCAGCGGGACGAGGCTTTGGAGTCACAGCTCCCCTAGAAGAAGAAAAATCTCTGAAGAAAGATGCGGTGGATAAACTGGCAGATATATTTTTTTTTAAAGGCAGTCTTTATGAAGTTAATTTTATAAGATGATGCCTTTCACTTCTTCTGACCTATTATAATAAAGTGTAGTTATCAGAATGGGCTTTTCATTTCCCATTATAAAGGACACGGTGGTATAATGAATCCGTCTGCCAGACATGCTTGCTGTTCACACCTTTCTCCCAGTAATGGAGTCTACATGACTGGAGACAATTTCTCCTTCCTGGACTAACGTTGCCCTGTTGAAGCTGTGGAAATCTTTGCTACTGAAAGGCAGAAGAGGGGGAAAAAAGAAACAGAGCCTTCATAAACATGTGAGTTTGTTAAGCAAGTGCCGGACAGTTTTAATTAGAAAATGCAGTGTAAACACCCCTAGGATACACAGTGCTGCAAACATTTGCCGAACAGTCTGTCAGATCATTCTCCAAGTGATGGCTTTGCTTTTAAAACCCCAGCTGTGTGCTAGAAATATCTCAAAATCCATTGCTGCTTCCTCTTGGCTGCTTAAATTTTTCTTTCCGGGCCGTGCCCACGCCAGTGAGCCGGCCTGTGAGCGTGGGGGAAGCTGCAGAAAGCACAGCGAGCATCAAATCGTGGTGTAAAAGCCTGTCTGGGTCAGGCAGGGGCTGCTCGGGGGGGGTGGAGCTGGTGGTGGGGTGAAGCCCAGGAGCTGCAGAGCCCCTGCTGGAGGTCTGGTCTGGAGGAGGTGGCTCGGCGATCCCCAGGAACCCCGGGTGCAACACTTTTCCTCTTCTTTCTGCCACCCTCCCACGTCGGCAGGCCAAATCACCTGCTCAGCTCCTGGCTGGATGCTGAGAGCGATGCCCCCAGCGTGTCCTGTGCCCTCCTGGGGACAGCTGGTTAAAGCACAGCACGGGTCCCTCTCTGCTCTGCCGCAGCTGGAAGCTCCCCCCGGCACCCTGAGCCGAGGTAAGGGGGTGTGTGCGCACAAACGACTGCAATTCACAGGACTGTAAAACTTCCCGTTTATTATGCCCTTAGCCCTTTAAAGCTGAAACAAAATTAAGTCAGCGTGGATAAGATGATGGGATTGTGATCTGAGGGGCAGAGGGAGGCAGTTGCTAGCTGTGCAGGCATTGGGCACGCTGGTCTGGGCACACTCAGGCAGGACGTGGAGCAGATCATCGAGCCCTTTTTGAGAAAGGCTGCTGGAAGCCGCTGCTGGGTTCGTGCCCTGTTCCTCTGGGTTACATCCACCAGCAGATTAAGCCGCGTTTCTGAATCACTTCATCAAGACGGTCCAACTGTCAGGCTGCAGCTAGACCCGGCTGAAGGACTTGTATTTTGGAGAAGGAGAGGGGGCTGGCTGTTTGGGTGATGAGCAAAATGCCTCTTGTCCTACCCCTGTGTGGTTACTGGTGTAAAGCCAGCGGTTTCAGCTCCCCCACCAGCAAATACAGAGATGTTCCCCGGAGGAGATGCAGCCCTTTTCCCCGGGAGGATGCTTCTGCCCGGGGAGGAGCCTCCTGCTCTCCTCCACAGCCTGGTGGGCCAGCCAAATCCCTTGTTGCTCGGTGCGGGCAGATTAACAAGCCCCCGTGCTAGAGCAAAAGCAGGGAAGAGAGGCTCATCCCATGGGCGAGGAGCCTTGCTCAATTATTTTGTTCGTTATCCAGGCCAGCACCGATCACTCACTTCACTACCTCCGTGGATTGGGGTTTAGGTGCCTCGGAGAAATGGACACTAAGAGGGGGAGTAAGGCATTAAAACAAGTGCTGGGATGTACCCATAGCAGGGCAGGGCCGTGCCAGAGGATATTTGTGCTCAGCAGAGCTCCGGCTGCTCCACGGTCTTTGCAGCCATCAGGTCAAACTGGGTCAAACCCAGCCAGCAGCACCCTGAACCCTAGGCAAAGTCACCGAGCTCCTGCTCCATCTTTTGACTCATCTGAGGCTACAGACGGCTCCTGGGCAGCGTTGCTGGTGGTAGCTCATGTCAGAGAGCCCGTGTAGGTGCGTGCGCGCGCCCTGGTGTCCGCAGCGTGCAGGTGGATTCATGTGCCAACAGCGCTTTTGCCCTATTTTGGCTTATCTCCAGGGGATCAAAAACCCACCTGCTGTTGGTTCCCGTTTCAAAGGTGGCTTTCCAAAAACACGTTGCAAATCTAGGCCTGGAGGCACGTATCGGAGGAGCACCGGTGAGCCAGTTTGGGACCGCGTCCCTGGGAGAAGTAAACGGAAGGGGCTTCCGATGCTGCACCGCTTCGAGTTAATGCGGGGTTTCAGCTCCGTAATTAGGATGTGGGGTCTGCGCACGGGCTGAGGGCTGAGCGTTTGGGGCTGCAGAAAGCTGCTCTGGGGTTGATGCCTTCAACCCCAGTGCTCCTGCTGCAGCTTGGCCCCGCTCACCCACTGAAGGTCTACAAGTGTGCTTCGAAGGCACTTGCAAAATTTTTGTCTTTGCTGTGTGCCTTTCCCTTGGTGCTGTCAGGACGCAGCTTGGTTGATTACTTCCTTCTTCCTAGCTGGGAACTAGCTCCTCTTCTTCTTCCAGAAAGGGTGGCCCCAAAAGTCTGCATCCAGCCCTGGTGGCTGCTGCCCCAAATAATCCATGCTCCTGGAACATCTGGGGTGTGGGTGCCCTTGTCCCACCCTGCAGCCTGACCCAGCTCACGGCACCCAGGGTTTTCTCCGCCAGGCAGGGATGTGCTGGGCTGGTTTATTTCTCTTCCTGTCTTGAAAAGCATAAATTAAACTTTTGGGGGAGATGGGGGTCCTTCTTCGAGACCCTTCCTTACGCCTTGGGAACCCAGGCGCAGCGATGTCGAGCAGAGCCCAGACGTGGAGCTGGCCGCTTTAATTCGGCTCCGCAAAACGAGCCGTGGGGCGGGGGAGAGCGAAATAGGTTTTTGGTGCTGTTTTCCAGTTTGAATCATAAAGGTGTTTAACATAGATAAGGAAATGTTTAACTCTGTGTTATCTTGACAGGGCTGCTTTAAAAGGTGGATCTTCCCAAGAGCAGAAGGAAGATTTTTTTTTCAGTACATCTCTTTCCCTGCCTTGAATATTCATTGCAATATTTGATTTATTTTTTTTTCCCCACCTCTTCTGCACTCCGCGTGTCCCCTGCCCACAGGTCCCCTTTTTGCTCACCTGAAACCTTTGCCGAGGAGCTCTCGGCTGCCTGCTTTTGCTCAGGCCGCCCGTCTGACACAAATTAAGGAGTTTTTAGGCCACTTCCTTCCGCGGGAGCGCCTCTCGCCCAGGCGCCGAGCCTCCCGGGGGAGCTCAGTGAGTTTCACACAGGCTCCTCGGCGGGGAAGGGCTTGGGGAGGTGAGGAGAGGTGGGGAAGGGGCCGCTGCTGAGGTGTCTCAGTCTTGACTCTGGGATTCTGCGTCGGGGTCGTTGCCAGCTTTCTGTGCCGAGTGGGGCTGGCACACGTGCGTGCGCTTCTGCTCCTCGATGGGAAAGGAGCAACAACTCCGACGGAAAGGCTGGCTGCTGGCTGCTGCAGTGTGAGTGTTAGGAGTCTCCTTTTGTCTGAATTGCTCTGAGCGCTGCATGTGTGCCTGTATATAAGGAAGGGAAAACGTGTGGGGTTTTTGTCTTAGGGTTTTTTGTCTTAGGCTGTAGCCTGATCTCGTTCTCCTCGTGCGTTGCCCCTTGGCCGGTCAGGCTGGGGGCTCGCGGGACCTGCCCCGTTGGAATGACCTGGACTAACTCTGACTCTTGCCTCAGTTTTTCACCCAAGGAGCCACCCAGCCGATGATTTCCTTCGTCTTAAAATCCTTCCCCACCGCATTCCTCAGCCAGACGTTGACATTGACCTGCCCACCTCCCCGCCTCTCGCCGGCGCCTGTGTGTGGGTATTTCTCAGTCTCGCTTCCCGCGAAGGTCCTGAATGAGCCTCTAATGAATCACAGTTTGCTGCTCGGGGTGACACCGTGTCCTTTATTTGCATCTCTATTTGCATTATCTTCTTCTTTAACGTCAAGCCCGCTGCAGCATTTCTACCTCCTCCAATCTAGTGGGGTTGAAGCCTTTGGGACGTGGCTGTGATCGGTCTCCTGCCTTGCCTGGGCGGACCCCAAAGGTTTCCTGTGCCCTGGCGTTTGCACCGTGTTGGCTTCTGCTGCTCGTGGCACCGAGAGCATTTCTCTCTGCATCTTGCTTTCCCCAAAGAAGCCAAGCGAAGGCACGGCATGCTGACCATCTGTCTTCTTCCCTCCTCCCCCAGCTGCAGCTGAGCCAGCTGACCACTCCAGGCATCTGGCAGGGAAGAGGAGAGATCTTAAACATGAGAACCTGGTACCGGGAGGCGTAGGAAGCTCCTGGGGAGCTTTGCAGGGACGTGGTGCTATGGCACTGACCCTTTTTGAGGCAGCAGGAGTGCTCGGAAGGAACCCTCGCACGGAGCGCTTTTTCAGACCGAGGTTTTTTGGGCCCCTGGGAAGGTGATCTCCTGGCTTCTTAACGGAGGTGGTGGGGACATGTTGGGCTGTTTCCCTCACGGGTGGCCTCCTGGGACCAGCTGGGAGAGGCCCGGAGGCCAGCCTTGGTCCCTTCCAGCCCCAAAACACCTTCCCGTGGAGCCGTGCTGCTTCGACGTTTCGGGTCCCGCCTTTCCAAGAGCGCTGACCTCAGCACCTCCAGCATTTGCACCGAAACTCACCCCACAAATTCAGCAGCTGCCTGGGCTGCTCGGCCCCTCTTTGCCTCTCTCCACCCCAGCTCTGCCTCTTCCCCTCCTTCGAGCCTGCTCTCCCGGCGTCGCCGTGCGAGCGGCTGAAGGGTTAAAGGAGTTCAGGGGCGAGGGGGGGGGGGGGGTGGAGGCGAGGTATTTCAGATGCTCATTACTCACTGCCAGCTTCCCCCAAAATCATATTAATTTCACGCTGTCACGCAGGACTGCACTGTCTCTCTCGTCAGCATCCAGGAGGGTGGCGGGGGGGCAGCGCCCGTCTCCCCCCGCGCACCGCGGCTGCAATTTGGGAGCTCAGCAGCAGGCTCCCTCCTCGCCGCCCCAGCAGGGCCGGGCTCCGGCCACCCGCCCGCCGCGCACCCGGGGGCCTGGGGGTGCTTCTGCAGCCGCTGGATCATTTTCCAGCCCGCCGCTCGTGCAAAAACCCCATGAAATGAGGGCCGCCGCAGCGAGGGGAGGGAGCTGCCGTCCTGCCCTACCTGCGGGCGGAGGGGGTGCTGCTGAGAAGTTGCTCTTTAACCACTTGCCTCTTTTTTGGTTTTCCCCCATTTTTTTTTAATTTAACGCAAGCAAGTGCAGCCCGGCTCTCCCCGCCAGGACCGCATCCATCGCCTCCTCTCTTGTTTCCCCCTCCTTTCTGCAGCACGTTTGGCTGTTTGCTCGCTGCATCTGCCGGCGCCGTCACCTCTGCGGGGACTTCTTGCTGTCACACGAGGTAGGGCTGGGGCTCTGACAGCTCCCTCGCAGGCTCCACGCTCCCCAGGCCCCTCGTGGCTGGCAGCTCTCCCCCCGCCAGCCTCCCTAGCTGCAGGATTTCTGCACCACCCCCAGCGATTTGTGGTGTTGCCATCCCTAAGAAGGTGTCTCAGCTCTTGGCCAGCCGTGCTCTTGTGTTGTATTTTTGGAGGGTTCAGGCTGTAAGGACCACCCCCTCACTTCTCTCTCACCGTGTCCCCTGTGGCTGCACTTTTTTTACAGCACTCGGGGCGATGCAGCCCCATCCGAGGAGCGGCACAGCTCGCGTTTCCCTGTGTTTGCAGAGCAGGAGGCGCGTTAAGGGGAACAGCTCTGCCTCCCCCGGGAGGGGAGCTACCTGCGGGTGCGGGAGGAAGGATCCCATGAGCCTGCAGAGCCCCGCTCTCACAAGCTGTTTTCCTAAGGAAACAGTTTTCCTGTGGAATCAGGGCTCTCCATCTGCCTGCATAAATTTCTAACCCCCAGGTTGAAAGCTGAGAGGAGGGCTCAGGGGTGCTGGCTTCCTACAGGCAACACCAAGCTCAGCAGCTGGCTGGGAGATGGACTGCAGGCTGCCGGTGCTGCGCCTTCTCAGAGCTCTCTAATATTTATTAAACAGCGCAGAGAGGATGAGCCCAAAGAACTTCATTCTTTTAATCACCCCCTGAGCATCCAGCTCGTGCTTTCCCAGCTCAGATTCCTTTTTGAGGTCCCATCTTCTGACGGGAACAGAAACAGGCTCTTTCTGCGCGGCCACCTCCATGGTCCCGGTGGTGCAGCGTTTTCCTCGCCTTCCTGCCGACCTCAGGAGCAGCGAGTGCCCGCAGGAAAGCTCTCCAAACCTCCGTGTGTGAGGCTAAAGCAGCATGCGTAGCAGCCAGCTGTCATCAGATGCAGGGTACGTGGCACGGGGACGCTTCTCAGCTTCCTCTTTTCCTCTTCCCCGTATCGGGGAGCTTCCACTTGATGCGGCCGCGTGGGAGCCCTTCTCTCGCCTGCCCTGCTCCTCCTTGCAGGTCCCGGGGTTTGTAGGGCCGCGTGTTCGGTCCTCCCGCAGGCATCAGGCATCTGTCAGGGAAATGGCTTTCTCCAGCGCTCGGCTGGAAGGTGCCAGCCCCTTTCCATCTCACTGCCTGCTGGCGATTTGCAGCGAGAGCTGCGCCTTGCTTCTTCTCCGGGGGATACGGGAGGGATGTTTACCACTTGGGGCTTGTGTGCATAGAGGATTCCGTCAGAAACACCACCAGAGTATTTTGTTTGAGCGAAACATTTAAGATTACGTTTTTCAAATATTTTTCTCTCTTCCCCAGGAAGAGAGGTCTATGAGCAAGAAGCCCTCAGCGTTAAGTTGCTGTGAGACTAGGGCAAATAGATGGCCAGGGAAGGGGGAGACCAAACTTGATACCCCCAGCACTGGGAGGGCTTCAGGTTTTGTGGAGCCCAGCTGCCAGAGCAGGCGCTCAGCATCCTCCACATCCCTTTATGAAATCCCCGAGGCAGGTTCACCACTGCTGCTGTTTGCCTACCCACAGGGTGAGACGCTGGGCGAGGAAGGCGCAGGGAGGCACGTCCCTGCCTCTGCCCTCAAAAGCTGGCCCGAGACCCCAAGACAAGGCTAACGGGGTGCGTGTGTCCTCAGGGCAGTGCTGGGGAGCGTGGGCTTGCGCCGTTAAATTGCAGTTAGCACAGCACAGCCCTGCTCAAAGAGTGGTGCTCTTCCACTTCCGTAACACCAAGGCGTGATTAAGGAAGCAAGGAAGGCAGAAACATTGTGAGTCCCGTAACGGCTCAGGTGATGCTGGCAGCGTGCGGTCGTTGTCCTTCCTTCCCTTCCGTCCTCTGAGGCTTTCCCAAGCGACCTGTGAAGGTGTCGCGCCGCGTGAAGTCACCTCTGAGCTCCAGCAGGAGCTCGGGGAGCTGCAGGTTGGGAACGGGCAGCCAAAGGACGGAAACTGAGCACGGGGAGCAGCCCCGGCTCCAGTTTGGGGGCAGTGTGCAGGAACTGGAGCATCATCAAGGTCGATACGGTACATCTGGAAATATTCCTCTGTTCCCAGTGCATCCAGCAGTGACACAATCTAACGTTTGACCAGGACGGTGCTGGACAGTGGCGGTGCCCCTGCTGAGCCCTGTGCCTGGTCCGACTGCTGCGTCTCCTCCTGGCCCCTGGCAGGTGTAGGACGTGGGTAGGGAAAGCTCTCCGGGACTGTCCCGTGCTCAGGAGATCTCACCATCCTCGTGGTGTTTGAGTCACCAGAACAGGAGCACTTCACTCGAGCTTCCACATGCATTTGCATGCATTTGATCTTCCCTACGTGTTTCTCGGTTCTCCCGGTGAAAATAATTAATCTGGTTATTTCTCGAAGTCATCCTGCAGCTTCGCAGGGCCGGGACTTAAATAAGGATTCTCTTTAAAGCAGAGCCATGTTAAAATAGCTGCCTGCCTATAAATATCTTAGTGCTTCTATATTTATTCTCCTTCAGCCCGGTGCAGGAGGCTCTGGAGTCGAAGCCGAGATGTTTTTTGGCTGTCGGTGCAGCCATTTCGCCTGGGCTCCTACAGCAAAGCTCCTTTCTCCGCTGGATGCCCTTTTGGGGGCCACGAGGCACGGCTGCATCTCCCTCCTCTTGTTTACTGCTCTGCCAGTCGCCTGAATTTCCTCTTCTGTCTTTAAAACGAGCTGACTCACGAGGATCCGAGAGGAAAGGAGATTTGTGCCAGGCCCTCCTGCGAGCACTATTTTTAGCGTAACTCCTTTGTGACCGCAGCTGCGCTCTGATCGGGATTTTCAAAGGAGCCCAGGAGAGATAAATCCCCAAATCTCGGCGCTGTTCGAGCTGCGGGTTCCTTTGAAATCCTGACCTGCCGGTGATCCCTCGGGGGATGTGGGGGCTCCTAAGCCCTGGTCTTGCAAGGTGCTGCCCGCAGGAGAAGCATGGCTCAGAGCTGGAGCTCGACAAAATGCTCTGCGAGCGCCGAGGCTCCCACTGAGGTCGGTGGGAGGATTTAGGTTTCCTGGGGTTTGGGATATAGGGGTCACGGCTGTGCTTGTACATCTCAGTGGGAGTGACTGTGGGAGCCGGCGGCAGGAGCCGTGGGGTGTCCCAGGGGGTCCTGGCACGGCGCTGGGAGGTGGCGGGGACAGGAGGCCGGCAGGGCTCGAGAGGAGTCCTCTTGCAGTGGTCCTGGTGGATGCGGTCTTCTCTCCACTGAATGTTTTGCCCCAAAAACAAATAAAAAAGCAGCAGCAGGGGTAAGAAAGCCCCCAGGCAGATGAAATCACGGCGTGTGAGGGTGACGGCCTTCCAAAAACCTTGACTCTCTCCCAGAGTTTAGTGCAAGTCCAACAGTGGTGTCCTACCTATGGCTTCCTGAAGCTGATGCTATTCCCCATCCTGCACCGTTCCCCGTGCCTGCGGTGGCTTGGCAATTTCGAGCGCTGAGACGTAGTTAGAGCAGCAACAGCAACAGATTTCCTTCTGAAACGAAGCTAATGAGTCAGAGGAGCCTTTAAAGCATGAAAACGAGTGCGGATAATGCACAGGTGTCTTCCCAGGGAGGTGTAAGCACGCTGGGTAAGTCCCGGGCACTTTTCTTTGATCTCACCAACTCTAAAATAGATGTGTAATAATAGGTAGATTAAAAAAATTCTCCAGGTGCGTGGTACTCCCTGTGGCACACGCCTCTCCATCAGCGGGGCTGAGACAGAGCAGGGCAGCACACCACGGGACGTGGAGCTGCAGAAGAGAAGAGCTCACGCTTCTAGGTACGGCCAGCAGGACCAGGGGGACAAATTTGGGATTGCCACATCCCGTCCTCCTGTCGAGAGGTGCACGAGGGCTGGGCACGGCTTTGGAGAGCCAGGACCCGGCCCCTGGTTTTCTGCCTGCCCCTTGCGGAGGTGTTGGCTTCTCCTGCGCAGCCCCCGGTGCTCCCTGATGGTTTTTTGGCCCCGTTGCCCGCTTGGATTACTCTGTAGGGTCCAGCCCTGTAGGGCTAAATCTCGGCGCCAGCCCTGCCGTAGCAACTGGACCTGCCTGCGTCCGCCGTCCTCCGGCTGCGGCCGGGAAGCTGTTGGAAATAATCGTTCTTTGGGAGGAGAGGGAGGACGAGGAGAGGCCGCGAGACAATGCGACCCCATTTCCCCGAGCACAGCAAATCCCCGCCGACCCGGGAAGGGAGCTGCAAGCCCCTGGGACCGTCAGCCCTGGAGCAAATCCCTTTAAGGAAGCGAATCGGCGGCGCAAGGCGAGGATTAGACGTGACAAAACGAGGAAACCAAACCTGGTTCTAGCACCTGTTCAGAAACGGCTGGAGTGGAGGGATATTAAAATTTTAAAACCCGCCGCTGTGCCGGTGATGGGGGATTTAAAAAATAATAATTACCGGCCTTTTTTTTTTCCCCCTTTTTCGCTTGGTTTTCAGAATTGGTTTCTTTCTGTTTAGCATGCAGCCTAATTGCGTAATTACACGATAGACTGGAGTAGAATTTAGCGCGTGTAATACCAGTTATAAAGAAGAGCCCTAATTATGTATATCTTCTCAGGTAAATAATACATCAGGGGCATGGAGTGGCCTAATTACTGTTCTGAAAACCTGCCTAATGACTAATTTACTTGGAATTTCAGAAAGCTTTTGATAAGGTCCCTCACAAGCAACTGTTAAGGAAAATAAAGCGAGGAGGGGTGAAATGTTTTGCTCCGGTTTGAAGCAAGCAGTTTAGGCGAGGGGGAAGCAGCTTCGGGGGGGAGAGGGAAGGGCCCGAGGCTGCCTCCTTTGCGAGGCTTTGAGGGAGGCTGTGAGGGCGGAGAGGCTTCCCTGGAAAATCAGGACCTTGGCAAGAGCCTCGTGCGTAAATCCACCGCTCCTTGGAAGAGCTCCTTGGAAGAAGCGCATCTGTGTCCTCCTAGTCGCCGGCACTGGGAGTCGTTTTGGGTTTTTTTGAAGTTCTGGGCCCAAATTTGACGCATCCAAGAGATGAACTTTGGTTTTGCCCACGTAGAAGAGGTGGGGAGCGAGGGCAATGCGGCACCCCGGGCAGGTTGCCCAGCGGTGAGGCTGAGGGGGCGCAGGCTGGGGGACCTCAGGGGCTCCCCTGGAGCTGGGAGCACGGTGGCACGGAGCTGAGGGCTACTGGCAACCCAACGAGCGTGGGAAGGCACATCGGGATGGCATGGCAATGAAACCTCCACCGGCAGCACGCCCAAACGGGTCCCAAGCGAGAGGAGAGGAAGGCGAGGGACGGCAACCCGCTGGCACCAGCAGTAGGAGAAAGAGGATTTGAAGTGACAGCCAGAAAAGGGAGCCATCGGCCAGCCGGAGACTTGCAGGTGGAAAAGAAGGGGGAGCAAAGTCCCGGGGAAGCTTTCAGAGGAGCCGTGACCCAGCAGGGTGATGGGGATGAAGGAGGAGAAGGGCTCGGAGAGGAGAGATGAGGACAGCCCGGCACAGGCAGCGAGGGAGAGGAGCCAGGCTGGTGTGGTGGCTGGAGAGGGGAGTCTGGAGCATGGTGTGGGGCAAGGACATGGGAACGCTCTGCTCCCAGAGCACAACACCCTGACCGCTGGCAATCTACCAATTTATTTTTCAAGTACTTGCTGGCACGGCATCATTTTATTCTGCCCCATGAAGCCAGGTCCAACGGGCTGCATGCCCACCTCTTCCCAAAATTCAGTTAAAAATCATCTGCAAGTGTCTTCGCCGCATTTATCCCAGCCATTCACCCCAATCGCCGGATCTTGGGGCTCTTCTTCAGGCACACCTCTTGGCATCTCCTCGCTCCCTGGGGAGCTGCGGGGCTTCCCAAGGTGGCAGGGACAGCCAGGGCTGGGCACCGCTGCCCCCCGCCCTACAATCCCCCCTCCCGCTTTGCTTTCGGGTCCTCTCTGCGTATTTCCAACTGGAGGAGCCAAAGCGGAAGGAGGGAGGGAATTAGCACGAGAGGGCCCCGCTGCCGAGCGGCGGAGATAAAGCGCGAGGGATCTTCGTGCCCAGCTGACATGCTAATTGGCTTTCCTCCCTAGCAAACTTCGCGAGCGATGCTCTTGGAGGTGGCGAGACAAACAGTTGCTGCGGCAGGTGCGCTGGAAGCGCCGTCTGGAGGTAATTAGGCAGGCGCAAGAGAGAGCACCCGGAGAAATGGGGTGGTGCCGCTCGGCCCAGGGAGGCTCGGCCCACCGCATCCCTCCCTGTCCTGGGCATCGCTGGTTTCCAAAAGCCTGGGTCAGTCCCAGCCTCGTTCACGGGGCACGAGGTGGAAATGTGGCTGGTGGTAATTTCCTGCAAGCTTGGTGAGAATAAAGCCTAGGAAAAGGGGAAGGACAAGCTGCTGTTTGTGCTGGAGTGGCACAAAGGTGAAAAATTCCCCTATGGCACATCAGAGAGTGTCTGCATGGGATGGGGAGGGGACAGCCACCAGGCTGGACCCCAAATGTCCCGTCTCTGTGACCCACGGAGGCTGGTGGCACGCTGCTCTTGGTGGCCCGGCCTCCTGCAGCTCACCCTTCTGCGGTGCTCCCAGCTCTTCTGCTGCTTCTGCCACGGGGCTTTTGCTTCGTCTCGCTCCAAGTTCTCGCCTTCGTGTTGCTCCGTCTCTGTTTTAAATCCCAAAGGTCGCTGTTTCTGTGGAGGGACCGAGGCGGTGCGTGTCTGCGTGAGGTCGGTAAGCAGCAGCCGGGGCTTTGCAGCTGCTGAGCTGGAAGGGTGGGAAAGGTTTGGCTTTCCCGGGGTCCGCGCCATCCTGCCACCACCCAGCGGTGCAGGATGGGGACAAGCGTGAGCCGTGCCCGTGTCAGGCTGCAACCAGGAGGCGCTTGGATGTGCGTGGGAGCTTGGGTCTCTCTGAAATCTCACCCGCGGCAGCAGCTCTGCCCCTGGGCCCGCTGCATCCACCTGCAGGAGGTGTGGATCTCTTCGCTTCGTGTCCGGCTGTCCCTAGGAGCGGAGAAGAACAGGAATTAGGTAAGGCAAAACCCCGTTTTTGCTGCAGCAAGCTGACCAGGAGGCCTCCAACTACAGATGATGCTTGTGGGCAGCGAGGAGAGGATGGTGAAAAATTAAACAAAAAAAAAAAAAAATGGTGATCCGTGCAGGAAGGAACAAGGAGCACCCGTGGCTGCCTTCCTCCCGTGCCCTGTGCGGTTTTCGGAGAGGTTTGGAAGGCAGTTTGGTGACCCAGCACACCTCCAGCTAGACCAGGGAGCTGAGGACGGAGCTGCTGCGGGAGAGGAAGGCTGGGGTGTGCGGGTCCAGGCTTCAGCCCTGCCGCCCCTTCTGTCCCCTTCTCTGTCCCCTTTTCTGCGCCGGGGTGGTGGCAGCGGCAGCGCCGCGCTCGCTGCAGCGTGCCGGGAGGCTCCGCGCCCTCCTCGCCCTCCTGCGCCTTCATCTGTTAATGCTCAGAGGTTACCGAGGAGACGTTATTGATGATGATGATGATAATGGTAGCAGGGGAGATAGGTGGCAGATTAATTCCTGAACTCTCTAACAGGATTTAAGCTAACAAGAGAGGAGGGCTTCTTTTTTTTTTCTCTCCCTCTCTCCTTTCCCTTCCTCCTTTCAGATATTTCCTGCGCCGGGGATAACAACGCCGAGGAGTGTTAAATTGGCTCTGAATGTCCACCCCTGGCTGTCCACATTCTTGTAACGATTTCATTAGCTTGAATTATCCACGTTATTTTCTTGTAATGGGATTAGCCGTAGTGGAGTCAGCCCAAGTCCTGGAGCGGGAGGCGGGAGGGCCCTTCCGCTGCGTATTTCATTAACTCCCTCCTGCAGGGGGTGGAACTGGCCGCGGCTCAGCCCAGGGGCAAAACCATTTGGCAGGGTCCTGCCTTCCAAAAGGAGGAAGAAAGAAAAAGGACCATTATTATATCTCCCTTTTTTTTTTTTTCCTTTCCCCCGTAATCAGTAAATCGGCGCGGAAGCAAAGACTGGCAGGGAAGTAATTTGGTGGGGGAGGGAAGGTCCTTTTTGGGGGTGAAAAGAGAAGAAGAAAAAAAAAAAAAAGGAAAATTAGGATGACCATTGCGAAGAGATTGCTTGAATTCTGCGGGGCTGAAGCGTGGCTGTGGCCTGCCACAAGGATTGAGGTGGCACAGGCTGGGAAGGGGAGGACTTTGGTCTTGTTTGGCCCCACGTCCCCTGCTTGGAGCTGTTAGTGCTGAGCAGGAACCTCCCAGCTCATCCCCTCGAGCTTCGTCCAGGGCTGCAGCAGCCACGAGGAGGGATTTAGGCGGTGGCAGGGCTCTGGGGATGGGAAGTCATCAGTGAGAGAGGAGGAGGTGGTGGCAGTAGGTGGCAATCCGTGAGAAGCCTGGTGGCCTTGCTGGAGGTTTTCGTGACCGACTTTCCACTGTTATCATTGGTATTGTGGTGTTTTTTTCCCCCCCGATTTAGGATTATCCTGGGCAGCGGGACATCTGTTGGCGTTTGGAGAAATGTAAGGCTGATCTATTTGCTTTTCAGGAGGGGCTGCCCTTCGGGGAGCGGGCAGCAGCTGGCTTTTCCAGCCACGTGCGTGGATTCGTGGTGCCAGAACTTCGCAACCGGCCTTTGATCGGGTGCTCAGGGCACACCGAGACCAAGCAGGCTGCAGGTGGCTTCTGTCCGGGACTTGAAAATAATGGTCAGGACTTGGCCTGTCCTACGGAGCTTGCAGTTCGAGTGCTTCTTCTTAAGGCAGGGAATGGCAGGAGGTGAAGAGGGCCAGGAGCAGAGGCTGAGCAGAAGGGGTCAGCAGGTATCACGTTGGCTCCACCAGCACGCGTCTGCTTCATTTTCTCGCGGACGTCCTCGTGGATTTGGGTCTGGAGGAGCGTGGAGTACAAAACGGGGCAGGCACGGAGCTGGAAAGCTGTGTGCTTAGTGCGGGGTACCCGTGTTTGGCGGACAGGACGCCTTCCGGCTGGGCTTGTGTTCAGGCAGATGTATGGTTCCTGCGAGGCGAGGCACTGCCGAGCTGCGCAGCGCGTGCGTGAGCAGCTCCAGGAGCTGCCCGGGCTGCTGCGGCCAGGCCCAGGCACAGGGGGAGAAAGAAGATTTGGGGGGAGCTCGTGGCAGGACAGCAGCCGTGGGCGCGGAGGGAGCTGCCGGCTCTCGGCTCGCCGCTGGTGTCGGCGGAGCGGGGGAGGAGGTTTCCAGAAAACACCTGTATTCCCCAATTCTCCATCCTCCAGGTGCTTGGCCGCGATGCTGAGGGACGCCCGAGCACCTCCCGGCAAGCAGGCGAAGCCAAGTGAGCAGCGTGTTGTCTACCGGGCTGCGGCGCGCTCTGCTCAACAGCAACAGAGCGTCCTATAATTAGCAGGCAAAGGACTCGCCTCCCAGCTGGCCTGTGCCAGAAGGATATAATTACAATCCCAAGGAGCGATGGTCCTCTGACCCACGGCCAGCTCGCGGCTCGCATCCCACGGCACGGAGGAGAAATCCCCTTCTCCTCCCTCCGCTCAGCCGGCGAGGCGAGGGGGCGGCACCGCAGAAGCTGCGGGCGAGCTGCCGGAGCGCCAGGACGAGCGGTGGGTGCCCAGCAGCGCCGCGCGGAGGTGCTCGATGCCACCTGGCACCGGCGATGAGGGACGCCAGGGGATGTCCCTGCTGGCACCTCGGGGAGCTTCTCGCCTCGCTGTTGGGTTTGGGGCCGGTGACGGGCCAAGGGAGGTTGTGGCTGCCGTTATTCTGTGCCCGCGTGGGTGGTTGCTCAGCCAGGGCCAACGCAGGCTTTTGCTGGTTTCCCTTTCTCCCTGCGTAACCCTGGATCAGCACGAGGCGAAGGTTCTCGCTGAGGAAACCTCTCAGTTTGCGCGTTTGTTCGGGGCTGTCAGCCCTGCCAGCCAGCAGCGTGCTGCCAAGCCGGGGACGGCGAGCGCGGCCGTCAGGATGGATCTCACCAGCCTGGCTGGCGAGCCGCCTGCGCTGTGCGGGGAGGGCAAAGCCAGGAGAGCCAAATCCTGCAAACCCAGCCACGCTTGTGCCTCCGCTCTGCTTCCCACCGGGAGCCTGACCCACGCTTTCCGTCGCCCACCGCCGGTGGGTGAGTTCCCCCCTCCTGTGCGAGCAGCGCTGCCCGATGCCGAGCGGTGCCGTGGCTGGGATTTATTTCCAAAACGCTTTTCTCCGATGCCTCGATGAGGCAGCAAGGAGGTGGCAAAACGGCTGCATGCACGGCGGGTCGCTGGGTGCTCTGCAGACCTGCTGCCTCCTTGGCAAAGGGCTTGCTCTTTGCTTTTGCCTCCCAGACCGAGTTCGTTAATCGTGAGCAGCGCCGTGGAGGTAAAACGCGGGTGCCTTTGTTTTTACCTTGGCTCTAGGAAGGCACGCTCGCTGCGGGTGGACTCGGAGCAGCCTGGTGTGATGCCACCTGAGGTGTTCTGCCAGAAACCAGCGCCAGGGATGGGGGTCTGCCCGGGGCGGGATTGAGCAGAGGGGAGGCTGAAGCCTCCTGCAGAGGCGGGCTCGCTGACTCGGGAAGGGCTTTGCGCCTGCAAGCGCTCGTGCCACGGCTGAGCCCTGGCACTGCTGCAGGGGCTCTGGAGCTCCCCAGCTTTCATCCAGGCGGGCAGAGATGCTGAAATCCTCATCATAACTCTGACGTGCAGCAGGACGGGCGATGCCTGAGTGGCCGATCGGAGCTTTCTGTCCGGACTGGTTGTGGTCTCAGCCAGGACCCTCCTCTGACCTCCGCAGCTCCAAGCTCAGCTCCTGGTGGTGAGCATCCGTGTCCCAAGAGGGTCCGTGGCCGCTCAGGGTTTCACACACTCTCACTCCAGCTCCTGGGACTGCCCTGTAAAGCCTGGTGCAGGGGTTGAGGAGCCTGGCCCGGGGCCATGCTCTGCGCCAGCAGCGGGGTCTGGTGCCAGCGCCGGCTGATCGCCGTCCAGTTCCCCACGGAGAGAGGAGAGGCATCAGCTCCGAGGGGAAACCCGGCTCCTGGGGTGCCTGCTGCGTTTGCACACAGGTCTCTGCATGCCGGTGGGTTAGCAAACATCGCAGTCACGTTCTGGAAGGGGAAGGAGGCAACAACAAGGGGTCCGAGCTGCTGGGAGCCCACCCTCCTCCGTAGCTGTCCCCCCCCGGGTGTTAAAGCAGCTCGGTGGGATGTCAGCGGTGAGCCACATTTCCAGCAGCTGGCTCGCCAGCCTGCCTAAAAGCTCCTTTCCTCCCTGTCACCTCGCTCGGATGGGCTGCGTCCCTGTCCCTTCCTCTAGCCCCGCTCCTGCGGGTTTTTGGGGCCGTCCCCGAGCTCGTGGGCTGCAGCGTCGGTGTCCCCCCGGTACGAGGAGCCTGGCGCTGCGGGGGGTAATTGGGCTCCCCCCCCCCCCGCCTCTGCCTCTCTTCCCCCGCACAAATCTGGAGGAAATAATTGGAAAAGAGAGGTGTGAGCCTCTGCCTTGCGCTGGAGAGGAGAACATTAAAGGCCCGGGCTCTCCACTTCATTCACAGCTCCTCGGATGGTAATTGCTGTGTTGTGCTTTCTAATTAGCGCCGCAGTGGGGGGGTGTTTTACTCCTCAGCCCCGGTGGGGTCAGCCCTGTCCCTCTGCTTTCCTTCCCCCTGCTGAACATTGTGCTGTGGTCCCCTACAACAGCCCCAGCCCTCTTTGGCCCTGCTGGGCCTTCTCCCCCAGCCCCGAGGAGGTGCCGCTCCGGGCTGGGTCCCCGCTGTCATCTTCTTGGTGGCCGAGGCCGCTGTGTGTCCCCAGGGCTCCCCCGCTGCGCCCCGTAGGGTCCCAAACTGGCCTGCTCCCATCCCCAGGGGTTGTCCCAGCTGTCCCCTGTTTGCCCATCCCGTGCCTCGGGTCTCGGTGTGGTTTCAAAGGGAGACTCTTAATTTAATGCTCAGAGCGGGTGCTGCAAGTGCTTCGGCAAACATTGTGCTCCCCGCAGGCGATGCCCATGACACAGGTCGTGTTTTCCGTGGTGCCATGGGTTGGAGCACCGTCACTCTCATTTCTACCTCCGTTTTAAACCCCTTTGGGCCAGGATCTCCCTCGTCAGCCCTCCCTTTAACCCACCCAGGGCTCTCAGCTCCCGCAGGGATGCGGCGACGAGAGGAGCCACCCGCGGAGCTCCGGTGCCCGGGAGCATCCTCCTCGTGCAGGAACCCGAGCCTCTCCGCTGGCCGAGGCCGCACCGTGCGGGTTTGTTGGTTTGTTGGTTTGTTGGTTTGTTTGCCCAGCTCCAGCTCGGAGGGGGCAGGAGGGAGGCAGAGCGCTGGAAGCGCCGAGGAGGAGGCGTGCGGATTCATTTGGAGGCTTCATAATGGTACATTTACACACCGCCTTGCCGGAGGAAATTGGGTGGATGAATGCCTGGTCATGCCGCCGGTGCAGCAGGTTAACTCCCAGGATTTAGCTTATATCATTTCACGAGAGCATTTACGGCCTTTACTGTGTTTATTCCCAGGTGCTCTTTGGCACTGCCGCATCCCGGGCTCCTTTTGTGCGTGCGGGTTTCCAAATAAAACACCGCATCTCCTCAGACCCGGTCCGCATTAAATATTTAACGCCTGCGGTTTGTGCGTATGCGGTTGATAAATGGAGGCGAGGGGAGGGGAAGAGGAAGCTGGAGCTGGGATGCAGGGAGAACAGGGGCTTTGTCCAGGAATTTCTTGGGGATGTCAGGGTGGGAGAGCCAAGGTGCGGGAGCTGCGAGCTCTGCCTCGGGGTCTGGCTGCAGGCTTTTGGGGTGAGGTCCAGGCTGGGGGGGTGGCTGCATGCTTTGGTTTTTGAGGGATGTGTTCATTCTGTAGGGAAACCGTGCCACGGCAAGGTTTCCAGCTAAATGGGAACCCCCTTATTTATTCCCCTGTTCCCAACTTTCCATGCTGGTGCCCCTCAGACTCTTCTGAAACGCTGCTGGAAATCCAGTCTGAAAAACGGTGCCCAGCGGAGGGACGGGACCTCTGCGAGCACGGCGTGCAGGGCAGGCTCTGGGGGCAGAGGAGCTCTTCTGGAAGGAGGAAAAGACCCCACGAGGCCACGCCGGGACTTGTGGCCGTGTCCTGAAGTGCCAATAAATCCGATCTGACCCCTTGTAACACGGAGATGCTCTTTGCCCACCCTGAGCAGGGCACAGCACGCAGGCTGGGGCCTCGATTTCTGCAGATCTAGAGGGAGGAGAAGGACAGCAGTTAGGCTGGAGGAGGTTTTCGCTTTGTGAAGCGGAAAGGATGGCCTTTGAAATCCCAGCGGAGCTTTCAGCTGTCGCTGCATGCTTTGGATGTGGCGCTTACAGGGAAGCAGAGCGGCCACTGCCCACGGCTTGCCTTAGTCCTCGGGTCTGGCAAGCCTGAAATGTGCCTGAAACTGGTGGTGTCGTGGTGTGGGATGAAGAAGAGGGTTCTCCCCTCAGTCTCAGTGTCTTTGCTTTTCCCTCTCTCCCTCACAGCACCTTCGGAGAGCTGAAGACCGTCCGGCTGCCCAAGAAGATGGCAGGGACAGGCTCCCACCGCGGCTTCGGCTTTGTGGATTTCCTCACCAAGCAGGATGCCAAGGTGAGACCTGCACCTGCCCCCGTCTCCTCTCCCTCCAGCACCGCCCCTGCCTGGTCTCGGGCCAGAAGGGAGCCTGGAGGCCCTGTTCCACTGAGGGATTTGATGCAGGCTGTTGGATTCACCAGCAAAGCCACAACGAAGCTAAACCCCCACGGTGGGCAGCCACCGAAGGCTCTCTTTCTCTTTACCTGCACTCGGGGTCTGGCTAATTTATCACCCTCAGTGAAACCAACACCCAGGATCACCCTCCAGATTGTCTAGCAAACAGCTTTTCTTCTGTGGCAGCGGAAAAGACGGGGAAGGGCGGTTGGGGCAGGCAGTTGTGCTGTGCCATGCCATGCTTTCGGCCCCGCAAGCTGCTGTCTGTGGGAGGAAGGGCTCACAGAAGTGGTACCGAGCGTCCAGCTACCAAACAGCTCAGATCGCCCCACGCACACGTGTGGGTCTTGGCTCTGGGGCTGTCACTCGGGGCTGCTGGTTCAGGGATATCAGGTGGGTGTCATAGCCCATAAAATGAATGGTCCTGCGTGGTCCTGCTTGAGCTGGGGGAACCAGAGGCAGCTCACAGCAAGGACAAGAAACTCCATCACAATATAACGCTTTTCAAAGTGCTTCCCAGAGCGCCTTACGGAAAAACATCCTGGGGACCTGAGCAGTGCTCTTTAGGAAGGAAAAATGAGTTTTCAGCAGTTCTGAAAAGGAGGATCTAGCCGTGGCGAGGGTTTGTGCCTACCTGCACAGCTGTCCTGCAGGAGGCAGGGGCAGCACGTAAAAAGCTGGGCAGTGCTTCCAGCCAGCAGGTAAGGGCATAAAGGGCAGAGCCATAAAGGGCAGAAGTTTGGTGTCCCTGATGCAGTGGTCAGAAGAAGGACGCAGGGTTGGTTTTGGGGGTTTGTCCCTGCTGCTGGTGCCCGGTGGTGTGTGCGGTGTCTGGAAGAGGAACCGTGGGTGCAGGCCAAGGGATGTCACTGCTGAAGAGGAGGTACCACGGGGCTCCAGCAACCTGCAGCCACTCCGAATTTTCAAGGCCGTGAGCGGAGATGAAGGAGCGAGGAGGGGGGAGCGAGCATCGCCGGTGTTTATGTTTTTAGACAGGATTCATTGATCCAGGGTCACAAGGGACTATTAGATCATCTGGTCCAGCCTGACCTCCCCTATAACACAGTACGCAGAGTTTCTTTGTTAGTCCTGTATTGATCCTAACTCAAACTTCCTTCAGCTCAGCATTCGCCCTCCCCTTCGGGGCTGGCTTGCTCAGCAGCACGTCGTGCAGCGAGCCCCCTCGAAGCGTGGGTCTCCTGCCTGCTCTGCGGTTTTCGCATGTGCCTCTGCTCCAGCCGGGTCTCTCGTCAGGTTTGCTCTCACCTGAATGAAAAACGCAGCCAGGCAGGGGGGAGAGATTGTGGCAGGGCCCTTATCGGGATCCTCCTGCTCCCACCACCCCACCGGAGCTCACAGAGGCAGGGATGCACCGACCCTGGAGACGAGCGTGCGGTGAGAAAGCCACCCTGTGAAAGATCACCCCGTGAGTTTTTCCTCTTTTCCAGCAAAGCAGCTTTTCTTCCTTCCTCTTTTTTTTTTTTTACCCTCATCTCTTTGAGGGATTTAATTGTCTCACAAGTGGCACATCAAGTACACTCCACTGGCCGTCTGGAAAAGGATGCGCCGTGTATTGATGAATAGGATCCTGAATATCGTAAACACGGACATAATTGGCTTAGTGTTTATTGCTAAGTGAAATGAGAGAGGAGGGGAGTGGGCCCGGAGACCTCTGAGCTGAATAGCTGTGGACTATCAATGACATTTTTGCTCAGAGTGGTAATTTGGAAATTGCTTATAAGCGTCTTATAAAACATGATGTTTTTATAATAGAATAGTTACGGTGGCTTTGTTGGGCATTTAAAGCCTGCGACCTCCCATGTTTGTCATTTTCTCTGAGCAATTACAGCTGCTGTGGGAGCGCCTGCGGAGGTTTTTCCAAAGCTGGGAGGGAGACGGGGGGCTTCCGCTCCGAAATCCCCGCTGGTGTGCCAGCACGGCCACCCCGTCGGGCTGGGCTTCGTCCCCTTGCCCGCCACGGCTGTGCGTTGAGCAGATCCCAGCACGTGTGCTAAGCCAGGAAAGAGGGAGGAACCCACGTCAGAGATTCAGAAAGGAGCCAGGACCCTGAGTTTTTCTGCAGCGGGAGCTTCAGGGCTGCGGCCTCGTAATTCCCCGTCAGCTGCTACCATCCTGCTACCCCAGCCCCCAGCACACGGTGGGTTTTTATGCCTTGCTTTCAGCGTATTCCCAAAGAGGGTTTGCGTACCTGCTGACCAAGCCTTTGGCTTTAAATCTCCAGCACAAGATGACCACTAGCTGGGAGCACACGGCATTTGGGGACTGAGAAGGGGACCTTCGATTCGCTGGCAGTAGCAGATGAACTCTGGTTAAGGAAGCTTTAACCGCTTGATACATTTCCTGAAGTTCCCCGTGCAGAATTGGTGGGGGATTGTTTTTATTTTTAAACTATTAACTGGAAGCCGAGTTTCCACTTTTCTCCCTTGTCAATATAAAAATACATCTGGTCTCCAAACAGGAATTGCCCTTTTGGGAAAGACGGGCAGCCCTTTAAAAAGGCGCACGCGAAAAATCCTTGTGTGCAGCTGGCGATGCAGAGAGCATCCTCAGTTGGGACTGTTTCTTGTGAGGAAGGGAAATTTATCAATCTCCTAATGTTGTTGACCCTTTTTCCCTCTAATGACTCCAGCCCCGAGGCTCTGAGGCTTGAGTATTTAATAGGGCAAGGGGGAATCTGGAGGCAGAGCAGCACTGTCCTCAAAATTAATACAGCATTTAGGGACTGCGCGCCGGGGCGCTCAGGGGTGGTGGATGCAGTGGTCCAGCCCCTTGATCTCTGACTTTGCAGCGCCCTGGCACAGCAGATGAGCTCCAAAGCAGCCTCTGCCTTGTCCCAGGCATCAGAGAAGTCCATCAGTCCCCCCTTCATTTGGAAATTCCCTCTCTGAATCCCACAAACGTTTTTCATTCTCCTTTTCCCTTTCTCTCTGCTTTTCCCTGCTCCTTCTGCCTCTCCATCCTCTGCCACGCTCAGGCCATGCCCAAGCTGAAGCCACCACCAAGTTCAGGTGCTTCCAACATGCCAAGCCTGCTCCGATCCCCTTTCTTTAGCGATGCAGTGCCGCAGTAATTTGAGGTCTTTTCCCATTTTTATGGACGGCCAACAACCCTCTGTTCCTGTTCTGACAGCTTGGTCTTCGGACACTCAGGTGGAGGATACCAAAAATATCTCAGGCCCCCAGCCCCACTTGCTTTGAAAGCCATTCTGCTCGTCCTCGTTCCTTTTCCTATTCCTCCTGTAGTTAAAATGAATTTTCTCCTGCCCAGTTTTTTATTTGGAATAGCAGCAGTGGTGAATTTACTAATCTCTGGAAGATCTCCAGCCACGAGGGTGCATAGGGACAGCATTTCTCCCCTTCGTCCCTTTGTCTTCCGAACCATCGGTGCGTTCTTGCTTTGCCCTGAAGAAGTACTATTCCCTCTCAAAGCCATGAATGTGTAAGTTTTATTTTTCAGCTGGTTTCCAAAGGAAATAACACGTGTGGGTGTTTCTCACCTGAAGGGCGTGGATCCTCTTCTAGTGCCCCAGCTCAGGGGCTCTCACCCCGCCATCCCATGCTTTGCTTCTTCCTGGGTTCAAAGCCTCTCATTCCAGGAGCGCGTTAGGCCGGGAGGTGTCACCTGGCCGCCAGGAGTTGTGCTTCACCCAGCAGGATTTCCATCCAACACGAGCTGATGGCAACACCAGCCTTCCCTCTTGCTCCGCGACCTCTCCTGGTGATCCCTACGGGGCTGGCAACCCTGCGGCCGCATCCTGTCCTGCAGCCTCCCTCCTCCTCGTGCTGCAGGTAGTGAGAAATTTAAAAAAAAAGTAGAAATGAACAAACGGGACTGCGTGATTTGAGCTGTGCTGCTTCGCCAGGCTATGGAAGTGGCTCCTTGTGCCAACGTAAACAGCCGTCGCAGCGCCCTACTGCCGCCTCCCCCCGGGTGGTTGTTCAAGCCAACACATTGCTCTGCTAATTGGATACCATTCCAAGTGAAAAGGGGCCTTTAAAACGACAGCAGCGGCAAATAGAAACAGCTGTAGCTGCAAGAAGCGCTGGTGAGGCTGCGGCACACCCCAAAAACGGGGCCGGGCACGAGTCTGGGGAGGTGGCAGATGTGGAAGGATGTCTCGGTGCATCGGCGAGTGGTCCGGGCAAGGTGGAGCTGGCAGTGCTGTATTTTTGTATAATGGATGGGAATTGGGTGAGCGAAGGAGAATCAGAAGGAGGGGAAAATGCAGGCAACGGCAAGCTGGTCCCTGGAAATGCTCTCTTTGGAGATTTGTAATCTGAGGAAGTCGGAAGAGCCTGCTGCGGGGTAAAGGCACGGCCCTGCAGTCGGACTGGGAGGAGGCGCGGTGAGCTGGTGGGAGCGCTGCTTTCGCTCTGCGGGGAATTTCTGCTGCCTCCGTGGAGCAGCTGGGCCCTGAAGCCCCCAGGGATGCCCTGGCTGCCAAGGAGCAGTGCTGGGCACCCGAAGGCGCTTCCAGGAGGATTGGAGACGTGACGTGCCGTCTGGGGACAGCCTCGGCCATCCAGAGCCGCTGCTGGGCGAGCCTCGCTTGGAGACTTCTTCGCGACTTTCGAGCCTTTGCCCTGTGTGCAGAGAAACCTTCTGCTTTCAGCGTTGCCCCAAATCTGGCGAGGCGCTCGAACCAAACCCCAAAAAGCGGGCAGCGAGGATGATCAACTCGACACGTTTCCTTTTGTTGTCAACAAAACCTTTGGAAAAGGCGCTCGTGCTGCTCTCCAAGCTCCTGCCCGCGGCGCTGGATGGCCTCAGCACCTCCGTGGGACCGACTGGCCGTGGCTCTTCCAGCCTTACCCTTACATCAGCGCTGCTTCGGGGCCCTCCAGCTGTGAGGACAGAGGGATGCTGTGTGCAGCCGTGTTTGTGCCATGGATGCGAGTTTCCAGACCTGATGTAGTTACCTGATCCTAATCCTAGCTGAGGGTTTTCAAAGAGCATCCTGCGCTCCTTTGCTCTGCCCCGTGCCCAGCCGTGTATTGCGATGTCTGGAGCACTTCGGGCCCCTGGGGATGAAAATATTTGACCTGAGGGTTTGCGTGTTGGTGGGATGGGCCCGATCCTGCCCAGACCTGAATTCCCTTGGAAGTCTGTGGGAAGTGGGGACTGCATTGAGCTGGTGTTGTCTGAGTGCTTCTGTGGGTTGCCTACAGACACAGAGAGCCTGCGGGCACAGCTCATTGCCCCGTGTTCCTGGCTCAGGTGTGGTCCCGGGGTGACGCAGGGCTGCAGCCAGCCTTGAGCTGCTCCACGTGCTGGCTCTCAGCCCGCTCCCCTGCGAGCAGCGGGAATCGCGACGGGTACTTGCTCTTCTGCAAGGATGTGGGAGATAAATGATGGAGTCACGGCCAGTGATGGAGATGAATCCTGCCCCGTCAGAGCCAAGTGCTCAAAGCAGGATGTCCTGTGGTGGCCTTTTAGATTCAGGGCAGAGGGAGGGACATCTTTGTTTTTTCCTCATGCAAGCCTGCTTTTATTTTCTCTCTTTTTTTCCCCCTCCCGTTTTAATCTGCAGAAAGCCTTCAACGCCCTGTGCCACAGCACGCATCTGTACGGCCGGAGGCTGGTCTTGGAGTGGGCAGACACGGAGGAGAGCACGGTGGAGGCCCTGAGACGGAAAACAGCCGACCATTTCCACGGTAACGTAGCAGCATCCTTCTGGCCCGGCGACTGCAGCTTGGCTGGCACCGGCCCATCTGGCACGCGCCGCCGCTCCGCGCCGGCCCTTTCCCCGCAGCGCCGGGGCTGCCAGATGGATGCTGGAGCCCGGCGGTGCCAACGCAGGGGGTCTCGCCCAGCAGAGGCGGGCACGGCCCACCGGGGAGGAGGCTGTGCCCGCGCTGGAGGAAATCTCTGCTGCAGGAGAGGAGCTGGAGGCGGCGGAGGGCTGCGCGGGGGGAAGCAGGAGGGATCCGGGCAGGATGCTTTGTCTGACAGCTCTCCCTGTGCACGTGAGGCTGTTAACTCCCCGCGCGCTGGCAGCGCTGAGGCAGCGCTGTGCCAGCTGAAATGCTTTCGCTCTGCCTGCCTTGCGCCCTAGGGTGCTGGGGAGGTGGGGACAGGCTGCGAGGGCAAGGGGACGAGCGCCCGTGGTGGCACCGTGAGTGCAGCGAGCTGCGCGGAGATAACCCCGTCGGCTTCCCAGCAAGGGCTGGGTCTAACGGACGGGCACCTGGGAGGGGAGTGGGGTCCCTCAGAGGATGGGAACCCGGTTTAAAAGGACAAATAATTTGACCGTGGGTTGAGATCCGGAGAGTGCCGTTTGGATCAGGTGCCCGAGAATGACAGCTCGGCAGATAGCAGCCCTGCGGGCTCCTATTGACGGCCATCGACAGGCACAAATGCATTGCTTGGCAAATATTTATGTAGGAAGGGCTCCCCTGGGCTGGAGGACTGAGCTGGAGATCGATGCTCTTCCTCCTGCATCCCCTGCAGCATCCCTTCCCTGCCTCCCCTCTCTGTCATGCCTGTGGCCGGGGGGTGGCAGGAGCAGCTCTGGGGCTGCGCTTTGCCATGCACCGAGGTGGGAAGGCAGCAAACCTCGCTCACTGAGCGAGCCCAGCTCCAGCAGGACCCGGTGACATGATGGTGAAGCGGTGTGCGTGGTGCTGAGTCTTACGGGCGGGCTGGGAAAGAGGCGGCTTGGCAGGGGAAGGGACGAGGGGGGATGCGATGGGGCCAGGAGTGGAGCAAAGGGGCACGTGGTGAGCTGGAAGGGCTGGGAGCCACGGGCTGAGCGCCAACACGGCGCTGAAAAGGAGACCTGGAGGAGCACGGCGGTGTCCAGCCACGTAAAATATCCTGCACGTAGCGCTGGGAGGCAGCGGGGCAGATGGGCACTGCTGGGAGGGGATGGATGTGCCCCCCCAGAACCCAGCCCAGAGCGGGTGCGCGTTCACAGCAACGTGAATCTCCGTCCTGGGGGAAGAGGGGAGCAGGTGTGATGCCCTGTGCACCCCTTTTCTATGCGCGATCTCCTCCTGCCCTTGTTCCTCTGCTCTGGGCGGGGGGAACGGGCTTGGCTTTGCTGTCGGTGCAGACTGGCAGCAGATGCCGGCTGCTGCTGGCGAGCTCTGCCGCCTACCCCAGGCTCAGCTCACGTCCTCGTTTCTGTTTTCATCGCCCCGGCCCCCCTGTCTGCTGCCTCCCTGGCCGAGGCGGGCATGCGGAGCGCGGCAGGAGGAGGTTCTGCGCCTCCCAGGAGGGCTGCGGCCTTGGAGGGAGCTGCGGTGGCTCCGGGGGCTTGGATGGAAAACAGGAGCGAGGTTATCGCCGCCCGTCTTCAGGGGCTGGAAATAGGATTGAAGACGGCAGGCAGCTCTGCTCTCCAGCCCGTCTCGAGGGGAGAGAGAGAGAGAAATAATTTCCGATGACTTCAGCCCTGCCTTGCACACACACACACACACACGTCTCCGCCGTGAAGCTGCTGGTGGCTAATCCCGGTGCCGAGCGGGATCTGCCAGCAGCAGATCTCCAGGACAAAGCCCCCGCGGGGTGGGCACAAGAGCTGCCTGGCACTGGGAGCAGGGCACAGCTTTTCCCAGCCGCCCTTGTGGGGATTTTTGTTCTTCGGGTGCCAGTCTGGGGAGTGCCCTCTCCGGATGGCGGGGCGGGTTGGTCTGAAGGTTTCCGCAAGCGGCGCTCAGTGGCCCCGAGGACAGGAGGGAGCCGTGCCCTGCCCCGGTACTGCCGCGGGTGTGCAGAAGGTGATAGGGATAAAAACTGCAGCTGCCTCTGCTTGCAGCCACCGTGGGGCTGCTCGTTCGCATCCCCGTTGCCTCCCCACCTTAGCTGGAGGCTGATTTTCCCGAGCAGAGCCCAGGGTGGGGAGCACACGCAGCATTACCTCCTGCCATCTGTACCGTCTTCGTGGTATTGAGCATTGCCATCCTGCTGTTTTTTCTTCTCCCCTCTGAAAGCCTTTTGCGATCCTTTTCGACCTCCAACGCCACAAACCACGGTGCTGCTGGGAGCTGCTGGCCTTGCTGCAGGGGTGTCGCGTGTTTCTGTCGTCACCTTGGCAGTGCCATGCCAGCAATACAGGTTGACACGTGGGCTCTGCTGCTCCCACCTCTTTCTCCCAGTTATCCCACAGAAATGAAAGCCACCAGGGAGCATCCCAAGGATTTTTCACCTACAAAAGGGGTGAATCAGGACAAAGAGCGCTGGTATTCCCCATCTCATATCAATTTCGGGACACATTTCTTCCAAGTTCTACACCCCTGCAAGTATTTTGAAAAGCTCCTCCTTTTTCCTTTTCCTTTTCCTCTGTGCCATTTTGGTTTGCTGTGGGCGCAGCAGCGATGCGCAGGGGTTTCCAAGGTTAGATTTGGCTTGACCGTGGAACGACCTCACCTTGCTCCTTCTCACCGTGTGGGTATCGCTGCCAGCCCCCCAGATTTCTGCATCCCCAGCTCTGAAGGAGCAGGCCGACCTTTCAGGCTGGTGCCTTGAGCTGCAGCAGCCCAAATCCCCCAGCCAGCGTCTCCCCCGTCAGCCCTGGCATTTTTGGCTCAGCAACAAAACGCTTCCCGGGCTGTGAGAGAAGGAGCATCTTCCACGTCCCGCCGCCCACTTCTCTCTGCTGCAATTCTGCGCCTTATTTCTAGGCACCGCTTACACAGATTTGGCTGCTCGGGTCTCAATTTGCTGTTCTGCATTAGGTCAACGCCAGGTCTGGCCTCCCAGATCTTGCCTCGGTTGCCGCCGTTTGGCCTAGCAATCAAGTCGCTTCGCTTCGGAGCCATCTTTTCAATCGGTCTGATAGGTGCAGTGAAGTGGAGTGGGCTCCTCTCCCATTTTGTGCGGTTTTCAGGTCATTCTTCGTGGCTCCTTCTGTGCCTTTGTAACGTTTCAGGGGGAAGCAAGGCCCCCGCTGCCAGCAGTGGGGTCGGTGATGCTGCCGGACGGGATCCCGCTGCCCGACCCCGATCCCTGTTCTTCTGCCTCCGGGCTCAGTAGCTAAGAGCTTAAATCTCTTTTCTCATTCCTGAGCACACCTCCTCTTTAGCCTCGCGCAGGAGGGTCTTATACCGGGAGGGAAAACCCCGCTTGGATTCTCTGGGGTTTAATGGCACCCCACAAAGCCTTGTTAACGCGGGAGCTGCTGCTGAGAGGTGGCTGCGGAGCCCCCGAGCGTGGTGGGGAGCCCACGAGGGTGGCAGGGAGGGCTGGGCGCTGCTGTGGATAGAGGGACTCGTCTGCAGTAACGCGGGGAGAGAAGCCACAGGAAGGTTGGTCGGCTTTGGGGCTGCTCATCCAGCCCGTCCCATGGAGCAGGACCGTGGCAAGCACTGCATCGGGGTCGCTGCACCAATCCTGCCACCGGCAGCCTCTTTTCACCCTCATTTTATAGGGGGCTGATCCCCAGGGGCCGTTGTGCCAATCCCCTAGGGACAGCAGGGCGCACGGGCACCGTAAAACCCTTCAAACCACAGGGAGGGACGGATCACGTCTGTGCCCTGCGCTCGCCGGCGAGCCCTGGGGTTCCCTCCAGGCCCCCAGCACCCACTTCCCAACCTCCTGCCTCCCTGTGCTCACCCACAACCCTCAGGACCGCACCGCTCCCCCCCTCCTCTCCTTGCATTTTTTTTCTCCCCCCTTCCACCGCGCGCCGGCCGTGGGGCGACGGCGGCTGCAGCCGCGGCCACGAGCTCCAGCCCCGGGGAAACGTCGGCGAGCGCGGCGGCGCCGCCTCTCTCCCGGGAGCCCGCGCTCCGTGCAGGGAAGGTACGTGCTCCCAATCCAGCTAAATTGCTATCGACTTGTGTTCGCCGCGCTCCGCAAACATTGCGCTCAGCCGTCACCAGCGGGGCTGGCGGTCTCCTGCCAGGGCTAACTTGGGAAGCCAGCTGTGCCGGGCCGTTTTTTCCTGCTCTTTCCCATCGATCAAAGAATTAAATTGACAGATGGGGAATTTTTGCGCCGAGCGCAAGGGAAAAAGGGGAAGGGACGGCTCGGCTTTTTTTCTCGGCGGGCGGTGGAACGGGGGGAGCTGCCTGCCGCCGAGCTGCCTCTCGTTTGGGGTGGGAGAGGGCGAGGAAGAGGAGGGCAGTGAGGCAGGAGCGTGCACCCCCCGTCCCCTTGGGGTTTTGCAGGGGGAAGCCCAGGGGGCTTGTAGGGGAAGCCCTGCTCTGTGCTCGGCCTGGCCCTGTGGGGTGAAAGGGAAGGGAAGGGGCAAGGGAAAGGAATGGAAGGGGCTTCCCCAACCCCACAACCTTTCCCCCATTGCTCCTCCTTCGCCCAGGCCCCCCGAAGCGGCTCCTTTTTCCTTTCGGCTGCGCTCCCACCCTCACCTCCCGTCCTTTTGGGCTCCCTTTGTGTTTCCTTTTTTTTTTTCCTCCTTTTTTTTTTTTTTTTTTTTAACAGAGCATCTGTAACTAATGCAAACACATGCCGTAGCCAGAGAGTAAAACCCTGCAGGATTAGCGTGGCATCCGCAACCCTGCCACGTTCTAATCCCGTGGTAATCCCCCTCCCGGCCCACCCCCGCCGGCCTTGGCTATTGTTTAAAGGAAGCAAATGGGATCGTTAGCGGGCAAACCTTAACCAGCTTGGAGCAGCAGAACGGAAGTCGAACCAATTCGCTTCCCCACCCTCCTGGGTTTTGTTTGATTTCGGTTTATTTCCCTTTTCTCCTCCCCGTTAGGCAGGCGCCGGGTCGCTCTCGGGGCTCCCCGGTGCTGGGGGGGCCGTCGGGGTCGGGGTTTTCCCTATGCCGCTTGTGGGTCTGATGGGTTCGGGTGCTGTGGTCGGGGGGATCCGCAGTCTCCTTGTTGGCTTGGGGTGGGTTTAGGGGTAGGAGCAGCTCTGATCCCAAATCTAGAGCCATCCAACCTCTTCCCATGCTCATGCTCCCCTAATAAACCCATACAGTTTGACTGGGGTGTGATGGGGGCAGTGAACAGACCCTACAAGGGGCATTTGGGGTCTGGTGTGGAAGGGCTGGCAGTGGGGGACAAACCCAGACCTGCCACGGGTTTGGGGAATTCGCACCTAACCCTATTCGCCTCCTAACCCTAAGCACGAGGACGGCCGGGGGAGCAGGAGCGTGGAGGGCAGAGTAAAGGGTAGGGTCAACAGCGGGGTCTGCGCCTTCCTCCGGCCTCGACCGCCCCTTTTTTTGTGCCGTTGGGCATCTCAGCGGGGCAGAGCCGAGCGCCTCGGGTCTGGGGGGTGGCAGCCGGCGCCCCCTTCCCCTGCCCGTCCCCGCAGCCCCCGGCGGGGAGCGAGGCGGGCTCTGGCGCTCTGTCAAGGAATTAATTGAAAAATAAAAATCATTAGATGGGAACTCCAGAAATGCAAAACTGTTCCGAGCTGGGGGGGGCGGGGGGGAGAGGCAGAGGAGGGGGATGTGAGCTTTTGTCAGGTTAATTTCTTCTGTATTGATGTTTTGTGACATTTACTTGTTGTTTATCTCCCGCAGCAGCTGTAATACTAAAAGAAAATGCACAGCTTGTTCCATTTATTTATTTTACACCTTTTCTTCGGTCCTACGGTATGTTTGTTTGTTTGAGAAACCCAGCGAGGCTTTTGATGTCTGAAAGCAGGATTTAAACAGCTGTTCTCCATGTGCTTCTCGCGAGCGAGAGCCGCTGGCTGGGGAGCGCGGGGGGAGCGGGGGCTGCGCGGCGGCTCCTGCCGTGCCGCGGGGGCATTTCTTGCCCGGCGGAGACAAGGCAGTCCCCGGCCTCCCCGGCACAGGGGACAAATGGCTTCGGCGCCACGGGGGCTGGCAGCCCCCCGGGGGGGTTTGGGACCGGCTGTGGTGACGGTGGCAGGGTGCAGAGCACGGATGTCCCTTCCCCAAGGAAGGGTGCGCATGGTATCCGCGTCCTGCCGTGCGCCTGGGGGGCTCCTGCAAGCGCTCTCGGGCGTGGGGTGGGTGATTTGGGCTTCACAGGAAGGGTTTCGGCATCGCTGGCCTCCAGCAAAGGCCTTGGAGGAAAGGTGCAGGAGTTGTGGGGATTCACTCCGTGGTGCCGCGCTGCCGGGGGCAGCTGGCGAGATGGAAGCGGCATCGCCGGGGGACGAGGAGGGCTGGAGCTGGTGGCGGTCCTGCGCGGGCCTGGCTTGTGATCCTTGCCTTTCTGTTTCCTCTCCCCAGGTTCCCTGAAGAAGAGAAAACACTCGGAGGTTTTGGGTGAAATCCTGGAGCAGCTGGAAGAGGAGGAGAGCAACAAAGATGAGGCCATCTAGCCGGTCGTCGGCAGCTGCCTGCCAGCCGCCCAGGTGGGTACGGGGCACAGCTGGCCCTGCAGGGCAAAACGCCTCGGGCGGAGGTGCCAGGAGGAGGAGAAGGCTCCTGGGAGCGTCCAGGGACGTGCTCACGTGGGGCAGAGCAGGCGGGCTGCTCCTCCTTGGCTCGCCACGTGAGGTGGGCACGGGGGGAAAACAGCCAAAACGGTTCCCCCAGCTCCTTTTGAGACCCCCGGGCGGATCCTGCCGGGGTCGGGGGAGTCGGGAAGGCTCCGGTTTTAAGGGTGCCGAACACGTGGCGGTGACCGGGGACTCGGGGCTGTCCCCGTGCCAGCGCCCTGTGCTCGCCCACGTGTGCCTGCGTGCGTGATGCACATCAGTGCCGCCGAGGCTGTTTTCCTCCCGGCAATACCTGCCCGTTGCTGCGAGGCGGTACCAATCCGCCTAGCAGTGGGATGCCCATAACCTCACCTATTACCGGACCTCGTTAAACCCACGGCACCGCTGTCTCCTGAATAGAGAGCGCGTCTGGGCCCGGAGCCGACCAATAACCCTGCTAATGCGTCCTCCTGCCTCGTGCCGTGGGCACAGGCACGGCAGCGGGGCCCTCCTGATGAAAGGGAAGGTGCTTGCGTGACCGCAGGAGGAAAACGAGCTGGGTTAAATAACTGCCTGCCTCGCACGGTGCGTCTGCAGTCAGTGCCGGGGCCTGGAGATAACATTTGTTCCCGTGGAACAGCTCTGATTTAAGGATGCCTCCGCATGGACGTGCTGCCAGCACCTTCTCGAGATGCCGGGAGGAGGAAGGAGGGGACGGAGCGGCACCAGCGCTGCTTGGAGGCACGGCGAGCCCGGCTTTTTGGGCACATCCTCCCTGCCCTGCTCTCCCCCGGCCGCTTGCCACTGCTTTGGGACGGTGTCTGCAAACCTCCCCCAGCTGGGCTCCCGGAGCCGGCGCTCCCTGCTTGAGAGCTCTGCTGCTTCCCAGCCCCAAAATGCCCCTTCCTAGCCCCAAAACACCCCTTCCCAGCCCCAAACGCTGCCCCTTTTCTGGGGAAACTGAGGCACGCGTGTTGGAGCAGTGTTAGGAAAGGGGGAGTCAGCTGAAATGGCCGTACGCTCAACGTGGGGTGAGGGAATCTTGTTTCTTGTTTGTTTTTTTACCTTTCTTTTTGCCCAGCATTCCTGGTGGGGGTCCTGGGGTAGCACCGGGGGGGGAGCAAAGTGGCGTGCCTCGGGGTGAATCTCTGAGCAGCTCAGAGCAGGGGCTCTGCGTCTTTGGACAAGAATCAGGTCAGCCAAGGATGGGGGAAGGATGGGAGGCGCACAGCACCGCCAGAAAGCTGAAAACCATCCCAAGATCCGTGGGAAAAAATGCTTCGAGGTAAAAGAAAAAAAAAATTATATACATATATCGATAGGTACAAGAGCAGGGGAGCAGGATCAGACGGAAGGATGGCTCAGCACCCTGCAGGAGAGAGGAACAAACGTGCCCAGCTGGCCCGGGCTGCCCCGAGGGCGGAGGAGCCGAGCGGGCCCCTTCCTACGTGTGTCCCCCAGCTCTCTGTTAAAGCAGAGCTTCGCAGGCTTGCAGGTTCGGGTTGGATTTTCCCGTGTTGTGGTTTTTTTTTTTTTTTTTTCCTCTTTTTCCTCCCCTCATTGTCTTTTGCGGCGGGGCAGGTTTCTTGCTGAGCGTCTCTGAGGTCTGCAGCAGCGCCGAAAAGGATTAGCGCAAGCAGAGCATGTAGGCTTTAGAGAACAGAGCAGAGTTTGGTTTCAACATCTAATTCAATTTGTTCTGCCGAGATTGAAATATGAAATGGTTGCCAGTCAAACGTTCGGAGGGGGAGGAGGGAGGAGAGGAGAGAGAGGGAGCCTTCTCAAATTTAAATTTTAATGAAAATTAATTTAACCCTTTGATACGTTTTAAAACGCCTTATTGCCGTGGCTGGGATCGGGCTGGAGGACGTTCACGAGGGGCTTTTTCCGTACCTTCAAACGTAATGAAGATTTTCTTTCTCCCTTAATGATACTTATCTCGCTGAGCAGTTTGACATTGGTTAATTTTTCAGGCAATTTGGTATCGAGGAAATCTGTTTGATGTGTGCGGGGGGGGGCTGTGTATGTGTGTACAGATATCTGCCCGCGCGTTAATTGTGGAAGTGCTGATCGCAGCGCCGGAGAACGGCTTGAGTTAATTCCTACTCCTTGAGCAAAGGCTCGGCTTCTTTGTTACGTAGGAAGAATCCCACGTCCCGCACCCTAAAATTACAGCAGGTTTAATGGGAATTTTCCGAGAATGAGCATATATCTGCTAATTAACTTGAATTAAACCGAAAGCCTAAGTAGGTCTGCGCAGAATTCATCACTCCCCTCTGCCTATTTTTTTCTTTTTTTGGATCTGAAACGATCCTAACGATAAAATAATGCAAACTCTTGTAACTGTCCACGTAGTTATGGGAAATGGTCTCCCCCTGGTCCTTAGCTCCTTTGGAATTGGACGAGGACGCTATTCAAACTCAGCCTCTTTGCTGAATCGCAGGGTTTTAATGGAAAGCTGGCTCTTCTTCGGTGCTGCCTCTTGGCAGAGGCCTCAGGGGGCTGTCACCTCCCCGGCAGAGAACCCCAAAGGGTCCGGGCTGGGCTGGGTGCTGCTGGTCCCCACTCCCAGGAGGGCACAGGAGCCCCGTGCCCGCATCCAGGTGGTTTCCTTTCTGCCTCCCAGCTCTCCTCCTGTCCCTCGTCCCACGCCGCCTTTGCGAAACCCTTCCCCAAAGGCTGGCTGACGGAGCGGGGCTCCAGGGATCGTCGCCGGAGGACAAGCAGCACGTCTCCCCGCCGCAGGTTTGCCAGCCCTCCGCCAGCTGTGGGAAGAGCTCGGCTCTCCTGCGCCCTGCTTGCTGCCGGCTCCGTCGCAAGCCTCTCTTGCTGCGTGCTGGCACGGCGGCAGCAACGCTCCCAGCTTGGCTGCCTGCTCCCCCGGTGCGCTGTCTGCATACACTTCAGGTTGGCTCGCTGAGCGGGAAGCACACAGGAAAGGTTTGGGCTCTACAAAACCCACTTCGGCTGCTGCTCCTTCGGCAGAAGCAGTGCTGGCGCAGAGCTGCCGCCTGCCCGGTGCTTTCAGCCCTCCCCTCGCTGCCTCGGTTTCCCCATTGCAGAGCTCCCAGCTGGGCGTGCAGGTGTGCTGCAAACTTTGCTACGTGGCAGCCGGGGCTTGCTTTTGTTCAGCCCCTGATTTTCCTGCCTCCTTCCATGGGCGACGGCAAACCTCTTTTCCCCTTCCTGCAGCCAGCACTCAAATCTTTGCACCATGCCTAAGGGCTCTGCCGCGCCACCAAGGCGACTCCTGGTACCTGGCCCCCCTTGGAAGGAGGCAGCAGCAAACTCAAATTGCCGTGGGGACGCTTCTCGTGGATGCTGGTGGAGATTTGCTGGGATTTGGGGAGCGTGAATTTCTCTCCTTAATGTTAAGCGCATCCGGACCTTGTCCTGGGTCTCGCTGCTCTTGGCCCGGTACCGCCGTGTTCCCGGACAAGTCAGTGTTCCAAAAAAGGGGGCAGCGAGAAGCCTTGCCCGGCTCTCCTTCCTCCGGAGCGCGCTGCTGCGTGACACGGACACGCTGCCTCCTGTTTTCCCTAAATATATGCATTTGAGAGGGAGAGAAATCGCATGGCAGGGCTTGAGATTTCAGACTTATCCATTCATGAATAATAATCAGGCTCAGTAATTCACAGTAAATGGGTATCCAAATTGGCTAATAAGGGAGGCTTTCACCCCAAACTGGAGCTAGGAAGAGAGGCAGAGAGAATATCAACAAACGTTGGCTGAGGCATATGTGTGCACGATGTGACCGGAATCGGTGAGATATGCAAAGCAGCCGGCGCAGGAGCGCGAGGCTCCGTCAGCGGGGTGCGGGAGCAGCCAGGAGAGGGAGAGCCCCAGGAGGGGCAGGCACCCCAAATCCCCTAAAGCTGGCTGTCAGCGGCCAGTGTCATCCCGTGGGACACTTGGCACCCTGGTCTTGTGTAGGAGCACGGTCCTGGAGAGACCCCAGCGTGCCACGGCGAGTGATTCGTGCCACTTAATTAGGATCAGGGCGCAATTAGGATCAAGGTGCAATTAGGATCAGGGCTCTCTTGCGGCCCCAGGACCTTGTGGGTCAGTTTTCTCCTCTGCAGCCTCTCGCCGTGGTCAGGCTTTGCCTCCCACCCTGCTGCTGGACCCGGGGCTCTCGGAGGATGGGGTCAGTCCCTTCTCCCACCCGCACCCGCACTGGGGCACGTTGGGGAGCTCCGGGCTTTCCCGAGGGCTGCTTCAGGAGCAGAGCAAAAGCAGCCAGCAAATTCCAGCAAGGTGGGGTTAAAACCTTTGCCTTTTTGCAGAGAGCGGCGGGAGCCGGGCACGGAGCAAGGAGCAGCACGCTCACAGCATCCCGATATGTGTGACATCCTTTTCCGAAGGTGGCTGAAGCACTCGCCAGCCCTCTCGTGCAGCAGGACACCGGCTCCAGGCTTGTGCCACTGCTTTTTGGCCTTTTTGTCATCGTTGCCACGCATATTTGGGATTTGCTCCACCTCCAGCAGCCCTGGACAGGGAAGAGTCCCCTGTCCTCGCTCACCCAGCGCGGTCGGTCGACGTGGGGGTTCAGTTTCCTATAAAGCATCAGCACTTTATAGGAAAAACCTGCGCTGGGCTTTATGGCTCCTGGTGCTGAAAACGAAGGGAACCACCGACAAAGAAGGAAAACAGAGAAATTGTGGCATTAAGATGGAGAAAGAACAGTGAGAAGCACCTCTGCAGCTCTCTGGGTGCCTCGGTCCGTAATTAGTGCTATTTAAGTCCGCATAATAGAGTCTCGAAACCCAGCCGCTGCCTGGTTAGGGGCAGGATGCCCCTCTGAGGCCCGGCTGCTGGCAGGCAGTGTTTTGCAGCTGCTAAATGACTTTTTAAATTGAGGAGAAACCCACAGCCACTTTTACAGTCCCCTCAGCTCGCTTATATAGGGCAGCACGATGGCTGGAGAGCGGCACGCTGCCGCTTGGCTGAGTTACCAGGTATTGTGGTCCCGGTGTCCTCCGGCAAGGAACGGCGACGGACTCGAACTAAACCACATCAAACTCTTCCCGAAGGCAATTTTCCCCCTTGCCACCTCTGCCGTGCCCCTCCCTGCATCCCTCCATCCCCTTCCTCCAGCTTAAACCTCCCCTTGCGGTCCGAAACCAGAGGTGGGATTTCGCAGGTGGAACGAGGACGTCCTCATAAGCCTCGGGAGATGGAGAGGCATTTGGGCTCTTGCCTCTCCAGCGACCTAAACCCGAGTGCACTGGCGCTCTCGGGGAATTTTTCAGAGCTGGTGAAGCCTGGCCTCAGTTCGCATCGCGGGACAGCCCCGAGACTGTGTCTCCCACCAGGCATCGTGCTGGTAATTCCCTGCTGAGCGATTTTGCAGAGGCTCCACGTGCTGGGACGGTGCCAGGGCTGATCCTGGGCTCAGCCGGGTTTTTGGGACAGGAGGGGTGCTGTGCTTGGGAGATGCTGCCCTGCTGTGGGGCAGTTTGATCTCAAAGAGCCTGCGACTCCAGGCAATCGCAGCCGGTCCTTGGCAGACTGAAGCAGCCGGGGCAGCCACCGCAGCGCTGCGTGCCCTGATGTCGGGGCTCGCACGGGTCGAGCCAAAATTCCCCCAAAAAGGCAGGGGACGGCCCCGTGGGATCGGCCGCGCGGAGCCTTCGCCCATGGCCAGGGCAGCGAGCTCTGGTGGCACCTTGAGTGCTCAATTTTGCATTTTGTGGCCCGGTTTCTAACCGATGGAGTGGAAAACCCATTAATTTCTCCTCTCCCCGAGGCTCCAGGCGGCTCAACCCGCAGCGGGTCCCGGTCCCTAGCACGGGAGCAGCCAGGTTTGGGACAACCCCGCCGGTGTCCGAATTAACCTGGTCAGTTTGGGCAGAGCCAAGCCGGGGGCAGACAACAGGGTGGCAGGAAGGCAGAGCCCGTCCTACGGGCAATTTTAAGCACATGTCAGCAGGACTGATGAAAAACACCCATTTCTCAAATCCTTTTTGCATCCCCCAGCAGGATGGCCGGGACGGATGCGCCGGCGCGATGCGATCGGGGCAGCTGCCTCGCTTGGTGGCCAAAAACCAGGGCAGGCGCTCCTCCTGCTAGAAACTGACCCGAAAAACGAAAAGTGGGAAGTTTTTCTGGGGAAAAATAAATATATATAGCCTCCGTGTTTCCGCTGCCGTGCCTCGAGTCCCTCGCGAGAGGCAGCGAGTGCGGCTGCGAGGCGCGGGGCGGCTGCAGGCAGGGGCGTTGGACTTCGTTAGGATGCAGCCCTCAGATCCCCGCTCTCCCTCTGATGGCTGAGTGTGATTGACACTTACAAATTACCCAGCCAAAAGTGTCGAGTCTTTGACCCCTGAGTAACATCTTTGGCAAGCCTGAGATTTGCCAGCATTTTGTCATCTAATTACTACAAATCCCTTGAAAATTCGCTGCCTGGTGAATTTTTAATGCGGGACAATTTCAATGTGATGCAGCGCCCAGATGGGCACGCGCGCGTGCTCCTTCCGTCTGCCCCCCCTTGCCTCTCCTGATTCCCTTTCTTCTTTCTCTCCTTTATTTTTCCAGCTCCCTCCCCCAGCCCTTTTGCTTACCTTCCTCTGCCCCTCAGCATCACCACGTCTGGCCCCTGCCCTCCCCAGGCTCTGCGTCCCCCCGGGGGACGGGGCTGGGCACCTGCATCCCCCCTAAACTCTCCCGTGCCCGTCCCCATCCGTGTAAATCAAACTCGAGATGCGGTCTCCATCTCGCCAGGGGTGACGGGTAGCTGCTGCACGCCATTCATTTTATTTCCCTCTTCTCAGGGCACTCGCTGATGGATGGAGAGGGAGAAAACCGCTGGATTTTCAGCAGCGAGCACACCTGTTGCCAGCTGAGTCTGCTCGTCCCACGAAGCAGAGGGCTGACGTACACGTCTCAGCTCTCAGCCTTTTAAACAGACCCTGAATTCGGAGCAGGAGGAAGAGCTTGTGCCCCAGGACCTCGTCTGAAACCAGCAGCAGGTACGGGGCAGCAGCACGACCCTCCCAAAGCAGCACATTTTTTGGCACAGCGCCCTGGGGACACGGACGCTTGGCGCAAGTCCCCCCCGCCGACCCTAAAGACTGCGGCAGAATTTGCTCTTAATCTCCGAATCAAATCGTGAATTGTACATTAAAAGCCACGCGTATATTTTCAAAGAGTTTTCCAAAACTGACCAAAGCTGGGGTTTGTTTGGATTTGGTTTTGAATCCGCGCTCCGCACAGCCCGGCGGTGATTTCAGCCCGATAGGGAGATAAGCATATTTTAGGAGCGAGGCCTGGGGTTTGCCGCATTCAGCTTTGTGCCTGTGTCATTTCTGTCCCTGCTCTTAGGCAATTGCCTCCCGTCTCTCCCTGCCTTGCTTTCAAAGGGAAAGAGGCTTTGCTTTTCAACCAGGGTACCGCTTTACATATGTACGCAGCTGATAAAGTATTTTCACTTCGCCCCTTTCCCCTCTGGGAATCGCTGTCTTACGGCAAAACTGTTTTGTCTGACAAGGACTGCAACAGATTACACGTGTTGGCTGCAAACACTGGGCCTTTTTTTTTTTTTTCTTTTTGAGAACCGCATACCTTAAAAAAAAAAAAAAATCCCTACAAAACCTCCCGGTCTCTCCAGTGCCATGGTGAGCTCTGCCTTCTGCCTGGTCACTCCAGGAGCGAGGTACGAGCCCAGCATCCTGGGACTGGTGGCGTAGCAGCTGTCCGGGCCGTGTCCTGGTTGCTTTTCTCACGTGCCCAAATCCACCAAAGTCCCACTAATGTCACTCATTGCCTGGTCTGGCCAGAAATTTTGGCTGCAGTTTGGGTTGGGATTTCCCGGGACCCCTCAGCGTCAGAGCGACGATGCTGTCGTGCTGCTGAGGACCAAGCACTGAGGTTCACAGAAATATTTTCTAGTAATTCCTTAGGAATTACGATTTTATATGTCAGCATTAGCCCCCCTTTCATAAAATCACTTTGCCAGTTTCAGTGTTGCCTGGTGGGTACCCGGCCCTGGCCGATCGCTGTCCCTGGCGCTGCGCTCCCTGCTGCCTGGTACCGGGGGCAGATCCAGCGGTGGCGCCGTGTTCAGATGTTGTACACCGGGGCTGAGATGTGCCTGGATTTCAGAGGGAGAAAAATCAGGACTTTGTGCAGTGTTACAGAGGGCAACCAAGGCTGGAGGTGCCTCGGGATGGCGTGGAGACGAGGAGCTGTTTTGCGTGCGCGTTCGTCACCAGCTGATCTAGGCAGTGCCTCGCGTGCTTTAAAGGGAAAAGAGGAAATGTTTAGCAATGTGCATGAATAATTACAAAGGGTGCGTCACTGGGAGGCAGCTCAGAAGGAAGCTGGCCTCCTGGAGGGGTCTTAGCTGGGCGGTGACATCCGAGGCAGGGAACCCAGACGAGCTCGGGTGCTGCCGGGGAGTGCGACCTGCCCAAGGCGTGAGGCTAAGGTGCAGGGTTCAGTTTATCCACAAACAAGCTAAAACCAAAGCATGTCCTCCTGCACCTCATTTTGTGTGTCATGGAGGAGCCAGAGCCACGGCAGGGTGCGTGGAAGGGACCCGTGGGGGACAGCTCTGCCCGTGCCACCGCTGCGGGGCTCCTCCAGCCTGCCCTCGGAGGTCTCCGGCGATGCCTGCGTTGAGCAGGGTTCAGAAGCAGGTCCAGTTGTCACCAGTGGCCCAGGGATGCTTAAGCCGAGGGAGAAGTTGTGTTTGTCCCAGGTGTCGATGCTCTCACCGGGTATGGGGGTTGTTTCTGGGGGAGAAGATCTCACAAATCGGTGGGATACCGGGGTGAGGACCCGGCTTTGGGCACCCTGGCAGTATTCAAATTCAGTGATCCCTGGTGAAAGCTTCACACCCAAAGGCACCCAGAAGTGACGGGAAGCATAACCTGATCTTTTCCCCCCTGCTCACTTCCCCCCCCCCATTTCACAGTATCTCACGTGAAATCCCACTGAAGCAACAGGTCAAGGTCCGGGGAATACTTCTCTTCCCCCGAGTAGTTGGTGGAGATAATTAACTCTGTGCTCCCTCAGCTGAAACTCGGCGTGGCTGCGCTGAATGAAGGGAGCCCGAGGCGTGCGGTATCGATGGGGAATAGACGGGGGAGAACGACAGACGGAAAACAGGCAGGATGAACGGGTAGGGAGCAAATACTGCTCGTGGTGGCAGCCCAGCTCGGGGCTGCACCGACTGGCACCCCCAGCATCTAGCACAGGAGCCAGGGCACCTTTATGTGGGCTTCTCGTTGGGCTTTGCAGACCCCTTGAAAGCCTTTGGGCAGGGGAAGGCGAGGAGCTCAGCTGGCTCTGGGTGAAGCTCCGCCAGATCCTGGTGCAATGTTCACTTCAGGGTGGCTCAGCTTCCTTCACCCAGCTCCTCTTTCTTAGAGAGCCAAATCTGGGGATCCTGAGATGCTCCTCGGGCCACGGGGGCTGCGGAGGGTCTCATCCAGCGCTGGTTCCTGCACGCTGTGGCCGTTCAGCCCAGGACCTGCCAGCCCCACAGGGTCCCCTTGGGAGGTTTTGGAGTCATCAGCACGAGGACAGCCCAAGCGTCAAACAGCAAAGCTGGTAAGACCTGCACAATGGCAGCTGAGCTCCGCTTGTGCTGACATTTGGGGGGATCCATCCTTCTCCTGGCTGTGCTGGGCAGTCAATCCCCGCTCCCTGCCTCAGTTTCCCCTTCCAAGCTTTTCGGAGGAGGCTCTGCCACGCACAAACACTTGGGATCCTCTCCAGGAGATCCCTGTGGCTTCAGCCTCCTACAGAGGAGGGCATTTATGGAAAATATGAAACTTGGGGCGTTACATATTTTAAAAAGAAGCAAAGGGGAGAGGGTAGCGACCGTTGTGTGCTGTCCCTGCCTTGGCTCTGGGCATCAATTCTGGTCGAGGTGTTTTATCCTGACAGAGGCCCTTCCGAGAACGTTTAGGATTAAACAAGCTGTAGCTCCTTCCGGATGATTCACAGCTCAGAAAGACAGTGCTGCGCAGCAGCCAGGGAGGTCTTGGGCTCCTCTGAACCCATCTCGGCCCGAAACCCACCCCTTGTGCCCCTGCTTTTGGTGGCTCCACTCTAGCAGGACACCTCCAGTTCTGCCCCCACCACGGGAAGGCCAGCGGGATCCCCGCAGCCGGCGTGACGGGGACGAGCAGCCCCGCTTCCCATCCCTGCACCGAAAGGGAGAGGGAGGGAGAGAGAGAGAGAAAAAACGGGAGGGAAAGGACATGTCAAATCAATCATATTTAAACAAAAGCCGCTTTGGCCCAAGGGCCCTTTTAAAAGCTGCTTATTTAATTAAAAGTCCCATTTTCCATATTTATGGCCCTTATTCAGTTAAATATTAACCGCCTGGGCCAGCGCTGGTTTATTCTTTGGGAAGAGGCGGTGTTGGGAGTTCATTAGGGGTTTATCAGGCAGCCGGGGCGCCCAGCAGATGGATGGACGCAGGACAGCGCACGCAGGGACGGCACCGCCACCGGCCCAGCTCATCGGTGACACCCCTTGTCACCTTCCCAGCCACCGTGCTTAGGGCAGGATGCAGGGAAATGGGGGAAGAATAAGGGATTTGGGACTGTTGGGCCAAATCCTCCTGCCCTGGGTGGGGACTCTCCTGGGGAGTATTTCCTGGGCTCGTAGGGATTTAAAGGTGATGAAGACCTCAGTGCTGCTGGCAGATGGGCCGAGGAGCTCAGCACCAGGGGCAGGCAGGGACAGCGTGCATGGTCCCATCCCAACCACCCCACACAGCTTATCTCCCCAGTGCCCCTAAGCGGTGGCAGAGTAGTCATGAAAACACCCCCATTTTGTCCCCAGCTTCTTGGAACATTTCTGTGCTCCCCACTAAACCCTTCCTGGGGCTGTAAAACCAGCACTGTCTCCAGCCAGGACCAAATTCCCAGCAGCTCAGCCAGTTGTCCCTGATGGCACGTGAAAGCCACGGCTGTGTTGGACCCAGCTCAGCCGGGTTTGGACAGCTTAGAGCCGAACCTCGTTAGAGGCTCATCAGCCAACTGTGGTTTCAATTATTGGCCTCTGGGAGCTGGAGGCAAGAGTTAGGACCTCTGTGCGGGTGGAGGTGGACCTCAGTGGGATGCACAGCATGGAGAAGGGCCAAAAAAGCATAAATGGCTCGAGGAGTTGGCAATGCTTTTAGAAAACGTGGGAGCAAGGGGAACCTGAAGCTTGTATAGGCTCTTCTTGGGTTGGGTTGGGTGAGTTGGGTTGAGTTGATTTGGGTTGGGTTGAGTTGAGTTGGGTTGGGTTGAGTTGAGTTGGGTTGGGTTGTTGGTGCCCCAAGGAGCCACAAGATGTCCTGGCTATGGCGGAGTGAGTGGTGTGAGCACCACGTTGAGGGCAAGGCGCTGAGATGGGGACAGGCTTGCCATTTCTGCCCGTAGGGCTGAAGACCACGTGTAGGTGATGGCTCACGCGGCATGAAATGCCTGTGCTGGTTTTTAGCGACTGCTCTCCGTGCCTCTTGGTGGCTGCTCCACCTGGCTCTGCCAGACATGGTTGTGACCATAACGAAAAGTGTCTGCTGACCTCCGGCTGCTTTAACCTGCCCACAAGGAACCATGGGTGGGGAGAAGCGGTTCCTCCTTCACCACATAGTTAGCAGATTGTGGTTAATTGGCTCTTGTGTGTGCCAGGAGGTGCCCTCAGGAACCCTTGGGATGGCTACAGGAGATTGGGGCTCACCTGGGCACACCCAGGAGCTCGGTGCGAACCCCTCTGAGTGGCTTTTAGGGCATCCGCGTGCATCCCCGAGGTGCCCCGGCGAGCTGGGTACCACCGTGCCAATGCAGGGACGCAGCGGAGGGGTGAAGGGAGCATCTCCCCTTCCACCCCAACACCAAACGAGCTCTCCTCTTCCTCTCCAGCAGCAATAAAACCAGAGCGGACCGCGCCGCGGGAGTCCGACGGGGACCCGGTGTCGGCGGGGCGGGCAGGGCGAGTAATGAAACGGAGCCGGCGATTTTCTCCGGGGACGGCGGGCGAGGAGGGGGAAGGCTGGCGCGAGCCGCGGGGACGGCGGCGGGAGAGGCAGAGACACCGGGTTATCAGAGAAGTGTGAAGACAATAATGCAATCTGACATTTCTGAAATGAGACCCCCCGGTTGCCCTGGCAACGGCTCACGTGGGAGCAGTTCCCGGGAGACGGCTCCGAGATGTACCATAAATGATGTTTGATTAGAATTTAAATCATTTAGGCGGAGAGAAGATAGGCCTTTTGTCAGCGAGGGGACCCGTGGGGGTCAGGCGGCTCCGAGCGCGGGGTGGCCGGGGGCGGGGGGGACGCTGCCTTCAGCCTCACCCTCCCCACCAGGCACTTGAGGCCGAAGCACCCACGGTCTGTGTGTGCGTGTGTGTGTGATAGGAGGAAGAGGATGCCTTCATGTCCTGGGAACAGAGCTGGAATCTCAGCGATGATTCCAAAATTTTTGGTGGTTTTACTTCATTTTTTCCCCAGCTGGTGCGAAGCCACCGGGCCCCTACTGTGGCTTTTGCAGCAGTAGCAAATGTGCGCTGTAATTAAGACAATAACACTCAAAAATCAATTCTCCCTCCCCAGAAGTTTTCCCCAGGAGCAGGGGTGCAGCGTGCCGTTAGCCAGAGCGGAGCATCGTTCCCCGGAGAGGTGGGTGGCTTTGGGGGCAGCTGGGGATCCACACACGGCCCTGGTCAGCTCTCGGGCACCCAGCCCTCTTTGGGACCCCGCACAGCTGTAGGGCGAGCATTTCCCAGCTCTGAGGCGTGCGGTGAAGTCCCCTTTGCTGGACCAAGCCGTGTGCGGGGTGAAACACCTCGCCCGGCTCCAGGGGCTCGGCAAATTTCGCGCTTGGAGCAACCGCGATGGAGACGGGGCCGGCGGCTGTGGTTTGTGCTGCTGCCACGCCGGAGCTGCTGCGGCGGGGTTCATCGGGTGAGGTCCCAACGTGGTGGGAAGGAAAGGCAGGAATTGCTCAGCTCGGGCACGAGGGCTCAGCTTTAAGCAAGCTCCTGCGGCTCAAAGGCTCTCGGCCCCGGGGGGCACCACTCAGCGCGCCCCTGCCTTGCCCAGCCGGCCCCGAGCGTGGGTTCAAAGCACCCGGACCTTGTTCTAAGGTCCTGGGGGTGTGCAGGGACGGCCACCACTAAACCAGGAGGCATCCCAGCTTCGGGAAGGCTGGCTCCCTGGAGAAAGCTGCTGCACTGCTTTGCTACCTGCCCGCAGGAGGTGCCTCGGTCACCTTCGGCGGGGACTTGTGGAAGGACGGGGGCTCGCTCGAGTGCGCAGGGGACTACGCCTGGCTGCGATGCTTCATGAGCTCATCTCCCCGTTCAGCTGAAGGAGGCAGGGCTCGAAAGGCACCGGCTGGGCAGGACGGGGAATTACGGGGCCTTGGAAGCTCTTGGCAGCAGCACGACCAAGGCGGACAAGGGGGTTAAGTCACAGCGTTGCCAAAGGGGAGCGATCTCGGTTTTTTTCCCCAAACTGAGCAGCCCCAGCTGGAGGAGCCACTTGTCCCTCCAGTCCTATAAACCCTGGGCTGTGGTACAAGGTGAGGTAAGGCAGAAAAGCTGCCGCTCTCCGTGCTGCGGGGGGAGCCAGGCTTTGCACAGCCTTTCCTCTCGGAGATGCTTTGCCCTTTAATGCCACGGTTTAGGTTCAGCGAATCTTCAGCGCCTGCTTTTCAACTTCCAGAAAATGCCATCTGATCATGAAATTAGAGCTAAACTAATAAGTCTCAACAAATATTAATCTAATGAATTTAGCTTCTTTCTGTTTGTGGACTGGCAATGAGGGAATCGCAGTGTTCTCACATGTATTAATTATTTGAATGTATTCAACAAACCTTTCCTGGCTGTTTTAACCGTGTGGCTCGGCCATGAATATTACAGCTCCAACTTTTGTCTCTTTGGTTGTGATCACTGGAAGCCGAGCGACAATCGCCCATCGGCTTGTGGTAGGAATTCAACGAGAGGAGCGCCGAGTCGTGCATGCCAAGCGTGACTTCTGGTGGTGGCTTTGCATCTTTGGAAAAATCCCTGGGTTTGTGCTTGTGAGCCCGGGTAGTGGGATGGGGCTGGACAGGACCACGGGAAGCCTGGGCAGCCTTCGCCCTTCTGGTGGCTCTGCTGCAAAAAAAAAAAACGTGGCCTGGAAGCTGGGCGCTGTGCAAGGTCCCACGGGACACGATGGGGGATGAGGTGATGGGTGCCACCTCGGCTGGGTCTCCTCTCTCCATCCCATCCCTCGGGCAGCGCGCGCAGGCGGCTTCGTTCCTCCAGCGGTGCCCAAGGAAAAGCCTCCGCGCAGGCAGGGGATGCCGCGAGAGCTCCGGGGACCCAGCTGCGGCGCCGACGGCGACATCCCGTTAATTGGCACACACCAAAAGCGCAAACCCCTTACAGGACCGGGCTTGCCATCGGCAGCCAGCACCCGGGGAAGGCGTCCCGCGGCTCCGGCCGGCTGTCCGAACCCCGCGGTGGAGCTGCCCACGGAGGAGCTGCCGTCGTGGTGCTCAGGACCCCCCCCCTCCTGCCCGCTGGGGCTCCGCCGGGCTGGTCTGAGCACGCCGGAGGAAGGGGGCTCGGCGGACGTGTTGCTTTTCAAATTAGCACTGAATTGATTGGGGTTGGGAAGCGGCAGCCAGGGCTCCAGCGCTGCCACACAGGAACGAGGATGGGTCCAGAACAGAGATAGAAAGCTGAAGGTATCGCTGCCGAGGCAGGTGATTTTTTGGCAAACATTAAGGAGCCGCTTCAGCACTTCTGGGGATTGGTTTTTATTTCCTTTTAGGTCTCCAGTTTGCTGCTTAAACCCCCTGCCCGGTCCCCTCGCCCTGCCCCTTGGCCCCACTCGTTTCCCTCCTTTCCTCGTCTGTAAAATGGGTGCGTGCACAAAAGGCTGCGTTCGTCCTTCAGCTGATGTTTGCAGCTCCCAGCGACGCTGCTTGCTGCAGAGAGGGCTTCCCCCAGAGGGAAAATAACGGTGCAGGGAGAAGTCAGCGGCTTCGTTTTTATCCTAAACCTCCTGAATTTAGCAGGGGGAGTCTGCAACCTCTGCCGGCGCTGTGATGAGAACAGGACGGGTGGCAGTGGGATGGCGTGACACCGGCAGCACCACGTTAGGGTATCACGACCCCTTCAAGGTGGGGGACCCCAACCCTCATCCAGAAAGCGCCCAAGACCTCGGCCTCCTGCCCGGGGCTGGGCTCATCCCTGCGGTGACCTCCCCAGCAGGAGGCCCGGCCGTCCTCCCCCTTTGTTCTGCTCCTGGCAGCCGCAGCTCCGGCGGCGCAGAAATGACTGATGGAGCGGGGAGGGCCACGGAGGAATGCTGCGGGGTGGGTTTGTGGGTTCGCGGAGCTCCTCTGCTCCCCTGCCTCCCCCTTTCCCCTCCTTTCCCTCCTTGGCCTTCGCCAGCCGTGCCTGGAGGCCGCCTGCTCTGGTCCTCCCTCGCAGCCTCCTCCCCGCGGTTCCTCTCCCTTCTCCCAGGGACGCACGACGTGGTGCCGGGGGGAGAGGATGGAGGAAGCGGGCACCTTGCAAAAAGGAGCTCACGTTTGCACAGCAGCCTCGCGGCTCGGAGGATTAAATCCCCTCGTTCCTCCGAGGGAGGCGAGGAGCTGGCTCTGTGGTGGCTCCAGCAGCGGTGACATTTGGGGACGCTGCCGGGTTTGCGTGCATCCCCACGCCCTGCTGGGGGGCACACCAAGCGCCGACGTCTCCAGTGGGATCTGCCAAAAAAAATCACCTGGCTCTGATCCTGCTCCCTGCCTCCGCCACGGGTGACGGGGGGACCGTAATCCCCGCTCCTGCCTTCCCAGCTCTTGTTTTGCCTCCGTCCCCGTCTCCTCCCCGCGCAAACCATTCGAGTGGCTCTTGGCTGCTTATTTCCTCCGACGGCATCAGGCTACAAGTGGCTGCGCGGTTCAAATGAACACCACCGGGATTTTTATTTTTTTATTTTTTTTCCTCGCCTCCGCTCCGGAAAGGGGGCTCTCCGCTCCGCTCTGCCTCCCGAGGGAAGGTGCCAGCCCTCCTCCCGTCCCTCTGCCCCCCTTCGAGCCCCGGGAGCCAGCCTCTGCCAACTGAGACGGACATGGAAGGCATTTTGGGGGACACGGGATGGGGTTTGATAAGGATGGGGTCTTCATCCATGTAGGACAAGCATCGCGGGGCGCACCCTGCGCTCTCCCCCTCCAAGGACCCCAAGCCAGCGCCTCACAGCAGCCCTTGGGGTGACGGCGGGGTGCAGCTGGGCTCCTCCGAGTTCACTCCTCACCGAGGGCATCCCACAGCTCTGCTCCTGCCGCCCCTAAAAGCCCTTTTCCTATGACCGGGGCGAGCAACGAGGGCACAGTCGGTCCCCACATCTGGAAACCCCACAGCTGGGCGCGTTGCCCCCAAAACCTTGCGCATCCAGCCCCTGTCTCCTGTTTTTTCCCCCCCCCCCCCCTTTTGCCCCAAAAAAGCCGTCAGCAATGCCCCAGCGGCGGGATGTGAACACCCTCAAAATTCGGCTCAGCACCCTCGTCAGGATCCGTCCCCATCTCCCCTCCCTCCTCCCTCACAGCTGCTTTCTCCTTCTGCTCCTGCTCCCCTCTCGCTCCCTCCACTCTGCCTCAGAGACACACATAACTCTCCCGTGAAATATATACAGTGTAAATATATAAAAAGCCGGCGTTTGCCTGCTGCTTATGTATTCATGAAATAGTAAATAAATTTTATGGGATAATGTGAAGGCTGCCAGGGAGCAGGAGGATGAAAACTAACCCCTAATGAGGCTCCGTGTCAGCTCGGCACACGCGGGATCGATCTGCCGCTTCCATTTAGCGCCCAAGCACGGGGGTGCAGGAGGCGCTTCCTCGGGCACCGCCGCGGCCGGGCGGCACGGGGACACGGGGACACGGGGACACGGGGATGGGGAGGGCGTGGGTAGGGGTCCTGCAGGGGCTGCGCGGCTCAGCACCAGATGTGGGAGGGGGAGAACGGGCAGGGTGCCTGGGGGGGGGGATGCAGGGGGGGTGAAGAGGGTGCAGGGAGGGATGCAGGGAGGGATGCAGGCTTGTAGGGGAGAGATTCAGGGAGAAATGCAGGCTTGTAGGGGAAGGATGCAGGGATGGATGCAGGCTTGTAGGGGAGGGATGCAGGGGAAAATGCAGACTTGTAGGGGAGAGATGCAGAGATGGATGCATGCTTGTATGGGCAGGACGCGGTAATGGATAGAGGCTTATAGGGGAGGGATGCAGGCTTGTATAGGAAGGATGCAGAGAGGGATGCAGGCTTGTATGGGAGGGATACAGGCTTATAGGGGAGAGATCGCAGGAATGGATGCAGGCTTGCATGGAAGGGATACAGAGAGGGATGCAGGCTTATATGGGAAGGATGTAGGGAAGGATGCAGGCTTGCATGGGAAGGCTGAAGGGATGGATGTAGGCTTGTATGGGAAGGATGTAGGGATAGATGCAGGCTTGCATGGGAGGGATGCAGGCTTGTAGGAGAAGGATGCAGGGATGGAAGGATGCAGGCTTGCAAGGGGAAGGCACTGCAGGCTTTGACAGGCTGCTGTGCTCAGCAAGGATCTTTTCATTTACCAGCAGGCGAGGAGGGCTGGGGGTGACAAGGCAGCTGGGGGTGGGGGCGGGCTGCAGAGGTGGGGGCAGGCAGGTGACATCCAAGCACCTGCTGGGCTCCAGCCCTGCTGCTGGTTTTGGCAGCGCAGGAGGGATCCCTGCCTCCACCGAGCTGACCCCTTGGCAAAAAGCAGCTCCCGAGCCTTGCTGCCACCCCTGCTCCTTCCCCTGAGACCGTCAGAGAAAGGGCTGAGAGGGGCTGTGTCTCCTTCTGCACCTCCTCAAAGGCCACCGTGGACTGCCACCTCCCCGTGCAGCGGGGCAAAGGCTCCGTTAGCCCACCCCAAGGGCCCCTCAAGCAGGACCCGCTCACCCTGGCCTCTCCCTGCACACCCGCTGCCAACCCTGGCCGGGAAAACCCCACAAGGGACCCCATGCTCTGCCCCGAGGGGCTGGGGCTGTCCCTCCTGCCCTCAGCCTTCCCAGGCAGCAGCCCAAACCCATCACTGCTTGTCCCAAACAAACCCAGGGAGCGTGTTACTCCCTTCCTCCCCCGCAGCCGGTTGTGCGTTCGGAGGCATTGACCTCCCTGTTTGGGGTAATTTTCGGCGATATTTGAACACGGGGTGGAAAAACACAGCAAAGCTGGCAGGCTATGGGAGGGATACAAGTCCCACGCGCAACACCGGGTGCTGAAGCTGGTGGGAATTCCGTGATTTTCTGCCAAAAAAAAAGAAAATTGATTCACATCAATCGAGTTGCTGATTTCATCAGCTCCTCGGAGAGCTGGCGATGCCGTTGTGCCGGGTGGCGTCGAGCATCTTGCCTCCGTCATCGCCTGCCACGAGATGACGGAATAACGCACATGGCAGAGTAATGGCAGCCGAGATAAAGTCCAAATAACATGATTTCCAAATAATGTGATTATTGCCTCGGATGTTCCCTTTCCACCAGGCACCGGCGCGGGAAGGTGCCCCGTCCCCCCGTGCCCACCCATGGGCGCTGTGCCCGGGGCCGCCGCAGCCCCCCCGGCGCAGCGTCTCCCCCTCCTCCCCCCTCGCATTCTTTTTTATGGAGGGAATGAGATGGAGAAGTAAAAATTATTAACCCCGAGGTCAGCACTGGCTGCCTCATTCCTCTCTAGCTTCAAGCACTTTCTCCCTCATCTGTTTCACAGACAGCGATGTTCGGCTCAACACATTTGCATATACTTATTGCTTTTTTTTTTTTTTTTTAGTCTTTATCTATTTATTTATTTTTAAAGAGACAGAACCGTGCTTTTCTCCCTCTTTTTTTTTTTTTTTCCCCTCCTGCGAGCTGTAACCAACTGCCAGGCTGGGGATTTGCGCTCCCTCCTTCAGCAGCGCCAGCCGAGCGAGGCAGGGGTGCGCCGGCCTCGACGCCTCCTTCTTCCCCTCAATGTCGCCGCTGATTTTTGGGGTCCCTGCAGGGCACCCCGCTGCCGTAGCCACGCAGGTTTTGGTGCAAGCCACCCCGATGCTCCCACGCACCAGGCATCCGAAGCCATCATCAGCAAAGCCGTGCCGTCGTTTGGGCATGGAGCGCGTTGCGACGGGCCAGGAGCGTTTTGTCTCCAGGGACTGACCGCAGCCAAGGCTTTCCTCTGCCACCCAGCCTGACAAGCACCGAAAAAAATTTAAAAAAAATAAAATAAAAAATGGAGCGTGGTCTATCTGAAGCTGAGCGTCTCCAAAAATCACTCGCAGATATTCATAATGGTCCGGCAGCTATTAGCGGCGCAAGGAAGAGGGAAAGGGAAGGAAATGAACGCCGGGCGAGAGGAGAAAATTCATAGCCCCGCCGATACGCCATGATAAATAATTATGAGTTATTAATTTTAAATTACATCTTTAATGCGTTGCATGATTTTAATTCCCACCGCAGTATTAATATAGGGGCCGTGGCTTTGATTAATTCGAAGCGGAACAGAAAGGTGTCGATTCCCAGGGCCACCGGGGAGGGCTTGGCCGTGGGGTGCTGGGTGGGGAGCACCCAGAGGTGGGGCGGGGAGCACCCAGGGGTGGGGTACAAGCACTGGGGACGGTGACAGCGGGGTGTTTTGGTGCTGTGTTATTTTTTTTGGGGGGGGGGTCACTGCGTCGGGCGTGCATCGCGGTGCTGGGGACCCCCAAGCATCGCCACACCGCTGCACCGAGCGCCAAGCCACACGGAGGAGAAGCACCGGTTTTCATCCCCTGCACCACTTTATCCAGCTCTGTATCACCCACAGCACCTCCTCTCCTTGCTCCCGCTCTCCTGTATCCCTCTGGGCTGGGTACGGCCGCCCCACGGGGCTGGGAGGGCGAGCATCCCAGCCCCCCTGCCACCCCCGGGGCCGGGAAGCCGCTCTAAGTTTGCTTTCCGAGTAAACTTCCCTAAGTGTGACAATCGCTTTAGCTTCCCAGCGAGGATTTGCCGGGCTCCTGTTATCTCTTTGAGAGTCGGGAGTTCTCCAAATGGGCATGCGAGAGCAGCCGGAGAGGTCAGAGCCGGTTAGGCTGCACAGCCGTTCAAAGCCCCCTTCCAAGCGGCATTAAAGACGGGATTAAGTCTAAGAGGGTTATGGAGGGAGGAGTAAAACAGCCTTGTCCTGCACCAAGCACCGAGATAAGGCTCTGTTCTGGAGGTGTGAACCCCCGCGTGCGCCAGCCCAGGCGCTCGGGGGGCTGCGGGATAATACCGCAGGCGAGCGGATCAAGCCGCAGCCCGCGGCCCCCTCGCCGGGGTGGTGCTGCCCGCAGCCGGCCCCTCTTTATGGGATTTTTGAAGCTGGGGAGCGATGGCACAAGCAGCCCTGATTTTCTGCTGGCTGGGGACAGTCCGAGGCAGCGGCTGGGGCCGTGGCGTGGCCCTGATTTTTTGTCCTGGGTTTGGAAACCCGCGTCCTCCCGCATCTCCCCGGGCACTGGAGCCAAGACCAACCCCAAACTCCAGTGTCACCAGCCCCTAGTGTCAGCAGCCTCCAGTGTCACCTCTCGCCACCGAGCAGCCCCAGCCCCATCTTCCTGCACAATCAGGGAACCTGCCTGGTTCAGGTGTCACCGCACCGCCCTCCAGCCCCAAACATTTGGGGCCAGGCAGATGCTGGTTTAGCCCCGCTCAGCATGCCCAAGAAGCAATGACACATCGCCGTGCACCTGGGGAAACCGAGGCACACGGGACACCCGTGCAAAGCCACCGAAGGGGTGCTGAGAGGCTGTGCCAGGCTGCAGGAGCGGGACCAGGGCTGTGATGCTGGAAACGTTTCGGGATGGACGTAGGCACGGGATGGGAACTGGATGCTGGCTGCCCATCCCTGCCCACCCCGCAGCTCCTGAGGGCAGGGTTTGTGGGGTTTTTTTTGGCTTTGTTGGCCGCGTACCCAGGCCGCTCCGCAAAGAGCCAAGGTGCAGCGTGATGCCTGCATGTTCAGGGGCTGTTAAATTAAACAGCTTGGGGAATTAACGGCACGCTGCGAGCTGCAGCGATCACGCTCGCAGCCAGAGATGGCTGAATTTGCTCCTCACCCCCCCCCCCCCCCCCCCCAGGAAATAAATAAAAAATAGGAGAGAAAAGCAAAAAGAAATATAAGAGAATCCCTGCCTGCTGCATGGAGGCTTTTATTCCTCCCTCGCCCTTTCCTCCTGAGTTTATTGCAGCGGTTTGGAGGACTCTGTGTTGGGGCTGATGCTCCCCAGGTGCCCGCATCCCCTCCGTGCTGGGTTTGTGATGGGAATCTGCTTTTTGGGGTCTCCGGGTGCTCTGGATGCAAGCAGCAGTGCCACCATACCGTGCTTGCTCAGCACCAGCGTGCTTTTTCTTGCTTAAAGGATAAAAAAAAAACACAGCAAGGAGCTGCTCTGAGTTTTTTTGGGGGGGCAGCCTGTCCCAGCTGCCCCCAAACGCTGCTGTGGGGTTGCCACAGGAGCTTTGGGCAGTGTGGGGAGGGGGCCGGCTCTGTGCACCCCCAGGAGCGTTTTGGTGCGCCGAGCACCCCGGCAGGATGCTGGTTTATTTTTGCCAGGGAAGTTGCTGGCCCTTCACTTAGGCTCTTTATTTTTTTTATTATTTTTTTTTTCTCGTTCTGCACATGCAACAAACCCAACTGGAGGAAAAGGAGAAAAGGAGGAGGGTTTTCACAGGCGCCAAGGTAAAATCCCACGGTGCCGAAGCAGAGCCCCTCCAGCAGCCTGCTTTTTGCTGAAACCCCTGCAGCACGCGTGCAGCCCCGCAGCCTCGGGGAAGGATGGCCCGGGGGGAAGAAAAATCTTCCCATCCCATCCCCGTGCTGCCACGGAGAGCCATGGCAGCCTCCTGCCTGCCTTCCCACGCCCAGCCGAGGATGCCCAAGGGTTTGGGGCACCCCCTCCGTGCTGGCTGGGCTCCGAGCCCCCCACCTCGCCGTCCCCAGCATCCCCGCGCCGCTGTCAGGGAGGAAGACGTAGAGCAATCACGGCTCTGTGCTGCAAATATTAATTATCCGCTAACTGCTCTCCAGGCAGCCATTAGATCCCAGCTCTCCGACAGCTGTTCGCGGCCGCACGCCCGAGGGACGCGGCGGCAGGGAGCAGCCGGGAGGACAGCGGGGACCCGGGGGTGGCCGTGGGGAAGGGTCCCCGTGTTGTGCCCCCCCCCAGGGGTGGGCGATATGGGAAAGGGGAGCGAGGCAGTGTTTTTTTCCATGCAAACTGGTTTTATTTTTGGGGGGGGTGCTTCCTTCCAGTGGGGCTGCAGGGTTCGTGCATCCCCTCTGCAGCACCCTGCGTGGCTTCTCCTCCTCCCCGGCAGTGGGAGAGGAAGAAGTTGGAGAAATCCGGCTTTTTTTAATTGATTTTTCCCCAAAAAAAAAAAACAAACAGGCATGCTGGTGGGAAGCTGTTCGCTGCAGACAAAGGCGGCGCAGCCGGTGTCACCGGCGAGGAGGGATTTAAGGGCAGGCGGCCGCTACCTACGGCCACCTCCCGACATTTCGGGCTGCAGACCCCACAGCTCAGCATCCCTCCTCCTCCCATCCCCCGGGTGGGGAAAAAAGCAGGGAAAGCCATGCCTGGGGAGGAAGGCAGAGATTTTTGGGGCTCCCTGGGCACACATAAAGGGATGCTTCGCGCCCACAGAGGTACCCAAGCCCCGCCGGGCGCTGTGCACGAGCATCCTTCCTCCCGCCCGCCGGGACATAGCGAGCTGCTTAACGAAATAAATGAGCGAGGTAGGCCCGCACGCAGATAAATCTCTCCGAGAGAACATTTAGACGTTCCGTATTTGAGCTGGCCATCATTTAAATTACCGCTCTGCCTCCCCTCAACGCAGCCCCTCATTACCGGGGCTTAATTGCGGCGGCTCCTGGTGGGAATCGGCTGCCTCTGCCCACCCGGGATCCCATGGTCTGGAGGCTCCTGGGGGGCTTCCTGGGAAAGCCCCTGGCTGTGGGGATTTTTTTTTATGCTTCCCTGCAGCAGCCCAGGTTCCTGGGGCTGGAGAACACCTGGAGAAGGCGCTGCAAGGAGGTTGGGTCCTCTCCAACGTGCTGAGCTGCGCCCGTGGCTTGTAACTCCCCTTCTTCATCGTGCACCTTCTCGTCCATCCCAGCCCTGTGGGGATCAGGATACATTCCCCTTCTATCACCTATACGTGGAATAAATAGTTTTATAGATATATAGAATAATATGTAATAAACTAGGCAGGACTATGGGCAAGGTTGGTGGCACATCAGTGCAAAATCAGGAGTGGTGAGCTTGCTGGAAGAAGGACGAGGAGACCAAACCAAGCTCTTCTTCCAGAAAACGAGCCAAAGGACAAACCTACAAGAGATTTCAGCAGGGTGTCGAGTCCCTTGGTGGGGGGGGGGGGTGTTACCATTCACCCAGAGGTAAAACCTAAAGGCGGACACATTCAGGGACCGGTGCACCGTACATCTGGCCGCCTCTGCCATGGCGAGGGACCCAGAAAGACGTCGCCATTTGGAGCAGATTTCTCAAACTTGAGAAACTGGGGGGGACCCAGAGGAGGCAGAGGGGCTGGGGGGGCCGGGGGGGTGCGGGGGCAGAGCCGTGCCCCCTGCGTGGGGTAATTGGCAACCCCTGCCCCGCTGCCCCTTCTGCCGCGCGGTGTTTAATTGCGCCGGCTAACAGTTCAGGGGCAGAGCTGCTCGGGGGCCTTATCTCCGCTTTCACCATTTTTCTTTCTGGGAAATGAAGTTAAAAATCCCTTCACAGCAGCTCCAGTGGAAAAAAAAAAAATTAGTCCCCTATCACTATTTAACATGCACTGCTAAAAACTAGATAAACACAGGCCGTCACTTGGAGATTAGCTCCTCACATGACTAAATGATTTATTTAGAAGATTCCTTCTTTTCTCTCTCTCTCCTTCTCCCTCTCTCTCTTTTCCTTGGCTAAGAACATATTAATCAGAAATTAGAGGCAGGCTGAGGGATGGAGAACAGCCTGACAAAGAGCAAATGGGGAGGGGAGAGGGGGAAGGCTGGGGGAGAGGAGAGGGAGGGGAGGTGGGAGCAGGGAGAAGTGGGCATGGGGGAAGGTGGGGGGCAAAAAATATGTATTTGCAGGGTGAAAAAACGAATAAAGAGGGAAATACGGGGTTAGAAAGAAATGGGAAAATGTGTGTGTGTGTGCATCAGGAGGGGACCCAAAGGTTGGGGGGCCAGGAGGGGAGGCGAAGCACCGGGAGCATTGCGTGCAGCAGCGATGCGCAGGGCTTATCCCGCTCCCCGGGGGGGGGGCTGGCAGCAGTGATTAAGGTATTTATCTGGCAGGCAGCCCGGGGGGCACAGAGGAAGCCCCCCCAGCCCCTCGGCACCCCCGTGTCCCCCTCCCCAGCCCCGTTTTCCCACCGCAGGTGCGGGCGATAAGAGGTCCCGGTGCTGCTCAGGCGTGGAGGGGGCGCGGGGGGCCGGGGATTTGCGGAGGGGGATAAAGGGAGAACGGCCCCGGCAGGATTAGCGGGGGGGCCCCGTGCCAGGCTAGGTGCTGTGCAGTGTCCCTCTCCCTTTATCCACGGAGATAACCAGCCCCGAGGCTGAGGCCGGCAGCGATAAGGAGATTAGGCGGCTCAGCTCTCCACGGGCCCACCAGGAGGTTATCGAGAGGGGCTGGGCCTGAACTCGCCCCCAGCCCTGCCCCATGGGACGCCCCTCATCCCAAAATGCGGAGGGTGCTCCCCGTCGGACAAAGCAGGGGTTGGTATCCATCCCAAAATGCAGAGGACGCTCCCCATCACACAATAAAGGGGATGTTACCCAGCCTAAAACGTAGAGGATGCTCCCCATCCCACAAAGCAGGAGATGTTATCCATCCCAAAATGCAGAGGATGCTCCCCGTCCCACAAAGCAGCGCATGCACCCCACCATATCAAGCACAGGCAAGGTGGGAACCAGAATTCAATTAAATATGTACAAAACCGGATTTTTTATTATTATTATTAATCATAATACACTAACAAACCCTAACTAAGCAGAATCTATAACAACAAAAGTTCTTGCAGTACCCAAACGTGAGTTTTCCCTTTTAAACCAACCCTGGTACAAGCTGGAGGTGCCTGGAGCGAGCCCATCACCTCCGGCACCGGTGCATGGCCAGGACGACAAAAACCTCGTGTTTCTGCCTCAAAACGTGGGCAGGTCGGGTGCTGAGCACCGCCACGTGGGAAAACCAAGCAGAAGAGCGAACTCTTGGCACTCTGATAGCAAAAAAAACGTGGCAGCACTTCGAGGTTTAAGTTTTTAGCAGCAGACTTTCAGTCAAACTTTCCTTAAAACTTCAATAGCAAATATGTACAGCTATCTTTATATATACATATATATAAAATTGTACATATCTATTTAATTTTAATATGAATAGATCTTGCTAAATGTAGGCTTTAACATAGGTTTGCCATAATTTAAGCTTTAAATTTTAATTCAATTAAATTTTTAAGGCAAAATGTAATTCATTCGAATTAAAACCTCCAGCTTCTGTCCAAAAAGAAAGTTTGGATTTTAATTATAACGGGCACCTTTTCATTTATTTTTTGTAATTGATTTTGATCCGCCCTTTGCTCAGGATGACAAGCGAGCACCCCAAGCACTGTGTGTGATCCCTCAGTGGGTGCTTCCTGGGGTCACGCACCCATGGGCCACGTTTTAGGGGGCCCCGAGGATCTGGGAGCTGCGGGGGGGTGGCTGCGAGGGGCTCACATCATTGGGCTGGTGGGTGCTTGTGTGCAGGGTCAGGCGTGGAAACTTGAGTGCACTGCGTGTGCAAACTCCTGCAGGCAGACCTCTGCGTGCAAAGTTGTGCGTGCAAATTTGTGTGTACAAATTCCTGCATGCAAATCCTCGTTTGCAAAGCCAAGCACGTGAACCATTGCATGCAACTCTTTACATGCAGCCCCTGCGTGCAAACTGCTGTGTGCAAATCCTTGCATGCAAATCATGGTGTGCAAACCTTTGCATGCAAATCCCTGTGTGCAAATGATTGCATGCAAGTCATGGTGTGCAAACCTTTGCATGCAACCCATGCTTGCAAATCCCTGTGCGCAAGTGATTGCATGCAACCCATGGTGTGTAAACCTTTGCATGCAAACCCCTGTGTGCAAACCCCCATGTGCAAGCCCTGCGGCTCCAGGAAAGGCGGCAGGCCAGCTCCCTGCGCTCCCTGCCAACCCCATCTATACTTTCACAGCACTGGAGCCGCGTAACCCATCCCTGGGAGCCTCCACCTTCCCACCCCCTGCACCCCTCTGCTCGCAGGGCATGTCAGCAGGGGCAGTGGCCGCTGCGCTCCCTGGGCACGCTACAGAAGGGATGCTCGGTGTGACCGTGACACCCCCAGCTGGGATGAGCCCCCTCTCTTGCCCCAAAAATCAAGGGGAAGAATCAGAGGGACCAAAAGAGGCCGGGTGCGTGGGCACAGGGAAGCGGCGGCACGGCAGGCGTGCTCCTGCCGGCTGCACACACACACACAGGCACCCCGCGATACAGGCGGCGACGCAGCCCCAGCCGCCCTTCCCCAGCCTGACAGCCTCGGTGGCTGCGCTTATCTGCACCCATGACACCAGGAGCCTGAAAATGATTTTTGCATTTGATTTTTGCCTTTGCGTTTCCTCTCGTGCTGCTTTTCCTTCCCCCCCCCCAGCCCCGCAGAAGATCAGAGCGGCGCGATGCTCCCGCGGACTGACAGCTCGCACGCTGCTTCCTTCCTCCTCCCCCTCTCCCCTACTTTCCCCCTTTCCTCTGCACGTTTTTTTTTTTTTTTCCCATGCACTCCTTTCTCCTTCCTCTTTATTTTATCTCGATTTGCCACAAATCTGTTCCCCTACAAAGCAGCTGCCATCTTTGTTCGTTGCCATTATCAGCTGCGGCACACGGGCCCGGCCAGGCTGCCTGGCAGACAATTGCTGACTAATAGACTGTCTGAGAGCTATTGTAGAGTGTGTCCGAGGCAGATCTATCACCGTGTCCTATCACCCGTGCCGCATTGACACCGGGGGAGAGCGGCACGGAAGGGGGAACGGGGAAAGGGATGGGAAAAAAAAATAGAAGAAGGAAAAAAAAAAAAAAGGCTCCCGCTCGGCACGGCGGCATCGCTGCTGCCTGGACCAGGCGGGAGCAGATGTGGGCAGCATCTCCAGTGGGCTCCATCCTGCCTCCATCTGCCGAGGGACGGCGGCAGGAGGCTTCCCCAAGGCTGCTTTGTGGCCGAGAGGTTGCTGCCACCGGCGGCGCCGGCGGCTGCGGTGGGCGAGCTGCGGTGCCGGGGGGGCAAAGGAGTGGGAAGGGGAAGGGTGGGAGGGTGGGGGGGGGTTGGGGGTTTTGGGGTGGGGGGGTGCTGGTGATGGGGTGCGTGGATTTCCTGGGGGATGAGGGGTGCTGGTGCACCTTGTGGCTGTGCTCTGGGGTGTGCGGGGGCTGCAGGAGCTTTGGGGAGGCCATGGGGAATGGGGACCCACTCGGGAAATGAGGACCCCCCCCTGGGAAATGGGGACACACCCTGGGAAATGGGGACCCCCCTGGGAAATGAGGACCCACTCTCAGAAATGGGGAACTCCCCCCGGGAAATGGGGACCCACCCTCCTCCCTCAACCAGGCTCAGAAATCAGCCCCGGGGGCCCTTGGGTTCTGATTTATGGGGAGAAGCTTGGGGTATGGGCCTGCGGTGGTGGGGGTCCGCTGCCTGCCCCCCACAACACTCACAGGTGATTATCCCTCTGCCTTAACAAGGCCTGAGCTCCTCGTATTAAAATTTTGTGGCAGGGAAACATCGAGGGGCTGGAACCTCAATAACCTCCCTGCTGCGGCCCTGTGCTGGGCACTGGGAACGGGGACGGGGTCCCCAGGCAGGTGGGAACAGGGGGGCTGGGGGCATTGCCTACTGCAGAGCTGCTCCCATCCCATTTCCCATGCTCAGCTGGTCCCTTTCCCCAAAAAGGTCGAGAGAGAGAGGGAAGGGGACTTTTGGGTTGAGTTTCTTCAAGTTTGGCCCTTTGGGTTCTCCTCCATTTGCTGTGTCGGTCTCGCTCTGGGGAGGAGACCCCAAAAAAGCCACTGGTGCTGCCAGCAGGATGCACCCACGGGACTCCATCCCCCAAGGGATGGGGACAGAGGGGACACAGCACCAGGGAGGGGGCTGCTGGAGAGGGGTGATGGGGTGGGGGGGGTGGCTGGTGACCCCCCCAGCCCCAAAAATGGGACCCTGAGGCTGGGGCGAGCCGGAGATGTGAACGGCAGAAGGGGCTGCAGGTCAGCAGGACGTCAGTGGGGACAATTTGGGGACATGCACAGAGCAGCCCCCAGGCCACCATGGGATGGGGGGGGGCAAGGGGACACAGCCTGGGTCAGGATGTGGCCACAGGGTATGGAGATGCCCACCCCACAGCGCCCCTTGATGGGAACCGTCCCCGTCCCCGCCGTGCCAACGCGTGTCCCCAAATCAGGACCCCAAAGGAGGCGTCCAACCCCCGGGGAAGGAAAATACAAAGAAACACCGGGCAGGAGGCGTCGGGCTTTATTTTCCCCGGGCTGTAGAGCCTGATCTATGCGTGCGCACACAAGGTGAGATGAGCTGAATAGTTAATGTCCCCAGCGGGCTCCGCTCCCGCGCGCCGCAAAGTTGGGAACAAAATGACCGGCCATGCATTGAGCTGGCTTACATCGCCCTCCATATGGAAATGAAGATAATCCAGGTCGCAGCTTTGTGTGTGCTGCAGGGGAGGCAGCGGGGGACGGGGGGGGGATGGGGATGGGGACGGATCCTGCCCCGGCACGGGGAGGGAGAGCGGATCCCAGCGCCGGGACGGCCTCGGTGAGCCTCGGCCCCGTCCTTCAACCCAAGCCTCGTGCCCCAGCGGGGGCCAGGCTCTCCCTCTCGCACAGCCCACCTCTGCTGCTTCCAAATCCCGATGAGAAAGGATGATTTTCCCCCAAGTATTGCTAATCAGACAGACTTTTATTTGGCACCGGCAGGAAGACCCTTGAAGTGCCATCAGCAAAGTCTAATTTAAGGGGGAAACCCCCCAAAAAACAAGCAAATGCATGATTTGAAATTGTCCCCCAAATTAAATCCTTCCCCACTAGGCTGGTTTTAAGGCTTTGGCTTGCATGCATGCCTCTGGTTTGGGGTTGATTTGCTTTTTGGGGAGTGGGGTTCCGCAGCGCCCTGCAGTAATTGTGCTGCTTGTAAGGAATTAGTCGTTCGTGCAGTCCTTGTCTTTCCATTCCCCTCTTTTGTTTCTCTTTTTGCTGTGCAAGACACACGAGTGGCTCCGGTAGGTAGCGGGGAGAGGGGCTGGGTGGTGCCGGAGGTGGGAATTTGGGGGTGCCGAGCAGGGGACCCAGCAGCTCCGGATCCAACCCCAGCCCGGGCTGTGCTTCCTCTGGCCTCCTCCTCCACGCCGGTGGCTCGGGGACCCCAAACCTGCCGGCGGGTCCCCACGGCGGCCCCGTCACCATCTGTCTCGCCGCCCTTCGTGCAGGGCTTGACGTGCGTCTTGCGTAGCCCGATGTCTTGGCTCCCCCTGTAGCCGGTGGGGAGAGAAACACGGGCAGCCTCCGGGAGCAGGGGGGAGCCCAGGCTGCGTGCAGCCGGGTGGGCAGGGGGCTCTGGGCTCCCCCCAGACCAGAATACGCCGGAGAGGTCCACACCCCCTGGGCCATTCCCCTGTCCTGCTTCGGAGATGCTATGGGGTCAGATCACGCCCCAAAAGCCTCACTTTGAGGCATCCTCCGCCTGCCCCGGCGCAGAGCATCCTCCTCGGGGTGTAAGGGATGCTGGCACCCCGCGGGGTCCCCCCCCACAGACCTGTGCTCATCCAAGGGCAATAGTTTGGGGATAATTACGCTCCTCCATTGGCCCAAACTGTCCAGATTTAACACCAAACTGCACTGGAGCTGCCCCACGGGGCGTGCCGAGGGCGATCCCACCGCCGGCAGTACCCGGGGAAGCGGCGCGGTGCCAGCACGATGCCTGGGGAGCCCTGCGTGGTGGGGAAACACGCAGCCGGCGGAGAAACGGGGCCAGCCTCTTGATCACACCACCAAGAGCTGGCAAATTGCCGTGGCTTAACGAAGTCCCAGTGCCGAGCTGAGCTGCGGAAATCACTCCAGTGCGCGCCGCCAGCCCCTGCACATTTTTCTTCACCGCCAGGTAGGGCAGGAGCCAGGTCCTCATCTGACCTGGGCATCTGGGAGCTCTCCCTAAGCCAGGAAGGCTCTGCCGAATTTGGGGCAGAACGCCCCCATCCTGTGCCAGCTGCCGTCCCCTAGGGGGGCAGCAAGCCCCGATGTCCCCCCGCTGTGACCACCGGGGACGAGCCCGCGCGGCTCCATCCCCCGGGGCTGGGAGGGGAGCAGCGGGCGGCCCCGTGCAGGTGACAAATTGCCTCTGACGGGCGGCATCAGAGATACTCGCAGGAGCCATTTGTCCACGCTCCTGCCAGGGATGCTACGAGCACGGAGCGCTCGTGGACCAGCCAGGAACCGCTCCCGTGTAGGGCTCAAGGAGAGGGGCTCAGTCAGATGATGCTAAAAGGATGAGTTTCTGCAAACTGAGTGAAACGACCTCGTTCTCCAAGGGATGAGCACAGCAGGGAGCGGGGCTCAGGCCCCGACGGTGCCCCAGCACTGAGGACACCCGTGATGGGGCCGGGCTGGTGCCCGCAGCTTGGGGCAGGCTTTGCAGGAGCTCGGGTTTTCGGATCATGCCGTCAGCGCGGCAGCGTGGCGGTGCATCCAGCCTGGCTGTGCAATCAAGCCCTGCTGGTTAATTAAAGACTTGGGCCCCGAGATCTGCTCGCTCAGCTCCGCAGCAGCAACGCCATCAGACCGTTACGCACTGTTTCATCCGCAGCGGCTACGACCACGGCTAGAGAGTGGGTGGTTTGGGGCAAGAGCAGCTCTTCTTATTCTCTGGGTGCCATTTCCCACCAAAAAAAAAAAACAAAAACCACGGACAAACACGTGCCGGATGAGCCCATCCCTGCAGCAGCACACCTCTGCCTACCTGTGCCCGTTGACCCGGAGCAGGGGGGTGTCTCTGCCGTGTCCCCAGCCTAAATCACCCACACCCACCCCATTACCACCCCAGCTGGCTGCTCGCAGGCAGCCCGGCCCCGGGAGGGGCTTTGGGGTGGGGGCCGCGGGCGGGCACACGCTTTTTATTTCAGTAATTCTTTTATCTTGTTCTCGCACCCTGAACAGTATGAGCGTTCATCAAAGTAATTGACGCGGATGAAATTAGCGCTTCCTGCTATGTCGGACAGATAAACTTTGCTGAATATTGATTTTGCACAAAGAAAATGACATGTGCTTGGTCCTCACCCTTTATCTGGACGGAGCAGGGAGATGCTGGGGGAGGCGAGGGGGGAAGGAGGCAAGCCTCCGCTGGAGAAGCATCCATAAGAATTACTTTTATCTCCTCTCCCACAAGAAGACAACAGAAGATAAGGCTGGGCGACAGTGCTGGGGGAGGAGGTGGGGGAATAGGGAAGAGGAGCCCGGCGAAGACCTCCGCCGTGCGCTGGAGCGGCTGGGGGCTCTTTGTAAGCCGCGGGGTTTGGGCAGATAACCAGCTTTGCAGGGCCGTGCATCACGGAGAGCCAGAGAAAGGCGGGCTCCCCTCGGTCCCACCTGCGAAACGCTCGTGGCAGGGGGCTGCGTCCCCCCCGGCAGCACCGCAGGGCATCCCCCAGCCCGGCCCCGCGTCCCACCGGGTCGGCTCCTTCCTCCTGCAGGGACTGTTCCCACCTCGGCGGTCGCACAGCGCCGGGGTTTTGTGTCAACGCCGCGCTCGGCAGAAAGGGGACGCGGGGAACAAAGCTGGTACATGTGCTGCTTTTCCCAGAGCAGGGGTCAGCGCTGTTCTGCCAGACACGGGGCAACCTGGGCTCTGCACACAGAGCATCTCACGGCGCCAGCGGCAAGGCAGCCACCGGCTTTTTGATGGCTACAGGAGAATTAATGAGCATGCCCTGCTCTGCCTGGCACAGAACGGCTCAGTGGCGAACCCCGTTTGGACGAGCAAAGCAGAGGTAACCACTGAGCCCAGTTAGCTGCTCCCTAAATACAGGAAAACTGGGCGACACCTCCTAACAGGGGCTCAGGGCTGGTTTTGCAAAGCCTGGCATCCTTCTAACATCGCCTTCCGCAGCGGGTGCCTGGGGAGCTGCTGGAAATTGCCCCGAGAGGTGCCCCAAGAGCCACAAGGCAAGAGCTGGGGCTGGGTAAGGTGGGCAAGGAGCAGCTCATCGTCACCAGCATGGGGACAGCAATGGAGCTTCTATGTAAAGTCCTAAGAAAAAAGGAGGATATGGAAGGATTTGAGCCTGAATTTCCTGTGCCGTGCTGGGCATAGTGCAGAAGGCAATGGGTGCCTCGTGGACAAGGTCTTGGGGGGCTCCGTTGCCCCTCTCCCGAGCACATCCCCATGTGGGGCCATCGGCAGGGCCATCAGCGGGGGGACTTTTCTAGTTGGACCTTACTTAGAGAAGTAAGTGTAGACGTGAAGCTCGAGCGAGTGCCTCTCCGCAGGCTTGGCAGTGGACGAGTCTTCCTGAAAAATACCTTCTTGGCATTTTGGGATTCTCTATAGGCAAACCTCCAGGCTGACAAGAGGCGGGATGCTGCCCTCGCCTTCCTCCCGGGACCTGTGTAGGGCACCCCACGGCACTGAGCAAACTGTGTAATATGTGGAGCGAGCCAAATACCCCCAAAAAAACAGTAAAAATGACTCCTTCCATTGCCACAGGGGTGAGCCAGCCCAGACTGGCACTTTTAGTCTCCCCAACACCCAACCAGCAGCCTAACAGCCACCAGCGTTCGGTCCTTCCCTTTTCCTTGGGAAGCACACCCCACCCGATATTACAAATACTTTTACCATCTGCAGACTTCGGAGCTGTTTCTGTAAGTTTTCCTTGGCTAATGTTCGCTTAGGAAGCTTCGTTTAAGCCACGCGGGTTTCTCCTTCACCTGCACGTTCAGGCGGCGAATTCGCACTCTCGGCGGCTGTGTTCCGCTCCCCTCCTGTGCTCCCTGGCTAAAGGGAAGCACAGCCTCATTCAGCGTTACAATTTCTGGCTTCTCTTTCTTGATTTCTGCCTCCCCCTCCCCAGATATACCAGGCCTTGGGGAAAAAAAAAAAAAAAAAAAGAGAGAGAGAAAAAGAAAATCGCAGCCTTTAGTTTGCTGCTTGTATTTTCTAGACACAGTGCCCTGACATTGAGAGCAAACAGTTATTAAATAAATGCATTGTTAGGCATGCTTTTAGTCCTGACACCTCTGGTAAATCTGCATTTGTTATTTAGTGAATTAAGTGGTTTTAAATCAAGTTATAATCGGTGGGTGCCCTTGTACGCGGTATTTTATATCCTCCTGTGCATGCTTTGTTTGCAATTTCTGTACAATTTCTTTAGGTGCATTATATATTTTCCTTGAAACAGCGGCATGCTCTGCCCTGCTACCTGGCTCCGTAGAAAGCATCCCACCGTGAGCAGCTTGCCTCGACGGCTCGCTGCGGGGATGGGGTCCCTGGCTGGGGGCATCGCCCTTGGGTGCCCACCCAGCTGGGTGCTGCAGCCACCCTGGATTTATGGTCACTGTGCCCCTGGGGGGGGTGCTCAGGGAGAGCACATCACCCAGCCTGCTGCCCCTGCCTGGGCTCTGCACACCCAGGACCTCTGCTGAGAGCTTCTTCCCAGCCATGGGCAGTGCCAGGTCACAGAGTGCCCATATCACCATGATGTGGTCACCTGCATCCCTCCGTGACATGGCCATTTCCACCCCTTTGTGGTGTTGTCATCTCCTTCTCTCCATGACATGGCCATTTCTACATCTTCATGATGTGGTCACCTCCCTCTCTCCATGATATTGGCATCTCCCCTGCCATCCCTCCATGACATGGCCATCTTCATTTCTCCATGGTGTGGTCACCTCCATCTCTCCATGACGTGGCCATCTCCACCTCCATCTCTCCATGGTGTGGTTGCCTCCATCCCTCCATGACATGGCCGTCTCCACCTCACGATGATGTTTTCAGACCTGGGAGTCCTAGCCCTGCCAAGCCACCCAGCATGGCACTGCCTTCTGTGTCAAGAACCACAGGTAAGAACCATCTCACCTAACTTTTTGGTGTCTCCAAGCCTGGCCTAACCTTATGAGCCTGGCCATTTAAGGTCACAAATGTGCAGAAGCCTGACCAAACCTCAGATTTTCCAGGGGGACTTTCCGCCAGCCTAGCAGCAATTCCTGCCCACCTTCCCATCGCCGGCACGCCAGCAGAGGCCGTGCCATCACCCACGAGCTGTTGTCCCCTTGCTGCCCCTCCACGTCCTCCCCCGGGGGGCACATCCCTTGTTGCCCCCGCTGCCCCCCTCCGCCTGTTTGCCCATTTATCTCCTCCGGCGGGTGATTATACATAAATATGAGCAACTGTGTCTGCGCCTGACCTTACCTGCCCTGACTAAATTCATGTAGTGTCTGTGAAGATAATTCTAAAGCCATAAGAAGATAATAAAAAAGGAAAGATAAAAAAAAAAAAAAAAGAGGGCAAGCATTGTGGTTTGTATTCTCTTATCTAACCTCCTGCAGGCCCGGGTGGGAGAGCGGCCCCTCGCTATTTAAAGGGATGCTGCAGTCGGGAGCACCGCAGCGAGGGCGAGGAGCCCGGGTGCTGCTGGGGCAGGTCCCTGTCCTCCAGAGCCGCTGGGGTCAGGGGAGGGGAGCCCCAGGGGAACCCCACTGACAGCAACCCCCCGGCCTGATCCTGTCCCCACATCCTACTCAAATGGTGGGCAAAGGGAGCGAGAGGATGCTGGAGGTGGGGAAGCCCAAGGTGGCAGAAAATGGGCGCACGGCCCCCCTGGGTGAGCTGGTGGCCAGCTGGGGAGGCTGAGCTGGGAAAGGGAAAAATGCATCCCTGGGTGTGATTTTCCAGCTAAAAATCCCCCTGCTGCGGCACCCAGCCTTTGCTCGCGAGTGCATCGATTGCGGGGATGGAGGGAATTATCAAAGGGTTCATCGCGGCGGTGTCGTCCGCGAACAGAGCGGGTTGTCAGATAAACGTGAGCGCGGAGCCAGCGCCACCGGGGGGGCAAAGTGCGGAGCCCCCTCCCAGTGAGACCCCGAGGAAAAGGGTCGGTGCCGGGGCGAGACGTCCCCAGCTGTCCCCCAGCTCTGGGAGGCAAGGTGTGAAATGTCAGAAATTCGGACACCTCTGCAGTCGCTTTTTCAGGGGTTGAAGGCTCTGCAGCCCCGAGCCGGAGCGCAACCGGGACATGGAGCCGGGTCCTGGCTTCACCATCCGTGCCAGCCCCCGGCCTGCTCTGTGCTTGAAGGCACGAGGCTCGGCTGGAAATGACCCCAGGCAAACTCCGAATGCTCCAGAGCTTTGTCCAAAGGCACTTTGCTCTTTTTTCCCCTTAGCCTTGTTTTTATTTATGTTTGCTTTTTTTTTTTTTTTTGCATGGCTAGGATTTAAGCGCAATAAAGCCAAATGATGTCAGAGTCGGTAACAAGACTAAAAAGACACCAAAGAACCCCAAAATCAAAGGAGGTGCCAAAGGAGGACATGGTTACGGGGATCACCACCCCTTAGGGTCCCCAGCCCCGGGAGAGCCAGGGCAGAGCGGTATTTAAGGGATGCTCCCTCCCTGCCCCTTGCAAGGGGGATGCACGGTGGCGGGACGTCCCCACCTGAGAGGGTCCTGCTGGGAGAGCGGCTGATGGAAGAAGGGACACGGGGACAGCCACCGCCAGGAGCACGAGGAGGGGGACACCAGCCCGCCGCCCCCCCACCGCCACCCCCCCCCAGTACATGGAGAGGGCTTTCTTCCGCCTTTGTTCGGCAGCTCCGAAGTGGTGTCGCCACAAAGGCCGAGGTGAAAGGGGTTAATTTGGGGGACAGAGGTAGGATGTGAAGATGCAGAGCGGGACAATGGGCCGCCTTCCTCTTTTGTCAGCGCGGCCATTGTGCCGCGTGTGAAAAATGAAATCTGTTTCATTTTGTTCCCAGATGCGATCGGGCGCCTCTATTTAGAAGCCATCAAAAAAAGCCAGCCAAGTGCTGGGGGGGGGGGGAACACAACAGGGGGGGGGCGCAGGCCTGCCAGACACGGACAGCCCCACCCCGGAGTGGCCTTTATTTATTTATTTGGGGTTTCACATTTATTTAGATTTAACCCGCTCCCTGCCTCCGGCATTCAAGTGGCTGAAACAATCAGCAAAGTCAGGGGGGAGAGGTTTTGGGTGGCGGTGGAGCGTCCTCCCACCCGGAGCATCTCCGTTCCAGGGCATCTGCAACCCAGAGCATCTCCCATCCAGAGCATCCCCTACCCAGAGCATCTCCATCCCAGAGCATCTCCATCCCAAAATATCCCCTATCCAGAGCATCTCCACCCTGGAGCATCCCCTATCCAAAATATCTCCCATCCCACAGCCAAGCACTGGGATAACCCCTCTGGCTGTCCCACCCTGTCCCCTTTCCCCCTCGAGTTTTGCAGGAAGGCCGGGCAGCTTCGTCGCTGCTATTTGCCAGCGTTTCCCCTTAATCCGTGCAGCAGTGGAAGGAAACCCGGTCCCGGCGCCTTCCCCCTCCCTCCCTCCCTCTCCCCAAAGCAATCTGTGGTTTTGCTACCAACGTGAGAAATTTTCACCTCCAGCGAAGGTGTGAAACTTGGCAGTTTTGTTCCTTCCGAGGGGAATCGCAGCCTTCGCAGAATGCAAACAAACAAACAAATGCAAATTAACCCCTAAAAAAGCATGTTTTTTCAATACGCGTCTTAACCTTTGCCACAAATTAACAAATCCAGCTGGAAACCCTCAAGATTTATTTTTCCCATCCAAACACACAGCTGCTTTTCCCCCAGGATGCTGGCGGAGGTGAGAGGCACCAGGCGGCGGGTACGGGATTTGGGCAGGGGACAGAGCCAGGGCAGAGCAAGCCCCGAATGCAGCAGGGCAGGATTTGTGAGTCAGGGAAGGATTTGTGCGTCAGGACAGCCCAGCTCCCCTCTGAGACCCAACAAACTCATTCCAGCATGGATCTGGGTATCCTGGGCAGGGCTTTTCCCAAGGTGCCTGCAGGTGATGAGCCAAGTAGCAGTGGGGACGTGGCACCATGGGGCTGGGAGCCCATCCAGAGGAGAGGGACAACCCGTCCTCCACCCAGCAGGATTCATCAGGCACCTCCACACCTTCACGTGCATCCAGGACCCATCTGATCCCAGCACCACCCTCCAGCTGCTCGCCCCCCGTTCCCACCACCGTCCCCCGTGGCCCCCCTGGTGGCCCCGAGCGGGACCTCCCGGCGCGGGGCTGGCAGGATGGCAACGTGGCGGCGAGGCCGTGGGTGTCACATCACATAAATCAAGCTCCGGAGCCTTCCTATTTAACACACTCTTCCCCTTCGAGTTGTCAGTGAAACCGTTAATTAATTAGCTAATCCCGCCATGAAGTGGATTCTAAATGGGTCTCCCCTCCCTTCCCCCCATTTAGGTAATTACTGCTGAGGGAGCTTTTGTGAGAGTAATTTTCCAGCAGGGACAGCCCCGGATGGCTGAGGGAGATGAATTTGAAGGGGGGGTGGGAATAATAATGCAAACGGGCGTGTGGGGGGGATAAAGGGCTCCTCCTGCAGGGTGCTGCGCTCCGGAGACCCAGCTGGGGCCGGCTTCTCCTCCCGGTGGTACAGGAGGACCACAGCCCTCAGCCTGAGGATGCTGCAGCAGGAGAGGCTCCCGGTGGCCTCAGCAGCCTGTCCTCACCGCCAGGCAGCGAGATCTGGGTGCTGTCATCGTGCCAAGGTGATTTGGGTGCTGCAGAGAGTCCCCACGCCCCACCACCTCTCACACCTACAGCATCCTCACACCTGGTTTTAAAGCATTTTCCGTAACAAGGCTAAATCCCAAAGCCTTGAGGGTTTTTCCCAGCCAAACAAAGCAAAAGGTGATCGGGTTTCAAGGCTGAGCGGAGAAATACTCAGCAGTCCTCAGGGCAGCAGCTCTCGGGGCATTTATTTCAGAGTCAAGGCAGCACCAGGAGCAGCGTTTCTCCTTCCTATCTTGCTCTTTCCATGCCCCTGAGCAGCTCCAAACCCTTTTTTGTTCTTCAGAACCTCAAACCCGGTCTCCAAGCGAAGATTTTCAAAGGCACGCAGAGTTTCAGATCCTCAGTTTCATGTCCACGAGTCGTGCCGTGTCCAACAGAGATACCGCACGAGTGGCGCAAGCCCGCCCGCTGCAGCCGAGCGCCCTTTGAGCCGCCTCGCATCGCTCACAGACGCGTTCAGAAATCAAAGGTTTCATCTGAAAATCATGGCTCGGCTGGCCTTTGGGTGCCAAAAAGTCGATACGCCCAGTGCAGCCACAAATATACCCGCCCTGCACCCATCCAAAGTGCCCCAAGCATTTGCTCATTGTCACGGGGCAGGAGAAGAGGTTGTGGGGAGGTTGCTCCGATTTGAGCAGGTGCCTGCAGCTTGTCTGTAGGGGAAACGTTTCCGAGAGTTTAGGATAAGCGTCCCCATCCCCTGAGGAGGTTCCCTGAGCAGCCACCCAGCACCCAGTTTCCCCAGCTGGAAAATTCACATTTTCTCCTCTCCTTTGCCACGTGCAGATGAAGTCGCCCTGTGACACCCAGCAGGGACATCTCCTCCCTTCGGTCTCTTGCTGCACCCCACAGCAGGCTCCCAGAAGCAGGGATGGTGGAGACGACTTCTCTCTGGAGATGTGATCAATGGGCTGCTACAGCCAGGAGAACTTTAATACCATTTTCCCCTACGTCTTTCCCCAAATACAGCTTGGAGAAAAGAGGGGTACACCTCTACGCCTCCCCTTGCCTTCTGCTGCTACAGCCGAAGCATCCTTTAGGACTTCCCACCCTCATCTTTTTGTATGGATCTTTCTCCTCCAGCTGCCCGCAAACAGCCTGCCAGGGACTGCCCTTGCCTGCTGTCTCCTCCCAAGGAACAGCCCAAACCTCACCGTTTTTGCGTTGCAAACTGGGGACAAAAAATGTCCTGGGGCAGCCCTGAGAAATGCCAGAGGTGGCTCCGAGCTGAGCTGGGGATGGGACCAGCTCTGGGGCTCCTGCAGGAGAGAGGCCCCCAGTAATGCGAAGGAAGAGGTCAGAGTCCATGAAGACCACAAAGGATGTTTCACAAGTTGTCAGGGACAATCTGTAGCCTTTCTGCTTTGAGAGATAAGGCTAAGCTGTGAGGCTGAGCAGGATGCGGTGGGGCGATGGCTCGGAGTTGGGGTGTTGCGTCGGGAGCTAAAATGACACGGGGCTTACCGACACGTCCGAGGGATGCTGTCTCGGCTGGAATGAGATGGAGCCGTCCCCTCACCAGATGTGCCCCCCTGGCAGGCTTGGTCCCAGCAGGAAGGTACATGGAGAGGGGGAAAAGAGCACAGAGCAGTTGTTACCACGTCTGCATCCCTCCTCCAGCCACAACCCAGTTGCCAGAAGCTGCTCCCGCTGCAATCTGTGCCTCCCCTCTCCGCCTCGCTACGAGCGAGTGCGGTCAGCTGGAAAATTAAGACCTGGGGTTGAACCCGGAGGGGCAACGAGCGGGGCTGCGGGGACAGGGAGCAGCCAGAGCAGCCCCCTGGCACCGCGGCGCCAGCCCCGCTGCCCACCCTGCGCCCAGGCGGTGCCGGAGCCGTGGTAAATCACCGGCGACAGCTCCGGCGGGCACGGTGCTCGCGTGCCTGCCTGCTCCCTCCCGCGTGCAGCTGGCGCGGGCGGAGGTCCAAGGTCAGCTAAGTGCTTAATGGGCCTCCCGCGAGGACCTGCGCTGAAAGGCGGGCGAGGAGGGAGCATATGTCACCGCCGGAGCTCCGGGGCTGCTTGGAAGTGACAGGAGGATGCTTCCCATGCGGATAGGCGAGCACGAGGGGTTGCTTTCCCAAGCCTTTTTCCCCGGGAGCGCAGCAGGGACCTGCAGGTCCGGAGGGTGGAGGGACACCCAGGTGCCCATGGCACGAGGCTGCCCAATCCAGGTTTTATTTGGCCAAGGAGGCTGAGCAGGAGAAGGACGAGGTGTGGGCATGATCTACAGCACTGGCTCCAGGTGTGAGCAGGAGAAACACAGAGGAGACAGCACCCAGGGGTGAGCTGCCTGGCCAGACCTCCGTGGTTGTTCCCTTGAAGTCTCCAGTCCAGCATACCTGGGTCCAGGCAGCCCTGAGCATCTCCCAGTCTCAGCACCGCCGGTCAGCACGCCTGCAAAGCGAGTTTCCATGCAACCAAACACAAACGCCTTCCCGAGCTCCTGGCCGAGCCACAAGCAGAAATTAATGACGATTTCAGCAGGATATCCTCACCGCTTTGCCAGAATTAAGGGGATGTTATGCTCTGGCCCAAACTCGACATTTTGGAGCTGCTGAAACGTCCTGGCATCCGGGTGTTTCCTGTTAGAGGTATCGATCTCTCCACGACCACACTATTGCATCCTGCAGTAACTCCCTGGTAGCAGATGACCCCCCGGGCAGGAACTTTTCTGGATGAACACAGGGATTTTTTCAAGCAAGAAAAGTGTTTCCCACAGCTGCAGCAAGAGGAAACGCAGGGGCTGAGCCCTGTCCCTAGGAGAAAACCGGTTACAAGCAACCGTCCCAAAGCAAACGAGGTGCTGCCCCCCTCCTGCAGCCAGGGCTGCAATTCCCAGAGCCTCTCCGCAAAACCTCTTGCCTTTCCCTAAGGGGAAAAATATTTCTGCCTCTGTCCCACGCCATCTTTCCCCCTTACACCTCCACACTCATGACCACGAAGCTGCAAGCATTGTGCACGCACAGCATCATCCAACTCAAGCCCGTTATACAGGCACGGGTGGCATCGGGGTGAAGCTCTGCCCAGGTTTGCTTTTCCCCCCCATATTTGAGCACCAGGAGAGCTTTGCCACAAGGGATGCTGCTGCTGCCCCCCCCTGCGCCCCCACAGCTCCCCAGTCTCGCAGCTGGTGGCCGGGCACCGAGGGCTGGTGCCCAGCAGCACGTCCCGGGGGGGAAGAGGGGGGAGAGGAGGCCCCTGGGGACGTGGGGTACGAGGTTTGCTTTCACAGACTGAATCAAACGTTGGGAAGCCGGTGAATTAGCAGTGTTTGCTGAGCAAACGCTGCCGGGTGGGGACAGGCAGAGGAAGAGTGTTTAAGCACACAGTCCTGTATTTGCTAGCAAACATCTCCAGCTCCTCCTCTCCCTCCCCTGTGCCTCCCCGAGCTGCTGCTCCAACGAGGCTGGGAGATGCCTCCCAAGGCAAGGAGGGCTGAAATGCCTGGGGAAGGGAGACCGTGTGGAAGAAGCATTTTGTTTTTTGTTTTGCCAATCTGCCTGCACCAGAGCACCCAACGGGGTGATTTGGGGTGCAAAATCCCACTTGGGGGTGGACTTTGTTCAAAAACTACAGTCACCACCAACATTACTTCCCTTCTATGTGCTCTGGAGGGGAGGACACTGAGGACATGGCAAAGCACAGGACACACAGCAGAGGTTTGGCATCACTACAGAAGTTAGTGAGTGCTCTTCAAGGCTTGGGGTGCAGTGGCAGCAGGGTAGGATTGCTTCTTGCAAGCTGGGGTAGGGAGCTTCTTGGCCCTGCTGCCTCATGGCGTTCTGGTGCTGATCTCAAACCCCTCTCCTGGCACAGCCCCAGGGGGAGCTGATCTGGGAGAAGTTACCAAGCTTGTTCAGGAGATGGTCCAGCAGGCAGGATTTCACGTGCTGGCCAGGGGTTCATTGGGATTCAGCATACAGGGAGCTGCTAAAGCCTTTCTCTTGGCTCCGAGAAGTCCAACATTTAATCTAGCCTGCACACCATATGCAATCTTTGGTGATCACAATCTGCTTGACCAGATCTTGCTTATTCCTTGGACTCAGACCTACACCAGACCTGGAGCACACCTCTACCAGCCACCCGACCTCCTGCTGTGACACTCGGCTCAACGGACAGGGCAGAACTCGAGAGCCCATCCCTTTCTGACATCTAAACAGGTCCTGATACACCTCCTCTGTATGAGCTGACAAACAGGGCTGGCTTCCCACCCTGAAACTCCTCCCAGGTGCCAGGAGGAATTTCATGGACCTGTTGATGCTCCACATTGCTCTACTCCAAATCTTCTCCCGTTGCTGGCCAACAACTGCAAAAATGCCACAGCCAGGTCGCCACCTCCATTCATAAAACATCCTCCCCTGCAACTGCTGGACTGGCTTTTATGGAGCTATCTTAATGCTCATTCACCCTTTGAAGGCCAGGTGCTTAGCCAGCAGCTGTGCTGCACACTGCTGCCTGAATTACTCATCACGGGCAGCGCATGCATCATTCATTATTAACTGCTCCGTGTTCACCCTGCGGCTTCATCCAGTGCCACCGCCGTGGCTGCAGGAGGAATGCAGCCGTCCGTGAAAGCAGCAGCACCCCTCACGTCTACCTCTGGGGGATGGCACTGCTTTTTGGGGTGGTTGGTGGCACCGAGGTGCCTCCAAGAAAGAGCCCAGCCCTGCCCTGGTATCCCCGCAGCACCCCAGGGGAGAAGGATTAGAGACAAAACGTGCGCAAAATTAGTCCCCAAGACATAAATTACAGGTGGCGAGAAGCCTTCAGCTGCTATAAATCAGCAAAGCCTCGCCGAAGTAAGTGGAGCAGTGCTGATTTACGCCGCCTGGCAGCTCGGGCCGGCCTTTGGAGCTTTGTCTGGGATTAGTGGGAGGAATTGTTGGGGAGGGGAACACTCTCATTACCTTGTCCCGCTCAGCGCTTTGCTTTTCTCCAGTGCGTGTTGTTGTGGGGAGCTGGATCTAATTAGCCATTGCAGGAAATGCCTCAGCTTCTCCTGTCCCCCACCGCTCAGCAGGGGAGGGGGGCCTAATCCTGGCCAACGTGGGAACGAGCCCTGATGCAGAAATCGGGGCCCGATCCCAACGTTTGCTCTGCAAAACAGCACGGGCACACGGAGCCTGGCTACCTGGGGGGGCAGGAGAGGGGGCTGGAGACGTGCTACCTACAGCACAGCCTGGTAGGGGGAGGCCTGAGCCCCCAGGGCTGCCCTTAAGCAGAGCTGCAGGGCTGTGGGTGGGACCCCAGGTGAGGCTGGTGAGGGTAATTAGTGCCTTGGAGGACCTGATGAGGTTTAGCTCTGCAGCATGTGATTCCCTTCCCTTGAACTGAATTTAGTCCTTTACCATCAGGTGTCACCTGCGATGTGACCCCCAGCAGACATTCGAATGCTGGTACCCAGCCTCCCTTCCCCCCTCCCTTAACACCACGTTAAGGTTTGGGGTCTCTGAACGCAGAGGGGTGTGCTTGCAGATGGGGTCAGTGAGCGCTGTACAAGCCCTGGAGAGACGGACACGTGGGTGCTATGCTCTGCAGGTGCTGCCAACCCCTGGGGGGCTGAGAGCAGTGTTTGCAGGATCCTGGCACCCAGGCGGTACCAAGCTCCTCTGAGCCCACCCGTGCGAGCTCCAGGACCTCGCAGGAAGCCAGCCTTGTTAGTTTTGCCATCTCCCCAGTTTAAGGAGCCCTTGGGCTGAGCATTGGTAACCGGCACGCTCACACGCTGAAAATACCGTGGCAGTGGTAAATGCTAAAACAGCACTGGGACCTTCTCACCATGAGGATGGCTTTGATTCAGTGCGATGTATTTAGCGCTGCGGGGCTGATTTACACCGAAGTCAGAAGGTGGGCCAGCAGGAGAGGAAGGAATTACCACCTTCCGCAGCAGGACCAGCACAGGGAAATATCTCCCTGTGCTTCAGCAGCCGCAGGTCGCAGTCTGACGTACAGGCACATCTCCCCTCCTGCTCCTGGAGGAATAACCCCCCAGGGTTACCGCGGTCAGCTGTGAGTTCTTGCAGACCAAACCTAAAACTTCAGGTGGGCAAAACACATTTCATGCCCATGGACTGACCCACAGAGCACCCCTGTTCACTGGTCTTGATTCCCAGATGCTGAATCTTTGACAAGAGCAAGGGCAGCCCCTGAAATCCCCATTGCCTTTTGAAACTCTCAATTTTTGGTTATAAACTTTTCCTCCATGCTGATACGGGTTGAAATGAGAGGGCCTGTCCTCATGATGCACCTGGTGTTGGCATTTTCACTTGGAGCTGAGCTTCTCCCAGTTGGACACCTTGTGGTCCTGCATGATCCCATGGGGCCAAACATCTGCATGGGTTGCAGGGACAGAACCCGGTGCCCCGGGGCTGTTTCTTCCCCTGGCAGCTGGTGCCTGGGACTCGGGCAGGCAGTTCCACCACCATGCTGTCAGCACCCCCAGCAAGGTCTGCAGGGGGGGCTTCGCTGCCCACTGCTGTGAGATGTCCCACCTGTGGGCACTTCTCTCCTCGCTGAGCAGCCAAGAAGCCTTGACCTCCTCGTGGTGGCTGGAGGGAATGGTGAGCTGCTGGCCGTTGGGCTGGCCCAGTTATGCCCACCCTGGGTGTCCAGCGGGGTCTCCAGCCCACGCACCTCCTGCTTTGTTCCTGGTGACATGAGAGGACCCATCCTAATGCTAGCTCCCAGCAGCTGGAGTGTTGGGTGTGAGGTCCTCTGACATCCTCCAGTGCATCTCTCCTGGAGGGCTTTGCCATATGTCTTACACCTGGAGCGGGACAGGCCATGAGCAAAGCTTCCTGGGATCAGAAAGTCAGGGGGAGCCGCAAATCTCCAGCACGGGGCAGGTGACACACGTAACGGCGCACGTACGCACACGCTGCTCCCCATCTCCTCGGGCTCCTCCTGCCTCTTCCATTTCTTTCATTCTTCTGAAAGGAAACTTCGCCATTCCTGGGCTTTGTTGGTGGCGAGGAGGATACTGGATAAAGAGTCTGAGAAAGTGAAAGAGGGTGCTCCGGGCTCCAGGAGGAGAAGGAGGGGAGAGCAGGAGAAGGAGGGATTCTCGGTATCTACAAGGGAATTAAAGCGCTTTTACTAGAGTGAAGAAATCATCTAAAGAATGGCAGGCGAACAAAAGCAGCAAGGCTATGGACAAGTCGTTCTGAATAGATCCAGATCCCCTTAAGTTTGTAACACCCCCTACACACTTCTTTTTTTTCCCCTTCCCCCCCTTAAGCCTTTGCTCCTCACTCCCTCCAAGAACAAATGCAGAGAGGAAAAAAAAATACTAAAAAACCCACGAGGGAGGGGAGGAGTGGAAGAAAGCTAAAAAAAAAATCAAATAAAATAAAAGGTAATCCTCAGCCACTTTGCCCCTCTGGGGGCTGCTCTGGGCCAGATTAAAGGTCCGGTGTGAAACCATTCTGCTATTCAGATGCGATAAGCAGGATTTACAAGCAAAGAGAAAGAGAGAAAAGAATGGGCGAGAGGAGAAAAGGAGAATTATTTGTGTCTCTTAATACTTGTTAAGCACTTCTCTTTTGCTAGACCAGACAAGACACAGCTATGCTCAAAGTCCGTGCACAATCCTGCCCGCTTGTGTCCCCCCCCCCGGCTCCCCGCTTCCCCCTGCCCCCTCTGAAGCAAGCAGGCAACACTTTGTTGCTACTGAGCTGAAATTGGTCTCCTCTCCGAGCGGCACACAAAGAGAATGGCAATTAACCTTCCTGTTCCCTGGTGACAGCGATCTAATCAGCGCTGCGCCTAGGCCTGTGCCAGCCGCTCAAAGGCAAAGCCCCCGTGTTTGGGGGGGGACGGGGCGGCGAGGAGGGGGCTGCGGCTGCGCCCCGCACCGGGGCCAGGATGGGTGCTGGGGGGAGAAGGGGTTTGGGTTGCTTCCGTCGCTGAGGCTGGCTCGTACAGCCCTTGGAGGATGCAGGTGGAGGTGTTGGTCGGAGCCACGGCCTCGAGGACGGAGGCCAAGGCAGCCTTGGGCTAGTGGTGGCCCACCGGGACAACATAGAGCCCCGTTGGGGCTTGGGGTGGCAGCAGGGATCCCACCCCAGGTGATGCATGCCTTGATGCTCCCTCGTGTGCCTCAGGAGGACGATGCTCTGGGAAGAAGGAGGGGAGGCCAGCCTCCCATCGCCAGCACTCCTCTCTGGGAGAGGGAGGCACCTGGGGGGCTCCACAGCTGAGAACTACATGCTGAGACCCGCAAATACAGGCCTTGGTTTTGAGGCTTCTCCATAAGCTCGTAAGCTTTTTATTTTTTTAATGGAAAATAGGCTTGTTAGAAAAGCCTCAAACATCCTTCACAAAAGAACCACTACTCATCAGTGCCACTTTTCAGCAATCCTCCTCCACTCCATGTTTTTCCATTTTTGCAAGAGCTGAGGACGAGAAACAGCTAGCGTGTTGTTAAAAGACCAAGATATAAGTGTTGGGTTTGTGCTACTTTCAAGGGAGAAAAAGTGAACCTCCCAGAGGTCAGCTGAAAACTGAGAAGTGCTTTATTATTTTAAACCTCTGAAAAATCCAGCCGATGGCTGGTTTTCTAATTGTGGCCATGGATCCAAGTAACTGAAGCAGAGGTCTGAGAATCAGCCTTGTGCTTGCTGATGAGCCTGGTCTTAGATCCCAGCAACACAGGAAAATGACAGTGAGATGTCCTCTAGAAGAGGAAAAAAAAAAAAATCCTTTTTCTTTTCTTGCTAGTTCTAAAGAAAAGAAAAAAAAAGTAATCTTCAAAACTGTCAATGGAATTTTCTCGAGCAGCGAAATTCACCTGTTCCTCAAGTGCTACAACAAACATTTCCTACCACAGCTGAGCAGGAGGCCTGGGCCTCCACCTCAGGGACGCCCTGATGGGACAGGGGCTTTATGGTGTGGCACTGACACCGCAGAAGCCCCTCCACTTCGGTTGTGCTTCCCTTTTCTTTGTTCCTAGCATAACAGTGCTTTTATTTAATATCTGGTGGCCTTTCTCCAAGACACAACATCATTTCAGGGATGAATGTGAACTCGTACAGGAAGCACTGCCTATAACCACTGCTTAAAACCCAATTCCCAACCATGTATGCATGGCGCAGAGCCCAAAGCTTCAACCCTCGTGGCGAGGGCCCTTCCCTTGGTCTTCTCCAGGGCCCAGCACATCTCAGGGCGCGCTAACATGACCGTATGGCAGCGCTTAGTGCTCAGAAAGGTGCCAACACCTGGAGCTGCCTAACCTCCCCGAAGGCCTCCCTGCTGAGGGACAGACCCCCCCACAACCCAGGGGGGAGAAGAAGCCATGGCGGGACCCCCCCGAGCTGGCCTGGGGCCTGCCGTGAGGCCGGCCATGATGGAGGCCCAGCCTTCGGCCTGCTGCAGGGCTTCAGCCAGACGGGCACAGGCGTCTCCATTACATCGAAAGGAGGAGCATAATTGAGCCTAAATTGATTCAAACAGAGGCAATTAAAGCAAAACTCAGCCCCCCACTGGGAAAGCAAAGGCGCGGCTTATTTTTAACTCATAACCACCACAACAACCACAGAAACGTAATTAAGGGGCAGCGTTACACACACACCCTTCAGCTCCAATGGCAGGCTGAGTGAAAATGACCCCCCTGGTCCCCCATCCCATTACCCCCCCGAGTGCCCAGCCCCATTGCAGCCAGCACCACGGACAGCCCAGCCCATACCACCCACCCCCCTGTACCGCCCACCCCCCCCTCTCTAGGGCCACCTGCCCCCCTATAGTGCCCCCCCCGCTATAGCGCCCGCTCCTCACTTATACCCCCTGCCCCCCCTACTTATAACGCCTGCCCCCCATAGTACCCACCTTGCTATAATGCCTGCCCCACTATAACACTCAGCCCCCCCGCTATAACGCCGCCCTCCCCGTTATAACTCCCACCCAGCTATAATGCTCACAGCCCCAATTGTAATGCTCGCTGCCCCCCCAGCTATAATGCCCACCTATCTATAATGCCCACCCCTGTTTATAATGCCCACCCCACTTAAATGCCTGCCCCTCTATAACACTCAACACCCTGTTTATTACACCCACCCCACTGTAGCACTTGCCCCTCTATAGTACCCCCTGCTATAACACCTACCCCACTATAATGCTCACACCCTACTTACAACACCCACCCCACTATAACGCCTACACTACTATAATGCTCACACCCACCTTACAACACCCACCCCGCTCTAACACGCACCCCACTATAACACTCACCCTAAATCCTCCGGGCTCTCCCGTTTTCCAGCCCCAGAGCTGCTGCCCTGGCCCTCCGCTGCCCCCAGCTCTTCCCCCAGCCCAGGAGCATCCCAAGCACGGCTCCGTGCCGCAGGGCAGGGCTGGCGAGGTGCGGGAGGCATGGTTACATTGCACAAATTCTTCTCCTCTCTTAGGTGGAGACCTGGAGCGGGGCTGGATCGGCGTTGCTCCGTCTGCAGAGCAAACAAGAACCATCAATTAGAAGTAATTACCACCCCCTCCCCATAACTTAAGAGGCTAATATTAGGCTTCATTTTTAAGAAAGGTAATTTGACGGCCATAAATTACAATTATAAAAACTTCATTAGAGTCGGTAGCAATCCATCCACCATTGTTCTAATTACACACTGTAGGAGTAATGAATGCTAATGGTTTAATGTACAATAATTACCACAATTGAAAAATAATAATAATACAGAACAACCTCAGTTATCCAAATGTCACGGGGGACGTGGAACGGGCTGGGGTAATCGTGGTTTCAGATAATTGAGGGGCTCTTCAGCATGATTAATAGGTGTCGCGACCTCTGCGTGGGGAACGAGGAGCTTTAAGCGACGGCAGCGTGGTAAAGTGAGGCAAGGCTCGGGGCAGAGGGGAGAAATCGGGTGTCTTACGTCTTTGTTTTGGATTTTACGAGATATTTTAGATGTAAAGTAAATGTATTGTTTTGCAACCGAACTGTGCCACCTCCTGATGAGTTTCAGGTGTGGTCGGCAGGGTTTGAAGCAGAAATATGGGACCTGGGCTCTGAAACTCGCTCACACTCAGTCCAGTGTGAGAAGCACCGGGAGGATTTGGCGTGCCGGGCAGAGCACGAGAGGCAGTTTCGCCCCCCTGCAGCACAGCAGCAGCACAGAACTGCGGGAATTTCAGGTGGGAAGGGACCCCAGGAGGTCTTTAACCCAACCTTCTGCCCACAGTAAGCTTGGCACAGGGCTCGGGCTGGGTTGCTCAGGGATTTCCCCGGTCAGTTCCAAAAATCTCCAGGGACAGGGATCCCTCCAGCTCCCTTGGCCCCGGTGCACTGCTCATTCACCCCCACAGTGACTGTATTTCCTTACACCCCACTGGATCCTGCCCTGTTCCAGCCTATTCCCCTCTCCTCTCCTCCTCTCAGCACAGCCTGACCAAGCCCCCAGCCTCTCTTCCCTCCAGCCCCACCAACACCATGGCAGCCTCCTGCCGAACCCACCCCAGCACCTATTTCTCAGCACCTTAGTCCATCCCAGGGGCAGAGGTTTGCTTTAGTCCTTGTTAAAACCCCACATCTCCTGCTAGAAAATTTCCATTCCCCTAGCCTGGCCGGATCCCCCTGCAGGGCTGCTGTGCCCCACGGCAGGATGAATCCCACAGGTTGCCACGTCCTGACCCTGCTGAGGAGCATCCCAGTTCATCCCCCAGGTCACACATTGCACGCCTCAAACCGATTGAACAGAGGAGCTCTCAGGACAGACCTATCTAGAATCTCCCTGTAACATAAAACAAGCCTACAATAAAAGGCTTGACCCCAACAGTCCTTTGAACGAAGCGCTCAGCTTGCTCTGACGTTTGATCCCAGTCGGAGGAGGTGGTTCTGGAAGTAGAGCCGTGGCATTTGCCTGGTTATCCTCCACGCCACGTTGTCCTCCAGCAGTGGGTCAGGGCATGTTACCTGGAGGTTATCTTGTCCCTCTGCCACCCTGCCTCTGCTTAGGTTGGGGCACAAAGTCAACCCAAAATAGTTCCAACGCTGGTCCGTCTGCAAGCAGCGTAGGAACGGGTCTTCTCCTCACAGCAGGAAGGGGTTTATGATAGGAAATCAATCTGCTGTCTCTCCTTCCTCTGACACAGGCTGCACAGGGAACATGAAAAGCATTACAGACTAGGGGAAGACACTGAAGAAGAAAGAAATCAAGTCTCCAGAAGAGAGAACAAAGCATGTCTGCTGCCTCGTGAAACAAAACAGTGACCAGTGGTGCAGAACCACGGATCACCACCGAACACTCTCCCAGCTCCTCAGGTCTGCCCAGTTAGGGACCCCAGCAGACCACCGATGGGTGCTGGGGAGCTTTGGGTGCTGATGAGCTTCTTGAGAGCTGCACTAACACCCTGCACGGATGGGTGCTGCCAGGGCTCGCTCTGCTCCCCAGCCTCGGTGGCTGGTGGGAGGGCCAGAAGATTTTGGTGACACGTTAAAACATCAGTTTTAGGGTTCTCCATTCTTGCCTCAATAAACAGCCCAGTAGGAAGGGAAACAATGAGAGAAATCAGGCTTTCCCATTTGTTTGCTCCAGGGATTGGAAATGCCACCTAACTGCTCCCTTCCCAGCCTTGACCCCGCAACTGAAGCAACTCGATGAAAGCTTGTTGCCAAGACATCCCTAAGAAACAACAAGCCGGGGTCAAACCCAGGATATTGGCCCTGGAATTCCCTTTCCTACAGCCTTGACAAGGTTACAGAACACAGAAAAACTCGCTGCCACTGCAGGGTGCACCAACATCCATGGGCACCCCCTTCCCACTGACCCACAGGCAGCCCAGCCTCCGTAAGCCAGCCCTAAGAGCAGATCCCATCCACAGCCTGACAGGGAACAACGTGCTCTTGGTGTGCTTCCTCTCTAATAGGATCCTAATTTATAAGAAAGCAGATAATATATCAATGGAAATTAACTTCACACTCTCCTTACACTGGCAGGTTGAGCTGCAGGTGAGTGCAATGTAATTAAGAAATTAAAAGGTAATTTCCACATATGCTTTCTGCTAATCTAGCTCAGCAATCATTTAATTTACAGCAGGGGACTGGCAAGGAGGCAAGCCAAAATAAATAAGATAATGCTACGTTTAATCGCTCGGCGCGACGGCAGCAGTACAGAGGGGTTTCGGAGCGGGGCCGGCGGGGTGAGGGGCGGTGGGCTGGGGAACCCCCTGGGGAAACTGAGGCACGGAGTGGCCCAAACCAGAGAGCACTTCCACGGCACCAGAGGGAGGGATGAGCAGTGCCACCAGCTGGAGGGGACACACGGCCACACGGAGCCCCCCGGTGCCGTGCCGGCCTTCAAGCACCGCGGGTGAAGGATGCCGGGCAGAGAATTTGGGCTGCAGGAGCACCTGGAGCCATGCATGCCACAGCCCCCTCAGTGGGGGCAGGCGCCAGCCCCGGGGCCTCAGCAGGGGATGCTCTCCATGCAACTCCGGCTTTTTGTTCCCGAGCCCCGCACCGTGTGGGGCGGGAATGCCTCCTAGCCCCATCCCCTCCTCCAGCCCAGCTCCCCCCCGATGCAGAGACCCAGATGCTTCCCCCCTGAGCGGGGAGAAGCATTCATATGGGAGCTTAATCCCCCAGAGACTGGGGACACGGGGATTACGGCCGACCTGGGGAGATGGGGCCATGATTCGGGCTGCTGAGGCAGGGAGGCGGCCACCCAGCCCTATCCGTGGTCCACCAGTGACACACGGACCTGCGCCGATGGCTTTGGTGACAGCGGTGACACCCCTCTGTCCCCCGTCATCAATAACTCATCTGGTGAATCTCCTCCTGCTTTTGCCGACCGAATTATTCCCAGCGCGTGGGGAGGTTATGTTTGTCCTCTTCAAGCGGCTCTAGAAGCGGTCAAATAATATTTGCCCAGCAAATTGTTAAACGGCAATTCTGCTGTCACTCACCGAGTCCATTATTCGCGGGGCACTTGTTTGCTCGCCCCGCCGCTCGCTGCCTGTCCCTGCCCTGAGGGGTGACCCAAGCCCCCAGATCCGAGCCTGGCACCTGCTGAGCCCATTCTGGAGGGGGCACCGGGGTGTGTGTTCACCCCCCGTGCTGGGAGAACCCCCTGCCTGAATTGGGGCAGGGGCTCGGAGCTGCCGACCCCAGGAGGGACTCGAGCACTGGCCCCAAGCGAGCTGCTTCCCCTCCTGGGATGAGAACCACCTGCACGGAGAGAAGTCGTGAGCAGAAAGTATGCATCGCCTTGAAATACTGCACAAAAAGTGGGGGAATCATTTACATTAATTGATTTTTTTAATGAACAATCATAAAACTATTATTGGGGGGGGGGGGGAGGAGAGTTTGTTTTCATTGCAACCATTTAAAAATGGGTTGGAGGATTTCTTGCTTAGGTTGTGGGTTTTTTTTTGCCAGTCTGTCTCTTCTTTATTCTTGGGCTTCTGGTATCACAGAAATACTGTTTTAAAACTGTGTCATTTCCTGCTACTCCACATCAGAATTGTCCCTTTCAGATTACGTTTTGCCTTCTAGCTAAAACTGCCAGGGTATTCCTGCTTGGCCGAGGAAGCACCTTCCTCCCTGCTGCTCAAAGCTTACCTGGAGAGGAGGTCAACAAAGCCCCAGCCCTGAAAACCTGCAGAAAAATAATACCTGTTCTGTGTCTTTTTTGTAACCGGGGCTATTCCGAGCCTGCCACTTCCCAAGCTACTGGGGAGGTAGCTCAAGAAAACCCACCACGGGTAAGACTGGAAATTTTGGTTAGAAACATAGGGAAAGGATTTCGGAAAAAAATAAGGTTTCTTCCTTCTTCTTTAAGTGCCAGGGAGTTTTACAGAGGGAATAAGGCAAACTTCTCCTTCCCCCCTCTACGTCACCTCTCACCAAAGCGTCCTCCCAGCTGAATAACAAGAAAAACCCTATGGCTCTAAATATTTGCCTGCAGACCATACTCCTGAGAACAGTGCTCTGAGCTTTGTCTCACAGCGTGTTTATGTCCCGAGGGGGCACTAACACAGAGCATGGGATGGCAAATCCTCCTGCCCCACCCAGGGCCATCCAATGCGCTCCTTGACCCCGTACCCAGAGCCCGGGGTCAGATTTTGTGCCACCAATCCTTGGATCTCCTTCCAGAGCCACCAGCCGTGTCCCCGTGCCCGAAGGAGCCTCCTCCTGCTGCCCAAAACTCTCCGTGCACCACCTGCTCTTCCACCAGCGTCCATCACCGAGCACCCAAATCCTCCAGAGCACCAAAATCCACCCTTCCCCTCCCCTCCCCCACACGCATGTGCACACGCATCCATGTGCGCACACACATCTGCACACATCTTCCCTCCCTCCCCAGCCCAGCCACGGCCACGTGAGGCCGTATTTCATATGCATGGCCTGGGAGGGCCTGGGCTCTCCAGCCAGTAATTTGCTGATTGGAAAATGTTCCAGGAAAAGGGACGGGGATGAGAGAGGGGAGGGGAGACCTGGGGCGGGGGGAGTGGGGAGGGAGGAGACGGGAGTTCTCAAACTGCGAGCCCTAATACCAAGCATGTGGCCATATATTATTTTAATAAAGCCAGCACATCCTGCACTCACGACAGCTGCTGTTCCCTTTCTCTCATCCTGTGAATCTCATTTATTCCTCATTAGCAAAATCACCTGTTTGTCAAATAGGGACAGATCGGCGAGACATTAAATCGCGCCGAGGCTGGGGGGGGTCTGGGGAGCGGAGGTGGGATGGAGTGGGGCCGGGCAAACCCCAGCCTGAACCCAAACCTGGACATCTCCCGGAGGCTGAGGTGGAGACGAGGATTGGGGCAGCAGGTGATGCAGCATTTCCAGTGCTTTTATCTTCTTTCTTTTTTTTTTCCCCTGCGTAGTGGAAGTTATGCCAGGAGCAGCGCCTGGCCACAGCGCTGCTGGGTGGGTTCACAGCATGCAGCACACCCAAAGTAGTGACAAACAGAGGTGTCTGCGGGAGAGGAACTCTGGGTGCCCTTCAGACCAACCTAAACCTCCTTGTGGGGTCATGAAAACAGCTTCTGACAGTTCCGCAAGTTTGGAGCTGCCATCTCTTTTTACCATAGGCGGCCGCGCACTTCGCGTGTAAAAGGCATTTGGGATGAGCAGTGAAAAATTTCTTCCCTTTCGGAAGAGATTGGGTACAAAATGTCATCTGATTCGGTTTTATTGGTTTGGGTTTTCTTTAAATTGAGTGAAAACGTCAGTGGGACTGACCCCTTCTTTCAAAGAACTGTGGTTTTGATGAATCAGGATTTTCCACTAACATTGAAGGAAAAAAAAATAAAAAATCCCTGGACTGCACTAAATTAAGTGTCTGTCGCCCCACAAGCCTGGCAACGGAGTCTTTTTCTGCTGGTTTTGCAGCTTACGAGATGCTTTTCCTAATGCCAGCCCTGGCTTTTCCCTTTATCAGTTGAATGACACTGGGGGAAACAGCTGGCTGAAAATCAAGGCTTCTGGTGCGCTGAAAATTCTCCCTGGCTCTTTGCGATTCGGAGTTTGGGTTCAAACTGGCCCCGGACCAAGCGTGTGTGCGTGGGAGATACAGAGAGAAACCTGGGGAGGGCAGGGGGGCCTCGGCCCCCCGCGTGGCACCACCCGTCCTGCCTGCCTCCTTGCCAAAAAAAATCGGGGATGGAAGGGCTGGAGATGCCGTGCTGGGGGGCTTCCCACCTCTGCTGCTCCTTTGGGAGAGCCAGCAGCTTGGCATTTCCGGAATTGGGTGCTGGAAAACCCCAGCTAAAGGGGGAATTTGGGGCTGCAGAGAGCTGAGCCTCCGGGATGACATTGTGCCGGGTCCTTTGTGCCAGCTTGGGTCTGGGGTGAGCAGGTCTGGGGTCTGCAGGGGCCTCACCAGCTCGGGGGGAAGCTGCTCTTAAATCTGGGGGAGACTGAGGGTCAGGAGGTGAAGGAGATGACTGTGCATGTTTTTCCTACTTACTTTTTCATCATTCTTCATTTTTTGTCTAGTCCTGAGCATCCGTCCATCCCTTCCCCATCTTGTTCCCATATTTCCCCTCCCCAGCTGCTTTCCTCCATCACCTCCGGGTTCTCAAACCCATTTCCTCCTCCAGGTCCTCTCCCACCGCTCTTGCAGTTCTTCCTCCCCACCATCCTCACCTCTCTCCGCCTCCAGCCTGCCTCTGCACCGCGGGATGCAGTGCGTTTTGGAGGCAGAAGGCAAGGGTTTGGGTTCTGCAAGTCTTTGTGATGGCGCAGAGGAGGTGGCTGCAGGGCTGTGCCCAAGCAGGAGCCGATGGGGACTGCAAATCCTAAGAGAAAAAGGAACCCGGATGGGATGGAGCCGGGCTCCCAAAATCAATCAACACCACCAAGCAGGGCTGTGATGCCCCTGAGGGTGACTGACAATTTGGGGGGCCACCTCCAAACCAGAGGCCATCCGCAGAACCAAGGGGACACACGTGGGGACATCCAGCCTGGTGGCCCACCAGCACCTCAGTACCTTTCAGGGGACCCAGCTCCGGGCTGGCTCTGGGGACAGCAGGGACCCCAGGCCGGGCTTGCAGCCACCCCCTGCTGCCACGATGCCCCTGGTGGTGCAGAGCAGCCCCCTGCCACCTCAGCGTGCCGATGCCACCGTGTCCCCCCCGTCCCTGTCCCCCCCCTTCCCTCCTCTCTCTGAAAGTCATCAGGCCTAGCGAGGTCTTCTCCCACTTATGCAGCTCATGAATATTTAACAGCATCTGCTCTGGAGGCGATAAAGCCTACCAATCCTTGACAAATATGGCCTAATCTTTTCAATTTCGGGGTGCAAATATTCCTTCAGAGTCCTGTTTGTCACCTAGATTAATGACTGTGGCTCCCATAATCCTTGGGTGCTAATTCAAGTGGTGGCTGCCGGGGCCGCGCATGGCGGAGGGATGCTGGGACACATCTGAAGGAGAGATTACTCGCTCGAGGGCCCTTTGCTGCAGGGTTTTGTTCCTCCCTTGGCACTGAGCATGGGGGGGGGGGGGCTGCTCGCATGCTTGTTTTTAACCCATCCTAGCGGCTGAGTCCGTCCCAGTCCGGTGGGGACAGGGGGATGCCAGGGATGGGGTGGGATGGGGACGTGTGCTCACCTCCAGCCGTGGTTCATTTCTTGGGAAGAGATGCAGACAGCAGCCCCAGCACCACCAGACCGCCTTCCCGTGGCTCGCCAGGCTGGGATGTGTTTTAGGATCAGCCCCATATGGGCTGAGCACGGGATGTGTCCCGAGGAAGCCACCGCTGCCTGCTCCAACTCACGGTGGGCTTTGCAAACTGCTTAAAATTGCAACCCGAATCCCCACCTCAATCCAGGGCTTTGCAAACCACTTAAAATTGCGACCTAAATCCCCCCCCCCCAGCATCGTTCAGCCCACGGCCACGCAGCCGCTCCATCCCCAGAGACACAGGGCTTGATGCTCAGCTCTCCACCACGGATCAAAGGATGAGGGGATGCTTTTGGTCAATGCGCTCCCCAGGGAAACCCCACAGCCCGACCACCTCCGGACACACAGTGCCGGCCACTTATATTTATTTATTCCCCAGCCAAGAGGAAAATACATCAGGGAGAAGAGGGGGGAAATCAGTGCTGGAGCTGATCAATGGCATCAACACCTCTGCTGCGGGGCTGGTGGCTCCATCCATCGCCCGGAGCCTGGGAAGATGGATGGGAAGAGCTGGGAAGGGCTGCAGGGAGTAGGGCAGCCCCAAAAATGCATCTCCGGGCAGCTCTGCACCCGGGCAGGGACCTACCTCAGGCACAGGGATCCCCTTCGACCGAGCCAGCGGTGGCAGTTCTGGGTGCGCCAGGGGGATCTGGTCCCGGGGGAAATTCCCTCGCTGCTCGCTGGACGGGAAAATTTCCACGTGGCGCCAGGAACTGCAGAGCGCGGCCAAGAGTTGCATTATTTTTAGGTTTGTTTCACATTTCTGTGGCAGAAAATGCTTCCTCAGCCAGACAAAAATAATGCTGTGAATAAAAGAAAGTAGGAAAACATCATTTTTTTGCGAGCAAAACCAGAAAAAACATGGGAAGAAACATTTTCTGCCATCCAAAAAAAAAAAAAAAAAAGCATCATCAAAAGAAAACTTTTGCAGAATGAACATTTCTGGATGCTTTCCCTCCTAAAATACTTCGGGAGGAAAAACCTGTGAGCCTGTTCCCTGTCTAGGATCTTCATCGGGGCTCTGCAGCCAGCATTTGCCGCCGTCCTTGTTTTCCCTTAGCTGGTTCCTACACCTGCCGCAGGCTTTTGGGGCCAGGAGGCTTCAGCTGGCTGATGCAGAAGGGGGATTACAGACGGTATTGGCAGCCCCCAGCACACCGGGGCCGGTCCCACAAACCCCAATCTCTACGGGATGCTCGGGGGGGGCTTCGGGGTGCTCAGGTTGGCTCGGGACGTGGGCCCCAGGGGAGGAGACGTGCCAGGGGGCACCGAGGAAAAGGATCAGCCCCTCCTGTGCCGGCATCCCCGCTCCCTGCCCCCTCTTCTACCTCTTTTTTTTTTTATTCCGCTGAGCAAGCTCAAAAAGCAAAGCTGGCGCCTTTGTCCTGCCGAGGCTTCGTTAGGGCCCTCGTCGCACCGGGGTGGGGAGCGGCTCATTAGGCGGCGGCTTTGAAGCGGGCTCTGTTTGGGGTTCATTTGTGTGCTGGCAGAAGGGAAACCTCTGTGCTCCGAGGATGTTTTTTCTGGAGGGGCTTCCTGGAAACACAACAAACATGACCCCGCGCGGCGCTCCCCCGGCCCACGTAGGGCGGCGGGGGATGAAACGCGGGGCCGGGACAAAGGAGCAGCCCCACAACCCCCCCCCCGTCCCCCTGTCCTAATGAGGACGGACGCACACCGATGGGGAACACAAGTTTTCCTGCTCCCGTGACTCAAAGCTAAAGAAATCCCAAGTTTTATGGGGTTCGGAAGGACCTCGGGGCTCACTTTGTTAGCAGGATGAAAACCCATTCCTCCGGGTGTTGTGCCAGGGTGGAAGACCCAGTGGATTCCAGCCTGGAAGGTTGTTATTTTTTAGGGCAAATCCTCCATTATTCTTTAAAACGCTGTCTCAGGATGAATAGGGAATTCAAGGGAAAGGTACAAATTCTTGCCAAATCCGGCAAACCAGCTTACCTAAATGAAAGTTTCTAACAGGTAGCACGCTGGAGGAGTTGGGTCATTTCACCTCCGTGCTTTCAACCTTGAGGTGAAACAAGTTTGGAGGCTTCATCTGCATTGATGGGAAAGGAAAAAAAGAAAACCCTTGTTGGTGCAGGGAGAAAATTGTTTTAGTCACCTGAGTAAAATAATAAATGGAAATCACCTCCCTAGTTAGCAACCCCAAAGGGTCCAGAACCGGGGAGGAGGCACAGGATGAGAGCCCCGTCCATGCAGCCTGGGGCACTGCCGGCCATGAGCGAGTGGATGTGTCCAAAGGTGTCCAAAGAAGGGCAAAAAAGCTGGGGAAGGGTCTAGAAAACATGTCTCGTGAGGGGCAGCTGGGGTTGTTCAGCCTGCAGAAAAGGCTCAGACCTTATTGCACTTTAAATTACCTAAAAGGAGGTTGTAGCAAGGTAGGGCTCAGGCCCTTCTCCCAGCCAAGCGATAAGATGAGGGGAAAGGGCCTCAGGTTGCACCAGAGGAGGTTTAGGTTGGATATCAGGAGAAATTTCTTTACTGAAGGGATTGTGCAGCCTAGGAACAGGCTGCCCAGGGGTGCGGTTGTGCCAACAAACCTGGAAATCTTCAAGAAACGTGGAGATGCAGAGCTTAGTGGCACGGGTTAGCAGTGGGCTTGGCAGGGCGAGGTTAAAGGCTGGGTGCTGTGAGTCAAGGTACGAGGCCGGCAGCGAAGCTGGGGATGCGGTGGCCTCATGGATGTGCTGCCAGGGCTCGGGAGGGAAGGCAGGGAGAAGAGAAAGCTGCCGGAGCCTCAGCAGGCCCTGTCAGCCTCCTTCACACGTTATCAGATGGGGGAAGCCCACGGGGCCGCGTGGGAGGTGATTAATCTCCGTCTCCAGCAGGAAGGCTCCCGGAGAGGAGCGGGGAGGTCAAGAGGAGACGCGGGTTGAGGAGAGGTGGGAGCCTGGCAGAGGCCTGAATGCTTTTGTACCCTTAACATGGAGCTTGCCCCAGATCTGAAGCCACCTTTGGAGACCTCCCCCTGCCTTAATTTGGGCTTTTATTTGGGATCACTGCTTTCTCCTCACCATAAAGCGCATCATCACCACCGCAACACGCTTTTATGGTGCCTTTATCTGATTACCTGAAAGTGTTTAATCAGCACTGATTCATTAGGCTTCCCCACGGCCAGGGCTGGAGGAACGGGGGGGGGGGGGGCAGTGCCCACCTGCAGAGCAGCCCCACATGGGCAATGGGACCCCCGAGCCCACCCTCCTCGCTTCCCCATAGTTTCACAGCCACACCACGAGCTAAACCAGACCTCCAGGACCTAGAGACAAGCCAGCAGGGATGATGAGGAAGATGAGGACAGGAGAAGGCTGTGGGCACGGGGTGGTCCCGGCCCCCCCGGGGGTCTGGGGGCAGTGGGCAGGGCTGCCCATCTGCTCGGGTTTTGTCCCTCAATTAGGCTGCGCCGTGCCGCGCTCCCCACGCTTCATTGGTTTCCACTTCACGTTCCTCACAGTTCTCAGGCACCGGCGCTGAGCAGCTCTGTGCTGTCTCCCGAGAGCCCTCGCCTTTGGATTTGGGCCATTTTATTCTTTTTATTTTTCTTTTCCCATTTTTCCAGAGCAGCGCCACGCTCACCTCACCTGGGCCAGCTCGGAGGGGAGACGTGGCACCGGCTGTGCTCAGGCTCCTGCCAGTTGTCCCCTTTGCTCACAACCTCCCTGCAAACCTGTGTGTCCCCAGCAACATTTCCTGCTGCTCTGGAGTCATCCAGCCCTCAGCCTGCTTTTCTCCACCTGCCCCAGCACCTGTGCACGGGGACAGGCACCGCGTATCCCTCTGGAAAGCCCCTGCCTTTGCTCTGCATCACAGGTTCGGACGCTGCTGCCCATCACACAAACTTGGCCAACACATCACTTGTACCCCTGGATCAAACCACAGGCCATTCTGGCAAGGAGAAATTTAAAATAAGTGCACAAAGACATTGGCATGCACATGGGTTAAGCCTGTGTTAGTGCTGGCCGGCTGCAGAAGCAAGCGGAGACTCCCTCCTTCCTCTTTTAGCTCCCATCCTGACCTTTACTTCGCTGCCGAGACGGTTGTGCTGCTGCATCCGACCCATCCATCTTTACATCCCAAAGATATTATTATTTAATTCCCTCCGCAGCCGCCTGCAGCTCCTGATGGCCAAGCAGTTCTTCAGCTGATAAAAAGTTGAGCATCACTCAGTAAATCAGCAGCAACAGAAACGCTGAATCATTAAATCTTAGGCTGTAATCTATTTCAGCTGGGTTCAGGAGATGCCAGGAGAGGAGAGCACACACCGGAGCACCAAAGCCCATGGGAGGAGGCAGCATCCCTGCTTGGAGGAGCATCACAAAATGGGGAAAACACATCTCATCATGATCTCCTGCAGGCCCCTGGCCACCCCATTCTCTCCTCATCCTGCCCACAGACACGCTCCCACCTGCGGCGTGGGCTGCATTCGTGTCCCGAGGGAGCAGAACCCAGGGCTGGGCACCCCCAGGTCGAGGCACAGCTGGGAACTGCGTGTTGAGCCCTGGCCATACCTGAGGGTCCAGCAGAGCCCCTTTTGATCCATACTGGGCTGCTCCTTGCCCTTCCAGGTCCTTTTCTGCAACAGGAGCTGGGCACAACCAGCGCACATCATCTCCTCTGCACAAAACCCCATGCCACCAGCCCCTCTGCCCAGCAATATTTCCCCTGCCACCACCTCCAGGAGCCACACCAAGCTCTCAGCAGCTGCAGGAAGCTGTTGGTGGATGCAGGTCTCACTCCTGCCCTGGTCTCTCCCGGGGGAGCTCAGAGGTGTTCAGCCTCTCCCAGTTCAGAGCCTTACAATATTTTGGAGAGGGAAAGGGCTGGGGGCTCCCCCCGCTCTGTGGGGGTCTTCCTTGTTGGAAGAGTAGCACAGATCCTCAGAGGGGTCCTCGTGTTAAAGCCTAAAATCAGAGAGGAGCGGGCAGACAAACGAGGGCTCGGTGATGGAGAGGAAGGATGATGAAGAGCTGGGCTGTTGGAGTCGTGGACAAAAAATGAATGCTGGGATGGAGGGAGGGATGGCACCTTGGGGCAGATCTGCAGACAGACAGACATTCAGCTGGTGGAATCACTGCACAAGAGACCCACGGGTACGTTTCTTCCTCCTCATCATCATCATCCCTGGAGCAGAGGAAGGGATGGCCAGCCCCAGGAACTGACAGGGTTTGGCACAGCTCCCCAGCAGCTATCCCAAAACCCACCCTGGCCCATTCTCCATCCCCTTTGACAAGGAAACACAGAGGACCACTGGCAGGAGGCACTTCTGCCCACCACCATCCTCACCCCAGGAGGATCAGCCTCCCTTCCTCCCCCCCCCAAACCACAGCCCGGCTGGGGGGGACAGCCAGCCCTGGCCATCTCACAGCCCCCCCAGCCCAGCCGCATTGTCCCTCCGAGATGCCTCCTTCCCCCTCCCCAACACCCCCCCGTCTCTCCTGGCAAATTCTCCCCCCCTCCCCTCCTCCTGGATCCAGCCGCTCTCATAATAGCATCCTTTTCATGGAGACAAATTGTCCAGCCGGGGGCTGCACCTGAGGGCTTTCACCCTTTAACAAATAGCCTTTTAATTTTCTGCCAGAAGGGCATGGAAAAGGGGGGGGACGAGGGGAAAAAAAAGGGGGGGGGGTTGCAGAGGGGGGTTGCACAGAGGAGAGAGAATCAATCAGACATCCATCTTCATCATTGCTGCCAGGGGACCGCTTGCACTGGCTGGATGCCCCTGGGGGAAGGTGGGGTGAAAAAGAGAAGGGGTTGGGGCGAGCGGGAGACAGGAGGCAGTGAGGGGATTGCGGGGGGGGTGTCACAGGCTTCTGAAAGCCATGCGGAGCATTGCCCTCGAGCAAGACAAGCAGCAGCCCTCGGATCCCATGGAAAAGCATGGAGGGACGTGCTCCTGCCCTTGCCCTGCTCTACGAAGGGGCTGGGTCGGATCCGGAGGTGATGGCCCCGTGGCACAGGGACACCACAGGACATCCTCACCTGCTGCGATCGGGGAGGTCCCCACAACAAAGAACAAAGAAATACAGGGGGGACAACACCAGCACCTTCTCCTTCCACAGCAAGGGCAGGGATCACACTCCGCTTCCACCCCAGGACGGGGAAGCCTGGAGGATTTTTGTCCCTGGGCAAGGAGCCCGTCAGCATCTCCCTCCCCTCTCCTCCAGCACAAGGGGAGACCACGCTGCAGTGCCAGCTTCGGCTGGGCTCCGTCACCTTTCCCAACAAAAAATAAGCAGAAAGGTTAATTAGATGTTTGCAGTCCAATTTATGTCGTGTTTGTGAAACCGGCATTTCACAAACCAGCCTGGGAGCCCCCCCGTGCCCTCGCTCTTTTGCTAAATTTATTTCACAGCTTCGCCGACCTGGCCTGGCCGGGTCAGAACTCGCCCATTATCATTTTATCACCGCCTCGTACCCTGTAATTACGAGATGCTTCCCTCCTTCCCCGGCCCCCTCCGTGCACAGGGCGGGGATGCTGCTCCTGCTTTAAGCTCCTTCCACGATGGGGCTCACCCAAAGCCTGGGACAGCTCGGCCCTGCTTTTGGCAGATAAGAGAGGGAAGGTTGTTTGGAAAGGGGGGGAGCGTGCTGCTCGCCCCCCAAGGATTAAAATATTCAGATGGATAACAGCAAGGCAGAGAGAGGGGAGGTAACAGGCACAGCCCTCGGGGGCTCTGCAGCATCTCAGCCAGAGGGGCAAGTCATCGCAGGGCTCAAAAATTGGGTTTGGGGCCCAGGTGGCCACCGGGAGGAAGGATGCTGCCCGGATGCAGGTGGGCACAGCCAGCACTGCTCTGCTTTGTTGCAGAAATTTGGCTTCGTTTCAGTCACCTGTGAGCATGAATCAGGCAAGGGCTTGCAGGCAGCGTGAACACACACACACACAGCCAGCTCAATTGCCCATGAGAAGGCTCATGTAATTAACAGGCAGCCGGCTTCTTTTGCAAAGAAAGGACTTGGGGGCATTTTTCTGGGGCAAACCCCCGCGAGCAGGAGTGCTCGCTGCAGCGGGGGCCCGCGAGGACCCTGGAGGTGAGGACAGAGCATTGGCCCCTCCGTGGGCCACCCTTGGAGAAGGCAAGGAAAGGCTTTTTGCAGCTAAATCCCCGCTGCAGGGATCCTCTGCTGCTGGAAACGGAGTAAGGGTGGGCACGGGGGCCTGGGGATGGTGTCAAATGCTTGCATCCATCATGCACCGTGCTACGGTCACGGGTGGGTGTCTCCATCACGGTTCCCCAGCCCCAAACACCTCTAGCTCTGCCCGTGCTGCCCAACACACACACACACCACGGCCATCTGCACGCACAGCACCAAGCACAAAACCACCTCGCATTCCCCTCAAAACAAGGACCAAGCCCCCAACCCTGCTGGCTCGGGGCTGAGCACGCCTCCCCCCTCCCTGCTGCTGGAGGACCATTAAAACCCCATTAACCCGGGGCTGTTATTAATCACACAACGTCACCCAGTGGGGACGGCCATGACATCCCAGCGCCCAGGCTCCCTCCAGCTCCAGGTGACACGGACACCAAACAGGTAGGGCTCATTTCTAACCCTGCGAGCACGCCTGCTCCAGATAATGAATTTCTCCCACACCACGAAGGAGAAGAGTTTCGCCGAGACTGGAAATAATCACCCTGAGGCGAGGCAAGGCAGGGACTGGACTCCGGACGCCTCTCAGCCCTGCAGACGATAATCCCCTTTGGGACTGGGCTAGGGGCAAGGTGAGGAAACCACAATTTATCACCTGCCCAAACTGTGTTCGCCCGCTGAAAGGAGACCTCCATCTGTGCTGCTAGGCGCACCCGAGGAGGGGACAGGTCCCGGGTGGAAATCAACCCAGGAGCTCCGGAGATGTTCCCGTCGGACACCTGAGGGCACGGAGGGGACATCTCTGGGCAGGCACGGAGCAGGTTAACACCACGGAGCCAAGCCTCCGCCTGCATGAACGTAGGCTTCAGCCCCATCAAGCCCTCGCAGTTCCGTGATATTAAAGCTTTCCCCTCATGCATAGAAGCAAGCAGGGGGGCTAATTGCTTCTTATGACACTATAATGGTAGGACTATTTACAGTAGATTAAAATCCAATCCATAATGAGGTATAATAACTTCGCAAATGCCAGGATTCGTCAAAGGGTGAGGAGCGCCACGGAGACTCGGAGCCGAGCAGCCTCGGACCTGGGGTCTGAGCCCTAGCGCAGGAGGAGCAGGGAAGGTTTTTTTTGGTGGGGTCTCCCCCTCTGGTCGCTTTTCCCCCAGGTTAAGCACTGGGGATGGAGGAAGACCCCAAACACAGACCCTCAGAAACCGCCCAGTCACACCAGGACCTGATGGGGAGTGGGGCATCCTCAGAGCTGGGATCCAGCAGCACCTTATGGACAAACCTCACCTGGACAACACGCTGGGTGGCGCACAGCACACTGCAAAACCAGCTCCCCCAAAAGCCCATGGATATTCCCACGTGTCCCCATTCAGCCCCCCATCACCTGGGGAGGACACGAGCAGAGACACACAGGCATCTCCAGTGACCCCCCAGACTGAGGGCCATGTGTGCCTGGCATTCCTGCAGATTATCCTGCGCTATCCTGCAGAAATCCTACAGATTTCTGTCCGGCAGGGGAGCGAGGGCTGGATCGCAGATCCATCACCCTTGGGGTCTGCAGATCCAGCCCCCTTGGGGTCTGCTTCCTGCCTCCACCACATGTTTATGGGTGCGACCTTGAATGAGCCCAGCAACACATCACTCCTGACTTGCTCAGAGGAGGTATTTATTTATTCTCTGCCAATGACATGGGCTGACAGTGCCCTCTGAATTTCAAATAGGACTCTGCTCTGTTTTCACAGCCTGTGTGGCTCTGCTAAAAAAAAAAAAATAGCCACAGAAGAAATAAGCCCAAAAAGCTGAGACTTAATTTCATCCTCTGGGAAGAGAACATTGCTCCTCAGCTTCAAGGGCTCTCTCCTGGAGTCCTGTGAGCAGGCTCAGTGATGTGCTGGCACCATGCACAGGGACTTAAGGGGTGGGTGTAAGTGTGAACAGCCAGAAAGTGCCTGTGGTTGTCCCAGGGGATGGAGGCTGGGGTCAGGGGGATCCCACAAGGGAATTCACAGCCCACCCATTCGCCTACCTCAGGTCTCCAGTGATGCCAGGAGGTGAATCCTAGCTCCAAGGGACTTGGTGCCACCACAAGTGGAACTGTGGAAAGAAAAACCATCAGGCTAGGAGACAGAGCAGCTAGGGTTAGCGTGAGCTCTGCTGCAATTCACCCTCCCAGCAATATATCAGGCAGGGTCGTGCCCAGCAGCACAGCCCAGTGACCATCAGGTAGGTCTGCAGCAACAAAATAGGTCCAAAACAGGTCGCCCCGTGGGCTGAGGTCCTCAGCGAGAAAGATCGTGGCCACACGCAGGCAAGGCTGAAGTAGATGCACCACCAGCAAAGCTCAAAAAGTGAATGAAGGCTCAGGTCTGGGCTTAAATAGACCCCAGCCGTGGGTGGAGGCCCCAGGTGAGGCTGCTCAGGGCCATTAGTGCTTTGTTTCACCAAGGTGATGCCTTGGGCAGGGTGCTAGCTCAGCACCCACGTGAAATTAAGAGGTGTCCTTTGGTATGAATACAGATGCCGGCTGGAAAACTCATCCGTGGCAGCTCCTCGTCCCGGGAGGGGATGGGGCTTCTCAGCCAGCATCCGAACCCGTTGTCTTGTGGCAAATGTGGTGCTCTTTGGCTCATCAGCACCGAGGAATAAAACACAATTTCACCTAATTTTGGTTGTGTTTGAGGGAGCAGGAAGGCGCTGGAGCAGGCAACGGGGCCGAAGCGCACGGAGAGAGCTGCTTCGCCTCTCAGTAGGAAAGAGCCAGTGGCCACAGCCCGAATAAAATTCCCAGTTTATGACATTATGGGTTTTTTTAACCAGCCTGGCTATTAACTTCGGCACTGGCTTAAACCCCCTGGCCTCAGGCACAAGCAAAGCAGAGCTCATAGACTGTAAATGTTAATACTGCTTTAGCACCGTAATAAGCTAAAAGGTGGATGCAAGATCTGGCACATTAATTCCCTTTTTTTTTCATCTTTTTAGCACATTTTGGGGTAATATGAATAATAAATATTTGAGTTGATGAAGGTTAATGGATGGGTAGCCCCAGCGACTGGTGCTCCCGGGGGAAGGCAGCAGCTCCCTTCTTCCCAGGTGATCCAGGAGGCTCCAGCAGCCTCCTACGGAGAGGTTGGGGGGCTCGTCATCAGGGAAATATCCAGGGCAAAAACTTCTGGGGGGGGGGGTTCACTTGTTAGCACTTCAAAGAAGAACATTTGGGCTGGTGGATGAGTGGAGATGGACATCCCTAAACTGCCCTGGGCAAAGCTTTGGGGGGCAGAGAGGCACCTCCAGCCAGGACATGAGCTTGCAGTTTCCATCCAAAAAAAGCCAGCTTTGTCAGGGCATCTAATTCCCATGGAGGTGGTGGTGGCGGAGCAGGGGAGCTGAACTCTCGGGGGGTGTAATCCCCGGCTGACCCCCTCGTGCTGGGGGAACGACCCAGATCTCCCGGATCTCTGACCTGGATCTCCTGGATCACTGACCCAGAAACCCCAAATCTCCAACCCGGATCTCACAAATCTCCGACCCGTATCTCCCAGACCTCCCACCCAGATCTCCCAGACCTCTGACCCTACCTGGCTTTGCAGAGCCTGGGTCGGACCAGGAGGACTTTCGGTGGCCCACATCTGGTGGACATCAATGCAGTAGGACACGGGGACACCTGGGGCACGTCCCTCACCCTGGCAGCTGGTTATGGGGTGGGTGGTGGCAGCATGGCTAAAGGAAAGCCTTGCCCAGAGCCCTCCTGCCCCAGAACCGGCCCAGGACCTGCCGCAACGCCCCGTGCCACCCCGCGTGGGGACAATCCGGTGACAGGCACCCAGTGGCATACAGGGACCATGACATGGAGGCAGGGGCAGGATGCAGGACCCGCAGCTCTCCCCGTCATCCCCTCCCACCCCATACACACCCCACACAGCCCGATTTGGGGCCGGGGGCTGCAGCGGCTCTCCAAACCCCCCCTCCTCGCGCCGCGCTCGCTCGCGCGTGGCATCACCGGGGGCCCCCCCGTCCCTCTCCATCCTTGGGGGATATCAAGGGCAAGCAAGAGAAGGGTTACCTGGAGGGAAGGGTTGCTAAGCAACCCACCCCCCGACCCCCCCCCCAAGCATCGCAAACCCAAAACTCGTTCCAGGCCTGCAACCAGATTAGCATATTAATGAGGCTGTAATTTCCCCGGAATTGTCTGCGCGGCTATGCCCGCTCACAGCGGCACTGGCCCAGGAGTTTGCTATGCAAATAAACTGGTTTTACAGGCTGTGGCTTAATTAACTCATCAAGTTCATCTTCCTAACAAAAAAGGCAGACTAACTGCGGATTAATGGACCTGTGTTTGCTCTTCTTTCTCTCGCCCCGGCTCCCCGAGGCACCCGCTCCCTCCAGACCCTTCCCTTCCCGGCCCCGCGAGGAGATAAATCCTGGGAAAAGAGCCGGGGGGATCGCAGCACAGCCTCCTGCGGAGTCTGGGAGGTTTCCTCATCGGCTTCAAGGGGAATAAGACGGCTCAGGCCTCGAGGATGGCAATTACGCCTCCGGCTGAAGCTGGCAGGTGACCACTTATGAGGAGGAGGTGGCAGCGTCGCGGCGCTGTCCCCCGTAAGGCGGATCAGAGGCTGGGTGTTTTGGGGACGGGGATTAAGGCTCGGTGCCCAGGTGAGTGCTGGCGAGCCCGCTCCATCCCTGTCGGTACAGGGTCAGGGCAGGCGGGAGGGATGCTCTCCCTCCTGGGTTAATTAGAGAGGTCCTTCTGGGCCGCATCCTGTGCTCGGCGGCTCTCTCTGCCTCTTGATAATGACCAGAAAAATAAATACAAGGATTTGCAGAGTCACTGGGAGAAAGTTCAGGTGGCCAAAAGTCTGTATTCAACCACAAGCCCCTGAACTGGAGGGTTCTTGGAAAATTAACGTAATTATGGGTTTATCTCCCCCTCGGCTCCCGGCTTTTTTGGTTCTCTCCCTCCCCATGGGAAGGAATTTCTACAGGAGCTGGATAGCCTGTAGCTAGGATGGGAACGGTTGATTTGGCATCTATATCACAAAAAATTGATGCACAGGGACCCAGGAGCTGAGAGCCCGTGGCCATCCAGGGGTCCGGATGCTCCATGCCCCACTCCGCAGCCTCTCCCCAGCAGATCCCAGGGCAAAAATCTGCACCTTGCTGGGGAGAAAGCTTTGGGGTCTTCGCACCACTCGGCCAAAACCCAGCCCTCTTCCAGCTGTAGCTGGCTTGGGATGGATTTAAGTTGCTGAAGTTGTTTTAAACTGGGTGAAGTCCTTGAAAACCTAGCTGCACCCCTGAGCCTTTCTGCATTGCCAGGGAAATGGACTGGCTGACCTAAGAGGTCCTCTCCATCTCTAATTTCTGTGGCTGTGTGATTCATCCCTCTTCTTTGAAAGTGTTTCCTGCATGAAACGCCTGGTAGAAGGGAAAAATGATACCAAATAATCTTTTTTCATTTCCCCTCGTTGTTGTCAGGGCTGATGAGAGGTGAGGGACAGCCGGCTGTGACACGAGCCGAGGAGCGGAACAGAAAAGGCAAAGGAGGATCCAGCTTGGCAGCCAGGAACGAAGCAATTCACGCAAGGCAGGGTAGGAGGAGATGTGCTGGAGACATCCTTTCCAGGAACGCTGCCTTTTTTCTCCGGACCCCGCCAAAATCCTGAGCTGGAGACACACACATACAGTAACACCGTGCCAGAAACGGCAGTTCCCCAGGACCCTCTCCCGTCTACCAGCACAGGACCACCAGAGCCAGCTCTGGTTTCGATGGTTTCACCATCCTGCAAGGAATTTCCCCACTACAAGCTTGTCTGCTTTCCTATTAATCACTTAAGCTCCTGCAGCGAGGAGTCCCATGGGCAGCTCCGTGCCGGGAGGGACAACCCCTGTGGCTTGTCTTAAATTTTGCTTCCACCATCTCCAGCTCAGGATGGGAAAGGGTAGTTAGCTTTGTGCTTTCTCCTGCCAGCTATAGCATGTAGGGAAAGCCTCCAAGGGCAGCACAAAAAGGAGAGCAGGAGCTCAGCAGGTCAGCCAAGCTGCCCCAAAGCACATGGGTGAGCAGCATCTGGTCCTGAAGCAGCCCCATGTGGGGAGGGATGAGACGGGACCCCAAACCTGGGCATGGGACGGGAGAGCCTCCTGCGCTCGCAGGCACCAGCACATCCCTCAGCCCCCCATATCTGCTTTGGCTGGGGCAGGACTGGGACCCCAGGAGCCCCCCCCCAGCTCCTGTGGGCACCGTGTCCCCCACTCACAGGGTCCCTAAAACCTCAGCGTCGAGGTTGTCTCACAAAAATGGGGCAGGATGGCCTTACCTCCTCCATCGCATGGCTGCTGCCCCCAGAACGAAGTAGAAACATGGGGGAACCAAAGGGACAAACCCCTGTGCGAAGGCAAACCCTGGACCTGATCCCAGACCCTTTACCAGCCAGTTCCCAGCAGTGACTTGGGGATCAGAGGTGGCATGAATTATCGTCACCCGTCTTCAGCTGTCACACCAGAGGTGGCTATTTGATGAGTTTTTGTGACCATAACATAAGACTTTCAGCTCTTTTTATTTACTTTTATTCTCTTTTAATTGTTTTCCTTCATTTTCTGGGAGAAAGTAATATAAACTGGGAGAAGTAATATAAACCAAAGCCCTCCTAGAACACCCTTCGCTGCTAAATGCATGCACACAGATGTTTTGGAACAAAGCCTGAAGGTTTGGTGCATGGTCACAGCCAGGGAATAACCCAAAACCTGAACATCTCCCAGATACCACCCCCCCACCATGAGAATCCTTTTTAAGACGGGCATTCCAGGACAGATATTTTTATTTTCCTCCCTCCTGTGCAGTCACAACTTCAACAAAAGGGGAAAAGCATTTCCCTTGCCCGCACCCGGTGGCATGGGAGAAGGGGGGACACCCAAGAGGACCAAGTGGTGGAAAGCTGGATCTCCACAAGGCAAAATAACAAAAAAAAAAAAAAAGCCCTTTTATGAATAACGAGGAGAGCGATAGGACCGAGGGCGATGGCAACTTCTCCAGCACGAGCTGCGGGAGGGGAGGTGCTGCCCAGCCCGGCATCGCGGGGCAGGATGCCGAAACCACCAGCGCTCCGCAGGAGGTCGGGCTGCGTGGTCGCCGGGGTCCCTTCTGGCCCTAAAACCTCTGAATCTATTGACGCTCTGAGGCTTCAAAAGCAGCAGCTGCTCCTGCGCAGCACCTAGTTCTCAGAAGCGCCTGGAATAATGGATCCATATTGTGCCAATGCATACTAATGTTAATATACATTTGCGGCACACAATGTGGTGGCTTCGGAGACACCCGGGTGTCAGATCGAATCAGCGTCAGCGACACAGCGCGCCAGGACCTCGCGGCAGGTCCCTCCTGGCTTCTCCGCTGGGAAGCCATCGCTCCTTTGAAATTATTGTGTTTACCCCTTGTGTGAAAAAAAAATAAATAAATTGTCCCAGGCCCACCGCAGGACCGGCGTCGGCAGCTTGTCTGCTTTCCAAAGGGTTCGAGGTGCGGGTGTGGGGGGAAACAAAGAGGGAAGCTGTGCAAGGGGTGACCGGAGAGCTCCGAGGTGCAGCCTCCTGCACCCTGCTCATCTCCTCTCATGCACCAGTGCAAGGAAATCAAGATCCAGGGCCAGGGGCTGCCGCCAGCTCCGTCGCAGCCCCTGCTCGAGCCCCCAGAAGTTGCACAAAGCCTCCGCGAGCCCAGGACCTGCGCCTGCCCCTGCTGGGTCTCATCCCCGCCAGCGCTCAAGCGCAGGACCAGGTTGGGGTTCTGCGGAGAGAACAGGGCCTCCGGGGCTGCCGCTGTGTATTCAGGACGCTGGGGCAAGGAGGAGCAAGCCCCCACCTCAGTCAAGCTCCCTCTGCACCCAGAGCAGCGTGAGCAGAGCCGGGGGGGTGCACCTGTGTGGTTTGGGGGGTGGCACGCGTGCGTCTGCGTGCAACGCCTTCACATTTGTGTTTACCCATACAGACACTTTGTATTTCCGTAATAAGCGTGCCTGCATCAGCCTGGCCTCCGTTCCCTACCCAAACCTGCACGAGCCCATACAGGAGGCTGCCCAAAACATCATTTGTTCGCAGGAAGGTAATAAAGCAGAGCGCCGCCCAGCAGCTCCCTTCTCTGAGGGCTCGTTGTTCCCCTCGCTGAGCCACCCAACCGCCCCGGTGCCGGCGACCGGGGGGCTTTGTCACCGCCCGGGCACTGCAAGGGTTAAATCCATCCGCACAGGAGCTTTGGGACTCACCTGAAGCAAGGCTGGGGGGCACCGGAGGCTCCTTGGGGGGCTCCTTGGGGGGTCTCTGCCCTGCAGAGCATCCCCGGGGCTCGACCCCGCCACCAGCTGGCCCAGGTGAGGAGCCCTCCCCGCCTCCAGCTGGAAGAGGGAGATGGGAAACCTGTCTGCCCCCGCGCTGCTTTTTGTCCTGCTCCAGAATTTTAAAAAAAAATAATAAAAAAATTAAAAAGGATGAGAAGCATTTAAAGAAAAAAACATGAAGAAGCCGACTCCAGCTGCCTCCCCAGCCCATGGGGACTCCGCTCTCCTTCCAAGCCTCCCGCTCGCCCCCCAGCCCCACGGGGACCCTGCCCCAGGTGACGGGGACCCACCTGGAGCAGGGCCCCTTTTGTGCCCCGGGCATGGCGAAGAAGGGAGTGGGGACAGCAGGAGGAGAGGGGAATGAAGATGAAAGCAAGGTCACCACGTGTCCAGGTGACGGTGACAGCCCAGGGGGGTACCGAGCCCTGAGCCCCTTTATTGAACCCATGGCAGAGGATATGGGGGCACCAAGCTGGGTGTTGCAGGGGGGGCATGTTAGAGGGTGGTCGGTGTGTGTGTGACATGACGGAGGGCTGCGTTAGGAACCAGGTGGGTGTAGGGAAGGGGATCCGAGTGCACGTGTGCGTGCCCAGGAGCAGGAAGAAGGGGCAGGGGGCAGCTGGCGGCACCCCCCCTCCAGCCAGGGGAGGCCGGGGGGGCAGCTGGCAGCCCGACTCCTCGCTGTCCTGGGGGGGCACCACAGGGGGATCGTGCCGGAGGAGAAGCAGGACGCATCCCAGGCATCACCTTTCCGCAACACCCAGTGTTTGCACTTCTTTTTGTCGGCTGCCTGGGTCCCCCCGCGGACCTGGGGCTGCCACATTTTTTGGGGGGGAGCAGGGGCTGTGCGTGCCCGCCCCGCCGCTGGCAGCTTGGTTTTTTGCTTCGGTCCAGGCAGAAGAAGAGCATCGTGCTGGGACCCCCCCGGGGCTGGGGCCGGCGGGGTGCTGGGGGCACAGCACGGCTCGCGGCAGAGCGGGTGGTGGACGTGGGGGCTCCGAGGGTCTTCCCCTCAGATCGTCACGTCTGCAAAATTTCCGCTCCTTTGGCAAACGGACCTCTCTGTGGGAGGAGGGAGAGGGGGGAGAGATGAAGAGATCGGTGCTGGAGGTGTGTGAGTGAAATGGGAGAGAAAATGAGGGAAAGTGGGGGAAAGAAAGGGGATGTGAGGGAGCAGGAGAGAAAGAAAGAAAGAAAGAAAGAAAGAAAGAAAGAAAGAAAGAAAGAAAGAAAGAAAGAAAGAAAGAAAGAAAGAAAGAAAGAAAGAAAAGAAAGAAAGAAAGAAAGAAAGAAAGAAAGAAAGAAAGAAAGAAGAAGAAAGAAAGAAAGAAAGAAAGAAAGAAAGAAAGAAAGAAAGAAAGAAAGAAGAAAGAAAGAAAGAAAGAAAGAAAGAAAGAAAGAAAGAAAGAAAGAAAGAAAGAGAGAGAAAGAGAGAGAAAGAGGAGAGAGAGAGAGAGAGAGAGAAAGAAAGAGAAAGAGAGAGAGAAAGAGAGAGAGAAAGAAAGAAAGGAAGAGAGAGAGAAAGAGACAGAGAACAAGGGAGTGGGAAAATAAAAATCAAAAGGAGGAAACAGAAAAATAGGAGGAAAAAAAAGAAGAAAAAGACAAAGAAAGGAAAAAGAAAAAGGAAAAAATGTGAGGGAAAGAAAGGAAGAGAGAAGGAGAAAAGGGGAAAGAGGGAAAAGAGAAACAGAGGAAAAAGAAAGGAGAAAGAAAGAGAAAAAGAGGCAAACGAAAGAAAGAGAAAAAGAGGTAAAGAAAAAAGAGAAAAAGTGGAAAACAAAGATAGAAAAGAGGAAAAAGAAAAAGCGAAAAAGAGGTAAAGAAAGAAAGAGAAAAAGAGGAAAGAAAGACAAAAAGAGGAACAGAAAAAGAATGAGAAAGTGCAAAAATAAAGAAAAAGAAAAAGGGAAAATAAAGAACTAGGAAAAGGGGAAAAAAGAGCAAGGAAAAGAAAAACGAGAAAAGAGGAAAAAAGAAAAAAAAGAAAAAAGAAAAGAGAGAAGAGAAAAAAGGGGAAACAAAAAAGAAAAGAAGAAAAAGAGGAGCGAAGAAAGAAAATAGGGAAAAGAGAGAGACAAGGAAAGGAAAAGAGAGGGTGGAAAAAAAAAAGAGAGAAAAAGAGAAATCGAGAGAGAAAAAAATAAAAGGAAGGAAACAAACGGGGGGGAGCGAAAGAGCGAGAGAGGGAGCGGGGCCGGGGGGCCGGGGGGGGGGCCGGGGCCGTTCAGGACCCTGGAGAGGGCCGGGGGCGGGCCGGGGGGGGGCGGGTTGGGGACATGGGGGGCGGGTTGGGGACACGGGGGTGGGGCTGGGGGACACCGTGGGACCCCCCCGGGGGGTTCTGCAGCCTGTGCCGGACGCGCTTCGGAGCGGGCTTCGTGTGTGTCCCCCCCCCCCCGCCACGGGACCCCTCGCCTCGGCCCCGTTATATACCGATGGGGGGGGTCGGGCTGCCCGCAGCACCCCCCCGTGCCCCCCCCGTGCCCCTCCCGGGAAGGCCCCGCAGCTCCCAGCGGCACCACCCGGCCCCAGCACCCTGCCCGCGGGTGCGGGCCGTGCGCCCCCCCCCCCCCCCCTTTTCCCCTATTTCCCCACGAAAAAAATCAAGGCTGGGGAACGGAAACGTTGGGGGGGGGGGGGCACAGCCCGACGGGGACACCCCCATCTCCGCCAGCCCTTCCCCGCCCCCTTTAGGCTCCCATTTGGGGTTCCCATTTGGGGTTCCCATTTGGGGTTCCCATTTGGGTTCCCATTTAGGGTTCCCATTTACCCCGACCACCGCCCCCCGACGGCAGCACGGGGGGGGGGGGCGATAACCCCCTAACCTCGGGCTTTTCCCTCCTCGGGCTGGCCACCACCAAACCCCCAAGCGTCCCTTGTCCCCCCTCCCTTATCCCCCAGCCCCCCCCCCCGTCTCTCCGGGGGGCTCCTGCCCCGACGGGGCGCCCCCCCCCCCACGCACCGGCTCGCTCCGTCCGCCGCAGCTCCGCGCTCGCCGCCGCCTTTTCTCATGCAGATCCCCCTCCTTTCACACCTCCCAAACAAAGGCAAAGCGGGGGCATCGCCTCGCCGTGTCAACACACACCCTCATTAGCGCCGCCGGGGCGGGGGGGGGACGGCCCCGAGCCGGGGGGGGAGGTCGCACCGACGGGAGGGTGCGGCAAGCCGGGGAAATTTGGAGAGGGTTTTGCGCTCCCCCCCCCCCAAAACCCCTCCACGCCACCCCAAATAAATTAAGTTGCCCAAGCTCAGGTTCGGTTTATTGCAAGTGCAAGGGGGAGCGGCACAAGCGAGGATCCGGGGGGGGGGTTGGGGTCTTTTTTTTTGGGGGGGGGTCCCCAAATCGCAGGGATGGAGAGCCGGGGATGGGGACGGGGCCCCGGGATGAGGCTGGAGCTCGGGGAGGGTGGGTGTGGGGGTAATCAAAGCCTCTCCAATTACCGCCCGCCCTCGGAAATTAAAAATATAGGTACATAAAAAAATTAAAAATCAACCGATTCAGATAGATGTGGGAAGGGAGAAGGGAAAGCGATCGGAGAAATCCCGACCGCCAGCCCGCTGCCGCACCGGGAAAGGGCTGGGGGCTGGGACGGGGGTGGGGGGACAGGGGGTGGGCGTCGGGGTGCCGGGGGGGGTCGGGGCCGGCCGCCCCAAAAGCCGGAGAGCCCCGGGGCACCGGGGGCTGCGGTCTCCATCCCGCATCCTTCCCGCTTCTGGGTGTTTTGTTTTTTCCATTTCTCCTTTTTTTTTCTTTCTCCTTCTTTTTTAATTTTCCTTTTTTTAATTTTCCTTGTTTTAAATATTCCTTTTTAGTTTTCCTTTATTTTATTTTCCTTTTTTATTATTTTCCTTTTTTTTTAATTTTCCCTTTTATTTTCCCTACAAACGCCCCCAGGAGCCTGATCCCGGCGCCCCCCTCCTCTCCTGCCGCCCCTTTTCGTTTGGTGCCGTTCCCCCCCCCCTCCGAAACCCGGGGATGGAGCTGGGAGGGAAGGCACCGATAAACCCGTTAAAAACACGAAAAAAAGGTGAAAAAAAAAAAATCCCCTCGTCCTTCGTTGGATTTCGTTTTTTTTCTTGTTGGTTTTGGGTTGGTTTGATTGTTTATTTGTGTGTTCCCTCCCCCGCTGTGCACAAAAACACCCGCGGCGAGCAAACCCCCCCCCCCCGAGCCGGGCTCCCCGGTACCGAAAAGGGGAAGAGAGGAGGGGATCTGGGGGGGCACGGAGAAACCGAGGGGGCACCGGAGCCCATCCTGGGGGCTTGGGGTTGGCGTTGGGGTCCCTCCCGTGTTGGGGTCCCTCCCCACCTGGGGGCTGGGGGGCTCCGGGGGGGCTGCGGCTGTTTCTCGGGGCTCCGCGGCTCCGCACCCCCCCCAGCACCCCCGCACCTCTCGGAAATTTCCACGTCCCCTTTTAACCTTGGTATTAATTTAGGACGGATCTTTCTAAACGGCCCCGCAATGCATTCAGACGCTGCTGGAGGTTTATCTTTTTTTTTTTTTCTTTCTTCCTTTCTTTCTTTTTTTTTTTTTTTTTTTTTTTGTACCGTGGGTTATATTTACACCCAAAACAAAATAATTACACTTTTGTTGGAGAGAGAAAGCTGGTGATTAGGCTGTGGCTCTTTGCAGCAAACCCTTTCTCAGTGGTACACCAGGACAATTTTTCACGGCTGGGTGAAATCAGACGCGGGAGGTAATGAATCCTGTGAGCTATTTAAATTTACAATTTGTAACGCAGTCACTCAGAAACGCCTATGGCCCGGCGACGAGATGCTTGCTGGGTTTGTTTAATGTTAAAACGGCCCCGGCCCCCTTTTACCGGGGAGAGGAGGGGGCGGCTGCGGCATCCTCCGGCCCCGCTCCGCGCTGCACCCGAAAATAGGGGAAATCGGGGAAAACCTCCACCAAGTCGGCGGCGGAGCATCCTAGCAGCTAGATAATTAATTACAAAACACCGGGGAATATGCAAACCGCGTATTACAAATTCTACAGGGCTTAACTGATTGGAAACAGATTATTATCTTGTTTGTCTTTTGTCTGTTTCACTTATCCCTCTGCCGTCTGTTGTGCTGTAAGTGATACACTTTATTCTTGAAAGGGGATTTTTTTATTATTATTATTATTATTATTATTTTTAGGGTGTAAATTCCCATCGACATCTTCCTACAAGCGACGCCGCTTCTCCGTGCGTTCCCTGTTAAAACACAACGGGTTCGTCAGGTGCATCAGTGTGCCGCTGCCTCAGTTACCCCGGGGGGACGTGGCCAGCCGGGGTGGGCTGGGGGGGCTCCTGGGGTGCCTTTTTCTTCTCCCCTCCCCGCTGCCTTTATTTGTTCCTTGACTTTCAAACGAAACGGGGAGCGGGAGTCGGGGAGAGGCAGCGCCCGGCAGCGCCTCGCCCCCCCTCCTCCGACCCCCTCTCGCCCCGTTCTTGGTCTGGAGAGGTCCCGGAGGGGTCCCCGGGGGTCCCCGGGGCCCCGGGGGTCCCCGGGGGCTGTCCGGGAAGGTTCAGAGGGGACCCCCCGGGGCACCCGGGGTGTCCTGGGGTGGTCCCGAGGAGGGTTCCGGAGGTGTCCGGGGGGGTTTCTCGGGAAGAATCGGCCAGCCCCAGGGAGGGGGGGGACACGGGGGCTCCGCCAAGCCTTGGGAACGGGGGGTGCGCGGGGGCGCACAAGCTCCGCACCCCCTATCCGGCACCCCCACGCGTTCCCGTGGCAGCGTGTGCCCGGCGCCTCCCCACGCCCTCCCGGTGTGTCCCCCCCCACCCCAAAACCGTTCCCCTCCCCGGCCGTGGAACCGGGCCCGAGCCCACCGAGGGCCGCGGCCCCCGACGGGGCGCACCGGGGAGCCCCCCGCGGCCGGGCCGTGCCCGTGGGAAGGGCGCGGGTGCGCGCAGCAGCGCGGGCACGCTGCCCCGGCCTGGCGGTGTGCACGCGTGGGGGGGTGCGTGTCCACGCGTGTGCGCGCACCTCCCCGCGGGCACACGCCTTTGGGCACCCGCACCTACCTCGGGAACAAGTCCGTGGGAACGCGGCTCTGCCGCGCGGCTCCGGGGCGCAGCGCGGGGGGGAATTGCCGGCCCCCCCCCCCCCCGGGGCAGGTATCGGGGCCGGTACCGGGGCCGTGACCCCCGGCCCCGACCCTCCCCGAGGTCTCTCCCCGGCGTGGAAATTCAGCGGCGAACCCCCCCCGAGGGCAAACTTCGGGCGCAGCGCGCTGGGGAAGGGCGCAGCGTGGCGCTCCCCTCGCCTCCTCCCGTCCTGCTCCTTCCCTCCTTAACCGGTCCCTTCTTCATTTATTTCCTCCTCTCTCCTCCTTCTCACCTCCTCTCTTTGTTTTCCTTCGTTTCCTTCCTTCCTCGCTCGCGCTTTCTCCAGCTTTCCTTTTCGTTTCCCGTGATTTTCCATCCTTCCTTTCATTCCTTCCCGTTTATTTCTTCTTTCGTTCCCATCCTCCCGATGTTTTTCCTGCCTGGTTTCTTCCCTTATTTTATTTTATTTCTTCTTTTTTTTTCGTTCATCTTTTCCTACCTTCCTTTACCTTTTTTCTTTCTTATTTTCTTTTTATTATTTTTCGTTTTTCTCTCATTCCTTCCTTCCGTTTTCGTTTATTTTTGTTCTTTATTTTTTTCCTCGCTCTCCCCGTTCCTCTCCCGTTTTTCTTTCTCTTCTCTCTTTTTTTTCTTGTTTCTTTTTCTCTGTTTTCGCCTGCAGGTTTTTCTTTTTCCTTTTTTTTTGTTGTCTTTTTTCTTTTTTCGTTTCTTTCTCCGTTCTCTTTTTCTTTACCTTTTATTTTATTTCATTTTCTCGGTGGCCTCCTCCCTCCGTATTTTCTCTCCTCCATCCTCTTGCCCCGAAGCACACAAATCCGCCTCCCTTTCCCTTTCCCGGCGATGCCCTTAACGCTGCGGATTTGGGTTTGATTTTTTTGGCGTGCCGCCGCCGCTCTCCTCTGCCCGGCTGCGGGGTGGCTCGGGGGGCTCGGGGGGGTCCCCAGGGGCCGGATCCCCGGGGGCAGCGGGTTCGGCACAGCCCCCGCCGCACCTGCAGCTGGGGAGAAAAAAACAGCGGAGAAGTGCAGCAGCCCCGTCCCGGGCCTCCTCCTCCTCTTCCTCCCCTTCCTCTCTTTCCTCCCCTTCCCTCCCCTTCCTCCTCTTCCTCCTCTTCCTCGCCTTCCTCCCCGTTCATCCCCGCATCGCGGGGCCCCCGCGGCATCTCCACAAAGCCCCTCGGGGGGCCCGCAGCGCAACTTTGCGCCCCCTCCCTTTTTCTTCCCCACCTCCCCAAAATCCTCCCCCCTAATTCTTCCCCCCCCCCCCCCTCGTTTCTTTTACCTCCCAGCCCGGCCAAAAAAAAATAAAATAAAATAATAGTAATAATAATAATAACAACAACACTAAAAGCGATCCCATCGAGAAAACAGGTGCTGCCTTCCCCATCCCGAGCTGGGATGGGGACACCCCCCCCCCCCCCCGAGCATCCCTCTGGGATAAATTAAATTGCAGGAGGGAAATTAGAAAAAAAACACAATTAAAAGCCTGAGCGGAGCCCCCCGGGCGGCCCCCCCCCAAGCCAGGTGCGTACTCACTTGGCGGCGCAGGTACAAGCCACCCTCAACAATAGAGGCGCGTTGTTTTTTTCCCTCTGTGCCAAGCGCAGGGCTGGAGCCAATTTAGATATGCTATAAATTAAGAGGTTGCCATGGCCACCGGGCTACCATTGGCCAGCGGGCGGCCGACGCGGGCCACCACGTCACCAAATCTGAATAAGGATGCGCGAATTAACCAAGGCGGGGGACAAAGCTGGCCATGGGGACAGCATGAGAGTGGCGGCGCGGCGGCGGCGGAGCACAGCGAGGCACCGGGGCCGCCGGCTGCAGGGGGGGGCGTTCATGCACCCCTCCTGCCCTGCCCGCTGCCGCACAGCCCCCCCAGCACGACGGAGGGGCCGGGGGGGTCCCTTCGGGCTTTTTTCGGGATCCTTTTGGATTTTTTTGGAGGGGGGGGGGGTCTTTTTTTTTTTTTTTTTTTTTTTCCTGGCTCTTGGGTTTTGTGGTTTTTTGCCATCCCCGCCGGAGAGAAGAGGGGGAAGAACTTGACAGCTCCGCTCCTCTCCTTTAATTTTTGAGATTTTTTTTTTTCCTGGCGTGTTTTTATTTTTTTAATTTTTAATTTTTTATTTTATTTTCCCGACGGGTGAATTTTTGCGAGACCTCGCTCGGGGCTCTGACTTCTCGGTGGCGAGGCTCCTTTCCCCCGGCGGAGGTGATGATGGTGCATTGTGCGGGCTGCGAGAGGCCGATCCTGGACTGCTTTCTGCTCAACGTCTTGGACAGGGCATGGCACATCAAATGCGTCCAGTGCTGCGAGTGCAAGTGCAACCTGACCGAGAAATTGCTTCTCCAGGGAAGGCAAACTCTACTGCAAAAATGACTTTTTCAGGTGAGTGGCACCCCCCCAAAAAAAAAAAAAAAACCATACCCCCACACTGAGGGGATGCGGTGCCGCCGCCGCTCCCAGCCTGCCGGGGAAGAGGAGAGGGGATGGGGGGGCTCCCCAAGAGATGGGGGGGCTCCCCAAGGGATGGGGAGGGCTCCCCAAGGGATGGGGGGGGCTCCCCAAGGGATGGGGGGGGCTCCCCCACGAGAGATGGGGGGCTCCCCCTGAGAGCTGGGGCTCTCCCCCCCGGGATCTGGGGAGCCTCCCCTCGAGATCTGGGGGTCTCCCCCCCTCCCCATCCGTCCCTCCCGGGAGCTGGGGGGCTCCCCCTCGACAGCCGGGGGGCTCCTCCTGGGTTCTGGGGGCTCCCCGCCCGGGATCTGGGGTGCTCCCCCCATCCCCATCCGTTCCTCCCGGGGCTCCAGCCCGCGGTGCCCGGGCAGGGCGCGGCGAAGGGGGGGGCCGGGGGCTGCGCTGCAGCCCGAGGGGGGCCGTGCTTTATCTCCCCACCTCCCCCCCCGCTCCTTGTGTGACCTTGCCTCCAAAAGCAGCCGGGCCCGCGGCCCTCTCCGCCGTGCCCCCCAACCCCAAAGAAAAAAAAAAAAAAAGCACAAAAAAAAAAAAACCCACCCCGGGGCCCCGCCGAAGCCGGTGCCAAAATCTCGCCTTTTGCCACCAAAACGCTGCGGGAGGCGCTTCCCCGCCGGGCCGCTCCTCGGCCCCCCTCAACACCCCCCCCGGCCCCGGGGGCAGCCCCCCCCCCCCCGCTCCGCCGCTCCTTAAATGCCCCTAATGACTCCGATAAGGGGCCGGGGAGGAAATTAGGGGCCGGGCTGGGAAGGGGAAAATGACTTACGACCCCTAATGCTTTCACTACATCAACGTCACGGCGGCAGCGCGGGCGGCAGAAGTTGTGCCGAGGCCAGGAGGAAAAAAGGGGGGACCCCCAGAGACCCCCCCCGGGCCCCCCCGGACCCCATTCCCCCCCCGGGCCTGGCAGCCGCAGCCACCCCCGCGGGGTTTTTGGTTTTCTCCTTTTTTTTTTTTTGTTTGTTTTGTTTGTTTTGTTTTTTCCTCGAGGAAATCGTTTTCTGCATTTTTTCGTTTCCCTGGGAAATTTTTTTTTTAAAAAAATTAAAATTAAAATTAATAAAAAGAATAAAAAGGGAAAAATGAAAATAAAATAAAACGTCGGCCGGGGCAAAGCGCTGCGCGAAGGGGAGGGAAGCCGGAGCTGCGCGAAGCGGCGGCTCCGAGCTGGAAAAATTAAAATAAAATACAACGGGGGGGGTGGAACGAGGGGGGTGCAGGATGGTGCCGAGCCCCCGGCCCCGGGGGTGCTTTCGGGCCCCGCCGCCCCCCCCCCCCCCCCGGTTTTCTCCCCGTGGCTC